>NC_091456.1:21823166-22423166 GCF_027789765.1 Dendropsophus ebraccatus | reverse complement strand
CTGTCTCTTGTGCTCTGTATGCAGTGCATTATATTCACCCTTGCAACGTACAATTTATAGCGTGTCTACAAGCCCAGCGGGGCTCATTATGATGGAGACTAAAACTTATACAAGAGTGGGGTAGGGGTTCCCCTGTATTCAGAATGCTGTTGAGTGCTAGGCAATGCCCTGTCTGGGATTATTGAATTTCGAGGGTCTATGCAGACCAGGATAAAGACACCTCTGCTGCACAAACAGGATCTCCTAGAAAGTGTTCTAACCGCCATGTATTCGCTATCACTGTCTTGTGTGAGCTAAACTAGTCTGCCTTGGGGGGGGGGGGGGGGGGGGGGGTGATTTGTATATGCTCACTAACATGGAACAGCCTCATTATATTAGCCTTATCAACATATTCTATGTTAGTGAGCATACCGGGGGGGGGGGGGGGGGGATATTGGTGAACATATACAAATCAAACAGCCCCCCAGACCCTCGAAATTCAATAACCCCAAACGGGGCATTGCCTAGCACTCAACAGCATTCTGAATACAGGGGAACCCCTACCCCACTCTTGTATAAGTTTTAGTCTCCATCATAATGAGCCCCGCTGGGCTTGTAAAAACGCTATAAATTGTACGTTGCAAGGGTGAATATAATGCACTGCATTCAGAGCACAAGAGGCAGCTATACAAGTAAGTGTCTGTATGGTGACATTTAAATTGCACCTTGTTCACATTTAGTTTCTACAATTTTATAACTGTATAACAGAGGTTACATTTTAAGCCACTGGGGAAAATGGGGTATATGAGCCAGTTCTCTAGAATTGATCTGAACCAAATTATACCTCCCAGCAATTTTTTTTATATTAATGTGGGGGGCCCAGACACTTTGGTTGTATGGGGCCCCAAAATTCCTGATGGTGGCCCTGATTATAGTACAGTAGTTACCAACTCCTCACCCATCCTTTACTGTATAGCATCCCCCCCATCCAAGCACTGAAATGTATGGGAGATGGTGGTGCACTGCCTGTACTACTACTGCACTGTATATGCACTCCAGCAGTCTTATACAGCACTGTACTGTATGTGAAGCCTCACCACTGCTTATCTCGCCAGGTACAACCCACCATCCACGCTCGCAAAAACGTTCGAAAACCGAGCAAAGTTCGAATTCCAAACACTACTTCTGGGTAAATTTTCGTTCGAATACCAAGCAGTTCGAGTTCCAAAGCGTTCGAAAACCGAGGTATTACTGTATTAGGTTTTTAAATGTATCTGGGTTTTTAACCCCTTCGTGCTGCAGCTAGTTTGGGCCTTAATGACCAGGCTAATTTTTCAAAATCTGACCTGTCTCACTTTATGCTCTTATAGCTCAGTGATGCTTTAACGTATGCTAGCGATTCTGAGATTGTTTTTTCGTGACATATGGCACTTTATGTTAGTGGCAAAATTTGGTCACTATTTTGTGTGTTTTTTGTGAAAAACATCAAAATATCATGAAAAATTGAAAAAATTTGCATTTTATGAACTTTGAAATTCTCTGCTTCTAAAAAAAGAAAGTCGTAGCACATAAATTAGTTACTAAGTCACATTACCAATATGTCTTCTTTATTCTGGCATAATTTGGTAAACATATTTTACTTTTTTAGGGTGTTATGGGGCTTAGAAATGTATCAGCAAATTATCACATTTTCGTGAAACTGATTTTTTTAGGGACCAGTTCTTTTTTTAAATGGATTTAGAAGTCTGGTATCCTGAAAACCCCCATAAGTGACCCCATTTTGGAAACTACACACCTTAAAGAATTAATCTAGGGGTATAATGAGCATTTTAACCCTACAGGGGCTGGAGGAAAGTATTCACAATTAGGCAGTAAAAAAATTGAAAATTTTAATTTTCCAATAATATATACGTTTAGATTAAAGTTTCTCATTTTCAAAAGGAATATGAGACAAAAAGCACGACAAAATTTGTAATGCAGGTTCTCTTGAGTACAACGGTACCCCATATGTGGGCGTAAACCACTGTATGGGCACACAGCCGGGCTCAGAAGGGAAGGAGCGCCAATTAGCTTTTCCAATGCAAATTTTGCTGAAGAATTTTCTGAGCGCCAGGTGCGTTTGCAGTGCCCCTGTAGTGTCAGCAGAGAAAAAAACCCCCATAAGTCACCCCATTTTGGAAAGTACACCCCTCAAAGAATTCATCTTGGTGTGTGGTGACCATTTTGACCCCACAGGTATTACAGGAAAGTATTCAAAAGAAGACAGTAAAAATGGAAAACTCGAATTCTTCCAATAATATGTTCGTTTAGTTTGAAATTTCTCAATTTCACGAGGAACAAGAGGAAAAAAGTACCCCAAAATTTGTAACGCAGGTTCTCCTGAGTACAATGGTACCCCATATGTGGGCATAAACCACTGCATGGGCACACAGGAGGGCTCAGAAGGGAAGGAGCGCCAATTAGCTTTTTCAATGCAGATTTTGCTGCAGAAGTTTCCGAGCGCCAGGTGCGTTTGCAGTGCCCCTGTAGTGCCAGCGGAGTAAAATCTCGCCATAAGTCACTCCATTTTGGAAAGTGCACCCCTCAAAGTATTCATCTTGGTGTGTGGTGACCATTTTGACCCCACAGGTATTAGAGGAATGTATTCAAAAGTAGACAGTAAAAATTAAAAACTCAAATTTTTCCAATATTATGTTCTTTTAGTTTGAAATTTCTCAATTTTATGAGGAACAAGAGGAAAAAAGTACCCCAAAATTTGTAACGCAGGTTCTCCTAAGTGAAAAGGTACATCATATGTGGGCATAAACCACTGCATGGGCACACAGGAGGGCTCAGAAGGAAAGTAGCGCCAATTAGCTTTTTCAATGCAGATTTTGCTGAAGAAGTTTCTGAGTGCCAGGTGCGTTTGCAGAGCCCCTGTAGTGTCCGCAGAGTAAAATCTCCCAATAAGTCACCCCATTTTAGAAAGTGCACCCCTCAAAGAATTTATTTTGGGGTGTGGTGAGCATTTTGACCCCACAGGTGTTTGAGGAAAGTATTCAAAAGTAGACAGTAAAAATGAAAAACTCGATTTTTTCCAATAATATGTTCCTTTAGTTTGAAATTTCTCAATTTCTCGAGGAACAGGAGAGAAATGTCACCCCAATATATGTAAAGCAGGTTCTCCTGAGTAGAACGGTACCCCATATGTGGGCATAAACCACTGCATGGGCACACAGCCGGGCTCAGAAGGGAAGGAGCGCCAATTAGCATTTTCAGTGCAGATTTTTCTGAAGAAGTTTCTGAGCGCCAGGTGCGTTTGCAGAGCCCCTGTAGTGTCAGCAGAATAGATTCCCCCCAAAAGTCACCCCATTTTGGAAAGTGCACCCCTCAAAGAATTCATCTTGGGGTGTGGTGACCATTTTTACCCCACAGGTATTAGAGGAAAGTATTCAAAATTGGCCAGTAAAAATGAAAAACTCTAATTTTTCCAATAATATGTTGGTTTCGTTTGAAATTTCTCAATTTGACGAGGAACAGGAGAGAAAACGTACCCCAAAATCTGTAACGCAGGTTCTCCTGAGTACAACGGTACCCCATATGTGGGCATAAACCACTGTATGGGCACACAGCAGGGCTCAGAAGGGAAGGAGCGCCAATTTACAGGAGCAAAATTGCAGCTAGTAATGGTTATTAGAATAGCGCAGTTAGTAAAATAGAATAAAAAAAATGAGATTACAGGTAATGTGGGGTGGTTACGGGCAACCAGGGGTGGTTATGGGCAACCTGAGGTGGTTACAGGTAATCTGGGGTGGTTACGGACAACATGGGGTGGTCACGGGCAACCTGCTGTGGTTACGGCAACCTGGGGTGGTTACAGGCAACGTGGGGTGGTTACGGGCAACGAGGGGTGGTTATGGGCAACGTGTGGTGGTCACGGGCAACCTGCTGTGTTTACGGCAACGTGGGGTGGTTACAGGCAACGTGGGCTGGTTACAGGCAACGTGGGCTGGTTACAGGCAACGTGGGCTGGTTACAGGCAACGTGGGCTGGTTACGGGCAATCTGCTGTGCTTACAGACAATCTGGGATGGTTACAGGAAACGTGGGGTGGTTACGGGCAACCTGCAGTGCTTACAGACAATCTGGGGTGGTTACGGGCAACCTGCAGTGCTTACAGACAATCTGGGGTGGTTACGGGCAACGTGGGGTGGTTACGGGCAACCTGCAGTGCTTACTGACAATCTGGGGTGCTTACGGGCAACGTGGGGTGGTTACGGGCAATGTGGGGTGGTTACGGATAAACTGAAGTTCTTATAGGCAATCTGGGGTGGATACCTGTTATCTGGCATGGGCACCG
Organism: Dendropsophus ebraccatus; assembly: GCF_027789765.1. Classification (NCBI taxonomy): domain Eukaryota; kingdom Metazoa; phylum Chordata; class Amphibia; order Anura; family Hylidae; genus Dendropsophus; species Dendropsophus ebraccatus. The sequence goes on along the minus strand of NC_091456.1, from coordinate 22,418,849 downwards.
CAATCTGGAGGGGGTCATTGGCAATTTGGCGTGGTCAGAGGCGACGTGCGGTGGTCAGAGGCGACGTGCGGTGGTCAGAGGCGACGTGCGGTGGTCAGAGGCGACGTGCGGTGGTCAGAGGCATCGTGGCGTGGTCAGAGGCAACGCGCGGTGGTTACGTGCAATCTGGGGGGGGGTTACATGTAATCTGGCATGATTACGGGGAACCTGGGGGGTTATGTGCAACCTGGAAGGGTTACAGACAATCTGGGATTGTTACTGATAAACTGAAGTGCTTATAGGTAATCTGGGGTGGGTACATGTAATTTGGGGTGGTTACGGGCAATCGGGAGGGGGTCACTGGCAATTTGTGGTGGTTACGGGCAACGTGTGGTGGTTACGGGCAACGTGTGGTGGTTACGGGCAACGTGCGGTGGTTACGGGCAACGTGCGGTGGTTACGGGCAACGTGCGGTGGTTCAATTCTTACTATAATAAAAAGTGTGTGTTTTATTTTTTTGTATGTTTGTCACTTTTTGTACTTTACACATTCATTTTCACTGTATTACTATGATTACTGTGATATTTTCTATCTCAGTAATCATAGTTCAGTGACAGAGACCAAATTGGTCTCTGTCACTTTAAATTTTCAGAGTTGGCTGGTTGTGAAGCGCATGCGCACTTCATAACCAGCCAGGACGTCGAGGAGGAAGGAGCTCCGTGGATCCGGTGAGTATATGGGGAAGGGGGGGTGACATCACTTTTTATCCCCTGTCACCAATCATTCATGGTGACAGGGGATAAAAAGTGCCAGGAGCACATGGTACAAGCGATCAGCGGTATATAGTATATACCGCTGATCGCTTGTACCGGGACCAAACAGGGGGGTCCCCGATGACTGCCCCATGCTCTCCGCTACCTCCGGTGGCGGAGAGCATGGGGCTTTCATTCATTTTAACTTTTACATCGCTGTGAACCGACATTAGTCGGTTCACAGCGATGGCGGCGGCCATCTTGGAAATGATGGCCGCCGGGGGAGGGGGGTTAGTTATTGGGGCACTAGGGGGGGCTGATCTGAGGTCTGGGGGACAGTTATTTCATCTCCCCCCGCCGTAGATTCACGGCGGGGGGAGATGAAAGGCGGCGGCGGCACCGGTAATCTCCTTTACCGACGGTCGCCGCTATAACGTTAATAGCGGCGATCGTCGGTAAGGAGGGGGGCCGGGACGGACCTCACACACTGCCCCAACCCCTCAGCTACCTCCGGTAGCCGGGGGGATGGGGTGGGGGCCGTCCCGGCCCCGCAGCCTTATTCTCGCCATCGCCGTAAAAAGCTGATGGCAGCAGAATAAGGACCATTAGTGACCGCCGTAGAAAGCCGTATCGGCGGTCACTAAGGGGTTAAAGAGGGAAGCTTCAGGTTTATGTGGGATTTGGGGCTAGAAGAACATCCTGAGCCTATCAATTAGTGCAAAGGAGTGGGATACAGGAAGGTAAACGATTGCAGGTCTATCCTTTAGCAGAAAGGAAAGTAATAGATTTGATGGGAAGGTCAGGGAGGCCATGCTTTCTGCACTCTGGTGCTGAGAAGTTGGGCTGAACAAGCAGCCTGATAGTAATTTCTCACCTGGCTGATTCAGCTCGGCACTGCCACATCCCTAGGAGAACGGGACACAGCAATGCTGAGCTGAATCAGCTCTGCATCTCTGTGTCTCCCATTGAGATTACAGACGCCTCCAGGGACAATCCACAAGCCCTGAACACAGAAGCCGGAAAAAGCATACTTACAGCTCCCGAGGATCCTGGCCACCTTTAACAGAATGGAGAGCAGTGATTGGTAACCTAAGCAACAAGCTGTCAATATAGGGTGAAAAAATAGGGCCAAAATTCTAAAGTAAGCAATTCTGCTAATAAAACATTTGAGGAATTGCTTACTTTTGCATTATCTATCAAATAATAAAACTTTAGGAGATGAGAATATCCTTTTAATAGACCACTTAGACCTAGAGAACAACATAAAATATAATAAAATAATAACCAACTATAAGTGTTTTTATTCTAAAAATGAAAATAAAAAAATCCGGAATGACGTTTTATAACATTTGGTGCATTATCTATAAAGCCAATGGGAATTGGTTTTCTGGTAGGTGATAAAGAATTGCAACTATTTTATTATAATTAGAGATGAGCAAAATTACAATGACAAATGAAGTGAAGCGCTTCGTTTGCTCGGCACTCAGCTTATAGGCCGGCAGCCTTTGATCTCCATGCCGCTCCACCCCGGGTGCCTGGAAAAGGTGGATCCAGTCCTGGGAAAGAGGGAGAAGTTTCCAAGGACTGGATCCAGCTTTTCCAGGCACCCGGGGTGGAGCGGCATGGAGATCAAAGGCAGCCGGCGTATAAGCTGAGTGCCGGGCAAACGAAGCACTTCGCTCATCTCTACTTATAACTTTAAAACGGCGACTGTTGTCTGTTTGTGAACTGTAGTAAAATATTTCTCTGAACGTTACCCCAAACCATTCTGTTGAAATATTAAAAGCCCGTTTGGATTTAACAAGCCAGATGTATCTAGTTAAAATGTCACTGTCATATTTTTTATTTTTATTTTTGCAGAAATCAATTGTACAGGCGATTTTAAGAAACTTTGTAATTGTGTTTATTAGGCAAAAATGCCATTATCTGTATTCAAAAAGACTTTCCCCAGGTCCCCCCCCCCTCCTCTCTCTCTCATTCACTGCTCATTATCAGGAACTCTAGGCTCTTTTACATGAGTCGAGCCCTGTGTAGTCTATGGAGAGAGGAGGGGGGAGGAGGGAGATTAGTCACCAGCACCTCACCAGAGAACAAAGGATTACACAGCAGGACCTGTGTGAAAGCCGGTATTCAGAGGTCAGTGCTGACTTCAGAGGAGATAGGTCGTGATGTAGCTGTAAATTAACTCTTTTATGTCCTGTTTTGGTGCCTCATCTCCCTCCACCCCTCCCCTCTCCATAAGAGAACCATGAAGACAGGGGGGAGAGCTTCAAACTGCTTTTTCATGATAAAAACGCATTTTTCAGCTAATAAACCCAATTACAAAGTTTTTTTAAATCACCTGTACTATTGATTTCTGCAAAAAAATATAAATAAAAATGTAAACGACAGTGACACTTTAAGGTCTTATGTTAAAACGTTGACTCCATTGTTCTAGGCTGCATCGCACAATCCATGGCGCTATACCATTTGCTATTATTGCTGTAATCTTTTTATTGATGCGGTTAGAGCGTACTCCATTGTGCTGGGCTGTCAGGGGAGAACAGTGCACAAAAGAAGAAGAGAAATTGACAAATATTGCAATCTACAATGAAAATAAGAAAAGGCGGCCACTCTCATTCGAATGTATAAAAGGAAATAAAGACATTGTGGTGATGCCTGTCCAGTAAAGTGGGACATCCGTCTGTGAGCAGAAATGGGATTCGGAAAATATAAAACGGAATAAACCTGACACTACCCTCAGATACAATTCTGAGCAGAGATTAAAAGGTTGATATGTGTTTGGATGTGTTTTTTATTTCCTCTGGAGAACATAACACAGATTTATATAATATATTTAGTAGCTATGAAGAGAGACGGTCATTTGGGCATTAAGGGCCCTATTACATATGAATATTGTGTGAAAAATCATGATGGCGTTTGAATTTAAAGGGGAGCTCCAGTGATTTTTTTTACGAATCTATATAACTTTCTGACATCAATTGATCTGAATTTTTCTTTTTAGCTGGAGCATCCCTTTAAGCATTGATCAAATTACTAAAGGGAAGCCATTTGTGTGTTGTGGATTGCATCGTTTAAGTTGACCATACAATCATTGTTAATTGTTTGCTGATCTTTTGGTGTATGTACACATTGTTTGGTTATTTGCTAGAACATTGGTAATTAACCACTATCATTCCATGTATTGTGGAGAACGATTTGAGGTCGTTTGCAAAAGTGCCAGTTTGCGATCATTTATCGTTAGTCAGAGAAAATGAAAAATGTCTTTGTCTCATAGGACCTGTACTACTGTACTGGGGCCTGTACTACTGTACGGTACTGGGGCCTGTACTACTGTACTGTACTGGGGCCTGTACTACTGTACTGTACTGGGGCCTGTACTACTGTACTGTACTGGTGCCTGTACTACTGTACTGTACTGGGGCCTGTACTACTGTACGGTACTGGGGCCTGTACTACTGTACGGTACTGGGGCCTGTACTACTGTACTGGGGCCTGTACTACTGTACTGTACTGGTGCCTGTACTACTGTACTGTACTGGGGCCTGTACTACTGTACTGTACTGGGGCCTGTATTACTGTACTGTACTGGGGCCTGTACTACTGTACTGTACTGGGGCCTGTACTACTGTACTGGTGCCTGTACTACTGTACTGTACTGGGGCCTGTACTACTGTACGGTACTGGGGCCTGTACTACTGTACGGTACTGGGGACTGTACTACTGTACTGGGGCCTGTACTACTGTACTGTACTGGTGCCTGTACTACTGTACTGTACTGAGGCCTGTACTACTGTACTGTACTGGGGCCTGTATTACTGTACTGTACTGGGGCCTGTACTACTGTACTGGTGCCTGTACTACTGTACTGTACTGGGGCCTGTACTACTGTACTGTACTGGGGCCTGTATTACTGTACTGTACTGGGGCCTGTACTACTGTACTGGTGCCTGTACTATTGTACTGTACTGGGGCCTGTACTACTGTACTGTACTGGGGCCTGTACTACTGTACTGTACTGGGGCCTGTACTACTGTACTGTACTGGGGCCTGTACTACTGTACTGTACTGGGGCCTGTACTACTGTACGGTACTGGGGCCTATACTACTGTACTGTACTGGGGCCTGTACTACTGTACTGTACTGGGGCCTGTACTACTGTACTGTACTGCGGTCTGTATTACTGTACTGTACTGGGGCCTGTACTACTGTACTGGTGCCTGTACTACTGTACTGTACTGGGGCCTGTACTACTGTACTGTACTGGGGCCTGTACTACTGTACTGTACTGCGGCCTGTACTACTGTACTGTACTGGGGCCTGTACTACTGTACTGAGGCCTGTACTACTGTACTGTACTGCGGCCTGTACTACTGTACTGTACTGCGGTCTGTACTACTGTACTGAGGCCTGTACTACTGTACTGTACTGGGGCCTGTACTACTGTACTGTACTGGGGCCTGTACTACTGTACTGGGACCTGTACTACTGAATGTGCCGAGCCATGTCCTCACCCTGCATTAGACAAAACTCCATAGCCGTAAGTACAAGTTATTCTTTCAGAGCCCCTACAGCAGAGTACTGCACTAATTGGATAGGTCCCCCCTGGATACCTCCAAGCTACACTTACTGACACCTCTCAGCTACACCGACACCTCTCAGCTACACATTCACCTACACCTCTCAGCTACACCGACACCTCTCAACTACACTCACATACACCTCTTAGCTACACTCACTGACACCTCTCAGCTACACTCACTGACACCTCTCAGCTACCCCGACAACTCTCAACTACACTCACATACACCTCTCAGCTACACTCACTGACACCTCTCACCTACACTCACTGACACCTCTCAGCTACACTCACTGACACCTCTCAGCTACACTCACTGACCCCTCAGCTACACTCACTGACACCTCTCAGCTACACTCACTGACACCTCTCACCTACACTCACTGACACCTCTCAGCTACACTCACTGACACCTCTCAGCTACACTCACTGACACCTCTCAGCTACACTCACTACACCTCTCAGCTACACTCACTGACACCTCAGCTTCACCCACTGACACCTCTCAGCTACACCCACTACACCTCTCAGCTACACTCACTGACACCTCTCAGCTACACTCACTGACACCTCCCAGCTACACTCACTGACACCTCTCAGCTTCACCCACTGACACCTCTCAGCTTCACCCACTGACACCTCTCAGCTACACCCACTGACACCTCTCAGCTACACTCACTGACCCCTCAGCTACACTCACTGACACCTCTCAGCTACACTCACTGACACCTCTCAGCTACACTCACTGACACCTCTAAGCTACACTCACTGACACCTCTCACCTACACTCACTGACACCTCTCAGCTACACTCACTGACACCTCTCAGCTACACTCACTGACCCCTCAGCTACACTCACTGACACCTCTCAGCTACACTCACTGACACCTCTCAGCTACACTCACTGACACCTCTCAGCTACACTCACTGACACCTCTCAGCTACACTCACTGACACCTCTCAGCTACACTCACTGACACCTCTCAGCTACACTCACTGACACCTCTCACCTACACTCACTGACACCTCTCAGCTACACTCACTGACACCTCTCAGCTACACTCACTGACCCCTCAGCTACACTCACTGACACCTCTCAGCTACAGTCACTGACACCTCTCAGCTACACTCACTGACCCCTCAGCTACACTCACTGACACCTCTCAGCTACACTCACTGACACCTCTCACCTACACTCACTGACACCTCTCAGCTACACTCACTGACACCTCTCAGCTACACTCACTGACACCTCTCAGCTACACTCACTACACCTCTCAGCTACACTCACTGACACCTCAGCTTCAACCACTGACACCTCTCAGCTACACCCACTACACCTCTCAGCTACACTCACTGACACCTCTCAGCTACACTCACTGACACCTCTCAGCTACACACACTGACACCTCTCAGCTACACTCACTCACACCTCTCAGCTACACTCACTGACACCTCTCAGCTACTCACTACACCTCTCAGCTACACTCACTGACATCTCAGCTACACACACTGACACCTCTCAGCTACACTCACTGACCCCTCAGCTACACTCACTGACACCTCTCAGCTACACTCACTGACCCCTCAGCTACACTCACTGACACCTCTCAGCTACACTCACTGACACCTCTCACCTACACTCACTGACACCTCTCAGCTACACTCACTGACACCTCTCAGCTACACTCACTGACACCTCTCAGCTACACTCACTGACCCCTCAGCTACACTCACTGACACCTCTCACCTACACTCACTGACACCTCTCAGCTACACTCACTGACACCTCTCAGCTACACTCACTGACACCTCTCAGCTACACTCACTGACACCTCTCAGCTACACTCACTACACCTCTCAGCTACACTCACTGACACCTCAGCTTCAACCACTGACACCTCTCAGCTACACCCACTACACCTCTCAGCTACACTCACTGACACCTCTCAGCTACACTCACTGACACCTCTCAGCTACACACACTGACACCTCTCAGCTACACTCACTGACACCTCTCAGCTACACTCACTGACACCTCTCAGCTACTCACTACACCTCTCAGCTACACTCACTGACACCTCAGCTACACACACTGACACCTCTCAGCCACACTCACTGACACCTCTCAGCTACACTCACTCATACCTCTCAGCTACACGCACTGACACCTCTCAGCTCCACCCACTGACACCTCTCAGCTACACCCACTGACACCTCTCGGCTACACCCACTAACACCTCTCGGCTACACTCACTCACACCTCTCGGCTACACTCACTCACACCTCTCGGCTACACTCACTGACACCTCTCAGCTACACACACTGACACCTCTCAGCTACACTCACTCACACCTCTCAGCTACACTCACTCACACCTCTCAGCTACACCCACTGACACCTCTCAGCTACACACACTGACACCTCTCAGCTCCACCCACTGACACCTCTCAGCTACACCCACTGACACCTCTCGGCTACACCCACTGACACCTCTCGGCTACACTCACTGACACCTCTCAGCTACACACACTCACACCTCTCAGCTACACTCACTCACACCTCTCAGCTACACTCACTCACACCTCTCAGCTACACCCACTGACACCTCTCAGCTACACACACTGACACCTCTCAGCTACACACACTGACACCTCTCAGCTACACTCACTCACACCTCTCAGCTACACTCACTGACACCTCTCAGCTACACTCACTGACACCTCTCAGCTACACTCACTGACACCTCCCAGCTACACTCACTCACACCTCTCAGCTACACTCACTCACACCTCTCAGCTACACTCAGCTGCTGCAGCATCCACCGGATGTGCGGCCCAGGAAGTGATGTCATCCAAACATGGCTGCGCCCTTGTCGCAGAAGACTTTCCCGGCTCTGCTGCGCGGTGTCGGCTCTGTTGGGAGAAGTACGTGATGCGTGAGGGGAAGACACGGAAGTGAGGAAAAGCCGCCATAAGAGTAAGAACGCGCCGTGTGTACAATCCCGGAGGGGCGGGCGGAGCTGCAGGTGCCCCGGACATGGTCCATACTGGACGGCTCCGTGCTGCTGGATGGATCGGAGGGTCCGGTACTCAGCCCACCCCCCCGGGCTGTACGTCTATAAGCGGGCAGCACACGGTGATCTCACCGCTCAAGATCGGTGCACACTGTGATGTCACTGTAACACATTAGTGCACACGGTGATATCACTGCACAGGAATAGTGCACACAGTGATGTCACAGCACAGGAATAGTGCACACAGTGATGTCACAGCACAGGAATAGTGCACACAGTGATGTCACAGCACAGGAATAGTGCACACTGATGTCACTGCTCAGGAATAATGCACACAGTGATGTCACAGCACAGGAATAGTGCACACACTGATGTCACAGCACAGGAATAGTGCACACTGATGTCACTGCTCAGGAATAATGCACACAGTGATGTCACAGCACAGGAATAGTGCACACACTGATGTCACAGCACAGGAATAGTGCACACTGATGTCACAGCACAGGAATAGTGCACACACTGATGTCACAGCACAGGAATAGTGCACACACTGATGTCACAGCACAGGAATAGTGCACACAGTGATGTCACAGCACAGGAATAGTGCACACACTGATGTCACAGTACAAGAATAGTGCACACACTGATGTCACAGCACAGGAATAGTGCATACTGATGTCACCACCCAGGAATAGTGCACACACTGATGTCACAGCACAGGAATAGTGCACACACTGATGTCACTGCCCAGGAATAGTGCACACTGATGTCACTACCCAGGAATAGTGCACACACTGATGTCACTGCCCAGGAATAGTGCACATACTGATGTCACTGCCCAGGAATAGTGCACACAGTGATGTCACTGCCCATGAATAGTGCACACACTGATGTCACAGCACAGGAATAGTGCACACAGTGATGTCACTGCCCATGAATAGTGCACACAGTGATGTCACAGCACAGGAATAGTGCACACAGTGATGTCACAGCACAGGAATAGTGCACACAGTGATGTCACAGCACAGGAATAGTGCACACTGTGATGTCACTGTAACACAATAGTACACAGTGATATCACTGCACAATATTAGTGCACACACTGATGTCAGAGCACAGGAATGGTGGACACTGATGTCACTGTAACACAAGAGTGCACACGGTGATATCACTGCACAAAAATAGTGCACACGGTAATGTCATTGTAACACAATGGTGCACAGTAATGTCACAGCACAGTAATAGTGCACACACTGATGTCACAGGACAGGAATAGTGCACACACTGATGTCACAGCACAGGAATAGTGCACACACTGATGTCACAGGACAGGAATAGTGCACACACTGATGTCACAGCACAGGAATAGTGCACACACTGATGTCACAGGACAGGAATAGTGCACACACTGATGTCACAGCACAGGAATAGTGCACACACTGATGTCACAGCACAGGAATAGTGCACACACTGATGTCACAGGACAGGAATAGTGCACACACTGATGTCACAGCACAGGAATAGTGCACACACTGATGTCACAGGACAGGAATAGTGCACACTAATGTCACAGTAATGTCAGAATTAGCTACTCAGAGGTTACCACTTGAAGAAAACCTCGATGTCACAGGACAAGTATAGTCCACAGTCTGATGTCACAGGACAGGTATAGTTCACAGTCTCATGTCACAGGACAAGAATAGTCCACAGTCTGATGTCACAGGACAAGAATAGTCCACAGTCTGATGTCACAGGACAAGAATAGTCCACAGTCTGATGTCACAGGACAAGAATAGTCCACAGTCTGATGTCACAGGACAGGAATAGTCCACAGTCTGATGTCACAGGACAGGAATAGTCCACAGTCTGATGTCACAGGACAGGAATAGTCCACAGTCTGATGTCACCGGACAGGAATAGTCCACAGTCTGATGTCACAGGACAAGTATAGTCCACAGTCTGATGTCACAGGACAAGTATAGTCCACAGTCTGATGTCACAGGACAGGAATAGTCCACAGTCTGATGTCACAGGACAGGAATAGTCCACAGTCTGATGTCACCGGACAGGAATAGTCCACAGTCTGATGTCACAGGACAGGAATAGTCCACAGTCTGATGTCATAGGAGAAGAATAGTCTACAGTCTGATGTCACAGGACAGGAATAGTCCACAGTCTGATGTCAGTACAGACATAATGCAGGTTATAGCATATGCACAGTGATGTCATGATGTCTGTGTATTGCACACTTAAGATGTCACAGCATATGAGGATGCAGAGGCTGCTGAGGGATAGTGCACATAGCAGGGATGCAACAAGTAACCATATGCCTCTATAGGGAGACTTGGAATGGGTCTCCATTTAGTCTTCCACCTCCCCTGCTGACTGCACTTTACCTCTGTAGAGAGTTGAGGCCACTTTGCTGCTGATGCAGATGTGCAGTACTATGACACAAGTTCATTCAGACAACAGTGAAAAGGTGAGGATGTTTCGATCCGTCACCTATTGGGAGGTAATAACTTAGCGGAAAAATGGGGTCTGCCGATGCAGGAAATTACCTTCTTTCCCCATAGGGGTAAAACTTAACTTTTATTTGACAATTTAAACTGAACAGGTAACACGTGCTGGTGTATATACAGTGCTATAGTAAAAGACAAATCAGTGTGGTTGTTATGGTCCGTGTTGGTATGTGAGCTTACTGTATTCGATAGACCTACTACAAGATATCGCTCTACTGCGATAATTGTATTGTTTGTAATATATAATATATAATGTGCGCTATACACCACTAGACAGTTGGCTGATTAGATCCCAAGCGGGACAAGCGATTGCCGGCTAATCGCATATGTCTCCAATTCACTTGTTTTAGTCTAAGTGAAGAGCTATTAGCACAGATATGCTCTGCATGTAATGTTAGGATCAAGAACTGTCAGTGTCGCTGCTGTGGTTATTATTGAGCGCTATTCCGTAAGCTGTATGGGTTACCGCATATTGGACAGTACTACGGCTTGTCACTTTGACCAGTGCAGTATCCCCCTTACAGTTATTATAGGGGTCCTACTCTGGCAGACAGCGGGGGATACTGCACTGGTCAAAGTGACAAGCCGTAGTACTGTCCAATATGCGGTAACCCATACAGCTTACGGAATAGCGCTCAATAATAACCACAGCAGCGACACTGACAGTTCTTGATCCTAACATTACATGCAGAGCATATCTGTGCTAATAGCTCTTCACTTAGACTAAAACAAGTGAATTGGAGACATATGCGATTAGCCGGCAATCGCTTGTCCCGCTTGGGATCTAATCAGCCAACTGTCTAGTGGTGTATAGCGCACATTATATATTATATATTACAAACAATACAATTATCGCAGTAGAGCGATATCTTGTAGTAGGTCTATCGAATACAGTAAGCTCACATACCAACACGGACCATAACAACCACACTGATTTGTCTTTTACTATAGCACTGTATATACACCAGCACGTGTTACCTGTTCAGTTTAAATTGTCAAATAAAAGTTAAGTTTTACCCCTATGGGGAAAGAAGGTAATTTCCTGCATCGGCAGACCCCAATTTTCCAACAGTGAAAAGGTGTGCTTGCTCTTCCTCTTTGTTACGCGCTGTGTGCATGCTTTCATGTGAGAGGCAGAGGTGGCGATACAGCCTAGTAGCTTTCAGTCAGAGTGGGGGAGGAGGTTTCAAGTGGCCCGTGAGGCTTTGCCCACAACTGAATAGGATAAACTTTGCTGGAAGCTCAGGCAAATGTCCCACAGGCTATTCCACCCATACATAACTTTTGATATGTGGCTGCCCATGGTAAAACTAACAATTCTTTCCATACATGTTATTATCTATTTAGTCTCCTTCCCCCTGTTCTCAGTTGCTGCTTTTTGCTGAAGACGAAAGATCTTTGTGAGCTTTTCCCTCTGTTTCCCCCTCCTCCCTTCTGAGACAGCTGATGTAAACAAGTTTATGGCAGGCTTTATCTGCAACATTGTAGCTTCTTTGTAATGCAGGGAGGATTATTCTGAGGTCAAGTTGCTAATGAACTCACTATGATTATTCCTTCCAGCGTTACAAAGAAGTTACAATGTTGCAGATAAAGCCAGCCAGGGACTTGTATACATCAGCTCCTTCAGAAGGGGGAGGGGGACACAGAGGGAAAAGCTCACACACAGATTTTTGTGTGGAAGGAATTGTTAGTCTCACCGTGGGTATCAACATATGAAAAGTTATGTTTGAGTGGAATACCCCTTTTAGGGTATGTGCACACTACGGAAATCACATGGACTTGCCGCTGATTCTGTCGCTTGCCGTAGTGTGCACATACCCTAAAAGAGGAAATCCGGGGAATTTTTTTTTTTTCCCTTCAAATCAACTGGTTTCAGAAAGTTTTATAGATTTGTAAATTACTTCTGTTTAAAAATCTCAAGTCTTCCAGGACTTATCAGCTGCTATATGTCCTGAAGTAAGTGGTATATTCCTTCTAGCCAGACACAATGCTCTCTGCTGCCACCTCTGTCCGTGTCAGGAACTGTCCAGAGAAGTAGCAAATCCCCATAGAAAACCTCTCCTGCTCTGGACAGTTCCTGACATGGACAGAGGTGGCAGCAGAGAGCACTGTGTCAGACTGGAAAGAATACACCACTTCCTGCAGGACATACAGCAGCTGATAAGTACTGGACGACTTGAGATTTTCAAATAGAAGTAATTTACAAATGTATATGACTTTCTGGTACCAGCTGACATGAAAAAAAAATCATTTTTCGCCGGCAATCCCCTTGAAGGTATGTATTTATTCCTATTGTTAGTATGTTGCATTGGGCCACATACTCTCTGTTCTTTGAACATTGCACCTCTCCGCAGGTAGACTTGCTGTATTTGAAATCTCAATGTGTTTTGATCCTAGGGATAGTTCGATATCTGTGAAAGCAAACAAATCAATAAATCGGGTGAGAGCTGCTTACCTCTGAGAATGAAGACCGTGCTTATGGTAGCAGAGAAGCCGTCACTGGCTCAGTCTATTGCCAAAATCCTTTCTAAGGGTAAGAAAAACATTGTAGAGGGACTTTACTCTCCAAAAAATATATACTCACTCTCTCTCTCTCTCTCTCTCTCTCTCTCTCTCTCTCTCTCTCTCTCTATATATATATATATATATATATATATATATATATATATTCCAAATTGGTGTCAGAAAATTATATAGATTTGTAATTTACTTCTATTTAAAAATCTCCAGTCTTCCAGTACTTATCAGCTGCTATATGTCCTGCAGGAAGTGGTGTATTCTTTCCAGTCTGACACAGAGCTCTCTGCTGCCACCTCTGTCCATGTCAGAAACTGTCCAGAGCAGGAGCAAATCCCCATAGAAAACCTCTTTTGCTCTGGACAGTTCCTGCCATGGACAGAGGTGGCAGCAGAGAGCACTGTGTCAGACTGGAAACAATACACCACTCCTTATAGATTCTGTGCTCGCTCAAATGCTCCAACGGGTACCCCTGCTGAGATGGTGACCCTTCCCCACACATTGGGGCACATTTATGAATGTAAAACAGAAACGGCACAGATTTTTAATGTACGCCCCACTCGCCTCCTGCATTTAATTTATCATAGTTTATGCCTGATTTACTAAGAGGCCTGCACCTCTTAGTAAATGTAATGGACTGAATGGGAGGGGGTCTTTATTTAAGATTGGCATACGAGTACACCGGCCTTAAAGTGGATGTAAAGCAAAATAAATGTGTTATTTTTAGTAAAGAAGCTTACATCACTGGACTATTTTCTTCCCTATATATCTGATTACTTCCTGGTTTCCTCTCTGAACTCTGACCCCGCTGTTGCCATGCAATAGTGCAGACACTGTCCCACAATCCCCCTTGCTGCATGTGAAGTGAAAACCAACTGCCAGTACTAATAAGACAGATCATGTGACTGGGATTGAGCTGAGCATGAGTGACCCAAGATAGTGGACGCCTGGCGGCCGTAACCAAGGGCGACAGGTTATGAAACTAAGCAGCACATGGGGGATTAGGGAGTCTATATCTCTCAAACAGGACATATCAGAAATGCTTGTACATTGGAAATACAGTGGTGCCTTGGATTACAAACATAATTTGTTCCGGAACCGTGCTTGTAATCTAAATTCATTCTTAAACCAAAGCAAATTTTCCCATAAGAAATCACTGATATGCAGACAATTGGTTTCACACCCCAAAAATAATGATTTTTTTTAAATTCTTTATAACATGTAAAACAAATGAAACAAACATTACAGCAGTAGTGGTAGTAGTACAACAGGCTACAATAGAGAAGCAGGGCTGCTGTCAGAGGTCTGTGTGGTCACATGACAGCAATGGGGAAGGGGGTGTGTTCAGCATAGACCAATCAGAATTTAAGAATCACAGAGATGTGCAGGAGGACAGTGACAGAAACTTTATATACAACAGTTTGAATACCTCAGTGTGAGTGCCGGCACATTGTGCTGTTCTCCTCACTTATCTGTATGTTATTCAGATGTTTTTATAACTGCATTGTTTACATTCATTCCTTGTTGTATTCATTACATGTATTCTTGTTGTGCTGCCATCTGCTGGCCAAGAGTTTAGACTCCCCTCCATTTTCGCATTTTTTGGTTTGTCCCTTAGTGGGTGTGTCTTATAGCCCAGTCTCCACGTCACTTCCTGTAGCAGGCATTCTTCATCCTGCTTCTGACTGGAGAAGTAGTGCTTGCTTGGGCTTATCAGAGTCATAATCTTCTGACCAGAAATTACAAGTGTCAGCAAGGTATCTTCTAGGAAAGCAGCAACAGCACAATATAACTACTATACCGCATCTGTGACTAAGCTGTATGTGACGTTATTAAACTACGTTCTGCTCAATTTCCTACTCTACCTGACGCTTATTCTGGTTCCTGTCTGCCTCATATGCTGGAATACAAGGTAGGAATTCTCCAGTCAGGCCCACTAGTCAGATAAACCTTCACTCGCCGCATGTGGGGACAGAACAGTCAGAAGATTCACTTAAAAAGCCCAAAATCACAGCTAGAAATTGCCTGTAACCCAGACCAGTCAGAGGTCTCCATAGCAACAAGCACATGGTCAGCTAATCTGAGACAGCACGTCTGGACAGGCCTCAGGACAAGCACAGTGTGTGTCTGCTGTATTCTACACCTGCATAGAAGTCTTCCACAAAGCATCCCAAGCTGTTTCTCATATCTTACATGAACCTTTCATCACTCAGTAGAAGGACAGATTTGTGTGTGAAGCTCCCTCTGACCATACCCCTCCTAAGAGACTTGCTGCATACTACCTCCCGTTGGTCTGGCCACCCAGACTTGAAAACCCCACAAATCACTCAAATAACGCTGGGAATCATATCGGGGTGTCCTAAAGAAGCTGTGCTGCGATTTTCAGACCCCAATTCCAAAGTTAATTTTCTTAAAGAGACAGTACACTTTAAATCAAAATGGCCGAAAAGCATCCCGAGCAACTCCCCAGTGATAAAACACAGCAAAGACAAGCTGATAGTGATGATTTGGAACAGCAGGAAGCAGAACTCACACTTCCAACAGACCAAGTTGTCCGACCAAGACGCTCTCTCAAACCGACACTAAAAGTAATTGAGAATTATCATACTGCAAAAAATGAGCTCTGTGATGACCTGGAAGAGAGATGGAAACGAGTTACCTCCCTCATGGCAAGTTTTCAATCCTTCAAGGGTGACGCCGAGAGTCAACAAGATGCTGTCGCACGGCTGAATACAGAGCATGAAAGATATAAGAGACTGTTTGCAAAGTATATCACCTTCTTAAAAGCCTCTAATATCGATGAAGCCTTAACAGAGCTGATCAAGGCAGAATCATCAGAAATAGAAAGAGACGCCATGGTGCAGAATGCTAAAGATAAAGCGGAGCTCCGTATCTCTCATCTACAAGAGACTAGATCGCACAGATCAAATTCATCTAAACGTTCATCACGGTCATACAGATCCTCGTGCTCAAGAAGCTCAGTCCTGAGTGACAGAATACTAGAGGCCCGCATAGATGCAGAGCAATCCAAAATAAGACGTGCCTTCAGAGAAAAGGAAGTAATGGCCGAAGCTAAGGCTAAAAAAGAGAGTGCAGAAGCAGAGGCTCAGATAAAGATCCTTCAAACAGAGATGGAAGAGGAAATTGCATTGGCCAAAGTAAAAGTACTTGAGCAAGCAATGAGCCAAGGTCTCGATCCAGTTTGCTTGCCACAAGAAACAGACAATCCTGTCGATCGCACCAATGACTATGTGCTGAATCAGTTACCTGCAGGCCCCCCTATTTCTAGCACCATTCAAGCTGACAACACTGAAATCTCCAAGTCAGCTCTACCTGCAGCTACGGTGCCACCTATAGCACCCGCACAAACTGATGATCATCACCCAGATGTACCTTCTCAAGGACAACTATCACAGGAAGATGGTTACCGAGTGTTTTCTGGCGTAGTCGCACAGCACAAGCAGCGGTCGTCAGAACTTATAGAGGCTAAACCACAGCTCAACCCTGCAGCAACATCATTCTACCCTGGAACATCTCACCCTTTCACGCCAACCAACCCATACGCCCAAGGGGTACAACGAGTTGACACGGCAACAAGAAGTGAGAAAACAGATATATCTGAGTTCGCAAGGTACATGGTTAGCAGGGAGCTGATCAACACCAGTCTCTCCAAATTTGACGACCGCGCAGAGAGCTACAGAGCCTGGAAAGCAACCTTCAAAGCTGCCATCGCCAACCTCAACCTTACCGCAGAGCAGGAGCTTGATCTCATGGTCAAATGGCTGGGCCCTGGCTCTACAAATCGCATCAAGAGCTTAAGGACTGTCTATGTGGGACAAGCTGAAGCAGGTCTTGCCGCTGCCTGGCAGAGACTTGAACGTACCTTTGGCAGTGCCGAAGCAATAGAGAAAGCCCTGTTCAAGAGACTGCAGAATATCCCAAAGATTAATCTGAAGGAAGTCCACAAGCTTCAGGACTTGAGTGATCTGCTCATGGAACTGGAACTTGCTAAAAGAGATCCTCGTCTATCTGGACTATGCTATCTGGATACCGCCCATGGGGTAAACCCAATCGTCACAAAGCTGCCATACAGTTTGCAGGAGAAGTGGGCAACATCAGTCTCAAGATATAAGAGAGCACATGATGTCACCTTTCCACCATACATCCACTTCTGCAGGTTCATCGACGAACAGGCCCAGATGAGGAATGACCCCAGTCTTGACTTCCTGGAGCTCAACACTCCAGCTGCATCATCATCAAGGTATGAAGGTGCCACACAGAAACACAGAGACTTTAAGAGCTGTGCGAGTGTTAGAAAGACTAACCTGCCACCACCTGCAGCATCCACGGGTAAGCACCAAACTAACTCATCAAGAGACAAGTCCTTTAATCGTGAATGTCCCATTCATAAAAAACCTCACTCACTAAATAAATGCAGAGGCTTCAGGTCCAAACCCATACAGGAACGCAAGAAAATCCTCACTGAGCTAGGAGTATGTTTCAGATGCTGCGCCTCATTGGAGCATATGGCTAAGGACTGTAAATCTGCCATTAAGTGTGAGGAGTGTCACAGCGACAGACATGTCACGGTTATGCACCTAACCCCACTCACCAGCGATTCATCGGCTGAAGTTACCAGTATTCCCACTACAAGCCATGGCGGGGAGCCTCAGAATCGTGCTAACTCTACCACTGATGTTTCCTGTTCATGCTCGGAGGTATGTGGGGAGAGCCAAAGGGACAAATGTTGTGCCAGAATATGTCTGATCAAGGTTTACCCAGAAGGACAACCAAAAAAGGCTCTAAAAATGTATGCAATCATTGATGACCAGAGCAACCGGTCCCTAGCCGGACCTAAATTCTTTGAAGCCTTTGGGATCGAGGGACCCACAAAACCCTATACCTTAAACACCTGCTCAGGCAGCATAGAGACTTGTGGCAGAAGAGCACAGGGATTCATTGCTTCTCCCATCAATGGAGACACAGAGATACCCTTACCTACACTGATTGAATGTGACCAAATACCTGATCACAGGGATGAGATTCCTACCCCAGAAGCTGCATTTCACCAACCACACCTAAGGCACCTGACCAGTGTTATCCCACCCTTGGATATGGACGCTGAAATTCTACTCCTGCTTGGCAGAGACAATCTAAGGGTACACAAAGTGCGTCAGCAGTGTAACGGTCCTGACTATGCCCCATACGCCCAGAGACTGGACTTGGGATGGGTAATCATTGGGAATGTATGCTTGGATCAATCAGGAATTGACTCCTTTAAGACTTACGTGCACAGGGACGGACGCACATCTTGCATCAAGCCGTGCCCTCATCACTATAAAGTCAAAGAGAAACCTCCAGACCTCATACAGCTGCCTGACGTCATTCCCTCCCCCTATGCTGACAACTTGGGGAGATCAGTGTTCCTCACAACGAAGGATGACGATAAAGTAGCCTTGTCAGTAGAGGACAGAGACTTTGTCAAGATAATGGACAGTGAATTCTCTAAGGAGGAAACCAATCACTGGGTTTCTCCACTACCGTTCAGAGCGTCCAGGGTAAGACTCCCAAACAACCGGGAACAAGCTTTGCAAAGATTTAACTCTCTTCAGCGTTCCCTAAACAGCAAGCCTGAAATGAGAGAACACGTTGTCACGTTTATGGAAAGAATATTCCGGAACAACCATGCAGAACCAGCTCCATCTTTGAAGAAGAACGAGGAGTGCTGGTACTTACCTTCATTCGGAGTATACCATCCCAGAAAACCTAATCAAATTAGGGTTGTATTTGACTCAAGCGCCAAACATCAAGGTGTGTCTCTTAACGACGTCCTTCTCACAGGTCCCAATCTGACAAATAACCTTGTCGGAGTCTTGATGAGGTTCAGAAAAGAGCCTGTTGCCATCACCGCTGATATTGAACAGATGTTCCACTGCTTCATAGTCAGAGAGGACCACAGGAACTTCCTCAGATTTCTGTGGTACAAGGACAATGACACCACCAAGGAGATGATGGAGTACCGCATGAGGGTACATGTATTTGGGAACAGCCCTTCACCTGCTGTAGCAACTTATGGCCTTCGCAGAACCGCCAAAGAGGGAGAGTCCCAGTATGGAAAGGATGCCAGAGACTTTGTAGAAAAAGACTTCTACGTAGATGATGGACTCAAATCATTACCTACTGAAGAAGAGGCAATTGATTTACTTAAAAGGACTCAAAACATGCTGTACCAAGCCAAACTACGGCTACACAAAATCGCTTCAAACAGCCTGGCTGTCATGAGAGCCTTCGAGTCAGATGATCATGCTCCTGGATTCAAGGACATAAACCTGGGTCAAGACGATCCACCAGTGCAAAGAAGCTTAGGCCTGAGGTGGGATCTGTCCGCCGACTCCTTTGGCTTTCAAGTAAGTTGTGCAGACAAACCCTTTACAAAACGTGGTGTCCTGTCAGTTGTGAACAGCCTATACGATCCACTGGGATTTGTAGCGCCCATCACCATACAAGGTAAATCCCTACTGAGACAGCTTTCTGAAACCATCAAGGATTGGGATGCCCCCCTTCCTTCTGATAAGGAGCAAAAGTGGGAAGCCTGGAAGCAATCTTTGTATGCCTTGGATAAGATCAACATCCCAAGATGCTATGTCAAAGCCTCACTTACTGCCAGCAAGGGGAAGGAACTCTACGTGTTCTCGGATGCTTCCACAGAGGCCATAGCAGCCGTTGCCTACCTCAAGGCGACAGAACCCAACAGTCAAGTTCATATTGGGTTCGTTTTTGGCAAAGCCAAGTTAGCCCCCAAGCCTGATCACACTATTCCCAGGCTTGAACTTTGCGGAGCTGTATTAGCAGTGGAGATTGCAGACTTCATACAGCAAGAACTGGGTGCCGACATAGACGAGGTCCGGTACTACACTGACAGTAAGGTCGTTTTAGGTTACATCTACAATCAGACCAAGCGATTTTATGTGTACGTCAGTAACCGCATTCAGAGAATCAGGAGGTCCTCCAAACCTGAACAATGGCATTACGTACCATCCGAGCTTAATCCCGCAGATCACGCCACCAGGCCTATGTCTATAGGTTCCTTTGCAAACTCTTCATGGCTTACAGGCCCAGAATTTCTGCTGGAACAGACAGAGGAACATGTTCAGGAGGTCTACAGCATCCAAGATCCAGATAATGATCCAGAAATCCGCACTGAAGTCGGCGCATTAGTCACTGGAACAAAGCCACCTTCCAACCTCAATTGTCAACGTTTTGAACGTTTCTCCAGTTGGATGAGACTTGTTAGGACTATTGCAAGGTTGGCGCATATTGCAAGATGCCATCACCATAAGCCTGGAGATCACGATTGTCGCGGCTGGCATGTCTGCCATAAACCCCTCTCTGCTGAGGACATTTCTCATAGTGAATCCCTTATAATACGTCATGTGCAGCAGGGGGAATTCAGTGCTGAGTGGAAGTGCTTGTACGACAAACAGCAGGTTCCAGTGAAAAGCCCTATTGCTAATTTGAATCCATTTATGGACAGTTTTGGTTTGCTAAGGGTTGGTGGTCGACTCAATCAAGTTGACCTAGGAGTTGCAGAGCAAAACCCTCTCATCATTCCCAGCAAACATCACATTACCACCTTGCTGATCCGGCACCACCATGAAAGGACTGAACACCAAGGAAGGCAAATAACAGAGGGCAAGTTACGTTCTGCAGGCCTTTGGATTCTAGGCATGAAGAGGCGTGTGGCGCACTTACTGCATGACTGTGTACATTGTCGTAAAGCAAGGGGAAAACAGTTATACCAACAGATGGCTGACTTGCCTGCGGACAGACTAAGTACTGAGCCACCATTCACCTATGTTGGCCTAGACGTCTTTGGGCCATGGATGGTGTCTGCACGCAGGACCCGTGGCGGCCACGCTAACAGTAAGCGTTGGGCCGTACTATTCACTTGCATGAGCGTGCGTGCCGTTCACATAGAGGTGATAGAATCCATGGACGCATCCAGCCTGATTAATGCTTTAAGACGCTTCTTCGCAGTCAGAGGACCTGTGAAGCAGTTGAGGTCTGACCGTGGAAGCAACTTCATTGGAGCATGCCGAGAACTGAATATTGGCACCAAGCCCATCCAAGATCAGCTGGCAGAGAAGGGTTGCACCTGGATTTTCAATCCTCCTCATAGTTCCCACATGGGAGGCGCCTGGGAAAGGATGATCGGGATCTCCCGCAGCATCTTGAACTCTATGCTTATGGATGTGAATTCTTCAAGACTCACACATGAGACTCTGGTTACTCTTCTCGCTGAGGTTTCCGCCATCATCAACTCAAGACCCCTTGTTCCAGTATCAATGGATCCTGAAGCACCAGCTATACTGACTCCAGCTACTCTTCTCACCCAGAAAACTGGGAATCAACTGACGCCAAGTAGAGAGTACACTCATGGAAACATCTACCAAAAACAGTGGAAACGTGTACAACACTTAGCGGATTACTTCTGGAACAGATGGCGAAAGGAGTATCTTGTGATTCTTCAAGGAAGAAGAAAATGGCAACACCAGAAACCAAACTTGAAAAAAGGAGACCTCGTATTGATGAAGGAACAACAAACCGAAAGGATGGACTGGCCTATGGGACTAGTTACAAAAGTTCTTCCCAGCAAGGATGGCAAGATCCGGAAGGTGGAGTTGAAGATCTCCAGGAAGGGTGAGACCAAAACGTTTGCAAGGCCTATCAACGAACTGATCCTGATATTGCCTGTTGAGGATGTTCCTGGCGGATGAACAGGATTGAACTTCCTTTAAAGAACTTTATCCCTCAGTTATGAAACAGGATTATCTCACTGTTTATATTGCATATTAACATGTTTTGTTTCAGGTTCTGCACTATATTTCATAGAAATTAGTTTGTAGTGAAATCCCCCTATGGGAATTTCAGACGGGGAGTGTGCTGTTCTCCTCACTTATCTGTATGTTATTCAGATGTTTTTATAACTGCATTGTTTACATTCATTCCTTGTTGTATTCATTACATGTATTCTTGTTGTGCTGCCATCTGCTGGCCAAGAGTTTAGACTCCCCTCCATTTTCGCATTTTTTGGTTTGTCCCTTAGTGGGTGTGTCTTATAGCCCAGTCTCCACGTCACTTCCTGTAGCAGGCATTCTTCATCCTGCTTCTGACTGGAGAAGTAGTGCTTGCTTGGGCTTATCAGAGTCATAATCTTCTGACCAGAAATTACAAGTGTCAGCAAGGTATCTTCTAGGAAAGCAGCAACAGCACAATATAACTACTATACCGCATCTGTGACTAAGCTGTATGTGACGTTATTAAACTACGTTCTGCTCAATTTCCTACTCTACCTGACGCTTATTCTGGTTCCTGTCTGCCTCATATGCTGGAATACAAGGTAGGAATTCTCCAGTCAGGCCCACTAGTCAGATAAACCTTCACTCGCCGCATGTGGGGACAGAACACACATTATAGCTGAAGTGTGTATAGCTGAGTGTGAGTGCAGGAACATTATAGCTGCAGTATGTATAGCCGAGTGTAAGTACAGACACATTATAGCAGGAATGAAGAGGATGGGAAACACAAGGGCTGACAGAGACTGAAGGGAGTATGAGGGAATAGGCAGGGCAGATGTGGGCACATAAATGCTGCGCTCTTTGTCTGGGGAGAGAGGGGTTACAGCTATGGAGAGATTACCTCCACAGTCCTGTCACCTGATGTAAGCCCCAGCCTGAAGTGGATCTGCTATGATTTGGAAGGTGAGGGAGACCTCCTGGGTCAGAGTACAGGGCTGTAGACCCCGCTGTGCAGACCATGCCCCTCCCCCACTCCCCCTCCCACCCAGTACAGGGAGCTCTTAAACCAAAGCAATGCTCTTAAACCAAGTTACAAATTTGAAAAACTGTGAGCTTTTCTTGCAAAACGCTCTTAATCTAAGTTACTCTTAAACCAAGCTGTATGTTTCATTTAACATAATGCATGTGTATAGACCTAGTTTTCTTCCTGACACCTCCCCTTTAATAAATCTCCCCCATTGACCTATAACTGATGGCCTATCCTGAGAATAATTCAGTGTATAATGGTGGATGACCTTGGAGTTTGTGATTGAACGGTTCTCGCAGACATGGTCGGCAATCCCTCTCCCCTCCCTAAACATTCCTCCAAGGCTTTATAATGAGGTGCTGCGAGAAGAAAGACCCTATCTATATGGCCGGAGAGTGCCCTGACAAGAAGCGGACACTGAGAGAGAGTGGAGAGCCTTAACACTTTGTATATCTCAGGCTGTATACACGTAATAATATGTATATACACGGCCTGATGAAGAGTCCGGCTATGAGGTAGTCATCATTGTGTTATGTAGATGATCCTATGGGAGGCATTTTTATTGTTATTACAAAGATCACGAGTCACTACATGGGATTCTGGTAGTTTTTTTTTCCTTATCTCTGTTGCACGTTGTCCTATGCTTAAAGGGAATCTGTCAGCACTCGAACCCAGTCCAAATTGCTGAGAGTGTTATATAGGTCACGGCACCCTATTCAACATGGACTGATAAGCTACAGGTACCATTTAGCAGAAAATGTGTAATCTTCACTTTCTTAGTGTAATCAACGGGTCAAAGAGTTGCGGCTCTCCGGCCGTGCCGCGCTCTGTTACATCTCCTCCTTATATAATCATTTCAATAATTCCAAGCGCCGTAGCCAGGAAGAGCGATGCATGCGCAATGACGGAAGTAAGCATCACTGCTCAGGACGCATGCACCGCCCTTCCTGGCTACGGTGCTTGAAATTATTGAAATGATTATATAAGGAGGAGATGTAACAGAGCGCGGCACGGCCGGAGAGCCACAGCTCCTCTTCTACACATTTTCTCCTATACTGACTGATAAGCTACAGGTACCATGTTGAATAGGGTGCTGTGACCTATAAACCTCTGTCAGCAACTCTGGTCGTGCCTGAGTGCTGACATTTAACCCTTTAAGGACCAAGCCCAAAATGACCAGGGGGCCACGCAAATTTTCATTTCTGCTTTTTGTTTTTTTTCCTCCTCCCCTTCTAAGAGCTCTAGCACTTTCAGTTTTCTATCTACAGGCTGTGTAATGGCTTGTTTGTTACAGGAATAGTTGTACTTTGTAATGGCGTCTTTCATTTCACCATAACATGTATGATGGAATCCTAAATATATTATTTATAAAGATATAAATTGGAGAAATTGGAAAAAAAAAAATGCAATATGGTAACGTTTGGGGGGTTCCTGTGTCTACGTAATGCACTATATGGTAAAAGCGACATGATACTATTACTCTATAGGTCAGTCCGAACACAACCATATGCAGGTTACACAGATTCTCTAATGTTATATATTTTTTTTAATGAAATCCTTTTTTTTTTGCAATTAATTATTAATAAAATGGGCCTATTGTGACGCTTATAACGGCTTTATTTTTTCACCTACGGGGCTGTATGGGGTGTCATTTTTTCCGCCATGATCTCTTGTTTTTATTAATACCATATACCTCTGTTGATTTATTTAAAAATTTGATTTGCAACAGAGCCTCTGTAATGCTGGAGGAAGGATATAGTTGCCTGTTCCTCAGATTGGAGAATGTTAATATTTTATTTCACAAATTTTCTTACTGCCTAGGTGGTGCCACCTCTCGAAAAGGTTTAAATGGAGCCTGCTCTGTACACGAGTACAGCGGATCTTTCATGGGACAGAGTGTGCGGTTCAAGATGACTTCCGTCTGTGGCCATGTCATGAGCTTGGACTTTATAGGTAGGTCAGAGTTGCTGCACACCATTAGAAGTTCACATGAGATGAAATGAGAGCTGATCCAGTGCCCCTGTAGCAGCAGCACCTTCGCCCACGGTTGCCTGCTAGTCTGCTGTGTCTCTTGGTCCCCGTGACGTGATGTCTAGGCCCAGCTCGGAAATGCCTGCTCATCCAATCAGTGACTGAGACAGGACACCTCTGCAGTCACTGATTGGATGAGCGGGTAGTTCTTCAGATGTTTATGTCAGACATGATTGAATCCTCACTTCCTGGTCCATTCTGTCTCCACTTCTCTGCCCTCCACCTCCCTTCTGAAAAAAGAGGTCACGTGATCTCTGTCTCTTCTGTTGCCAGGCAAGCTGTAACCCCGCCCACCACTGATATCACACAGTGATCACCTGGCCAAGAGTGGGAAAACAACAGCCTCTCCTCAGTAGTATAGGGGAAAGGAGACACTGTTGTTTCACCCCTCTCGTTCACTAATCTAGATAAATGGGTAGATAGAAGCTGTGTTTACTGTGCAAAGCAGAAGCAGATTGAGCTAGTGGTGGGCAGATACTACAAGACGGGAGGGTACCCGGCAGTTGATTCTGAGGTGCTATGCATGCTGGGAGTTTCCTGGGCAGGTGCCATGATGTAAAACTGGGATCATTTGTAAAAGTTTGCTTTGTTTTTTTAATGAGATCGCTGAAGCTCCCCTTTTAGAGCGCTTACAAATGTGCTTAATTTTTTTTTTTTGTATACGATCTCTATCCTTTATATAAAAAGTAAGCCATGCTGTGACTTGGAATCTCTGACGTCTTTACATGCAGCACAAGCCAGAGCTTCTAACTTGTAAATCTACATGAATATGACCAGCCTCTTAAATGGGTATAGGCTCATTTGTTTTGGCATGTAGGTTTGGGTCTGTGGGTCTAGCTGTACGGCTGCCCATCCACAGTGGGAGCTGGAGCTCCCACATTCACTCTCGACTGCACGGCTGAAGCAGTGCCAATATCTTAAAAAATGTTAACAATGTTCGAAACTAGTAGTCGAGAATTTCCTCCATCTATTATCCCAGTTGACATAATGGTTTAAACAAAACAAACAATGAAGCCATTAGCATAGGTTCATGCATCTCACATTATAAAAGTGTAATCTAAGCACTTTGCCTGCATTCATTGTAGTGTGACCACAGCTATTTGTGTAGCTGAGCAGCCCGCATGGTTGTGGAGCAATTACTTCACTGCCTGGCTTCCCATGCAACTCTGTGTAGTCTAAGTGCAGGAAGCACAGGAAGAGGTTTAATGAGGTAGCTCAGCATGTAGCAGGGCCCTACATGAGGTCTTAATAAAAAAGGAAGGGCAGGTTTCGCAGCCACGTGTTGCATGTCTGCGGAGAGAAAGAGGCAGCAAGTCACAGTTTGTGAGGTATAAAGATCTAATGGATGGGAGCGCCCTCTGCTGGCCAAACGGAACAAAACAAGTCCCAAAATTAAAAGGAATTTGTCATCAGAAAATTTTTTTGTTTTTTAAAATCAAGATTTTGGGGGATTTTTTTTTCTCTAATTTTCAATTTTACCCTCAATTACAAAATAATCTTGAAATGTTGTAGTAAAATCTGTGCACCTTAGTCTTCAGAGTCTTTTTCCTTTTCTGACCAATGTTCTCAGGTGATTTGTGATTCGCAGTTATTAGAATCCTATATATATGTTAGAGATGAGTCCCTTGGTAGAAAAGCCTTTCTGGATAGTTTCTCATAAACAGTGGGAAGTGACGCTTTGCAGACTTAGTGACTCTGTACCCACAATCTGACTTCCCCAAACCACTTGTACCTTGGGATAGCTGCTTTTAATCAAAGATCTGTCCTGGGGTCCATTCAGCAGGTGATGCAGTTATTGTCCTAAAAAACAACTTTGAAACTTGCAGCCCTGTGTCAAACTGCCGTGGCCTAGAGTGTCTGTGCCCTAACCTTGCACCACCCCTCCGTCATTCCTCCCCGCCCTCCTTATCATTAGGAATGCCACTGGCAGGATTTTTTCTATTACTCGGCAGTGAACATTGCACAGGTACCTTAATGATCCATGAGCTGTGCTCACACAGGTGATGAATAGGAGAATACCTGCCTGGGGCATTCCTAATGATGAAGAGGGTGGGGAGAAGGGACAGAGAGGTTGTGCCAGCTTAATACACAGACTTTCTAGGCCACGCCAGTTTCACACCGGGCTGCAAGTTTAAAAGATGTTTTTTAGGACAATTACTGCATCACCTGCCGAACGGACCCCAGGACAGATCTTGGATTAAAAGATCTTGGATTAAAAGCAGCTATCCGAAGGTACAAGTGGTTTGGGGGGGGAGGGGGGCAGATTGTGGGTACAGAGTTGCTTTAAGGGTTCAAACCCACTTGCTGGATCTGCAGCGAGTCTCCATGCTGCGTTTTTGCAGCGAGACTCGCTGCAGATCCCAGCCCTATACTTTCATTAGCAGAGAAACTCGCAGCAGGGATGTACATCCCTGCTGCGATTTTGTCTGCAGCCCTCCCCATTAACCCCCTAGCCGCCGGACATTATACATTACCGGGTCCCCGTTCCTGCTTGCTTCGGGGCTCCCGGTGTCTTGACGGCCAGCCCGGCCAATCAGTGTGCTGCGACCGGGCAGCGTACTGATTGGCCGGGCAGAACGTGCCGGGAGCCGCCGAAGCAAGCAGGAGCGGGGACCTGGTAATGTATATCCTGCCCATCCCCCCTGCAGCCCCGATCGCCCCCAGCCCCCGGCCGCATGATCACCCCCCGGCCGCACCCTCCGGCCGCATGATCGCCCCCCGCACCCTCCGGCCGAATGATCGCCCCCCGCACCCTCCGGCCGCACGATCGCCCCCCGCACCCTCCGGCCGCACGATCGCCCCCCGCAGCCCCCTGCAGCCCCGATCGCCCCCGGCCGCATGATCGCCCCCCGCACCCCCCCAGCCACACGGGCTGCGGGGGGGCGATCGGGGGGTGCGGGGGGCGATCGTGCGGCCGGCCGGTGCGGGGGGGCGATCATGCCCATCCCCCCTGCAGCCCCGATCGCCCCCAGCCCCCGGCCGCATGATCACCCCCCGGCCGCACCCTCCGGCCGCATGATCGCCCCCCGCACCCTCCGGCCGCATGATCGCCCCCCGCACCCTCCGGCCGCACGATCGCCCCCCGCAGCCCCCTGCAGCCCCGATCGCCCCCGGCCGCATGATTGCCCCCCGCACCCCCCAGCCACACGGGCTGCGGGGGGGCGATCGTGCGGCCGGGGGGTGCGGGGGGCAATCGTGCGGCCGGCGGGTGCGGGGGGCGATCATGCGGCCGGGGGGTGCGGGGGGGGCGATCATGCGGCCGGGGGCTGGGGGCGATCGGGGCTGCAGGGGGGCGGGCAGGATATACATTACCAGGTCCCCGCTCCTGCTTGCTTCGGCGGTTCCCGACACGTTCTGCCCGGCCAATCAGTGCGCTGCCCTGCCGCAGCGCACTGATTGGCCGGGCGGGCCGTGAAGACACCGGGAGCCCCGAAGCAAGCAGGAACGGGGACCCGGTAATGTATAATGTCCGGCGGCTAGGGGGTTAATGGGGAGGGCTGCAGACAAAATCGCAGCAGGGATGTACATCTCTGCTGCGAGTTTCTCTGCTAATGAAAGTATAGGGCTGGGATCTGCAGCGAGTCTCGCTGCAAAAACGCAGCAAGGAGACTCGCTGCAGATCCGGCAAGTGGGTTTGTACCCTAAAGGAGGATCGCATAAATGAAAGTATCTGTAGGTAGTGGTAATGTGAGCATTGTGGGAGGTTACACTTCTTAGATCAGTAAAATAGGAACGATCAGCTGAGGAGCCAGTCATTGGCTGATCATTGCCTTTCAACATGTTTAAAAATCGTTAGCCGGCGACCGTGCATCGTTGGTGCATAATAAAGACATATACTTACCTGCCCACCACCCGTCTTTCCCCACACACAGGAACGGTCAGTGTTGTCTATGAGGAGGGGTAAGCCGCAGTAAGAGCACTGTCTTGCGGCTTAGCTCTAACTAAACAAAGGGGCAACCTGTGATTTTCCATCACGCATCTCGACCCCTATCTCCACCAACATCAAATGTCGGTGGTGGTTTTAGACAGCCCCACCCATCTTATATTGGTGGCCAAATCTGCCACAACCAGCGAGTTTGGCTGATCAAAGTCAAAATTGTATTGAGACCTTAAAGGTGGCTGCTGCTGATTGCTGATGTCTGTCATGGCCGACCCCTTTGTTAAGAAAGAAAGAGATACAGCTTACCCCTCCCATTCCCATAGAGAATGCAGTATCGTTTGGCTGGGTAGACCGGGCGGCAGACAGGGACATAACTGACTGCGGACCATCAGTTATTGAACTTTAGTCAGGACCTTATGCCCCTATTCCACGAGTCGTTTGGAGGAGCAAACGAGCGCTATTAGCGCTCGTTTGCTCCTTGTTCCCCGCTCGCTGCCGCCGCTATTCAACGCGGCGGCAGCGAGCGGGTGAGTGCGGGAGGGGCGGCGTGGAGCTGCTGGGGGGGGCTGCCCGGGGGATCGCTGATCGTCCGGGCAGCCCATAGGATATAGCAGCATCTGCTGCCGACGGTCCTATTCAACGGAGCGCCGGCAGCAGATCGCTGCTATATCAGTCGCTTGTTTTTCAACATGTTGAAAAACAAGCGACTGCAACGATCAGCCGACATGAACGATGTCGGCTGATCGTTGCACTCTATTCCACGGGACGAATATCGTTCGTAGCTGCCGTTATCGGCCGAATACGAACGATATTGCTTCTCTAAACGACCCGTGGAATAGGGCCTTGAGGCTGGGTTCACACTATGTATATTTGAGGCTGTATTTGTGAGGCTGTATAGCAACCAAAACCAGGAGTGGATTGAAAACACAGAAAGGCTCTGTTCACATAATGTTGTAATTGAGTGGATGGCTATCATTTAATGGCAAATATTTGCTGTTATTTTAAAACAACGGCTGTGGTATTGAAATAATGGCCGTTATTTACTGTTATATGGCGGCCATCCACTCAATTTCAACATTGTGTGAACAGATCCTTTCTGTGTTTTCAATCCACTCCTGGTTTTGGTTGCTATGAGGACCTGACATGAGGACCAAATACTGCCTGAAATATACATAGTGTGAACCCAGCCTTAGACTGAAACCATTTTTCCACAGTTTTTAACTGCACCTTGGCTGCATCTGAACTGTGAGACCTTGGCCTTAAAGGGGTATTTCAAGAAGAACTCCTCCCCTTGGCTCCTTTCCAAAAAAAATTCCCTGACTCCTTTGTTTTGAATAAAGCCGGGGTATGGCATGTGACCCACAGCTGCATTCATTCTCTACGAAGGCGCCGGAGAGAGCTGAGTACTGCGCTCTGCTTTATCAAATGATAAATCTGGGAAACTATCAGACATTGGTCTTTGCCTTTTTAATGTTTTAATGCTGACTAGGTAAAGGTTTCAGATGTCTTGCTAATGCAGCATTGTATATCTATGAAATGCTTGTTTCAGGGAAATATAACAACTGGGATAAAGTAGACCCAGCGGAGTTGTTCAGCAAAGCACCCACAGAGAAGAAGGAGGCCAATCCCAAGCTCAGCATGGTGAAGTTCTTACAGGTGAGTGTATGTTATCTGTCCCCGATCAGTTGTTTGCATAAAAATCATTGTTATTCGGCTGCACGCCTCCCTGTGTAAATGTGGTGTGCAGCCGGCATTGATGTAAGTGCCCTATAACATGGGGCCATTGTATACGGAACAGGCCCGTATTGCCCTGTGTAATAGGACTAATAATCTGACAATGAACGAGGAAACGTTCCTTCATCGGCTGATCATGTTATTCTGACATGCCAAAAATGTACGGCCAATAGCCAGAAAGGGCCACCCATTTACTAGGTGGCCTTAGACAGTTCAATCTCCCCAAGGCCACCTAGTAAATGAGTGGCCCTTTCTGGCTATTGGTCATACATTTTTGGCATGTCAGAATAACATGATCAGCGGCTCTGGCCGCACGCTCCATTGTGTGCAGCGAGACTTCGGATGCGGCTGCCACATATGCGCTCGCTTCCGAATTCAGCAGCAGTGAAGATCATCCGGCTAATACTGCAGTACCAGCCGGGATGATCATGTCTGACACCAGTTGTACCGTGACCTGGCCGGGTCACTGAATGGCCGGTCTCTTATGCCATGTGAACATGGCCTCACATTGTAAGCTTTTTGAGGACTATTCCCAAGGGATTAAAGTGAATTCAGAATGTGTGTAAATGTGGCAATTTTTTTTTTAATGCAATTTTCTTCTAAAACATTATCTTAAAAAAACAGCAATAATCATGCTTTATAGCTGAGATTGAGCATGTAGACAATAATTGCCACGTTGGGCAAGTTTCTCAGTTTGGAATATCGCCACCAAGTGGTTAAATCTTTAAATAAAAAAAGATCTCTTACAGATCCATGTACTGCCACTTTATAAAGCATCTATTACACATGTGAGAACTCTGTGTGAAAATAACAATTATATAACAATTGATATATTAGATCTATCTTTCCATTATTTCACTCAGGTGGAAGGACGTGGATGTGACTATGTGGTCTTGTGGCTGGATTGTGACAAGGAGGGAGAAAACATCTGCTTTGAGGTAACTTGATAACGTATCATCACATTGGTTCTTAAAGAGACTCTGTCAGTAGGTTTATGGTGTCCTATCTCAGGGTTGCATAAACTAGTGACAGAGAAGCTGAACAGAATGATGTATCACTTACCTTGTTATGTGCAGCTGATCCAGAGATATCCTCCTAAATAACATGGTCAATAAGTAGTCCTCTCCATTATGTGCATGAGCTCAGTAGTCCTGGATATTCATGGGAAGCAGAAAACTCCGCCCACCAGCTGCTGATGCGGTGTATAGGCAATCAGCTGTCAGTCAGCAGCTGGAGGGCGGAGGGAGGGGTGTGGCAAGAATCCTATTCTCCTGCATATTAGGAGAATGGCTGAACAGAATGATTTCGGTATTACACCAATCTATGCAATCTTTTATATCACTAGTCTATGCTGCCCTCCTTTAAAACCGCATAAGCCTAACAGATTCCAATGAAGCTTTCACTGGTTTTGTTCTATTCACTGGATGCTGTAGTGTTTGGTCTTTCCTGTGTTTCAGGTCTTGGATGCAGTGCTACCAGTGATGAATAGAGCACATGCAGGGGAGCGGACGGTGCACCGTGCTAAGTTCAGCTCCATTACAGATACAGATATCTTGAATGCCATGAACAGACTTGGGGAGCCCAACAAGAATGAAGCCCTTTCTGTTGACGCCAGACAGGAGCTGGACCTCAGGATTGGCTGCGCCTTCACAAGGTTCCTGCATGTTCTTTCATTTTAAAGGGATTGTGTGATTGATGATTTTGCATTCTTTTACAGTTTATTATTAAGAATAGTTCTGTGATTGTAGAAAACCTTGTCTACTTGCATATGATATATATATTTATTTAGCAGCCTTGCTGATATATACTGCAGAATACCTGCATTGTATTGAAACAATAAAGCTTGTTGTTGTTATATAGTACACATATTCTTTATGCCTGTTCATCTTGCAGGTTGTATATGAATTGAGGACAATTAACTGAGGCTAATTACATTATTAGCTGTTACTAAATATATTATTAGCTCTGCAGCTTACCCGGAGACAATGCTCTTTGTAATGCAACAATTCAGTCTGCATAATGTCACTGTGTGGTTACAGAGGTTTGGGTGACCAGGAGAGCTGACCATACAATGCAAGCACCCCAGTATTCTCTGCTGCTGAGTGTGGACGCACAGTGAAGGGAGACAACTTGGTGGAAATTTAAGATGTACCCCTGGCATACTCCATGGAAAAGGGGCAGTTTCCCCCTTTTCCATGGCCAGTCATAACCCCCGTGGCAAGGCGGGATGAGACGTGGCCTCCTCCCATGCCAGATTTATCATGATTTGTGCCCGTTCACAGTTGGGAAACATTAGATGGTTGGCCAGCCATGCCGAATTCACTTAACTTGATCTGTTAATATGAAAGGATTTTCCAGAAGTGGAAAGTGCCTTTGTTTCTTTATATATTACATCTCACTTAATACGAGTGCTGTTTATGTGCAGGTTTCAAACAAAGTATTTTCAAGGCAAATACGGCAACCTGGATAGTTCTCTAATATCTTTTGGTCCCTGCCAAACCCCCACATTAGGATTCTGTGTGGAGAGACATGATAAGATCCAGTCATTCAAGCCAGAAACTTACTGGGTCCTTCAAGTCAAGGTAAGCCAGCCATGAAATGTTACTAGTAATATCTATTATATTGATCATAGTGGTGTCAGAGGTCAGCTCACTGACAGATATTGTAAAAAGCAGCTAGTATATTGCGTAGAGTCTAAAGGCCTAACTTGTACCATGTGAAAAGCCCCCCTGGTCCATCTAATCCACCCTTTTAGTATTAATCGAATATGTAACAGTGTAGTAGGCTCTCAAGAAGTGGGTGAAATAATACTATAGATGTAGCTGTAATGATTATATGTCAACAAATATTTAATGCTGCAATTCATAAACGGCAATAATCTAAAAGCATAGAAAAATAATTAAAAATACAATGAAATAAAGATACACGTATATATATCTGATAAAACGTCCACATGGACAGTAAAAATATCCAATAAATGGTGGAATGTATATATATAAATATACTAAGAAGAGAGCCAAGTGATGAGCACCGCGCCGGGCCCAGCGCGGTCACCCCACTTAAATAATGGTAGTCCCGAGTCACGGTTTTTAACCTAGGCTCGTATTGTTGTTGAGCCGGTGTACTTGTACTTTAGATAAATAATACTCCTTTTAGAATGAGATCATGCAAGGGAGAATTAAAAGACAAGTAAATGGTGGTGGGATATCCACCTCTCACCCTGCTGGTGATATCATCTGCAGTCAAATGCGGTATTGTGATGGTAATCCGTGAACCAGTCTCTGCGGTCAGCTTGGGAGCCGTGCAATCGCGGTCTAGTGCAACTATGCGTTGACTTGAGTTGTTGTGGCGTCCGCGTGGATGGAAGCGCGCGCTCCTTCCGGCTGCTGTTGTATAGGGTGCCAGGGGAATATGGCTCCGGTTCGGGATCTACGTTTGTAAACTTAGGTATAGTTTCTAAAAGGCTCTGTTATCCTGAATTCCCAGGACGCGTTTCAGGAGATCTGCTCGCTCCTTTCCTCAGCAAAAGGAATCTGGATAACTCTAATCATTACAGCTACATCTATAGTATTATTTCACCCACTTCTTGAGAGCCTACTACACTGTTACATATTCGATTTCTATTTTTATCCCGTTAGCGCCGGGACAGTAGTGCACTCGATAAGGGTGGATCCCATCTCTATGGAACAGGTGTAGCAGACCTCCCTCTTTTTCTTTTAGTATTACCCTTCTTATTATACAGCCCAGTATACCATTATATATACAGCCCAGCATACCATTATATATACAACCCAGCATACCCTTATATATACAGCCCAGTATACCATTATATATACAGCCCAGCATACCATTTTATATACAGCCCAGCATACAATTATATATACAACCCAGCATACCCTTATATATACAGCCCAGCATACCCTTATATATACAGCCCAGCAAACAATTATATATACAACCCAGCATACCCTTATATATACAACCCAGCATACCCTTATATATACAGCCCAGCATACCCTTATATATACAGCCCAGCATACCATTATACTATACAGCCCAGCAAACAATTATATATACAGCCCAGCATACCCTTATATATACAGCCCAGCATACCATTATATATACAGCCCAGCATACCATTATATATACAGCCCAGCATACCCTTATATATACAGCCCAGCATACCATTATATATACAGCCCAGCATACCATTATATATATACAGCCCAGCATATATATATATATAGCCCAGCATACCATTATATATACAGCCCAGCATACCATTATATATACAGCCCAGTATACCATTATATATACAGCCCAGTATACCATTATATATACAGCCCAGTATACCATTATATATACAGCCCAGCATACCAATAGATATATTCAGCCCAGCACACCATTATATATATACAGCCCAGCATACCATTCTATAAACCGCCCAACATACCATTATATATATACAGCCCAGCATATATATATATATATATATATATATATATATATATATATATACAGCCCAGCATACGATTATATATACAGCCCAGCATATGATTAGCTTTCCCCTGCCTGGTTGCCCTGGTGATTCATTTTAAAGTGAATCTGTACCGGACGCCACATACCGCAAAGTGTCAATACTGTTCTCTAGTCGTCACCATGCAATGTCTATTCCTGAGGTCGTCCTTTCTCCTGGGGCCAGTATTATGGTTAAAATCAAGTTTTATTGTGGCAGTGTGGGGAGTCAATGGGGCAGGGCCTAGAGCATCCGTACCCTAGGCCTCTCTTCCTGCATTAATCCAGCCCAGGGCCTTGCCAAAAAAGGAGAAAGGCGAGGAGAGAGGCGCTGCAAACCTAGGGCATGGATGCTGTTGGCCCCGCCCCATTGACTGCCCATCGCGCCGCCACAAGATTTGGCAGCCGGTACAGATTTGCTATAAGGCTTTCAGAAATCACTGTCCTTCTCCTCTGCAGTTTTTGCTAACACAGAACTGCCGATATGACGCTCAGATAGAGGATTCCTTCTCCCCAAGTGCATTATTTTACATGTGGAAACATTGAGCTGCAGTTTCCATTGTTTCGACCACTTATCTAGCAGAGCTAAATCATTATTTTTATGCCTTTTATTTAGGTTAGTCGTGGTCAGGAGTATTCTCTTACTCTGGACTGGGAACGTGTTCGGGTCTTTGACAGAGAAATTGCTCAGATGTTCTTAAACCTGGCGAAGACAAGCAGGGAAGCGAAGGTAACAGCTCATTCATTTTATTAGGATGTAGACTGTATCAGTCTTTCCAATGCCTCCTCCTCTCCTCCTTTGTGGTTGTGCAGTGGAGGGAGCAGTGCTTAAAGGAGAAGTCCAGTTAATTATTTTTTTTTAAGTATTGTATCGCCCCCAAAAAGTTATACCAATGACCAATATACACTTATTACGGAAAAAGGCGTATAAAGGGCTTTTTCCCTGAACTTGCTACTGCACCAAGGCTTCACTTCCTGGATAACATGGTGATGTCACTTCCTGGATATCATGGTGATGTCACTTCCTGGATAACATGGTGATGTCACTTCCTGGATAACATGGTGATGTCACTTCCTGGATAACATGGTGATGTCACTTCCTGGATAACATGGTGATGTCACTTCCTGGATAACATGGTGATGTCACTTCCTGGATATCATGGTGATGTCACTTCCTGGATAACATGGTGATGTCACGACCCGACTCCCAGAGCTGTGTGGGCAGTGGCTGCTGGAGAGCCACTCTCACTCATACAAACATATCAAGCCTGTCCAAGTATCCATCCCGTATCAAGTGCCTCTGCAAGGACAATCCTGGGGGAAAAAAATAGTTAATATGCTTCTGCACATACAGGGCTCCAGATGGCGACCAAAATGGTCGCCAATGCGACTGATATTTTGCAAATGGCGCCCAGATTTATTAATCTGGGCGCCATTTGCGACTGGCCCCGGCGGCGGCGCGCTGTCTCTTTAAGATGCGCGGCTGATGCGCGGCTGCCGGGGGTGTCCCGTCCTATCCCCGGCAGCGTGGCGCATCAGTGAGCTGCCTGGGGCCCTGACTTCCGGCACAGGAAGCGCGCGTCAGAGACGCTTCCTGTGTCAGAAGTCACAGCCCCGGCGTACAGGGAGCTCACCGACGCGCCGCGCTGCCGGGGATAGGACGGGACACCCCCGGCAGCCGCGCATCAGCCGGGGACAGCGTCCGAAGAAGAAGAGGATCGCCGGGGGAGCGGGTTGTCAGGTGAGTTTGTGTGTTTTAAATATTGCTTAGCATAGAGGAAAGGGGGGGGGCATCTATAATGGGGGGAGAAGAGAGTGCCATCTATAATGGGGGGAAGAGAAGGGGGGGCATCTATAATGGGGGGAGAAGAGAGTGCCATCTATAATGGGGGGAAGAGAAGGGGGGGCATCTATAATGGGGGGAGAAGAGGGGCCATCTATAATGGGGGGAAGAGAAGGGGGGGCATCTATAATGGGGGGAGAAGAGGGGCCATCTTCAAGGGGGGGAGAGGGGGCTAGCTATAAGGGGAGGGGTATCTATAAGGGGGGGAGAAGAGGGCATCTATAATGGGGGGGAGGAGGGGGCATCTATAATGGGGGGGAGGAGGGGGCATCTATAATGGGGGGAGGAGGGGGCATCTATAATGGGGGTAGAGGGGGTCATCTATAAGGGGATGGGGTATCTATAAGGGGGGAGAAGAGGGGGCATCTATAATGGGGGGGGAGGAGGGGGCATCTATAATGGGGGGGAGGAGGGGGCATCTATAATGGGGGTAGAGGGGGTCATCTATAAGGGGAGGGGGCCATCTATAAGTGTAGGGCAAACTGGCTGCAGACACTGGGAGATAGATATATGCACAATTATTATTATCAGGGCCCCTCAGGTGTCTGTATTGTAGGGGGTCACTTGCATTAGTCACTAGGTGAGAGATATATCTATCTATATACACATCTTGTGGGGGGGGGTCACTATGGCTGCAGTCATAAGTCTAGCTCAGTATGTATAGACTGTTGCAAGCTTTTAAAGGGAACCTGTCACCCCCGATGCCGGGGTGACAGGCTCCCAACCCCCCGTTAGAACCCCCTATACTCACCTCATCGCGCCGGGTCCCGCTTCTGAAGATGGTGGGGTCACGGAGATCTCAGCCGCTGCAGCCCGGCGCGCACACTGAGAGATGAGTCCAACACTCATAGAGAATGACGGAGCACTGGACTCTCCCGTCATTCTCTATGAGCGTTGGACTCATCTCTCAGCGCACGCCGGGCTGCAGCGGCTGAGATCTCCGTCACCCGACCATCTTCAGAAGCGGGACCCGGCGCGATGAGGTGAGTATAGGGGGGTTGGGAGCCTGTCACCCCGTCACCGGGGGTGACAGGTTCCCTTTAAGTTCAAGTTCAGAAGAGTAAGCCTCATTAAAAGGCTAGCCAAGTGAGGCTGAAGTACTGAGTCAGACTGGATATGGTTGTCAGACTGTATATGGTTGTCAAGTTGCAAGTTTCCATGTTGAACATTTTCAAACTAAGAAAAGAAAGGATCTAAAGGAGGAGGAGGAGGAGGAGGAGTATGCTGCCGTGGCCTCTGCTCACAGTAAGTCCCATGTAACATAACATTAATTTTACATGGTTTAAAATGTTGGCGACCAAATATTATATTTGGCGCCTAAATTTTTCATGTTAGGAGCCAATGGCTCCTAGGTAAATTTTTTAGTCTGGAGCCCTGACATATATACCCCTGACCTAAAGCGGCAATGCGGCCAATAATCTGTGACAGCGATCAGCTGAGGAGCAGGAAAAAGCATGGCTGTCTTTAGAGCTGGCATCAGATGCTGTCGGACGCACATCTTCGTGTATACCAGGGTTATGTGTGGCCGAGATTAATAAGAGAAAACTGACAGCACGGATATGTATATAAGATATGTACTGTATAGATCTATGCTGCCATTTTAAATTTCACAAGCAGCAGAGTCTCCCATTCTCTGGTTGCCAGCTGTATCTTTATGTCCCGCCTCCTCCAGAATGACTAACAGCTGGAGCGGGGCGGCATCTTAAGATACAGCTAAAAGACGGGAGACCTAATTGCTGGATCACAAGCAGCGTGGATGGTAAGTATACACTGCTGCTTGTGATCTTTAACCCCTTAACGACATAGGGCGTATATTTACGCCCTGATGCCGTTAAGGACGTTCAGAGCGGGGCCGCGCGGCGACCCCGCTCTGAACCGCGGCGGTCCCGGGTGCCGCTTGTAGCCCGGGACCGCAGGTATTAGCGGGCACAGTCCGATCGCCGTGCCCGCTAATACAGTAATCAGATGCAGCTGTCAAACATGACAGCTGCATCCGATTACCGGACGCAGCGTCATCCCTGGTGTCTAGTGGGGAGATCGCTCCTCCGGGATGTTATCCCGGAGGAGCGATCTCCGTAACTGAAGCCGGCCGGGGACCGCTCCAAGATGGCGCCGTCCCCGGCTCGGCACTCGTTTACTTCCGGCTGCAGCAACCGGAAGTAAACGAGTGCCTATCTCATGGATCTCTGCAGCATATCTATGCTGCAGAGATCTCTATGAGAGATCAATGCACTTATACTAGAAGTCCCCCAGGGGGGCTTCTAGCATAAGTGTAAAAGTAAAAAAAAAAGTATTGTTATTAGTAAAAAGCCCCCTTCCCTAATAAAAGTCTGAATCACCCCCCTTTTCCCAGGTTATAAATAAAAGTAAATAAATAAATAACATGTTTGCTATCGCCGCGTGCGCAATCGCCCGAACTATTAATTAATCTCGTTCCTGATCTCGCACGGTAAAAGGCGTAAGCGCAAAAAAATCCCAAAGTGCAAAATTGCGCATTTTTGGTCGCATCAAATACAGAAAAATTTTAATAAAAAGCGATGAAAAAGTCATATATGCGCAATCAAGGAACCGATAGAAAGAACACATCATGGCGCAAAAAATGACACCTCACACAGCCCCATAGACCAAAGGATAAAAGCGCTATAAGCCTGGGAATGGAGCGGTTTTAAGCGACGCATATTTGTTGACAATGGTTTGAATTTTTTACAGGCCATCAGATACAATATAAGTTATACATGTTACATATCGTTTTAATCGTAACGACTTGAGGAACATATATAACAAGTCAGTTTTACCCCAGGGCGAATGGCGTAAAAACACATTTCCCCCAAATAAACAAAATGCGTTTTTTTGTTTCAATTTCACCACACATTTATTTTTTTTCTGGATTCGCAGTGTACTTTATGCAAAAATTCAGCCTGTCATTGCAAAGTACAATTAGTGTCGCAAAAAATAAGGGCTCATGTGGGTTTCTAAGTGGAAAAATGCAAGTGCTATGGCCTTTTAAGCACAAGGAGGAAAAAACGAAAACGCAAAAATCGAAATTGGCTCTGTCCTTAAGGGGTTAAACAGACAGCACAGATATATACATAGGATAGGCCCCTCGATTGGTCATACAATGGGTCTCCAAACTGCGGCCCTCCAGCTGTTGCGAAACCACAACTCCCATCATGCCTGGCCAGCTAAAGCTTTGGATTTGGCTGTCCAAGCATGATGGGAAATGTAGTTTTACAACAGCTGTAGGGCCGCAGTTTGGAGACCCATGGGTCATACCATGTAGGTCTAAAAGGACCTTAAGGGTCCTTCTACATTGATCAATCTTTGTTCGGCCCGTGTAGAATGGTCTCTACTCTTTTTTTTTTTTTTTTTTTTTTTAAATCAGATATTCTTTCCCTGCAGGTAGAATCTGTCAGCAAAAAGGAGAAGGCCAAACAGAGACCTCAGGCACTAAATACCGTGGAAATGTTGAGAGTGGCCAGTTCAGCTTTAGGTTTGTTCATCCTTTGTGTATATAACACTTTTTCTTGCTTGATATTACTTCTCAGACTGTTGGTTAAGATCAGGTGTAGTATCTGTTCCTAACAGCGGCTATGACCTGGGCTCCTAATTATTGACAGGTTCATTAAAGGGGTATTCCACTCAAACATAACTTTTCATATGTTGCTGCCCATGTTAAGACTAACAATTCATTCCATATTTATTATCTATTCAGTCTCCTTCCTCCAGTTCTGAGCTGCTGCTTTCTGCTGAAGACACACAAATTTGTGTGTGAGCTTTTCTCTCTCTCCCTCCTCCCCCCTCCCTTCGGCTGACGGCTGATGGAAACAAGTTCCTTACTGGCTTCATCTGCAACATTGTAGCTTCTTTGTAATGCTGGGAGGGTTAAAGGGGTATTCCCCCCCAAAATTATTTTTGCATTAATACGCTCCCCACCCGTAGCCTTCCATCTTTCCAATATAAAGTTAGTATGGATTCTGCACAGTTTTGCTGTTTTCCAGCTGCATTCACCCCCACGGATTGCATAGAATCATCAGACCTCAGTCCACACCCTCCCTGCTTCCTGCTCCTGGCCCCGACCCTCCGAGACGGCATCACGTGTCCTCAGTCCCAGCACAGTGAAGTGACTGAGAACACTGATGGGGTGGCTGCTGTTACAGAGGGAGACAGTGATCAGCGCAGCTGTGACTGCATCCCTCTCTAACAGCAGCCACCCGGTCACCCCCAGCCCAGAGCTCACCCCCTGTGTCCAGAGCCTCCCGCAGCACACAGCCCCCCGCCCCCCATCACCCGTGGCATCCCGCAGCACCCCCCCGGCAATCGCCCGCGGCAAGCTCCGCCCCGGCAATCGCCCGCGGCAAGCTCCGCCCCGGCAATCGCCCGCGGCAAGCTCCGCCCCCGCCCCCGCAATTGCCCGCGGCTAGCTCCGCCGTCACCGCCAACTCAGCTCTGCTACAATGTCACCCCCAACTCAGCTCTGCTACGCCGTCACTGCCAACTCAGTTCTGCTACGCCGACACCGCCATCTCAGCTCTGCTACACTGTCATCATCTCCTTCATTGTCTCAGCTCTGCTACTTCACCATCATCAGGCAGAAGCATTGCATGATGGGAAATGTAGTTTCCTATCTTGGATATAGATCGGCTTTTAGAAAAACTTGTAACTTGAGAACGGCAGCAGCTAGAAAGATGGGAGACGGCTCAAAATACTCAGAGGGACTTGGTGAGTAAGAGCAGCTAGGTTTGGGAGCATTTCATTTTTTTAGCTCTTGGGGGGAATACCCCTTTAATCTGAGG
This sequence comes from Dendropsophus ebraccatus, assembly GCF_027789765.1. Lineage (NCBI taxonomy): Eukaryota > Metazoa > Chordata > Amphibia > Anura > Hylidae > Dendropsophus > Dendropsophus ebraccatus. The sequence continues at coordinate 22,376,866 of NC_091456.1, read as the reverse complement.
TACCCAGGTGATGGATTGCCCGCTCAGCCAGTCAGTCATTGGGGAGGGACACTGACTGGCTGAGCTGGGTCGTGACGTAGCCAGAAGCTGGGGGAAAATGTCAGACGGACGGTGATGCATCACTTAATTTCTTAATTATTTTCCTTCCCCCCCCCCCCCCTGCCTGCACCGGATTTCTTTTAATTTACTTTAATCCCCATCTGGGGAAGCCAGCCTTGACTGACTGCTCCTTATTGGACACTGGGGTGGGCAGTCTCTGAGTTTTGGCACATGGACGACATTAATACCTGACTTTTGCAGTTGTCTTCTAGCTTGGAGGGAAAGGGAAGGTTTGTGGGGTAACATGTCCTTTTAGAGGGGGGCTGGTGATAGATTGCATTTCTGCATGACACGCAGCACTTGGCTGATAGAGTGCATGTACCCGGTATTTTTTGAGAATAAAAAAAATGTACATAGTAATTTTTTAGGAAAAGCAAAGGTCATGCATTGAAATACTGGAACATATATGGGGTGAAGCAGCATGTAAAAATTGATGGCCTGTTAGACCAGTGGTAGTCTGGCTCCTGGCATCCACACCAATCAGCTGTTTGAGGAGACATTTGCACTCTTGCAAATGTCACAGCCTTCACAATGTTAACGGGGTTGTCCAGCGAAAATCTTTTCTTTCAAATCAACTTTTCAGAAAGTTATATAGGTTTGTAATTTACTTGTATTTAAAAATCTCAAGTCTTCCGGTTCCTATCGGTTGCTGTATGTCCTGCAGAAAAATCGTTTGTTTTTTTTTTAGTCTGACACAGTGCTCTCTGCTGCCACCTCTGTCTGAGACAGGAGAGGTTTTCTATAGGAATTTGCTGCTGCTCTGGGCAGTTCCTGTCTCAGACAGAGGGAGCAGCAGAGATCACAGTGGAAGACCAGAAAGAATACACCACTTCCTGCAGGACATGCAGCAGCTGATAAGTATGGGAAGACTTGAGATTTTTAAATATAAGTAAATGACAAATCTATATAACTTTCTGAAACCAGTTAATTTGAAAGAAAAAGACTTTTGCTGGAGTACCCCTTTAAGTGTTTGTGCTTGCAATTGCTGCACTGTTAGGCTACGTGCACACGCTGTAAGAGGCCGGCGGTTCCGTGACCTGGCCGGGTCACGGAACGGCCTCTCTCTGAAAAGATCATCCCGGATGATCTTTAGCCCTGCAAAGTTCTGATGCGGGCGCATCCGTGTGCTCCCACATCATAACTCCCCACAACACACTATGGAGCGTGCGGCCGCAGACGCATGTCAGTTGTTTGCGGCGCCGCTAGAGATCCCGGCCGTAGCGTATACTATGTGTATACGCTCTGGCTGGGATCCCATAAGCAGCAAAGGCACATATATTTTCGTAATAACCACAGCCGTTGTAAAACGACCGTGGTTTTACGAAAATGTACCTTGTGTGAACAGAGCCTTAGTGGTGGTTGTGCAAGGTACTGCGGCGTGAATGCAGCAACACCTTGCACCATTTCTACATACAGTATGGTAATGCAAGGATAAGCACTAACACTGAAGGGGCTGCTTGCCTGAGCATTATGGGCCCTTGGTAGCTGATTGGTGGGGTTCCTGGAGTTGGAATCCTGCCAGTCTTATATTGATGGCCTATTCAGATGCCTTTTATATGTACAGACTGGTTAACCTCTTGGATGACCAAAATAATTCTTTGCTCATAAGACAATAGCAAAATAGGATTTTTAGGACACTGCCCAGCTTATTGTCACAGCACAATGATCTTGTAGTATGGAACGCCGACATGTTAATTTTGGTGTGTATCATTGTCGCTCATGTTATTTCAGGTATGGGTCCTCAACATACAATGCAAATTGCAGAGCGATTATATACTCAAGGCTACATCAGCTATCCTCGCACAGAGACCACACACTATCCTGAGAACTTTGATCTGAAAGGGACCCTGAGGCAACAGACCAACAATCTATTCTGGGGTGATACGGTGAGTAAAACAAAAGGAATAGCTTTTCTTGATGTTGAAGGCTCTGTTTCCCTCCTTTTCAAAGACCCAATCAGACAATCCGCAGAATTGGATTAGGTTTCTATGGCCAATGAACCACACGTAAGCATGACATTAGCGCACACAATACTAAGCATCAGTTGGAGTGGCGTGAAGCACTCGTTCGCTCTTTGGATGAGATGAATAGCATGTCACCATCTTGACAGTCTGAAAGACAAATCTGGGCTGAGCCCCTTAGTGTCGATGAAATCTTAAAGCTACAGGATGCGATGCCTTTCTACATTATTGTGTGCTCTCAACTTTGTGGCAATTACGTGGAAGGGTCTCTTCTTTCTCACGTGACTGTTTCATTGAGCGCAAAACAAGTTCCGTTTAAAAAAAAATATGGTTTACTATAGCATTGAACATGAGCAAACTGCACAGAGCATAGGATGGATTGTAGTAAAAGCTAGACGTTATCGCTCCCAGTCATTGACCAGACTACATGGATGCAAAGGAAAACCATCCTGAAATATTCAGTATGGTAGATAAATGCAAATATCGTTGAAAAAAGATGTTAAAAACATACAAGATGTTCAGCTGACAATATACTTCTACTTTAAAGCAGTGATGGATTAAATGTACCCTGGGCCTCCGGCTCTCCCCTTCGCTCCATGCACACAGACGCGGGACTTAGCATCAGTTTGCCCTCTTATTCTCTATATAGTAGATGGCCCCCTGTGTAGTCCCACTTTAGTAGATAGCCTTCTTTGTAGTACCACTTTAGTAGATGGTCCCCTGTGTAGATCCCTCTATAGTAGATGGCCCCTTGTGTAGGTCCCCCTATAGTAGATGGCCCCCTGTGTAGTCCTACTTTAGTAGATGGCCCCCTTTGTAGGTCCTCTTTTAGTCGATGGGCCCCCTGTGTAGTCCCCCTATAGTAGATGGCCCCCTGTGTAGGTCTGCCTATAGTAGATGGGCCCTTTGTGTAGTCCCACTTTAGAAGATGGGCCCCCTGTGTAGTCGCCCTATAGTAGATGGCCCCCCTGTGTAGGTCCTCCTATAGTAGATGCCCCCCTGTGTAGGTCCCCCTATATTATATGGCCCCCTGTGTAGTCCCCCTTTAGTAGATAGTCCCCTGTGTAGTTCCACTTTAGTAGATTGCCCCTGTGTAGTCCCACTTTAGTAGATGGCTCCCTGTGTAATGCATGGTCCCCCCGTGTAGTCCCCCTTTTAGTCCATGGTCCCCTGTGCAGCTCCCCTAAAGTAGATAAATAGAAAGAAAAAAAAATTACCTCCCACTTGCTCCCCCGTTGCTGTAGGTCACCTGGTGCTGCTCTCTCCTGTTCTCTCTTCCTGCACAGTCAGCATGTTACATGCTGTCTGTGCCGGAAGAGAGAACAGGGGAGAGCAGCACCAGGTGACCTACAGCAACAGGGGAGCATGTGGGAGGTAAGTTCTGTTTTTAGTGTGCTCACCCGGACAGCGCTGCAGCTGCACATCACTGAGGGGCCCACTGGAGGATCGTCTGTTGGATCCCTGAATGTTGTGGAGCTGCAGTGAGATCCGATGTGTCGGCAGTTCAGACAGTTGTGGGCCCCTCCAGGAGCCTCAGGCCCTAGGCGGCCGCCCGAACCAGCCACATTATAATCTGCCACTGCCTCTAAGGTATGCTAGTGATACAGTATGTAAGTGTAGGTGTGCTAAAATTGAATCTCCATTTTATCGGTACGCATACCCAAATTCATGGAACCTTCCATTAATAATAGCTTTTGTATATTGACAATTTCCCTTTACTTTTTAGGTTAAAGCTTTGCTTGCTGAAAATATTAATCGCCCCAGAAAAGGAACAGATGCTGGAGACCACCCCCCTATTACCCCAATGCGTTCAGCAACAGAGGCAGAACTTGGTAAATACTTTATTCTGACAGACTACGTGTTACTATAGCATGACCGATGCCTTTATATTTTGTATGGATCCCTGGTGTAGTGAATGATGTTCACAGTGAAATGACACTCCGGGTGCCCTATCAGTAGAGATCAGTATGCCCTTGTTCAGTATTTTGAATGGGTCGTAGGCTGCATCCATGTTGTCCAGGACTCCCTAGGGCTGCATCCAACTTCTTCAGCCACTGGTATTCAAATGCTGAATGATCAGATTGGAGTATGCTTGAGATGCACTCATCTCTACTTATTAGTAATCTTTCTTTCTACACATAGGACATTTCGGCAGATTATGGTTCCGTGTAATAAAGAGAATGATCAGCCGAAGAAGCTGATGATGGCTAGATGCTATATTTTGAAAAGTCTCAATGTTTATACATTATAGGTTTTTAACACTTTGGCCTATCATGTTATTATTTTTTTTTTTTTTTATCGCATATACAGATGTTTTAATCATAAAGAAATAAAGTTGTTTTTTTTTTTTTTTTTATTTCACACTTGCCTGGAACTTTACACCGTGCTTCCTATTTGAATTGAGTTTCTCTACTCTGCCCCTGAGTTAGACCCCCTTCACACGTCTGTGAAATGTACCTGGATTTTAAAAAAATGTGGGTAAATTTCTGTAGGTTCTATTGAGCAGAGATACCCTTCAGAATTTTTCCTGAAGGGTGTCTGTGCCGGAATTCTGGACAAGTATAGAACATGTTCTAGAATCCTGTGGGGGGCAACCAGAAATCCGGACAGCTCCTGATGCACGTTAGGAATTCCGAATGTTTTGAATGGTATCCCAGGCCAGTACCACTATGTGCTGACTAATCAGCATACAGTTTAATGCAGGGCTGTGATTGGCTCCCGACCCTGTCAATCACTCTTGTGGCCTGAGGGGGAGCATTATCTCTCCGCCACAAGAGGCTGCTACCTCTCCTAGCGTTGCTGCACACGAGTGACATTATAGAGAGCCAGAAAAGCCTAGGAGCAGCTGAATGAGGACGCCTCTGCAGCCTGTAGCAGGTAAGTATGATTTTTTTTAACTCCTCTGTTTTTATGGCTATGAAACACTGATGGTTTCCTGAAAAAAAAACTTCCTGATCAGTGTTTCCTAAAAAGTGGCCACGGAGGTGTGAGGGGAGCCTAAGTGCTGGCGATAGATTGTTCTTGGATGATCCTGCACATTTTGACTCTATCCCCAAAGACAGATTTGGAAACATAATGCCATTGACTATTTCCTGGCCAAATCAAGATCCTACTCTGTCCTGCATACATCTCCATGAAGATTTCCCTGTATTACAATCGGCATAGAACCAAACCATCTGCTTTCAGATTGGACAACAAGAGTACATAAACCATAGCCTCATGTCACAGCATATACATGATCTGACTGTCCTCTATGACCAACAAGTTATTAGTAGCTTTGTATCAATAACGCTGTGTTATTGAATGTAACTTCACATCCTTTTAATCCGTTTTCCTTTTTTTTTTTTTTTTTTTTTTTGTCAAGGTGGTGATGCTTGGAGACTGTATGAGTATATAACCCGTCATTTTATTGCTACCATCAGTTATGACTGCAAATATCTCCAGACAACCATTGGCTTCACTGTAGGCTGCGAGAGATTTACATCCACCTGCAAGGAAGTTATCTCTCCTGGTAAGTAACCTCCAAAAATCTAGTTCTGGAAAGAAGAAACTGAGGTTATTGTATTTTGTTATTCACAGGACAAACAAAATGAGTTCTGAGAAGATAAAGGGGTATTCGAATCTTGTAAAGATGGCTTCCTGGCTTTTTTGCAGCTATCGGAGGTGGTAGGGTCGAAAGCAGATGAAGTGTGGGAATTACGAGGGACTCTGTCAGCAGGTTTATACTGTCCTATCTCAGGGTAGCATAAACTAGTGAAAGAGAAGCTGAACAGAATGATGTATCACTTACACAGTTCTGTGCAGCTGATTTGGCAATATCCTCCTGAATAACATGGACATTAAGTAATCCTCTCCATTATGTGCATGAGCCCAGTAGTCCTGGATATTCATGAGAAGCAGAAAACTCGCCCACAAGTTGCTGATTGGCAGTTATCTATCCATGCTGTGTATAGACAGTCAACTGTCAATCAGCAGCTGGAGGGTGGGCGGAGGGGTGTACTAGGAATCCCATTCTCCTGCATATCAGGAGAACAGCTGAACAGAACGATGAAAGTTATACACTGATCTTTTCAGCATTTCTGTCATTAGTTTATGCTGCCTTTATTAAAGACAACATAAACCTAGTAAAAGATTCCCTTTAAAGAGGTATTCCACCCTCCTGGAGAATAACAATTCATTCCATACATGTCATTACCTTATCTATCCCCTCCCCCCAGTTCTGAGCCTGCTGCTTTGTGCTGAAGACACAGAAAACTGTATAAGAGCTTTTTTCTCTCCGTCTCCCCCTCTTCCCCCCTCCCTTCCGAGCCGGCTCATGTAAACAGTTTCCCTGGGCAGCTGTCTCTGCACTGTGTAATGTGGGACAGTAAATCTAAGGTAAAGTTACTTGTGACCTTACTGTGATTAACCCTCCCGGCATCACGAAGTACAGAACACAGAATCTCGGAAGGGAGGTGGGAGAGGGGAGATGTAAAAAACAGCTCACACACAGTTTTCTGTCTCTTTAGCAGAAAGCAACAGCTCAGAACTGGAGGAAGGAAACAGATAAGGTAATAACATGTATGGAATGAATTGTTAGTTTCCAGGAAGGGGGATGATTGAACATGTATTTTACTTGTGTGGAATACCCCTTTAAAGACAATAGGAGTTACGCTTATTGTGTAATTCTCACTCTTCGGCTGTATTCAATTTCCAGATCACCTGTAGGGGCTGTAGACAGTTAATGGTCATTTCCATATCTGATTATAGTTACGCTAATCAGAAAATGGAGCAGAACAGCCTATGGGTGAACGTACAAGAGCAATGCTTTTGTCCTAAACCATGACAGGTTGTGGTGGCCAGTTGCAGCATGATGGTACCGGTAATCCACATTGCACAACCATTGGCCTCAGTACGCAGGTGTGGTTTTGTACGCCTGTGTTTGATCGCTCACGTGGTCTCAACCTATATCTGGCCATACATGTTAAATTGAAGTACTCTGGCCAAAAAAAATGTTTCTTTCCAATCAATTGGTGTCAGAAAGTTATATAGATTTGTAATTTACTTCTATTTAAAAATCTCTTCCATTGCTTACTGGCTGCTGTATGTCCTGCAGGAAGTGGTGTATTCTTTCCAGTCTGACACAGTGCTCTCTGCTGCCACCTCTGTTCATGTCAGGAACTGTCCAGAGCAGCAGCAAATCCTCATAGAAAATCTCTCCTGCTCTGGACAGTTCCTGACATGGACAGAGGTAGCAGCAGAGAGCACTGTGTCAGACAGGAAAGAATCCACCACTTTCCGCAGGACATACAGCAGCTTAAAAGTACTGGACGACTTGAGATTTTTAAATAGAAGTAAATGACAAATCTATATAACTTTCTGACACTAGTTGATTAGAAAGAAAAAGTTTTTGCTGGAGTTCCCCTTTAAAGTCAGCCATACCCACCTGTTTTAGTGGAGGCAGCTGACTATCATGTGCATATGCCTGTCCAGACACCTGTGTAACACATGATCCAGAACAGGTGATACTGACAGCTCTCCTACCCCCCTTCCCTGTATAAGGTCACAGAGCATGTCTAGAAAATTTTACTATAAATGATTCAGCTCCAGTCTGTTCTTTTTATGGTCTAAGGCCGATTGATAAATTTAGCCCAATGTAATCAAAGAAATTGATCAGAAGATAGAAACAGATTAGAACCAGTATAAAAGTGTAGGTGACGCATTCCCTTCGAGAGATGGAATGATTTGTTTCCTGTTGGATTTCAGGCTTTACGGAAATAATGCCTTGGCTGGGTATTCCAAAGGAGGAAAGTTTTCATCCCTGTGAGAAAGGGGACAAGTTCAGTGTGGATGAGATAAAACTTCTGGAGAAACAGACGTGCCCCCCGGATTATCTCACGGAAGCAGAGCTCATATCCCTGATGGAAAAACATGGGATTGGTTGGTATTCCTTTATACATGTGTGCGTAGATCAACAAATCTTATATGATGCAGAGCATTTGCTTTAAAGAGGATGTACCATCAGGTACATCCTCTTTAATATGACCCACGGATAGAGCGGCACCGTCACGGAGAAGCCGGTGCCGCGGTCCGTTTTTTTAACGCTGGCTGGCATCTGCCCATCCTTAGGGTGGTATTAAACGGCCCAATCATCGTTGTAAGCAAGCGCCGATCTACTAGATCCGTGCCTGCTTACAGAGCCTATTATACAGCTTGAGAATTGTGCGGCATAGGCTGTTTGTATATTGTTAGCAATGTCCGTGCGGCCCTTGCTTTATATAGAAAATAATAAATTATACAAATAAATAAAAAGATGCCCAAGGTAAATAGTCCTCAATGCACCAATGACTTCAAACACCACAAAAAAGAAAATCCAATGAAGGATCAAAAAGATGCAGGACAATCACAAATTAATATTATCATAATCTTTATTTAAAGAGTCACTGTCGTATTTTTTTTTTTGCAGAAATCAATAGTCCAGGCGATTTTAAGAAACTTTGTAATTGGGTTTATTAGCCAAATCTGCCATTATCTGCATGTAAAAAGCCTTTTCCCAGGTCCCCCCCCTCCTTCCTCTTCTTCATCCACTCTGAAAAATCTGAAAATTGTGACTTGTTGCAGGAGTCGTCCCCTGTCTGCTCTAGGGAGAGGGGAGGGGGGAGGAGGAAGGAGGGAGTTAGCCGGCAGCAGAAAGCAGATAACAGAGGATTACAGGCACAGAGCTGGGTGACAGCTGTAATCTGAGCTCAGACAGGTCACTGGTGACTGTCACAGGAGATATCCCGTGAGGGATTTGTAGATTAACTCTTTGTTGGCCTGTTTTGGTCTTTTCTTTAGCTCTCTCCATAGGAGAACAATGAAGACAGGGGGGAGAGCTTCAAACTGATTTTTCATGATAAAAATGCATTTTTCGGATAATAAACCCAATTACAAAGTTTCTTAAAATCGCCTGGACTATTGATTTCTGCGAAAAAAAATTTCACGACAGTGACACTTTAAATAATTCATGTTTTATAAAATTCATTAAAATGAAGGGAGTGAAATCATTTGTGATTGTCCTGCATCTTTTTGATCCTTCATTGGATTTTCTTTTTTGTAGAAAATAATAAAGTTATACTTACCTCTCCACGCTCCCCAGTATCCTGCTGCCTTTTCCCCACTCACTGCAGCTGTCCCTGAAGTGACAGGCCAGTCAATGGTCCAGACGGGACAGGGCCAGACACGTGGGCAGTGGTGAAGGCAGGGAAAAGGCAGCAAGACATCGGTGGAGCCTTGACAGGTAAGTATAACTTTATTATTTTCTTTACACAGTCATCAGCCGTCCGCTGTGCATCGCCATTATACGGAGTGATGTACGGTTGGCGGGCAATGATTTTTAAAAATGTTGTAAGTCAACAATCAGCCGATGATTGGCTCTTTAACTAATCATTGTCTATGTTACACGGAATGATATCTTCCTGAATTGCCCCCATCGGGCAGCTAATCACTCCGTGTAATAGGATCCTAAGCCTTTAATCTGGTTAATCCTATGCTCACAAATAGGGCATGATGACTTTACCTGCTGGTAAGATTTAAGAGTCGGCAAGGCCCAAATGGCAAACCGCTGACCAAAAGTGTAACCAGAAGCTATTAGATAACTATATGTAGCAAGTATAAAGGTAAGCCTATAATGCGTTTTAACCTTTAGGTACGGACGCAAGTATCCCAGTGCACATCAACAATATCTGCCAGCGGAACTATGTTACTGTAGAAAGTGGCCGCAGACTGAAGCCTACCAGTTTGGGCATTGTTCTAGTACATGGCTATTACAAAATAGGTAAGTACTGCGATGACTACAGGTTTGCTGTACATATACATATAATCCTCATAGTTGCTTTCTTAATTCATTATCAATTTAAAGGAGAAGTCCGGCGAAACATTTTATTAAAGTATTGTATTGCCCCCCAAAATTTATACAAATCCCCAATATACCCTTATTACGGGAAATGCTTATAAAGTGCTTTTTTTCCCTGCACTTACTACTGCATCAAGGCTTCACTTCCTGGATAACATGGTGATGTCACTTCCTGGCTAACATGGTGATGTCACTTCCTGGATAACATGGTGATGTAACGACCCGACTCCCAGAGCTGTGCAGGCTGTGGCTGGTGGAGAGGATGAGGACAGAGGGATGCTCAGTGTCCCTCCAGTGCCCTGTGTCCCTTAGTGTCCCTTTGCCAATAAGTGTAGATTGGGGATTTGTATAACTTTTGGGGGGCAATACAATACTTAAAATGTTTTGCCGGACTTCTCCTTTAATATTATGGAAGGAAGTAACCTGTCAGGCTTTGTGGCTACACATTACAGATCCTTTTATATGTAAATTGAAACCAAGGATCTAGTTGTATTAAAGGGTTGTTCGGGTAGCAGAAGAGACTTAAAGCCTCCTTCTCCCCGGTGCTTCCATTTCTATGAATCCATGTATTGGAGGTAAGCCTTCTGAAATATGGAATGGAGAGGTATATTCTCATCCTGTGCGGGTGAAACCACATACAAAAAACTCACCTCCAAACAATGGTCCAAAGTTTATTGAAAAACAATATAGACAAAAAAAATCACTTCTCGGCTTTTTTGGCTAAGTGCAGTATCTGTTCTTATCTGTTTAATATCTGATATGTCCCCTATCTGGGGACCATATATTAAATGGATTTTTAGAACAGGGAGATGGGAAAAAAACCTCCTCTGTCCTCTCCAGGCATTGACCTTGTATTGCAGTGCCTCCAGGTTTAGTGCACAAAAAAGAACAAAAAAAACCCAAACAAAAGTCCCATAGTCCCACCAGTTAGCACTGAGACATTAGTGTATAAACGATAAAAAAAACTTACAAAGTGAACCTCATGGCTCAATCCTGCATCCAGGATCCGAGTCCCACTTACCGGGCAAATAACCCATGACCCTGCAATGCAAATACTTAGGTATCTAAAGACTAATAATGTCAGAAGTAAAGTGCAAATATACAAGGCAAAGTTCCAGCATTAAAGTCCCTGCGAGTGGATGAGACTTCCCACGTATCGCCCCACTCAGGAGGCTCACATGTACATTGTTGCCAAGTAAATGCCTTCAGTAATTACCTGACCAGTATGTGATTTCTGGTGAAGCCCCTACTCTGTACCACTTGGATGGACACTTAAAGGGGGGATTTATCAAACATGGTGTAAAGTGAAACTGGCTCAGTTGCCCCTAGCAACCAATCAGATTCCACCTTTCATTTTCCAAAGAGTCTGTGAGGAATGAAAGGTGGAATCTGATTGGTTGCTAGGGGCAACTGGGCCTGTTTCACTTTACACCATGTTTGATAAATCTCCCCCTTTAAGTGTACCAGTTATGGGGAAAAAAAAAAACCTTTTTGACATGTGAGGGAGACGTCAAAAGTTTTTTTTTTTTATCTATGTGGTTTCAGTGTTCAGATTGTTACCGATCAGAGAAATGAGCAGGGAGAGGACTGCTCTGCTGTGCAGTCTGCTCCCCGCTTTGTCTCGGTGTGAAGGGACATGGCCTATAGACTTTCATTATACGGCCATCTCATTACGTGACACAGAGCCGGGAAAGGAATGCGCTGAGCGTGAGCTTTTCTCGACTCGTTCTCCTGAACACTCAGACCCCGACGAATCACAACTTTTGACATGAAGAGAGAGTCCAACAGCATCTATAGAGTGAACCAATACAAGTTTAATTTACAGGTATAGCAGTGCAATGTTTCAACCCTGAGGTTCTTTCCCTGAGGGTCGAAACATTGCTCTGCTATACCTGACCATGTAAATTTAATTTGGGTTGATTCGCTCTATGGCTGCTGTTGGACACTCTCTCTCTCTTTAAGTCTTTATGTCCACATTTGAGATAGCAGGCTTCCCATCGTGCATTCAGAACTTTGCATACGTGGCCTGATTGAGCCTAGTTCCTTGGTGCTGTCGGGCATTTATACTTTTGGTGACAGCACCTTTAAGCGTTACTACATTTTAAATAAACTTTTCGAGTGTCGCAAAGACAAGTCAAGATTTTCGAGCGGTTGAAGTCTCAATAGGTATAGCCTCCCCAGCTTTTCTCTCTTTCTGACTACATTTTATTTAAATGACAGTAATGCTTTGAAGACTAACCTTACAGTCTGGCTTCTGGATGTTATGTGATCGATACCTGCAGTGAGTACACCTTTTTTCACTTTGTGTCGCTTACTCTTAGATCCTGAGCTGGTTCTACCCACTATTCGCAGTGCAGTTGAAAAACAACTTAATCTGATTGCTCAGGGGAAGGTTAACTTCCACCAGGTCCTGGAACACACCCTGGATATCTTCAAGAGGAAGTTTCACTATTTTGTGGATTCCATAGCAGGTAAGATTTCAGTCCCTCAGTTGTTTTTGTATGGAACCTTAAGGGGTCTTTTACACGTCTACAATACACGGTCCGTACACGGATTGTATACTACGTACTGGACCTCGGAGCTCCCAACATTATTTTTATTAATGGAGTTCTGAAACTGTTTAAAGTCACACTGTCACCCCCTTTTTGCATTTTGACTTCTCTTCATAGATGTAAAGGGTAAATTTAGCAGTTTTCATACCTTATTTTATATGATACGTCATGGTGCTTGTTCAAGTAAAAAGTGATCTTTTATCAACTGCAGATTGTGCTAAGTGGGCGGGGCTTCACAACAACTGTGACTCTTAGCCCCGCCCACAGCATCACCGTAGGCCCTGCCCCACCGTGATGTCATTGTCACATAGGCCCCACCGCCTTGTCGACCATTGAAACAGGCTGGAATAAAGGTCTATGTGCCAATGACATCACAGAGGGGCGGGGCCTATGGTGACGCTGTGGCTAAGCGATGCGGATGCTGTGAAGCCCCGCCCACTTAACACAATCAGCAGTTGATAAAAGATCACTTTTTACTTGAACAAGCACCATGACGTATGATTTAAAATAAGGTATAAAAACTGCTAAATTCACCTTTTACACCTGTGTAGAGAAGTCAGAATGAAAAAAGGGGATGAGAGTGTCACTTTAAATATTTGTATTACTGTACTGACACAGTATTGGAGCTCCCAGCATCATCATGAATGATGATGCTGGGAATTCCGATGCCCAGGCTGCAGTATACAGTCGGTGCATGGACCATATATTCCGGACGAATGGCCCCTTATAGAAAGGTTTCAGATACCTGTTTTCCCAGGTTTCTACAATAAAGTTTGCTGTGCACATTACATAAATATTGATTAATTCCACAAATTTGCGACAATCTGACAATTACTTGGTGCTGAGTGTGCTGCGAAATTGAATTGGCTATTTCTGAGAAGCTAATTCTACGACTAATGTCCACAGAAAAATGCCATGAAAATCCAGAGAATTTGGTAGTTACCCTGATTCAGTAATGAGCAATAATGAGGTCTTTATGTTTTGGATGGAAATCCTGACTAAAAGCATGTGTCATATCTATGGGATATAATATACGTTTCTGATATTTACAGTACCCTCTTACCTTATAAGTTTAATCAGAATAACCCTTTAAGTGGTTGTTACAATGGAATCTGAAGATTGTTTTCTTCCCCCGTTTCTCATAAGGTATGGATGAGTTGATGGAAGTGTCTTTTTCTCCTCTGGCCGCCACTGGAAAACCACTGTCTCGCTGTGGGAAATGTCATCGCTTTATGAAGTATATCCAGGTGAGTCTAACTATATATTATTGCTGTTTGTATTGCAGCAACATATGTGTGAAAAAGGATTCTCATAGTAAATGTCTATATTCATATCTACTTCAGTTAGTATGGAGTCAAATTAAAGGGGTTCTCCAATTTCAACGTACTTGTCCTCTATCCACAGGATAGGCAGATTGTGGGGAGATAACCTCTGCTCTCGGCTCTATACTCGGCTCTCTCTGGCAGCTCCATAGAGAATGAATGGAGCTGTGCCGACCTATGGCTCCATTCAGAACAAAGAAGCCGGGGAGACGATGTAGAAATCCCCCTCTTACAGAAATCTCACAATCTTAGGGTACTATTAGACAGGCCGATAGAGCCCGATAATAAATGTAAACGAGCGCCGATCTGCCCGATAATCGTTTAACAAGGGCTGCAAGGACATAGTTACCGGCTAATCGTTGTCTTTATTACACAGAGCGATAATTGGCCAAATAGGGCCGATTTGGCTGATTATCGTTTTGATTTGACCGATTATCGTTCCGTGTTATGGTACCCTAATGGGTACGATAACGATTGAATTAGAACGATAATCATACGTGTAAACACAGCGAACGATCAAACAACAAAGGAGAAATTGTTCATTTTGGTCTTTCAACCATGTTCTCAAATCGTCGTTCGTCTTTCGCAAAAAATTCGCAGATCGTTCCGTGTAAACAGTCGTTCGCCGATTTAACCAATGTGTGAGATAGGCTTAAGCGATTGCAAAACGAATTTTCCGTACGATGTATCGTTCCATCTGAATGCTGATTGTTATGGAGAAAAAAAAAACGCTACTCCGACATCGTTAACCGTACAATCGGGCCAATTATCGTCTCGTGTAAATGCAGCATTACACTTGTCCTTTATCCTGTGAAAAACTGCAATTTTCAGTCTGCAGAAATATGTTTGTTTGTTTGTTTTTTTTAACGTTAAGTACGGATTTGTATGGTGTTGGTATCTGCTGTACAAGCAGAGGATTTTTCTACGCTAACTCTCTCTATTTTTTTCTTATATACATCAAACACATGAGAGCACTATGTGTCACGGTCTCAGAAACACTTGGATAAGTAAATGCATTTTAAAGTTGTTACCACCCCAAGGGACAGCTGTCCGGGTTATGACCTGAAGTCCAGAATAGGCCACATCTTTATAGGGTCAAGGTGTTATATAACCTACTGGTTCATTATACATCCTAAGGGTCCCTTTACACAGAAAGATTATCTGACAGATTATCTGCCAAAGATTTGAAGCCAAAGGCAGATACAGACTATAAACAGAGATCAGGTCATAAAGGAATTTTTCCTCTTTTCATATCCATTCCTGGCTTTGGCTTCAAATCTTTGGCAGATAATCTTTCTTTGTAAATAGACACTAAGGTGCATCTCTCCCTTGGAAAAGCATTACCAAACAGTCAGCAGTGTTCCAGAGGTCTTGATAAAAGGATACAAATTAATAACTTTATCCACGCCCTTATGATAAATGTTCTTTTGTTCTGCATTAAAGTATCAAAGATGCATGGCTCAGGGTTTGCCATACATAGGCCACGCCTCTTTGACACTTAAAGGACAATTGCGGTGAAAAGCTTTTTCCAGTAATTGAAACACATTACAATGTTATATAACTGTGTAATATGCTTCAATCACCTATCTTCCCCCTTCCCTATCTTTTTCCCCCTCCACCTCCCACCAGGAAATGAAGTAAACTCATTCTTACCTAATGACTGTTGACCCCAGGCTGCTCTGTGGCAGCCATTTTGTGACAATGAAATTATCAAGAGAGAGGCGGGTCTAAGCCCTGTTAGGCCAGCCCCCCTTTGTCAGATGACTCAGGTTGCTCTGCTCTGATTGGCTGAACAAGCTGTAAGCCATCTAACGGTTCCACAGAGTCAGTTAGGCATTACAGGAGACAAAGTGCATCATGGGAAACCCCGAAACCAAGAAGTAGAGAAAAAATGAAGACAACAACTGGAGCTTCAGCTCATTTTTTTTTTTTTTTTTTTAATCACCGCCGGAGTTGTCCTTTACGTGCACACATTAGAGCAGAATAAAGGAGCAGTTTTACCATTCTGCATGAACAGCAGAAGGGGAGGCAGTACTAGTATCCTTTTATCAAGACCTTTGTGACATAGTTGGCGTTTATACAGGTGAGAGATTCCCTTTAGTACAGGCGATTTTAGGAAACTTTGTAATTGGGTTTATTAGGCAAATATGCCATTATCTGCATTCAAAAAGACTTTCCCCAGGCCCCCCGCTCTCTCCTTTCTGTCGTCCACTGCTCAAAATCAGGAAATCTTGACTGTTTTACATTAGTCGGATCCTGTCTGTGCTATGGAGAGGGGAGGAGGGAGATTAGTCGGCAGCAGAGAACAAAGGATTACACAGTGGTAGCCGCCGAAAGCCGTATTCAGAGGTCAGAGAGGTCAGTGCTGATGTCAGAGGAGAGAGCCTAGTGATGTAGCTGTAAATTAACTCTTTGTTGTCCTGTTTTGGTGCCTCATCTTTCCCCTCTCCATAGAGAACAATGAAGACAGGGGGGAGAGCTTCAAACTGCTTTTTCATGATAAAAATGCATTTTTCAGCTAATAAACCCAATTACAAATTTTCTTAAAATCGCCTGTACTATTGATTTTTGGGAAAAAAAAAAAATTAATGACAGTGACACTTTAAGTGTCAGCACACTGCCGTCATTGTTATATTACAGTACAGAATTTGTTTGTTCCCAGGCTAAGCCCAGCCGTCTGCATTGTTCCCACTGTGATGAGACTTACAGCCTGCCCCAAAATGGAACCATCAAGTTGTACAAGGAGTTGCGGTGTCCACTGGATGACTTTGAACTCGTGCTGTGGTCCTCGGGTTCTCGGGGGAAGAGCTATCCACTCTGTCCATATTGTTACAACCATGCTCCTTTCAGGGACATGAAGAAAGGTTTGTTCACAGATTAAGCTGGCACTTACTAGTCGTTGCTTGTGTAGCGTCTGCAGAGGTTTAGCTAGGCCTGTGTAAATCCCTCTCAGAATTTGGGGCAACAAATTAGGCTATGCTCACACATTTTATTTTGGTCGTTTTTTTTGTTTTACTTTTGGGCTGTTTACAGCGAACTACATATTAGCGTTTGCTAAAGATGTTTCCAAAAACAGCTAAATTCCAGAAAAAAAAAAATATAAACACCTAAGGCTGGGTTCACACTGCGTTTTTGCAAAAAACGGATGCATTTGTGTGCATCTGTTTTGATCCGTTTTTCCATTGACTTTTATTGTAAAAAAAAAGGGTCAAAACGGATCCGTTTTTTTAACAGACACAAAAGTAGTGTCAGCTACGTTTTTGTGTCCGTAAAAAAAAAAACGGATCCGTTTTGATCCGTTTTTTTACAATGGAAGTCAATGGAAAAACGGATCGAAACGGATGCACACAAATGCATCCGTTTTTTTCATCTGTTTTTTTTTGCAACAACAAAAAAAAAAAGGATTAAAAAAACGGATGAAAAAAAACGCAGTGTGAACCCAGCCTAAGACTCAAGACCTGAGTCGTAGATTGACATGCATTTTACCTATTTAAATGCAAACTGTGGTATTTTTTACATTTTAATCATCAGAAGGATAGAAACCATTTCACACCCCATTAACCCCTTAAAGGGGTTATCCAGCGCTACAAAAACATGACCACATTCTTCCAGAGACAGCACCACTCTTGTCTCCAGTTTGGGTGCAGGTTTTGTAACTCAGTACCATTGAAGTGAATGGAACTTCATTGGAAACCACACCTCTGAACCACACCTTCTCTGGAAGAAATTGGCCATGTATTTTTAGCGCTGGATAACCCCTTGACCCATGACGTAGCGGTATGCCATTATCTGCAGGGGCGGGATGAAGGAGGGGGAGATGGAGAGAACAGCTCACACACAATTTTCTGTGTCTTTAGCAGAAAGCAGCAGCTCAGAACTGAGGGAAGGAGACTAAATAGATAACAACAAGTATGGAAGGAATTGTTAGTCTCTAGGAGGGAGGGTTATTCAGCATGTATTTAATCTGAGCGGACTACCCCTTTAATCTCAGATTTGTTTTTTCTATGATGATTGTATAAGTTATACCAGTTGAAGCTAATCTTGATTTCCCCTCCATCTATTTCCAGGGATGGGGTGCAATGAGTGCACTCACCCAACCTGCCAGCATTCACTGAGTATGCTTGGAATTGCCCAATGCGTGGAGTGTGAGAATGGGGTGATGGTCCTGGACTCCACCTCTGGTCCTAAATGGAAGATGTCCTGTAATAAGTGTAACGTCATTGTTCACTTCTTTGAAAACGCTCACCGGGTGCGAGTCTCTGCAGAGACCTGTGAAGTCTGCGATGCTGCCCTGGTGCTTGTGGACTTTAATAAAGCAAAGAGCCCCCTCACCGCAGATCAGACTCAGCATACAGGCTGCGTATTCTGTGACAATGTATTCCAAGACCTGGTAGAGCTCAAACATGCCACTATGAGACATCCAATGCACAGGGGTGGGCAAGGAAGAAAACAAGGAAGAGGAAGGGGCAGAGGCCGAAGAGGGAATCTCAAAAAACCAAAGGACAAAATGGCTGCCTTAGCAGCGTACTTTGTTTAACATGTTTTTTTTAGCATGTCCAATAAAACCTTGTTCTGAAAAACTTCTCTGGTACTTGAAAAAGCTTCTTACATGCCTGGGAACTCTATACAGTGCCTCCCTTGGCTGTAACTCATGGCCTCATGTCTGAGACCCCATGCATTCATAACTTCTGACATGTCTGAACAACAAAGTGGAAAGTAAATTTAAAGGGCAACTCCAGCTAATTTTTTTTTCTTTCACATTAACTGGTGTCAGAATGTGCCAGAGATTTGTAATGTATTTCTATTAAAAAAATCTCAAGTCTTTCAGTACTTTTCAGCTGCTGTATGTCCTGCATGTCTATGTATATGATATACAGTAGCTGATAAGTACTGGAAGACTTGGGATTTTTAAAAAGAAGTAAATTACAAATCTATATAACTTTCTGACACCAGGTGATTTAAAAGAAAACATTTTTTTTTAAGCCCAAATAACGGCTGTTATTTCAAACCAATGGCTGCTGTCCCACAAATAACGGCCGTTGTTTTGAAATAACGGTCGTTATTTGAGCAAGTGGCCAAAAAGGCACTGTGTGGTCGTAGCCTAGCAATGTCATCCATTCTCACAATCTCTTTAGCAACAACTTTTCTTTGATGGACACAAGTCTATAGGGGGGGGAGGGGAGAGTGCAAAAAATATTTCCTTCAGTTTGCACAAATCTTTAAAAAAAAAAAAAAGAAAATTGGGCATTTTGCCACTCCGCACTGGTGTAAAAATCTCCAGTCTTCCAGTACTTTAGTACTTCTGCTGTATGCCCTGCAGGAAGTGCTGTATTATTTCCAGTGTGGAGAGCAGGAGAGGTTTTCTATGGAGATTTGCTCCAGCTCCGGACAGTTCCTGCCATGGACAGAGGTGGCAGCAGAGAGCACTGTGTCTGGAAAGAATACACCATTCCTGCAGGACATACAGCAGCTGATAAGTACTGGAAGACTGGATATTTTTAAATAGAAGTAATTTACAAATCTATATAACTTTCTGAGGGTCCATTTACACAGAAAGATTATCTGCCAAAGATTTGAAGCCAAAGCCAGGTATGGAATTGAAAAGAGGAAAAAATCTCAGTCTTTCCTTTATGACCTGATCTCTGTTCATAGTCTGTTTCTGGCTTTGGCTTCAAGTCTTTGGAAGATAATCTGTCAGATAATCTTTCTGTGTAAATGGACCCTGACGCTAATTGATTAAGGGTCTGTTCACACGTACAGACTCGCTGCGTATTTATCGCTGCGAGTTTCTCGCACATAAATTCACAGCGATACTGATTGCTATCAAGTCAATGTATGTGTATTCTCGCTGCATGTTTGGTGCGATTTTTACATGCGAGTTTTGATTTTCACAGGCAAGTTCAACACCACAAAAAACCCAGCTACTTTCATGCGAGTTTGATGCGAGTTCTGTGCGAGTTTTACGCAGCGAGTCTGTACGGGTGAGGAGTACTCCTTTAACTTCAGAGATTTTCTGGTGATTGATAGCACATGGTCAGAATAAAAGTGTCCCATCTCTAGCTCTATCGCATGCTGGGTGGTACAAAGTATAGGAGGCACTAATGCATACTGGGGGTGGTACAGAGTATAGGGAGGCACTAATGCATGCTGGGGGTGGTACAGAGTATAGGGAAGCACTAATGCATGCTGGGGGTGGTACAGAGTATAGGGAGGCACTACTGGCATGCTGGAGGTGGTACAAAGTATAGGAGGCACTAATGCATACTGGGGGTGGTACAGAGTATAGGGAGGCACTAATGCATGCTGGGGGTGGTACAGAGTATAGGGAGGCACTAATGCATGCTGGGGGTGGTACAGAGTATAGGGAGGCACTACTGCATGCTGGGAGGTACAGAGTATAGGGAGGCACTACTGGCATGCTGGAGGTGGTACAAAGTATAGGAGGCACTAATGCATACTGGGGGTGGTACAGAGTATAGGGAGGCACTAATGCATGCTGGGGGTGGTACAGAGTATAGGGAGGCACTAATGCATGCTGGGGGTGGTACAGAGTATAGGGAGGCACTACTGCATGCTGGGAGGTACAGAGTATAGGGAGGCACTACTGGCATGCTGGAGGTGGTACAAAGTATATGAGGCACTACTGCAAGCTGGGGGTGGTACAGAGTATAGGGAGGCACTACCGCATGCTGGGGGTGGTACAGAGTATAGGGAAGCACTACTGCATGCTGGGGGTGGTACAGAGTATAGGGAGGCACTACTGCATGCTGGGGGAGGTACAGAGTATAGGGAGGCACTACTGCATGCTGGGGGAGGTACAGAGTATAGGGAGGCACTACTGCATGCTGGGGGTGGTACAGAGTATGGGGAGGCACTACCGCATGCTGGGGGTGGTACAGAGTATAGGGAGGCACTACCGCATGCTGGGGGTGGTACAGAGTATAGGGAGGTACTACACAATGATGGACAGCTTTCTTATACAGAGCTGTCAGTCACTGAGTGGGACCGCCCTCTTGACTACTCAGCCCACAATGATTATAGTTTTCCATGAAAAAATAAAAAAATGATCCTGGAACTTTCCCCACAACCTTCTATATGGATCTGCTATGTGCGCCTGTTACATTAGTTCTCTGCCTGCAGGACGGGCTGCACAGTATACCAGGTGCCGCACCCTCCCAGGAACCGCGGCCACCACGTGACTCCACACTCGTCACGTGACGGCCCGACGTCGGGCGGTCCTCGCACCGAACTGGAAGTAGCCGCTACCCGGCGGCATGGCGGCGGCCGTTATAGATGAGGAGGCGGCACGGAACCTGCTGGCTGCGGTACTGCACGACCTGTCGGGACCCGAGGGCCAACCGAGGCCACAGAACCGGAGAGTGAGCCGTGACGAGGCGGAGGGGGAGCTGTCCGAGGCTGTGCTGCGGCTGCTGGGGGGCAGGTGAGGGCGCTGTGTCCCCTTATACCGGGGAGGTCGGGGGGCCCACCCGCCATAGTCACCTGGCTGATATATACTCCGGGGCTCTCCTACTGCTGCAGGACTACATCTCCCAGTCAGGGCTTCCTGGGAGTAGTAGTTATACACCAGCTGGGGTTCTCTCTAATAGAGAGTCCATTGGGAATGACAGGTCTAATGTGTACAGGTGCCAATCACAGTATGGCGGCTACCTGTCAGCCCCTGTAATAACACCGAGGTGCCAATCACAGTATGGCGGCTACCTGTCAGTCCCTGTAATAACACCTAGGTGCCCATCACAGTATGGCGGCTACCTGTCAGTCCCTGTAATAACACCTAGGTGCCCATCACAGTATGGCGGCTACCTGTCAGCCCCTGTTATAACACCTAGGTGCCCATCACAGTATGGCGGCTACCTGTCAGTCCCTGTAATAACACCTAGGTGCCCATCACAGTATGGCGGCTACCTGTCAGTCCCTGTAATAACACCTAGGTGCCCATCACAGTATGGCGGCTACCTGTCAGCCCCTGTAATAACACCGAGGTGCCAATCACAGTATGGCGGCTACCTGTCAGTCCCTATAATAACACCTAGGTGCCCATCACAGTATGGCGGCTACCTGTCAGTCCCTGTAATAACACCTAGGTGCCCATCACAGTATGGCGGCTACCTGTCAGTCCCTGTAATAACACCTAGGTGCCCATCACAGTATGGCGGCTACCTGTCAGTCCCTGTAATAACACCTAGGTGCCCATCACAGTATGGTGGCTACCTGTCAGTCCCTGTAATAACACCTAGGTGCCAATCACAGTATGGCGGCTACCTGTCAGTCCCTATAATAACACCTAGGTGCCCATCACAGTATGGCGGCTACCTGTCAGTCCCTATAATAACACCTAGGTGCCAATCACAGTATGGCGGCTACCTGTCAGTCCCTATAATAACACCTAGGTGCCCATCACAGTATGGCGGCTACCTGTCAGTCCCTATAATAACACCTAGGTGCCCATCACAGTATGGTGGCTACCTGTCAGTCCCTGTAATAACACCTAGATGCCAATCACAGTATGGCGGCTACCTGTCAGTCCCTGTAATAACACCTAGATGCCAATCACAGTATGGCGGCTACCTGTCAGTCCCTGTAATAACACCTAGATGCCAATCACAGTATGGCGGCTACCTGTCAGTCCCTGTAATAACACCTAGATGCCAATCACAGTATGGCGGCTACCTGTCAGTCCCTGTAATAACACCTAGATGCCAATCACAGTATGGCGGCTACCTGTCAGTCCCTGTAATAACACCTAGGTGCCCAACACAGTATGGCGGCTACCTGTCAGTCCCTATAATAACACCTAGATGCCAATCACAGTATGGCGGCTACCTGTCAGTCCCTATAATAACACCTAGATGCCAATCACAGTATGGCGACTACCTGTCAGTCCCTATAATAACACCTAGGTGCCCATCACAGTATGGCGGCTACCTGTCAGTCCCTATAATAACACCTAGGTGCCAATCACAGTATGGCGGCTACCTGTCAGTCCCTGTAATAACACCTAGGTGCCCATCACAGTATGGCGGCTACCTGTCAGTCCCTATAATAACACCTAGGTGCCCATCACAGTATGGCGGCTACCTGTCAGTCCCTGTAATAACACCTAGGTGCCCATCACAGTATGGCGGCTACCTGTCAGTCCCTGTAATAACACCTAGGTGCCCATCACAGTATGGCGGCTACCTGTCAGTCCCTATAATAACACCTAGGTGCCCATCACAGTATGGCGGCTACCTGTCAGTCCCTGTAATAACACCTAGGTGCCCATCACAGTATGGCGGCTACCTGTCAGTCCCTGTAATAACACCTAGGTGCCCATCACAGTATGGCGGCTACCTGTCAGTCCCTATAATAACACCTAGGTGCCCATCACAGTATGGCGGCTACCTGTCAGTCCCTGTAATAACACCTAGGTGCCCATCACAGTATGGCGGCTACCTGTCAGCCCCTGTAATAACACCTAGGTGCCCATCACAGTATGGCGACTACCTGTCAGTCCCTGCATGGTCCTGTAATAACCTCTAGATGAGGGAATGGCTGGATTCTCTGTGACATTGTTTTTCCGGTCCTGCTGTCCGGCACTTTCAGGGCTATGCTCCCTCACAGTGATTGGCTGAACAGGTCCGCATCTGAAGTGGAGGTGGTTGTCACTGCCCAGACCAGTCCATACAGCTAATAAGTAATGGAAGTAAATTTCTAATCTCTGACACTTTCAGGCACAAGTTGATTTGAAAGCAAATACATTTTTGGTGAACAACCCCTTTAACTCCTTAGATGCTGTATTCAAATTGTGATTGTGGCACTTAAGTGGTTTCTGGGCACTTGCCAACCCAACAACATGTGGGTGACACAATGGCAGGGATACAGATGGATTTCTGTAGCAGCAGGGGGTCTAATAAATCTACAGGTAGGACATATATTTGTGCCTACTCGGTTTTGTCTCCTGCACGGCTGGTTAGGTCGCCTATCCACGCTATGTTGACAAGATAAAACGGATCAGTTTTTTTTACAGACTGTGGCAGACTGTGGCCTTCCCAATCTGACTATAGGAGACCTATCGGAACAGAAGGCCTTTGGCTAGGTTCACACTTTACTTTTCATGAACTGAGCGGATAAAACCATCGCCTGCATATATCCATGCTGCCAGGTTCCAGATGCCGAGCGCACCGGCCTTTAGCCACGCTGTGTGATCCAGCATCTTCAGTAAAATATCTCACTAAGTGTGACCCCAGCACATAATATTGTGCGTAGCCTCACAGAATAATAATAACAATAATAATAATAATAATAATAAACTATTGGGAAGTCCTTCCATAGCGGGGGAGGGTGTGCTAAGGTTGTGGTGTGGTGTGACAGCGCCCAGCCCTCATACCTGACATACATTGCTGTTTCCACCTTCCTAGAGTTTCCCTTTTGAAACATATTTAACTCTTTTATGACCACAGCCCCCATACAATTCAATATTAGGATTATAGGTTTGGATTTTTTTCTAAATTGAATTGAAGGGTATAATGGTGGGCAAAATTGTTTTGATCATGCATTTTTTTTCAAGTTTCAAAAGGTAATTCAGCAGGTTAGGCGACTATAACTTGCTCCTAGCCCCCAATCTTACCGATATCCTCAGCGTTGTTTCCATGTAGTTTAATTCAGCGTCTAGTAAAGCCTGTTGGAGCACTGGGGGCGGGACTGCTGACCCCAACAGGCCCGCCCCTTCTAATGATTATCAATGAAACAGATGGCAATGGGGGGCTGGATCGGTAGTCCCTCCCCAAGTGCTCCAAACGGCCTTACCAGACGCAGGATTACACTACAAACTGCAGGGCAACGGCGCCGAGGATGAAGGTAAGAGACATACCTTCATAATCAGCGCTCCACATACAGTAAGGACATATCAGCTGGTTAGATTTGTCTAACCTGCATTTGAACACTGTACATGTGCCGCACGGCGCGAGCTGGGACTCCGCACCTGAAGCCTGCTCCTTGCAGCCACCAATGAAACTTCTGAGTCGGTCTCTGAAACGACAGGCTCCTGCGTAGCCTGTCACTGCAGAGACCGGCTCAGAAGTTTCAGTGGCGGCTGGGGGCAGAAGAACACTGGGGAGCGTGGACAGGTAAGTGTAATGTTTATTATTTTTTGTACTGTCATCAGCTGTCGGCCACACATCACTGTTACATGTAGCGATGTATCACAATTATACGTAGTTGCTTAGTTGGCGGCCGACGATTTTTCAACATGTTAAAAGACAACGATGTTGATTGTTTCTTCGGATCTTTTTGATTGCTGTCTATTACATGGAGCTATGGTGTGTCTACGCGGAGCGATGATTGTTCGAATTTGAGCGATATTCGGCTCGTGTAAACACAGCGAACAATCTAGCAACGAGCGAGAAATTGTTCATTGTGATCTTTCAACATGTTCCCTAATCGTCGATGGTCGTTCACTAAAAATTCGCAGATCGCTTTGTGTAGTCTTTCAAAGATTCACCCTGTTTGTGAGATGGGCTTAAGCGATCTAAAAAAATGATCTCAATACTGTTTTTTGTATATATATATATATATATATATATATATCTATATATCTATATATATATATATATATATATCAAGTGATACATTTATGAAATAAGGCATACAGATAGAGAACTATCTCTTTTTCTAATCGTTGATCGTTATAAAAACCAAATCGTTGCTTCAAAATTGTTAAACAATCGATTGGGCGAATTGTCGCTCCGTGAGAGCGGACCATTATAATCTGCCAAATCGGCCTTTTTGGTCAGATTATCGCCTTGTGTAACGGGGCCTTAAACAATTATCAGCCTGAACGGTCTGTAATTGTTCTGTGTAATAGGGCCTTTAGCCTTCAAGTGTCACTGTTTCTTTTTTTTTTTTTTACAGAAATCAATAGGCGATTTTAAGAAACTCTGTAATTGGGTTTATTAGGCAAATATGCCATTATCTTCATTCAAAAAGACTTTCCCCAGGTCCCCCCCCCCCCCCCCTCTCATTCACTGCTCATTATCAGGACATCTCAAATCTCTTACATCAGTCGTGCCCTGTCTGTTGTATGGAGAGGGGAGGAGGGAGATTAGTCGGCAGCAGAGAACAAAGGATTTCACAGCGGGAACTGTGTGAAAGCCTCTATTTAGAGGTCAGAGAGGTCAGTGCTGACCTCAGCAGAGAGAGCCCGGTGATGTAGCTGTAAATTAACTCTTTGTTGTCCTGTTTTGGTGCCTCATCTCCCTCCACCCCTTCCCTCTACATAGAGAACAATGAAGACAGGGGGGAGAGCTTCAAACTGCTTTTCATGATCAAAATGCATTTTTCGGCTAATAAACCCAATTACAAAGTTTCTTAAAATCGCCTGGACTATTGATTTAAACGACAGTGACACTTTCAGGTGGCGTTTGTGGATACCACCTGATGCTGTTTCCTCGCCGGTCGTGTAGCGGCTTGTAGTTTCTGATCAGATTCCATTCCGTCTCTTTGTGTTAGTGCTGTACACAAGGTATGCGACTGTAGGGATGCCTTTAGGTTACATTTCTACGTGTTAGAAATAGATCACAGGAGAGGAGACTGATCCCTACTACAGCCCGGTTACTGCTGTTCAGCATTGTTTCAGGATGCCCCGGAGGGAACACTTGGTATGAGAAGTATTTGGCTGGACTGAGCTTGTTTCACTCATTTAGTTACAAGGTAAGTATTACATCTCTGCTTGGTAGAGGTTCTGTTTGTCAGATACGTCAGATCCGGAGCAGCATTATGGCTTCTCCAAATTTTTTTAGTTTTTAGTTAGTGATGAACAAGTAAGACTTCATGGTTGGGCAGCAGCCTGTGTCTGAACAAAACATATATATATATATGTGTATATAGTGGGGTTATCTTTTAGCTACACAAATGTTTCCCACTTTCCTGCTCGCCACATGGCTGGCCATTGTCCTGGCCTTTCTTTATCCCTGCCACTGTTGTTCTAGCCAGGCTTCCTATGTATCACAATTGCGTTGTCCGCGGCAGACTTCCTTCTGTGACAACATTTCCTGCTGGGCTTCCGTCTTCTGGCAGCGCTTCCTGACCTGAACGTTACAGGAAATGATCTGGTAACCAGGACCGCATTGGTATTAATGTCTGTAAGTTGATGGGATGTGGTTAGGACTGCGTGGGATGAAGCAGGGGGGTGTATTGTTTAGTGGCTTTTATAGATGACACATTTTACTATATTGGCCATATTTTCATGTATATGGACACAGGCTTCTTTATACAGTCTTGTTTATAACGTGCTATTTTGCCTTGTTCTTGTCCCTTATAATATATTTTGAGGATAAATACATATAACAGCGTGAAGATACACTGTAAGAATATTGTGCGACGGACAGGTAGAAAGTGTGAATTCCCTTGCTGTGCCCACTCTAAACAGCTACAGCAGGTAGTGTACGATTATATAGAAGTCTATAGGACTTCCTTTATATAGAATTGCTGGATTTCCCATAGATTTCCATTTCGTAGATCACTTGTTACAGCTGTTTAGAGTGGAGATAGAGCGCACGCAGTCCCAGACCTCTTCCCCTTTATTCTAACGATCTGCGAGCGTATCTGGACACCCACAGAACTTCTGACATGTCACTATGACCACAACACCAGTGTGAACAGAGCCTTACAGCTAATGGACAGACAATAGATTTTACTGTAAATGTAGATGATGAAAGAGACATTTGTTTTACTCTGCACCTATAAAGATTCTAGTTAGACGTCTAATGACTATTCTGTTTCTCTGCAGGAGCGGTCCTCCTTGGCTGTCTGCCTCTTTAGTTAGAGCCGCCGTCCACCAGACCCTGCAGGCCGACTTGGAAACCTTTGTTGAGAAGAAGGATGAGGTGGAAGGAGCAGAAAGTGATGTGCAGACTGAAGAGGGTAAGTATGACTGATGGTAACAGACCAGGAATTATATGTGATTATTACTATTGTATCTATTAGAATTTCTTCGGATTATAAGACAAGGTAATAAAACTGGATTTTCATTACATTGGATGTAAATATATTGTCCCAAGTTATTGAAGTGCTCTGTGGAAGAAGGAAGAGAACGGGCCATGAGTGCTTAATATACACTGATAGCAGGGGCGTAGCTAGGGGTTCAGCCTAGGGTGGCGAGTGAGTCTGAGTGGGCCCCCAACCAACGTTACCCATAGGGAACCACAGCAGGTGACAAGGCTTCCTGAATAATAAAGGGAATATTCTTCTACATTACTCATAGTGGATAAGGATAAAGAGCAGTGTAAGAGGCTTCTGTACATTTCACATATAGAACCACAAAAATTTTTTAAAGTGCTTAAGATTAGAAAAATATAGCTGCCTTCTTCCACAGACAGCACCACTCTTGTCCTCAGTTTGTGTGTGGTATTCGACTGAAGTGAATAGTGCCAAGCTGTGATACCACACACAACCTAAGAGCAGGGGTGGCGCTGTTTTGAAGAAAGCAACTATGTTTTTTTTTTCTTAATTCTGGAGAACCCTTTTAACCAGATTATCTTTGCCTAAAAATAATAGTGGTATAGGTAATATGTTTTTAGACATTAAGGCTATGTTCACACTGCGTATGAGTCCGGCCGCATTTCGTACTCAGCCGTACATGTGCGGCTGAAACTACGGGCGTGGGAAAAATCGCCATGCGCCGGATGCGTACGAACCGCGAACGTAAGCCCGTAGTACAGTTATGCTTCCCTAGCTTGATTCGAAGCGATCTGAAACCGGTCATTTACTTGGAAATCTTTGCCCAGCCCAATAAAACTCACAGAACCTTTTGGATCGAAAAATCAAGTTCAATTTGGCTGAAATAAGTACTTCGTATGGGACCGCATGGAAATCCACGGCCGTGAGTTGGAACAGTTCCGTCCTCAAACAATGGTCTTGTTTATTTTTCACGGCGCCGTATACGATCCAGCCGTAAGCTCATACGTAGTGTGCACTGTGCGGCCTTATATCGTATACTTTCAAGCGAACGCATCAACCTCAAAACTACGTGCAGAAACATACGCAGTGTGAACATAGCCTCAAAGGGGTGAGCTGGTTGTGATACATGTACAATCCAAGATATGTGATGAGCTGCTAGATATCCATTTCCTATCTATCTATCTATCTATCTATCTATCTATCTATCTATCTATCTATCTATCTATCTATCTATCACATTACAGGAGGAGATATAAGAGGACAATGATCACATGTCCTTCATGCACCAGCATCTTCTCAGCCCCGCCCCCTCATGACATCACCACAGGTCCTTCATCCACAAGAATCCTCTCCTGTTCTCAGGCTTGCCCCCTTATGACATCACCACAGGTTCTTTCTCATCGCTCTGCAGACTGTCTGCAAAAGAAATAGCTTTTGCAGACAGCATTAAGCCTCTGAGACCTCAGTGGGCCCCTGCCAGTGTGGGCCCAGGAGCCACTGCCCCCCCTGCACCCCCCCAAATTTCGCTTATGACTGATAGCCTTTATAGTGAGCGAGAGATCAAGTCTGGAAATCGATGCAGATTTTCGTATATGGTGCTGAAATATTCCAATCTCAGATGGAGCGGGGGGGGGGGAGGGGGAAGGGGGAGTAAATAGTAGGAAAACATGTAGACTTGGTACATATAAAGAAAATGTTCTGTAAAGAAGAGCAAAATTCACTCTGTATCCACTGAGATATTAATACAGTCTGGTGAATTATACTGTGGTGTGTTGGCGCCCTCTGTTGGTTTGGAACATGCCACGCTAAATGTCAAAGAACGGCTTAACAAAATGATTTCGGTTTTGGCATTTCATGAAATGTCTGAGTGACTGTGTCAGTGTATTAGCTAGGAAAAAGCGCTTAAAAAAATTTTTTTTTTTGAGGGTTCTAGAATTCAGGGGAATTTGTCAAATTATTTAAACTGATACAAATTCACTAGATTTCTATGTACTTAATGTTTTGTGTTTTTTTCTTTTCTGTAGTTCTCCTCTTTGATGCCTTACTTCAGCGCTGCCTTACCTGTCTCCAAGAGGTTGGCAGTAAGTGGCAGATACAGTTACCTCTGGCACCAACCACCAAACGCAGCTTGTATGTCTCTATTCACGCAATACGCAACACACGCAGGAAAATGGAAGATCGTCATGTATCGCTCTTGGAATTCAATGAGCTTTTTGGCTTCACGGTAAAGAATTTTGAATTTTGCTGTTTTCTACTAAATCTTTGATAGACTAAAATGTTTGGTTTAAGGGAACCAAGCTTTGCACATCTTGTTGCTTTGCACATGATTGTGCTTCTGCATTCTAAATCTACTATATCATAAGGCATGCATTGCTTTTTTAGGATGGTGTGGAGAGATCATATTTTGCTGTTTTTGATGGGCACGGTGGAATAGATGCTGCTAATTATGCTGCTACCCACGTCCATGTGACGGTGGCCCGCCATGAAGCACTGAGTTCAGATCCTGCCAGGGCTTTAAAGGAAGCCTTTCAGCGTACAGATGCCATGTTCCTTAAAAGAGCAAGAAGAGAGGTAAACACGTGAGCTGCTTCTAAAACTGTTGTTCTAATAAATCCACACTGGGGGTAGGAGACATGAGACTGTTGCTTAGTGTTAGAATTAAAGGGGTGCTCTGCTCAAAATAATTTTTTATTATGTTGCTGCCCTTGTTGAGAACATAACAAACTGCTTATTCTTACCTTATTCTTTGCTTCCTGCATAATCTTTGGGCCTTTGGCTGAGCAATACCACCTCAAAGGTAAGAATAGTCTGTTTATGTTCTCACCAAGGGCAGCAACATATTAAGGTTATACTGGCCAAACACCGAGAGGTGTTTGTATGTTCCTGCAGCTGTCAAAGCTGCGACCCTTTTGGGGTGTGTATGGAAATCAATTAAAGGGGTACTCCAGCGTGGGGGCACTTTTTCGCTGGGACCTGGGAGGAGGTGGCCGAGGGAAAAGACGTCTGCGGACGCATCGCGGCGCTCCGGTGCCCGGTTCCCGGCCACTTCCTGGTGTCTGACGCGGGCCCGAGACGTGACGTCTCAGGTCCGCTCAGCCACTCCATGAAGGAGGCGGGATCTGAGCGAACTTGAAACAGATCCCACCTCCTTCAGTGGCTGAGCGGACCTGAGACGTCACGTCTCAGGCCCGCGTCAGACACCAGGATGCGGCACCCGGCCGCTGTAACCGGGGAGGTGAGTGGACGTCTTTTCCCTCGGCCACCTCCTCCCAGGTCCCAGCGAAAAAGTACCCCTTTAAGCATTTATTCCCATACACACCACGGATGAACTGACTGCATACGTGTGTGCATGAAAGATTAATAACAGCCACTATTTGTGGAACAGTGGCCGTTATTAATGACATGATCATTCTTTTGCATGGCCGCACCACACAATGGGCTGAAAAGAACTGCCATTGTTTTCAATGGCCTTTCTTTAGTTAATACAGAAGGACTGTGTGTTAAAGGAGAAGTCCAGCGAAAGTTTTATTAAACTATTTTATTGCCCCCCCCAAAAGTTATACAAATCACCAATATACATTTATTAATGCACATAAAGTGTTTTTTTTTCCCCTGCACTTACTACTGCATCAAGGCTTCACTTCCTGGATACCATGGTGATGTCACTTCCTGGATACCATGGTGATGTCACTTCCTGGATACCATGGTGATGTCACGACCCGACTCCCAGAGCTGTGCGGGCTGTGGCTGCTGGAGAGGATGATGGCAGGGGGACACTGGAGGGACACTGAGCATCCCTCTGCCATCATTCTCTCCAGCAGCCACAGCTCGCACAGATCTGGAAGTCGGGTCGTGACATCACCATGTTATCCAGGCAGTAACATCACCATGTTATCCAGGAAGTGAAGCCTTGATGCAGTAGTAAGTGGAGGGAAAAAAGCACTTTTTGTGCATTTCCCCTTCTCCTTTAACATAGCCTAAAAATTTAAAAGAGAAGTCCCACAGAAAAAAAAAATCACCTTCAGGCAGAGGGGTGTGGTAACATAGTAAAGAATGTATACTTACCCATCCCCATGCCCTGCATTGCTACCTTACTGCTCTCTGACAGCCACTGGCTTCCTGCAGCTCCTGCTGCTGCAAAGTCATGACCTGGATGATGGATTGTCCACTTGAAAATAACATCTGGTGACTGTCAGAGTTGGGAGTGCGGTGCTGCAGGGGCATGGAGACGGGAAAGTATACATTCTTTATTCTTTCTTTATTTCCTGCACCCGGTAATTTTTTTATTTTTCCGGGACTTTTTTTAATTCTTTAATACCCCTTTGGGGGGCATTCACACATACAGGATCTGCAGCAGATTTGATGGAGCATATTTGAACCTGCAGATTCAAAGCAATTCCAGTCTGAGCCATCAAATCTGCAGATCCTGTACGTGTGAACGCACCCTAAATGTATCCCAAATCATTAGTATGTGGTAAAAGTGACCTCTTCCAATAGTCCGGGGGAGACATATGAATGTTGCACAGCTTTATATATTTATATAGCTTTTATATATCAGGAACCACTATCTGACACTTTTTTGGTTGCACTACATGGCATGCACACCTTCTTCTGATGAAGGAAACGCACCAGGGACTTTCTGTGAGATTTTATCACCCAAGGCAGAATTAGGAGTAATAAGACAGATGGGTCATTTTTAAGTTGAGTAGAAGTGATCGCTTTACTAAACGCTACCACCCTTAACCAGAATTGTTGGAATGGTAATGGTGGGACTGCTGGTGATACTGCAGAGCTAAAGTGCTCGACCTGTTAGCTACAGGGACTAATTCTTCATGCTTTTTAAGAGCATAGGCCATTAGAAACTGGAGAGGTTTATATGACTGGAAAAGCCTCCTTTGAACTTTCTGTGGGTATATCTGGGTTATAAAGGTATTAGAGGACCATCGGCTGAAAACAAAGTCTTTTGAAACTGTGCTTGACTAATGGTCACCACAGTACAGGCGACGTTGGGCAGTTTTAGCACCTGCACACAGGGCCACCTTGCGGGACAGTATGGATAAGAGGGGGTGTAACAGCAAGGACCCACTCTACAGCAGCCCTAAGTTGCATACACACTGTTATGACACCAATCCAATATTCTGGTGGCCACATGATGCATGTTTTTAAAGCATTTTGCTCATATTCTTGGCTATTCTGGTGCTATTATAATATACCACTTATGAGATATGTAGTGATTTTATATTTAGTGTCTTCTGATTTTAAAGCTTCTATATGTCCTACAGAGACTGCGCAGTGGAACTACAGGAGTGTGTGCACTGTTGGAAGGTGAGCGGTTACATGTCGCATGGTTGGGTGACTCTCAAGCTCTTCTGGTACGACAAGGGAATCCAGTGACTCTCATGGAGCCCCACAAGCCAGAGAGAGAGGTATTCTGTGCTCTCTACATCATTCTTCATTCCCTTATTTTTTATTAATTCTTTATTAAAAGGGGGGGGGGTTACTTTATTACTCACGTTAATTCTTTTACAGGATGAGCGTGAACGAATAGAATCCCTGGGAGGCTGTGTTACTTTTATGGGGTGCTGGCGAGTTAATGGAACTCTTGCTGTGTCCAGGGCAATAGGTGAGTAATTTTTATAACTTTGCCTAAAATGACATGGATCAAATTGAAATTAGTGTTAACTAAATTTCCTTTTACTCGGGGTCGTGCAAGGACACCAGTGAGCCTCAATTTACTTGGCATAATTCAGTGTCTAGGCTGCACAAACAATCTTTTTATCGTTCGTACGGCCATGGAAACTGACAGCACAGATGCATATATCCATGCTATCAATTTCCAGATCACACATAAAGTGCCTACTGACCTAGTGTGTAAGCTGTTGTGTAATCCGCCATCCCACTCTTCAGTCCCCCCATCCTGCTGTCTGGCCTGAAGATACTGCTGGTGAACAGAGAGCAGGGCGGGAGAGGAGGATGCTGGATCACACAGCAGCACTGTTGGTTAGTATCCACTGCATGTGTGATCTGGAAACTGACAACACAGATATATGCATAATGTCAGTTTCAATTTGCTATCAGTCGCACATCCCCTGTTTACACAGGAAGATGTGCGGTCCATAGCAATACATTTTAAAGCCTGCCCGAAAGATGTGATCAGGCGTTTTCCCACTCCTCAGCTGATAGCTGTCACTTCTACATGGGACAATTATTGGCTGAAGGAACATTTATAGCAACACTTAAAGGAGTACTCCAGGCACCCCCTGTAAAATCTAAACTCCTCACACACTGGGGGAAGGTTACTGGCTTCCTCTGTCACATTTCTTCCCACTCTGGCTGCTCTTGCTGCCCCCTGCACTGTTCTCTGCTGCTACTGATTACATCTCCAGCTTCCTGTTTGGACCAGTGTCTGTGTGCTGCATATTCCTACAGTCCCCACAATGCCTTGTTTCCCTGGCCTGCCTCTGTAAACCTCCCACCTCCTCCTCCCACAAACATGGCCACAACCCCGCCCTCCATCCCTAGCTCCTCTATTCCCTTCCTCCCTCCATTTATTCCCCTCCCACTGCACAGCTTAGTCCCCTACACCAGTGATTTTCAACCTTTTTTGAGCCGCGGCACCCTTTTTATACTTAAAAAATCCCGGGGCACACCACCAACCAAAATGGCACAAAATGACACTAAAACAGTACATATCATACATATAGTTAATAATATAGATTCTAAATGTATTTATACTCACTCAGTGTGAAACCTGGGCCTGTTTTCTTCTCCCCCCTGTGCTTCTCTCCACCATACTTCTCCCCCATGCTTCTCTTCTGTGCTTCTCTCCACCATACTTCTCCCCCATGCTTCTCTCCTGTGCTTCTCTCCACCATACTTCTCCACCCTGCTTCTCTCCTGTGCTTCTCTCCCCCATGCTTCTGTCCTGTGCTTCTCTCCCCCATGCTTCTGTCCTGTGCTTCTCTCCCCCATGCTTCTCTCCTGTGCTTCTCTCCACCATACTTCTCCCCCCTGCTTCTCTCCCCCATGCTTCTCTCCACCATACTTCTCCCCCCTGCTTCTCTCCTGTGCTTCACTCCCCCATGCTTCTCTCCTGTGCTTCTCTCCCCTATGCTTCTCTCCTGTGCTTCTCTCCCCTATGCTTCTCTCCTGTGCTTCTCTCCACCATACTTCTCCCCCCTGCTTGTCTCCTGTGCTTCTCTCCACCAAACTTCTCTCCCCCATGCTTCTCTCCTGTGCTTCTCTCCACCATACTTCTCTCCCCCATGCTTCTCTTCTGTGCTTCTCTCCCCCATGCTTCTCTCCACCAAACTTCTCTCCCCCATGCTTCTCTCCTGTGCTTCTCTCCACCATACTTCTCTCCCCCATGCTTCTCTTCTGTGCTTCTCTCCCCCATGCTTCTCTCCTGTGCTTCTCTCCACCATACTTCTCTCCCCCCTGCTTTTCTCCACCAAACTTCTCTCCCCCATCCCCAGGTTTCTCTCCCCCACTTCGAGATGGTCGCCGCTGCTGTCCGCCGCACCTACTGGCTGCCCGCAGGGCCCGGATGTGCTCCTCCAATCAGCGGAGACCGGGAGCGTGGTGCGCTGCGGCGTGCCGTAGCGCACACGTTGATTGGATGTGTGCATCACGGCCCGCCGCAGCACACCACGCAACCGCCCACATTATAATCAGCCACTGATCGCTGCGCATTGCCAGGGAACAAAACACAGGGGCACTATAGTTTGGGGAATTTTCCCCACGGCACACCTGACCATGTGTCGCGGCACACTGGTTGAAAATCACTGCCCTACACAAGCAGTAATGGTAAATACTGACAACCCAGTCCCCTTATTTGGGTGTCCAGTGAATACAAACTACAGCCACCATTGTCTACTTTTAATATGTCATGATGCTGAGGGTTGTGGTTGTGCAACCTGGAGTTGCACAGCTTGAAAAAATTACTACCAGCATCTTGTCCAAGAGACAATGGTGGTGGTAGTAGTTCTGAAAGCTGTGCAAATCCAGCTTACACACATACAACCCCCACCATCATGCCATGCTGATACTTGATGATGGTGATTGTGCTTATGAAGCAGAGGAGACCTCGGACACCAGATTCAGCTATAACTCATAGTCCAGCAGCTGACAGCAAGCAGCTGCAGATCTCCTTCACAATTACTCTGGGCAGGCAGAGGAGGAGTGGGGCGGGCAGAGGATGTGTTGAGGAGCGGGTTTCCCTGTGACAGAGAGGAAAAACATCACCTCTCAATATGGCACCTGTGGAACAGCATTGAGACGTGATGTGTTTCCTTCTTCCTAAACTACAGAACTTCCTGTGGGACTTTGATTCTTTGAAAAACGGGTAACATTACAGCTGTCCTAATGAGTGTAAATGGCAATGTTATATAACTTTCCTTTGTAAGTGCAGTGTTTAAATAATGTAATTTGCCCGGAGTACCCCTTTAATGCCGATAATCGGCCCATGTAAGAGGCCCTTAACCCCTTAATGACGCTTGACGGGTATACCCGTCATGCGACCGTTAAGGGTAAACAGAGAGGGCTCTCTCTGCAGCCCGCGGTCCTCGGCTGCTATGTGCAGGCAGGGACCGCAGGTATTAGCCGCAGTGGCCGATCGCCGCGGCCGGCTAATTAACTATTCAGCTGCATTTGTATAGTCTATGTGCCCCCTGTCCCTGGTGTCTAGTGGGGGATCTCGGAGGGGAGATCCGTTCTAATGAACTGGCTGGGGCTCAGCGTTGGAATGACGCTGATCCCGGCTCGGCAATCTATTTACATGGTCTGCAGCAGACCATTATAATAGAGCACCGATCTGATGGATTGGTGCTCTGTTATATACAAAGCCACACCACACATATAATTTTTTTCTGGTTTCACAGCATATTTTTTGCAAAAAATCAGCCTGTCATTGCAAAGTACAATTAGTGATGCAAAAAATAAGGGCTTATGTGGGTCTCTAGGTGAAAAAATGCAACTGCTATGGCCTTATGTACACAAGTAGGAAAAAACAAAAATTAGCCCAGTCCTTAAGGGGTTAAAGGGGTTATCTAGAGTTAGAAAAACATTGCCACTTTCTTTCAGAGACAGCACCGCTCTTGTTTGGGTGCAGGTTTTGCCGCTTGGTTCCATTGAAGTAAATGGAGCTTAATTGCAAACCACACCTGAACTCGAGACGAGTGCTGTCTGGCACCATTGGAATCTACTGCGTTGTGGTTTCCTTGTTGCAGATGGTACCTTTTTATTATAGGAAAAAAGATGAAAAAGTTTGAGATGCCAAAGGTTTTGATCAATTAAGGTCAGAACAGTCACTGAACACTGATCTCTAGATATGGCCTGGGAAAGCACTCAGTCATGCACTTTGCTCACTGCATGGGATGAGCTCCATAGACTTATAATGGGGGGAGTGAAGTGCTCGGCTATGTCTAGACATCAGTGTAGATCTGAAAAGTCAAACCGCACCTGAGCAAACCTTTTTGGCTTTTATCCAACTTTTTAAAAAATAGATGGCCTTTTCTCCGGATAGGCCATCAATATCAGGTTGTTGGGGGACCCCGGCCGATCAGCTGCTTGAAGAGGCCTCGGCACTTGTGCGAGCACTGTCACCTCTACAATGTTTGTGTGCTCGTCCTGCAGTTGTTGTACTTCAGTAGCTGCAATGTTGTCCCATTCAAATGAGCCGGACAACGCTGCATTTTTGCTACTGCAGCATAAGGAACTGTGGATGCAGTTTCATAAGGATCCAAAAAGATGGCTGATGATTGCATACCGCAAAACCTTTCACTTACCTTACCATTCCAACTTTTTAGGCCGCTCACAGTGCAGTACTGTATTAATACCTGCAGTTTTTAATAACACATTACAGATAGCAGCTCATTCACATGAAACATGAGAGTAGGAGAGACATCAGCTCTTCAAGCTGCTTTCACAAATGCATTTTCATTGCATTACTGCAGTAATAATTTTATTGCAATATTGCATAATGTACAGGATTTAAAGAAAATCTGCAGCTTCAAATCTGCACCGTCAAATCTGTACATGTGAACGCACCCTAAGGCTGGGTTCACACTATGTATATTTGAGGCTGTATTTGTGAGGCTGTATAGCAACCAAAACCAGGAGTGGATTGAAAACACAGAAAGGCTATGTTCACATAATGTTGTAATTGAGTGGATGGCCGTCATTTAATGGCAAATTTTTGCTGTTATTTTAAAACAACGGCTGTTATATTGAAATAATGGCAGTTATTTACCGTTATATGACGGCCATCCACTCAATTTCAACATTGTGTGAACAGAGCCTTTCTGTGTTTTCAATCCACTCCTGGTTTTGGTTGCTATGAGGACCTGACTTGAGGACCAAATACTGCCTGAAGTATACAGTGTGTGAACCCAGCCTAAAGGGGTATTCCAGGAAAAAAATTAACTTTTCCCCTATCAACAGGATGAGAGAAAAGTAGGAGATAATGGGTAGTCCGACTTCTGTACCCCCACTGATATCTATATGGGGCCCGCCGGCTCTGTTGTGGGTACAGCATGTGACTCTCAGCTCTATTCATTCCTATAGAGCCGACAGAAAGCTCCAAGTACCCCGGAAGAGGGATATACTTGCCTCTTTCCGTCGCTCTGTATAAATGAAGCCACGGTCACGTGCTGTACCCCCCGTCTCTGTTCATAACAGAACCGGTGGGACCCCAAACCCCCCCCCAATTACTTTTCCTCTACCCTGTGGATAGGGGGAAAGTGACTTTTTCCTGGAATACCCCTTTAACTGTGTAATAAATAACTGCATGCAGTGTTTGATACTGTACTGCACTGTGTAGGAGCAGCCTTATGGTTCCCTGTAAAATACTGACCTTTTTCTTCTGTTTCCAGGTGATATTGATCAAAAGCCATACGTGTCTGGAGAAGGAGATGTGTCCTCACATACCCTTGGTGGCACCGATGACTTCCTGGTCTTGGCTTGCGATGGTTTTTACGATGCAGTGTCATCCTCTGAGGTTCCTAGCCTTGTTTTAGGTCATCTACAAGAGAATGGTGGAGACGGACAGCGTGTTGCTGAAAGGCTGGTGGCCGCTGCTAAAGAGGCAGGCTCTAGTGACAATATCACAGTGCTGGTTGTCTTTCTTCGGGACCCTGCTAAAGTCTTAGAAGACTATTTGGCCCATGGAAGTGGGGAGGGTGAACCCTTGTTTGATTTTGGAGGTGGGGGGGCAGAGGTTCCATCAGACCATGCAGGTTGATATCTCTTCTTACTGATGTAACAATCTCAGGACATTTTGTAAGTAAAGGTAGTAGACTGTTTAACCCCACAGTAGGGTTTATTCTAAATCTCCAAGTCATTAGCAGAGATCTGTTCCTTCAGATCACAATAAGCATTTCCCTGAGGCATTGAGGGACAAAACACGCTGTATTTAATATTCTATATCCTAGTGATGCAGGTTGTGGGTCCACATACCATTTAGACAGTACGACTACAAGAAAGAACTGTCTATTCCCTACTTTTCTCAGTATTATGTTGCAGTGGCCAATATATAAATTACAGCATGGGAGGTCACAGACTGCAGAGTATTTTGTTACTGTAGCGGTGGGTGCAGTTTGTAATATACGCTGTCAGTAAAGGAGGACACATCCTCTGTATTCTCAGCCGTGCTATTATAATGTGTCTGCTGCTATACCCATAACACAGCACATGTATTGATAAGGGCACAATGTTTTGATGGTGCAGAATAAATAATAGTTTTTGTTTAAAAAAAATAACAATGACAAGATCCCTGTAGGTTTTGAGGGGAGGGGTTGTCTTTATTAAAGGGAAACTCAGTAGGTTTATGCTGCTCTATTTATGGGGAGCCTAAAGTAGTGACGGGCACAGTGAATATAGGTGTGTGATGCTTAGGGCCCTTTTATACAAGCCAACGGGAGGCAGATCTCACTGGTTGGTGCATTCACAAGGCTGTAGCCCTTGGGAGTCCAGCTGTATAGGGGTCAAGGCTGAATCCATGTTTTCCAGGTAGCCTCAGGGCTGCATTCAACTTCTGCAACCACCGGTATTTAAATGCCAAACTTTCGGACTCTAGCATGCTCAGGTTGCGCTCGTCTTCAGTGCAATCCACTCCCCCAGTTCTTTTTGCTCCAATAGCTGCATGAAGTTGCCAGTAGTCCTGTCAATATTGCACGGCTATTGGCAGAGAACTTGGGGGGGGAAGGGGTTAGTATTGCATTCCGAACACGTGTGGAAACCCAGATGGAAAAAAGGGGCCTTTCCTTGTCAGTGTGCAGCTTGCCAGGTGCGGATTCCTGAGAGGCTGGAGTCCTCTGAGTGATATCCACACACTCTGGAGCCCCATAAAGTAAGAACAAGCAACTGCAATATTAAAGATGGAGTTAGCCTGCAGCTCATGCATGCTTCTTTCCTATGCTTAGCAAGGGCCCTATTACACAGGACGATTATCGTGTAAAAAAATCGTTATATCGTTAGAATTAAACGGTAATTGTTCTGTGTAATTGCAGGCAACGATCAGAAGATCGTTCGTATGTCGTTGATTTAGATCTGAACCTAAAATTATTGTTAATCGTTCGCTGTAATTCCACATTCGTTCGCTCGTTTGCGATCGTTTTATCTTTAGTCGTTAATCGTTAAAAATCGCTCCGTTTAATAGTACCCTTAGGGTGGGTTCACACGTACAGGATCTGCGGCATCAAATTAGCTGCAGATCCTGTACGTGTGAACGCACCCTAATAAGGAGAAAGTTGTTACTCAGTGACTGTAGAGCGAGGTGACCCTGCAGTTTATGTATACGAGGACTCCACAGTGTGCGCACATCGAAAGAACCCCAGTGCTGTACTCAGTTTTTATGAAAACTACTTTATATTAACAGGTATTTGACACTTTTATATTCCAGTTGCTTGTCCTTACTTTATGTCCCTCAGATCGGGCAGCATTAACATTGTTACAGACTTTTATTGGCTTATACGCAAAGCTGTGTTACAACTATTTGGGAGCTGTATACTTTGTGCCAAAGTTTTTTGGAAAGTTTTCTAAGTATTCCAGGGCACCATCTGCTCTAGATACACAGGTCATGGACAGCCTATGTGCGGTCATCAGCATGAGCATTCCATGCAGTTCTCACACAAGGGATCACATTCAGAAAACGTATGCAGTATATTATCAGATAGTAACAGTTATGTATTAAAATAAATAGTTACATTAGCTTCTTGCCAGGTAGTGTGAAACTTTTTTTTTTTTAATTAGGTTTACATAAAAGTAATGTAAAGCTTCATGGATGCATGTCATAACACATTATATGGTCAGTAGGAGACCAACATTATCCTGCCTTGTTCCAGCTTTTATCCGTATCCAGTACTAGGTTCATCTGTCGTAACATGGGAATTGGAAAGAGCAAATAACAAACAAAATTTCAATAATTTAGGGCTTCAAAAGAGAAGTCCCATGAAAATAAAAGAAAACCATGAAGGCAAGGGGGTGGGGAACATAGTAAACAAAGTATACTTACCTGTCCTTGTTCCACCATTGCTCCCAGGTCTTGCTGATGGCTGCTGGGTGTCATTTTTGGCCGTCATTTGGGTACTTCATGTACCCCGCTCCCCCACCTGCAACGTCACCGCCCGGCTGATCGCGTGCCAGCTATTAATCGGCTGAGTGGGCAAGTGATCATCCAGGTTAATGACGTTTCAACTGAAGGAGCTGCAGAAACCCGGTGGCTGTCACCGAGACCCGGGAGCAGTGCTATGTCGGCACAAGGATAGGTAAGTATACTTTGTTTATTTTGTCCCTGCCTTCCTGTCAATTTCTCCTTTAATTCCAGTTGGAAAAAAATCCTTTTCTTTTCTTTGTTCCCAGAGGCTTGAAGCTATGTGTAAGGAGGCACAGTTATTACTTTGCCACCTTTTCTGTCTCTGGGAAACATGTATTCATTGAAAGAAGGGCCTATGTAACTTATTTTATTTTTTACTAAACCTAGTATGATTCTTTACAGTATTTTAAACTATTCTAACTACAAATTGGAGCTAAAACTCTTCATTATAGGATGCCACTCTTTTATATTATACAATCCAGTGCCTACTGCTTAATATGTATACTGTCTATCTGATTGTGTTTGTGTGCCTATTTAAATGTGTGTGTTTTTTATCATTTACAGTGTTAATGTTTTATACTAGTAAATATATATTTTATTTTTTGTTAACATTCCTTTCTAAGGTTGGCCTGTGGCATTTGCCTATTGTGGGAGTCACTTATTCCCTAAGCTTAAAGGAAATTGTGTCCGATACAATATACATTGCCAATGTTTAATAAAGCTACATATTCTGTTCAGTATTTTGGTCATCGATCCAAAGGGGAGCATACTGTTATATATCCTCTGTCCACTTATGAGTATTGTAGAAATAAATGTTTGCATATCTAAGCATACAATGAGTATGTGTATCATTTCTGTTGGTTACATGTGTGTTTAACTCCTTCATGACCAAAGGTCATTAATGCACGGGTGTTCAGGTCACAATGAAGCAGTGTTCTACTCACCTTCTAAAGGCCTTATCACACAAAGCGATTATTGGCTGTATTTGGCCGATTACCTGCCATTGCAGCCGATAATCGCTTAGTGTAATAGAAGACAACAATCTTGAAGACAAATGACTTATGTTGTGCTTACACAGACAGATTTATCTCTCAGATTTTTGAAGCCAAAGCCAGAAACAGACTATAAACAGAGATCAGGTCATAAAGGAAATTCTCAAATCCATTCCTGGCTT
The DNA here is from genome assembly GCF_027789765.1 of Dendropsophus ebraccatus. Classification (NCBI taxonomy): domain Eukaryota; kingdom Metazoa; phylum Chordata; class Amphibia; order Anura; family Hylidae; genus Dendropsophus; species Dendropsophus ebraccatus. The sequence goes on along the minus strand of NC_091456.1, from coordinate 22,334,338 downwards.
TGACTTCAAATCTTTGGCAGATAATCTTTCTGTGTAAATGGACCCTAAAGGCCCTATTCCACGGGCCGACTGTGAGGAGCAAACAAGCGCTGTCAGCACTCGTTTGCTCCTCATTCCCTGCTCGCTGCCATAAAATCACATGCCGCGGCAGCAAGCGGGTGAGTGCGGGGGGGGGGGCTGCCCCAATGATCGCTAGATCGTCTAGGCAGCCCATAGAGGGCGACGGCAGCGGAGCGCTGCTATCACAGTCATTTGTCTTTCAACATGGTTGAAAGACAAACGACCGCAACGATCAGCCGACATGAATGATGTCGGCTGATCGTTGCCTTCTATTCCACAGGACGATTATCGGCCAAATACGGCCAATAATCGTTCCGTGGAATAGGGCCTTTAGATAGCAACAATCTGCTGCCGTCACTCCATGTAATAGGAGCGACAGACCGCCGCTATCTCCTATGGGATCTCCGGATGATCTAAAGATCGTCCTGGGAGCCTGTCCTGACAGATCAACGCTTGCTTACTCCCAGACATTTCCCCGTGTAATAGGGGCTTTAGAGCCATAACACTTTAATTTTTCCACCTACAGGGCTGGTTGGGGGGCTTATTTTTTGCTCTATATACTTTTTTATTGGTATCATATTGGTGTAAAAAAAAATTTGATATAATAAAAGATCAGCAATCCTGAAGTGGTTTGTTTTGTTTGTTTGTCCTTTCGGTTGCTATTCACCTTGCAGAAACAATATACACTCACCGGCCACTTTATTAGGTACACCTGTCCAACTTCACGTTGGGCAGATGGGCTACAGCAGCAGAAGACCACACCGGGTGCCACTCCTTTCAGCTAAGAACAGGAAACTGAGGCTACAATTTGCACAAGCTCATCGAAATTGGACAGTAGAAGATTGGAAAAACGTTGCCTGGTCTGATGAGTCTCGATTTCTGCTGCGACATTCGGATGGTAGGGTCAGAATTTGGCGTCAACAACATGAAAGCATGGATCCATCCTGCCTTGTATCAACGGTTCAGGCTGGTGGTGGTGGTGTCATGGTGTGGGGAATATTTTCTTGGCACTCTTTGGGCCCCTTGGTACCAATTGAGCATCGTTGCAACGCCACAGCCTACCTGAGTATTGTTGCTGACCATGTCCATCCCTTTATGACCACAATGTACCCAACATCTGATGGCTACTTTCAGCAGGATAATGCGCCATGTCATAAAGCTAGAATCATCTCAGACTGGTTTCTTGAACATGAAAATGAGTTCACTGTACTCCAATGGCCTCCACAGTCACCAGATCTCAATCCAATAGAGCATCTTTGGGATGTGGTGGAACGGGAGATTGGCATCATGGATGTGCAGCCGACAAATCTGCGGCAACTGTGTGATGCCATCATGTCAATATGGACCAAAATCTCTGAGGAAGCTTCCAGCACCTTGTTGTATCTATGCCACGAAGAATTGAGGCAGTTCCGAAGGCAAAAGGGGGTCCAACCCGTTACTAGCATGGTGTACCTAATAAAGTGGCCGGTGAGTGTAGTTTGTATAATGGGAAAGGGGGTGACTTAAACTTTTATTGGGAGAGGGTTTTAAATATTTTATAATTCCCCATATGGAATTTATATAAGCAAGCATTAGATTGCATATACTGATTAATGGTATGATATTGCATAGCACTGAACAGTAGTATCAGCGCTTTTTTTTTTTTTTTTATAGTCTATGAGAAGATCGGTGGTAAGTATTACTCCTCCGCCTGTCAGAGAAAATGACGCTGCAGTGGCCCAGATCAGTCAGTGACTGGAGCCTCTTCTCTCACTGACTCCCTTAAAACCGGGCGATCACTATAGATCATAGCGTTTAAGGGCATAATGGCAGACAGCCGCATGATTGCTGCTGCCTGTCATTACCCCCGGCTCCTGGCACATTAATGTATGCAGAGCTGCTGCGCTGAAGCAGCCCAACACACACAAAACTCCTGAATCCAGGAAGATAGATGCATTTTCCTAGTGCACGGGGCATCAGCAATAGAAATGTAGATAGCAGACAGCACAACGTGTCAATTATTTTGGCGGAATGCGGAATCCACCTGCCGATAGAATGGTGCCTATGGAGCCGGCGGAAAGGCGCACGGCCATTAAGGGTGGGTTCACACTACAGAACCCGAGCAGAGAATTTCCGCCAGATTCCGTAGCTCGGACCCAATTACGGCCGCGCGCCTTTTCGCCGGATCCATAGACACCATTCTATGCACAGGCGGATTTGCGCTGAAAGAATTGACATGTCAATTCTTTCGGTGGAATCCGCCCACCCATAGAATGGTGTCTATGGAGTCGGCGGAAAGGCGCGCGGCCGTGATTAGGTACGAGCTATGTAATCCGGCGGAAATTCTCTGCTTGCGTTCCGTAGTGTGAACCCACCCTAAAAGAGCATATTCAGAGAGCAGGAAAGGTCCTAGCTTTTCCATTCTCCGGCACTCCACCACCTTCGTCCGCGTTGATGACTTCCAAAGACGAATGGTGGGGGCTGGAGCATATTGCAAGCAGGCTAAACCAGCCTTCACACAATGTCCAATAGCTGCCGGATGTCGGAAGATATTGATCACTGGCCGCAACATGCGCCAGCCGCCCTCTCAACTGCAGAAATATCAGCATGGATGAGCAGATGGAAGAGGGTAGGACCTTTCCTGTTCTCTGGATATCCCCTTTAACATAATGAAGGGGTGGGGGAGGTAAACCCTCCAAGTAATAGTGGTTCAGTTCTCAGACCACGCACCCAGATCTCTTCATTAATAATGGTCACCTATGCTGGAGAAGTGTAGAGACGAATACATTGCTGAATGGTTAACAACATTTATCTTGTGAATCAAACCAGGTTGAGGAAGGATATTGTAGGGAGAGGACAAGGTTCATGTTTGGCTGTATGTATTGTATCTCTCGTGTATTACCACATTGTAAGAAGGCCGGACAAATCTCCATCACCATAGCAACTCGGAGATGCATCCCGGTCGCTCCACACTGCGGTGAATCAAGCAGGGACTATGCAGAACGAGCACCACATTACAATGACTCCACAGCTTCAGGGAAAAACACAACATTGTAAGATACTTATTCAAGTGACATAGCTGTATCATCATTCTGCAGAGGGAACAACCTACTAGGCCCTGATAGCCAGGCCGACAATGGTGCCATAAGTGGGTGGGACAGTGACGCATCATGCTGGCTGCACAATGAAGTAATCGTATATAGATCCTATACAGCTCATCCTTAGCAGGGATTGAGTGCCATCACCCTGGCTTCTTTGCATAAAATAGAAAATGAATACAGATATTTTAACCTCTTGATCACTAAAGGCCCTATTACACGAAACGATTGTCGGCCATATTCAGCCGATAATCGTCTTGTGTAATAGAACACAACGATCAGCCAACATAAACGACGTCGGCTGATCGTTACATTCGTTGGTCTTTCAACATGTTGAAAGACAAACGACCAATATAGCCAATAGGAGCGGTGGCAGCAGACCGGCACTATCTGCTATGGGCTGCCCGGACGATCTAGCGATCACCTGGGCACCCCATGGCCCCCCTGTACGCACCCGCTGACAGCGCTCGTTTGCTCCTCTCCGTCGCCCCGTGTAATAGGGGCTTAAAGGGGTACTCCAGCGGGGGGGCACTTTTTTGCTGGGACCAGGGAGGAGGTGGCCGAGGGAAAAGACGTCCACTCACCTCCCCGGTTCCAGCGGCGGGTCCTGCATCGCTGCGCGCTGGTGCCCGATTCCCGGCCGCTTACGGGTGTCTGACGCGGGCCCGAGACGTGACGTCTCAGGTCCGCTCAGCCACTCAGTGAAGGAGGCAGGATCCATTTCAAGTCCACTCAGATCCTGCCTGCTTCACTGAGTGGCTGAGCGGACCTGAGACGTCACGCCTCGGGCCCGCGTCATACACCTGGAACCAGGCACCGGTACGCAGCGATTCAGGACCCGCCGCTGGAACCGGGGAGGTGAGTGGACGTCTTTTCCCTCGGCCATCTCCTCCCCATTCCCAGCAAAAAATTGCCTCCCCCCCCCCCCCGCTGGAGTACCCCTTTTAAGGCTGGGTTCACGCTGCAGTGCATTTAGTGGAAATAACGGATGCTTTTGTGTACATCCATATGGATCCCTCTTTTTTTTTTTTTTTTACACAACAACGTGGTTGACCTAATTTTTTTTTGTACATTGAGGGTATGTTCACACTGGGCAAAACAGACAAAATTCTGTGGCAGAGTTCACCGCCTGCATCAGTGTCCCAAAGTATCTATATGGGATGGCTCGCCCAATGTGTGACTGAGCCAGCGGGATTCTGTGGCGGCGAGCTCTGACGCAGAATTCCGCCTGCTTGCTCAGTGTTAACGGGCCCTAAAGAGAATGTACTACTTTACTGGCTATATCAAGTGTTACATACCGCTTGATCCGCGCCACCACAAGTTGGCTGCCATGGCCCGTTTTCTAATCGGTTGTCCTGTTTGTGTTATTTTTGCCTGATTTTCGATATGCAATACATATGATGTACAGATAACTTTACAACAGCCTTTTCTTATCACTACAGACACAACAGGAAGTCGCAGCTTAAGGCACTATTACATGGAACGATTATCGGCCGTATTCAGCCGATAATCGTTCCGTGTAATAGATGGCAATGATCAACTGACATGAACGATGTCGGCTGATCGTTGCAGTCATTTTTCTTTCAACATGTTGAAAGACAAACGACTCATACAGCAACGACCTGCTGCAGTTGCTCCGTGGAATCCCCTATGGGCTGCCCGGACGATCTAGTGATCACCCGGGCAGCCCCCCCGCACTTCCCCGTGTAATAGGGGCGGCAGCGAGCAGGGAACGAGGAGCAAAGGAGTGCTGACAGTGCTCGTTTGCTCCTCACAGTCGCCCCGGGTAATACGGGCTTTCATTTTTGCCCTAATGGTGAGAACAAAAACTGTAAGATTTCAAAATTATTTTATAATTTAGATAGAAAAAGTAGAAACGTCACCAAATATTCTAAAAAAATATATTTTTTTTTAACAAAAATAATATTAAACAATGTCATTTTCTAATGACACATTCCCTTAAAATGGCTTATCCAGCACTACAAAAACATGGCCACTTTCCCCCTACTGTTGTCTCCAGTTTGGAGAGGGGGTTTTGAAACTCAGTTCCATTGAAGTAAATGGAGCTTAATTGCAAACTGCACCTGAACTGGAGACAAGAGAGGGGGAAAAGTGGCCATGTTTTTGTAGTGCTGGATAACCCCTTTAAATAAAATGCCCAGTGTGACGCTGTTTTATATTACATAGGTTACAAGCCTTACTATCACTGGATAAAATAACATGGTGAGATGGGGGTAAGTCGAAATGGCGGACTTTTGTAACATGGAACAGTTTTAATATGCAGAACATATGAAAATAAGATATGTCTTCTATGGTAGCAGCAAAAAAAAAAAAAAAAAAACCCTCAAGATCAGGGCAACGGGGAATCAATAAAATGTTAATCTGTGTGTGGACAATAGGCAGCTTTTCCCGTAATTATGATGGAGCTCTGAGTCATGGCCAGACACAGAAGCAGCCTCCACTTATGATAGTAAGCAGGGTTAGATCACCCAGTGGAGCACTCTCAGACCTGCTGTGTAACAATATTAAGGACTGATGTCTTAGAGAAGGGCGACCAGCAGTACTATGCAGCCATAATGACAGCTGTAACACAGCCCCCTGCGAATGCCTGGTTGTAGCTGCTCTATTACCGAATCAGACAAAAGAGATAAAAATCATCTTCGCCCAATATCTCATTGAAGAACAGCAGCGACTATGAGGATGCATTTATGTCTTCTATAGAATGGATTGCAGGCGGCAGCTGCTCCTCCCTGATACTTTGTCTGGGTTTCATAGCAACCGGCATTCACATCTCACCATAACTTCCTGTCCACAGGGCTGCAATGACGATCAATACACTCATTTATCCCATATATAATGCCAGCTCTGTAAAATATCAAAATGGTAACTAGTTTCTTCCAAAACATGAATTTATACATACTTATTGAAACACGACATAGTATAAAAATAACTAAATTACAGTTATGTGCAGGAATGTATGCAGCAGGGTATGTAGGGGGGGGGGTTAATATAATACCTCCATGTCAGTAACACATATACACTATATACAGACTAAATAGACTATACTGTATACAAACACCCACACACATACTATATAGACTAGTTTTATCCCTATACAGTGACCATATAGGCACCAGCTGAATACAGGCTGTGCAGGCCATATAATTGATCAGTTACATCCAGTGACTCACAGGTAACAACTTCTTGGAATTGTTCTCTTTCCATTTTTTCTCCATCTGGCTCAGGCTGCCATGAAGGCTTCTTCCAGCCATGACTCGTCTGTGCAGAATCTGGCAAGCAAATATTTTAAGACTCCTCACTTTTCCAGCACCCTCCCTACCCATAGAGCCTCAAGCAATTGCAATGTACCTCTTGTTGCCCCTCGCAGTAAGTGTTGGTTAGTAATGAGTCTGGGGAAAGGATAGGTCGTCTCAGTAGAAAGGTAGGTTCTTCTAGTTGCCAGGTAATTTCACCAGGTGGTTTGTAGCAGTGTGATCTGGTGGGATCACTGGACCAAATGAAAGCCCCAACAAGTCGGATCAGCGCAGATGTACTGTGGTGGTCAAAGATCATCAATGGTAAAGGATCGTTCTTTTTATTGGCAATGCGTTTCGGCCTAACACATATAACTCAAGCCTTTCTCAAGCACATATAACTCAGGCCTTGCTTGAGAAAGGCTCGAGTTATATGTGTTAGGCCGAAACGCATTGCCAATAAAGAGAACGATCCTTTACTTTACCATTGATGATCTTTGACCACCACGGTACATCTGCGCTGATCCGACTTGTTGGGGCTTTCTTTTGGTCCAGTGATCCCGCCAGATCACACTGCTACAGACTTTTCTCCCAACTACGTGGTGCATCCCCTGAGAACAGCTCTGACATACTTACTTACATGTCTACTATAGAGTTGTGCCTATCATTTGCACAACTCGACCAGGTGAGTGCATACTAGCACCCTGACTAGACACTCGTGATATCCCTACCTATTGCAATAGGAAGCGCCCCTCCGTTTTGTCTTTTCACCAGGTAGTTTGGTAATTTCTAGAGATGAGTGAACTTGCGGAAAGTTCGGGTTTCCACCAACCAGAAAGATTGGCATTTAAAGGAGAAGTCTGGCCATTTGAAAAATCTCACAGCCGGTAGGGGCAGGGGGAACATAACAATCAACCATTGCTTAACTCTATACTTGCCCGGGATGGACCGCCTGAATGGCTCCGGGACCCCCAATGGAAGGCATTTTCCCCCGAGTTCTGATGATGTCACGACTCGAAATGCCCATCCCGGCTCATGGATTACGCTCTCAGCCAATTGGTGACTGCAGAAGCGTCACTGACTGGCTGAGTTGGCAGTCCATCAACTGTGTCGAGACGGCCCTGCCTTCTCAGGCTGTAAATCATTCACCCTAGATTTGTAATGGCGTGTAAAGGCCCTGCAAATGAACGCTAGTTTGCAGCCCCTGCGGGCAAAAAATCGTAACGTGTAAAATGAATAATAATAGCAATCTTTGTGCAACGCAGCAGATTACTGTGGTGCTATATAAGCAACAGAATTGTACGGCCTTTAAGTGAAACCCACTGTTATATACAGTATTTACATGTTATATATTTACTAACAAGAACATTCAGACAATGCAGAGTATAATTAAAGTAAAGAGTAAACTATATCCAAAAGGAGAGAGAGAGAGAGAGCATTACACACATGTGCAGGGCCGATTCTGGGGTTTCTGCCGCCTGAGGCAAACCTCAGGCGGCCGCCCCCTCACAACCCCGCCCCCCCCGCCGCCGTAACCGAATCACCCGCGCCCGCACCCCGCTGACCCCGGGCACTCACGACTCGCTGGAGGGCGATGACAGCTGCTGACTGACGGCGTGGGACAGCGGTAAGCGTTGGCGGCGGGACGGGACGGCTGCGGCAGGACAGGTGAGCGGCTGCAGGGCTGCTGTCTGCCGCCCCCTGCAGGGGCGCAGAATCTGCCGCCTGAGGCGGAATACTCATTCTGCCTCATGGCAGAAACGGCCCTGCACATGTGCTTACCGAGTATTTACTTAAAGGGAATATGTCATCAGATAATGACTTATTGTTTAAATATTTTTATGTTATATTTTTCAAATTTTGGTGACTTTTTTTCTAATTTTCCATTTTTCTATGAGACTTCCTGTTGTGTCTGTGGTGATAAGAGGAGGCAGCAGTAAAGAGAATTGTACAGCATCGCAGCAACATGTGATAGAGGAGACAATAGCAGCTCCCTGTGGAATTACCTTTACAAAGGTCGCAGAGCGCGCTCAGTAATGTTTTACATTTATCCAAAATGGACATGCTCTGTCTATTGTTGTCTATATCCATGAGTCTTGCTGTAAAGCATCTCACTAAATGCTGTTCTTAACAGCCCAGGCAAGATAACAGCCCAATAACAATGTACAGAAAGTTAAAAAAAAAATTAAGTCAGAAAATAGAAACAGATTAGAATAAAAGAACAACTTTATTTATTAAACTGGTGTAAAGTGAAACTGGCTCAGTTGCCCCTAGCACCAATCACATTCCACCTTGAATGAAAGGTGGAATCTAATTGGTTGCTAGGGGCAACTGAGCCAGTTTCACTTTACACCATGTTTGATAAATCTCCCCCTAAGTATCTGACTCTAATGGGCAAAAGAAAATTTAGGTGGCACATTCCCTTTAAGAAAACAAAATTGCTGTTTTACTATATAAAATACTTAAATATCCAGTGTCTGTTTACCTTGGGTGAGAGTCTAGTGAGAGGGAGTGCTGTATACTATGCCTGAGTGCACCTGCCCATCTCATCTCCAGCTCTGTTATTCAGCCGCAGTTCCCCACACCCTCCTGTAATTAGAATATTAATGGAAGGGATTGGACGAGTAGCCTCAGGAGATTAGGCCTTGATCCTGCTGGTTTTGTGTGATGGCTTTACAGGATAATGGCAGTAAGAGGAGCCGTCCAAAAGCTGTCACTAGACCGAGGCAACTATTGTCAGCGGTTACTGACAGACAAAAAGGCAGCAGTCTCCGTGATGTTTTTGCTTGGCAGTCCGGCAATATTAAATGATGACACAGCTCATTGCTTTTTTTTTTTTTTATTAAACAATAAAAAGATATTGTTAGTGTTCTGTTCTATGTTACCAACAGTCCATCCCCATATAGGAAAAGAACAGGCAACTTGTTCTATTGTAGAACTGTAATATGTTTGAGTCTTGCAGGGGAGGACAGAAAGAGGAATGCTGAGACCTCCCAGCAGTGGATACCAATCCCAGCTCACCCATTTTGTTAATAGTCTATTCATTTCTATGGGATTTAAAGGGATTATCCAGCGAAAATCTTTTTCTCACAAATCAACTGGTTTCGGAAAGTTATATAGATTTGTTATTTACTTTAATTTAAAAATCTCAAGTGTTTTAATATTTATCAGCAGCTGTATGTCCTGCACGAAATGTTGTTTTCTTTCCAGTCTGACACAGTGCTCTCTGCTGCCACCTCTGTCCAAGACAGGAACTGCCCAGAGAAGGAGAGGTTTTCTATGGAGATTTGCTGTTGCTCTGGACAGTTCCTGACATGGACAGAGGTGGCAGCAGAGAGCACTGTGAAATAAAACAATAGTTCCTGCAGGACATACAGCAGCTGATAAGTACTTCAAGACTTGAGATTTTTAAATAGAAGTAATTCACAAATCTATAAAACTTTCTGACACCAGTTTTTTTTGGGAAATCATGATGTGAGTGACAGATGGGAAAACAGATCAAAACTAAATTAGAAGTCCAGGCTCAGACTTTTTTTTTAAAAAAAAGAGAGACAGGGAGAAGGTGGCTGAACATAACAATATGCACCTGGGCCTTCAGGAAGCGGCAGGGGGACAGGCAACCTGAGGGTAAAACAGCGGATCCCAACGCTGGAGCCAGGGAGGTAGGAGCATTTTGTTATGTTCAGCCACCTCCCCCGGTTCTTTTGAAAAACCTGTTCTTCTCCTTTAGGGTGCCTTCACACGTACCGTATCGCTGCGTTTTTATCGCTGCGTTTTTTACATGTGCGTTTTGATTTTCACATGATTTTCATGTGAAAATCAAAACTCGCATTTAAAAAACGCGCCAAAAACGCAGCGTTAAAAACGCAATATGGTACGTGTGAAGCTACCCTTAGGGGGGATTTGGTACCGCATTGTCTGTTGTATGATACATAATACCCAGAATATAAGCCAGTAGGTTCAATTGACAAAGAATGAAACGTCCAGCATCAAACGTCCAATTGACCAATCTTCTTTATTGAAACAATGTGAAATACAGTAAGTGACAACATTTCAATCCTGACGTGTTGGTCTTTCTCACTTACAGTGAACAATCCAGGTATTTTACATAGGTTCCACCCAACCAGCAAGTCAAGATTAAAGGGGAATACATATTAAATCATGCCCCCTCCTGGAGACTAACAATTCCTTCTATGCTTGTTATTATGTATTCAGTCTACTTCCCCCAGTTCTGAGCTGCTGCTTTCTGCTGAAGACACAAAAAACCGTGTGTGAGCTTTTCTCTGTCTCCCCCTCCTCCCCTCTCCCATGAGATGGCTCATGTAAACAGTGTCCCTGGCCAGCTGTTTTTGAAGGCTTAATATGAGGTCAAGTTGCTGCTGACCTCACTGTGATTAACCCTCCCTGCATCACAGAGTGCAGCTACAGGCTGCTTTATAACAGTGCTGCAAATATTCAAAGACTTTCCCTGCTCCAAGCATCATATTGTTAGATGACAACGTTGGGGGGATCCACCGTTGGACTTCCATGGACAGCACGTCCGTGAAACATGGAACTTGTGTATAAGTCCTTACTCCTGGATGGGCTGTGAACCCAGTATTTCTTGTATGTCTTTAGTACCTTGTTCTAGCCTAGTCTTGTTCCTAGCCAGTCCTATTGGTTCTTCTTTCATTCTTATGTACTGTAGGCCTTGTTTCTGTATCTCGTTGCTATTGAGTCCTCCATTACTGGGTTAGGAATGAGTGAATTTATAGTACTAGCGAAGCGATCTGCTAGGCTCGGTGGTCAGCTTGTCAGCCGGCTACCTAAACTCCGCTCCTTGCCGCTCTGCTCAGGGTGCCTGGAAAAGCTGGATACAGTCCTGGGAAACTTCTTCCAGGACTACACGCAGCTTTTCTAGGCAACCAGAGTAAAGCAGCATGGAGCGGGGTTCAGAGGTAGCCGGCTGACAAGCTGACCACCGAGCCTAGCAGATCGCTTCGCTAGTACTGTAAATTCACTCATCCCTAGTTAAGATTTTACACAGCCCAACATGGGGCAAGGATGCAAACGAACACCGGTCATCAGGATAGGTGCTCGTTTGCAGTGCCTTTACACAGCACATTAATTGAGCGGCCAGGCCACACGAACGATACTTGTATTGTATCGGTCTGCCCCAACATGGCCATCCTTGTGGTTGTACTTGCTACATAGTCGAATAGTACATCTGAGCTGGCTGTGATGCTGTAGAAGTCATGTTATATACCTTATGTACATTTGTCGTGTACAAAGTCTTTCCAAGTAGTTACACAAAAATCCCTGATAATCATTATTACATGGCAGAGCTCCCTAACACCTCCACACAGATCAGACTCTTGGAAAGAATTACCAGTATGCTTTAGAGGTGTTAAAGTGAGTGACACATCCATTACACAATGCCAGACATGGCAGGTCCTGGACGGCTTACGCTCACTGACAACTACTCCCATTCCTCTCTATAGAAAGCTTATCTCTTTTCATTGTTTTTTTTTTTTATTCCTTATTCCTACCTTGGTAAATTGTCTTAGGGTTCCCTCATACATACTTTTTGTGTGGTGTTCTTCTGAGAACATTTTGTCGATGTCCTCTTCTCCTATCACAGAGTGGAAGGGTCACCCATGCTAGTAAGGGCCCTATTCCACCGGACGATTATCGTTCAGATTATCGTTAAATCGTTTGAATCTAAACGATAATCGTTCGTTTGAATAGCAGTTAACGACTTATGACCAAACAAGAAATCGTTGATCGTTAAATAAGACCTGGACCTATTTTTATCGTTGCTTGTTCGCAAATTGTTCGCATTGAATAAGAAGTCGTTCGGTCATTCGCAGTAGTGACAAACGCAATAGCGACGACAAGACGACCGCAAGAACGATCATAAGTAACGATTATCTTTCCATGTAAATGGATGAACGATTTCAGGTCTTTCGTAATAGCGGTCGTTTATTGTTAACGATTATGCGAATGATAATCGTCCCGTGGAATAGGGCCCTAAGGCTCCTTATAGATTTGCAGGTGACTGCCTGATACAATCGCTGATCATCTGACACTCGCTTTAAGGGGACTTTACACAGCCCAATTATTGTCAGTGGGGGCTTCATGAATGATTGCTATATTGCTCGTACAGCTGTTCACTTTCAGCAAAGTTGGCAACATATCCGCCGTTTAAATGGGAAGATGCTGGCAAATGATGATTTATAGGGCGGCACATTTTCAGCAATCACACGTCCATTCATGTCCATTACACAGGACAATAATCGTCATGTTCAGCCAATAATTGCCCATTGTACAAGGTCCTGAAGTGGACTACAAGACATACACTCCATTTTTTACAATTAGAACTGTAGGCTACCCTCACAATGTCTTATTTCTGTTGGCTGCTTCCTATCCTAATAAAAGTGAGATAAAACTGATATGAAAACTATGTTGCAGGTTACTATGAGGGTTATCAGAAACGCTAAATACCTTCAGGATCTACAAAGCTTGTCCCTGATTTTTTTGAATAAAAACTAGCGATGTTTTGACATTAGCAAAACTAACACTTTTATATTCTGAGTACAGTGAAACCTTGGATTAGGAGTATAATTCGTTCCGGGTCCATGCGTGTAATCCAAATTACTCACATAGCAAAGAACAATTTCCTATAAGAAATAATTGGAACACAGATGATTTGTTCCACAACCAAAAAACAAGGTAGGTAAGGTGTTCTGTATCAATGAAGAACACTGTATCAGTAAAGAAGGGGTTAATCAGTTAACTATCTCTCCACAAACAACTTCCCAGGTGGCTGCAAACCTGCTGGTGCTGGTACTAGTGCTCGTATTACCAAATCTTGCTCTTAGGGCTGGGCGATTAATCAAATTAATTTGATTAGGGATTGTCCGAACCGAGTTCGGTTCGGGTTTGTACGAACCCGAACCCTCGGTAATGATTCCCGCTGACTGCCAGCTCCGTGGAGAGGGTGGATACAGCCGGAGGACCGCCTGGAAAACTGGGATACAGCCATAGCCATAGGCTGTATCCCAGTTTTCCAGGTGTTCCTCCCGCTGTATCCCCCCGCTCCACGGAGCGGGCAGACAGCGGGGATCTGCTGCCGAGCGTTCGGGTTCATACGAACCCGAACCTCAGCAGGTTCGGACCATCCCTAAATTTGATTAATTTGCCTAGATTTTGAGAATCGATTTAAATTTCCATGAAAATCGTAAATTCGATTTTTAAGGAAACAAAAAAAAAGCGCTCCGACCTGCAGAGGGAGCAGTGGCGCTACAGTAAAGCTGCTCCAGCAGGTCAGAGCAGGACCGCCCGCACCGTGAGCACCGCAGCCACCGCCGCCCGCCCGCATCCTGAGCACCGCAGCCGCCGCCCGCCCTCACCCTGAGCACCGCAGCCGCCGCCCGCCCTCACCCTGAGCACCGCAGCCGCCGCCCGCCCTCACCCTGAGCACCGTAGCTGACGTCCGTTTTCACCAGCAGGGAAAGCAGTGGCGCTCTGGGCAAGCTGCTGCTCCCGCACGTCAGAGCTCCCCCTGCTGAGCCCCCCCCCCCCCCCCGTGTATGTGTCTCCCACTCCTACTGCCCATACTACTCCCATTACTACCCCCACCCCTTATACTACTGCCCATACTACTCCCACTGCCTTTGCTGCTACTACCCCCACTCCTGATGCTACTACTGCCCATACTATTCCCACTGCCTTTGCTGCTACTACCCCCACTCCTGGGTGCTACTACTGCCCATACTACTCCCACTGCCTTTGCTACTACTACCCCCACTCCTGGGTGCTACTACTGCCCATACTACTCCCACTGCCTTTGCTACTACTACCCCCACTCCAGGGTGCTACTACTGCCCATACTACTCCCACTGCCTTTGCTACTACTACCCCCACTCCTGGGTGCTACTACTGCCCATACTACTCCCCCTGCCTTTGCTACTACTACCCCCACTCCTGGGTGCTACTACTGCCCATACTACTCCCCCTGCCTTTGCTACTACTACCCCCACTCCTGGGTGCTACTACTGCCCATACTACTCCCCCTGCCTTTGCTACTACTACCCCCACTCCTGATACTACTGACTTTTAAAAAATCAAGATTTAAATTTTTTGCCATATCGCCCATTCCTACTTGCTCTTTTACCTAATTACAATTTTTAGGGTACAAACACACACGGCACATACGCTGCGTATTTACTGCTGCGATACGCAGCAGATACGCAGCTGATTAGATCTAAATAACTGAACAGAGCATCAAATCTGCTGCGTATCTGCTGTGTATACGGTGTGTGTGTTTGTACCCTTAAAAATATATAGCAAAACATGCAAAACGGTCTTAGACCAAGTTACTAGTAATCCAAGGTTTTCATGCATATGTGTAATAAAGAGGAAGTTCTGATCCCTTACTAATGTTCCGGCCTCTATTTCTCTAGAAATTATAATCTAGTGCTTTTCTCTTTTTATTCAGAAGACATTACAACATAGTTAGTTACACCGGGGCCGATATATTCTTTTCTGTTTTCTTTGACTTTGGTGTAAAATGTTCATCTCTGACACGTTTATGTGTTCCGCACACTCTCTGTGGCAAGGATATATATACAGTGAGACAAGTGTAAAGCTGTGACATCAGATTATCAAACCTGAAAGCCGTGGTGATAAACTTGTCGCATTCCGGTCTAGTTTACGCTTCCTTGTTTAAGGGCTGTATTACACGGCCTGACATTTGCTGCGAGCCAATGCTGATCTGCTAGATTGGTGCTCGCTTACCGAGCCTGTTATACAGCTCGATGACCGTGCAGCCCTTGGTGCATATATAGATAATAATAAAGCTATACTTACCTGTCCATGCTCCCTAGGGTCCTCCTGCCTGTTTCCTGCTCACTGCCGCCGCTGAAGCAACTGACCGCTCAATCACTGACCAAGACATGAGAGTGTCATGGCCAGTGATTGGCTGTGCGACCTGTCACTACAGATACGGCTTCAGTGGCAGCTGTGGTGAGAGGGGAACAGGCAGGAGGACACTGGGGTAAGTATGAAGAGGAAAGTATAATCTTTATTATTTTCTATATACGTTCATCAGCCACCGACCGTGCACCTCCAATTACAGAGCAGTCAGCAGCTGATGATTTTTTAACTAGCTGAAATACAGCAATCAAAAGATCATCGTCAGCCTATGGTTGTATCCAGTCTGACACAGTGCTCTCTGCTGCCACCTCTGTCCATGTCAGGAACTGTCCAGAGCAGGAGAGGTTTTCTATAGGGATTTACTACTGCTCTGGACAGTTCCTGACATGGACAGAAGTGGCAGTAGAGAGCACTGTGGCAGAGTGGAGAGAATACACCACTTCCTGCAGGACATACAGCAGCTCATAAGTACAGGAAGGCTTGATATTTTTAAATAGATGTAAACTACAAACCTTTAAATAACTTTCTGAAGCCAATTGATTTTAAAGATTTTTTTCACTGGAGTACCCCTTTAAAATCAGCAAAAAAAAGCTAGTTGGAGCAGTGAAAACACTCTGTGTTGCGGGGCAACTGAAATAAATATAGATTCCTGTAGTGAAGTATACATGTTTTTTTTTTTTTACTTCTCTTGCCAGATGGCAGCGGTGTGGACCGCTTAAGTTGCTCATGTGCAAGCCCAGAGCAGTACAGCAGTCATTGTGAAATGCCGGCCTGAAACAACACCCATCTACCACTTCCCTAAAATGAGCTTCATGTTTATAAGTGGCGCCAGGTCAGGTTCAGGAGAAGTTGTCCTCATGGCTTTGTTATGTCTAGGTGACACTATTCCTAGATGGAAACACATCAGTATCTAGGAACACCATGCTATTAGAAGAGGCAGTGCAAGCTACTGTAGTAGCAGTATCTTGCGCTGCTGCTGTGATGAGGACAGTATTTGCTGGGGGGCGGGCAACAGCATCTGCGCTGAGTTATCCACAACAGTTAGGGTACGTTCACACGTACCGGATCCACAGCGGACTTCACCTTCACAGTACAGGATCCGCTGCGGATCCTGTACTGTGAAGGTGAATGGGTCCCATACACGCAGTGGATCTGCTGCGTGTATGGGACCTGGCCCCTTTAACCCCCCCTCCGCCCGCAGCCCCTTTAACCCCCAGCCGCCCGCCCGCAGCCCCGGCTCCGAGCATACATTACCTGCTCGGTGCCGCGGCTGTGTGCAACGCTACCGGCTCCCCTCGCTCCCCAATCACTGGCTGATGGGGAGCATATGCATAGAACCCATCATCATCCCTCCCCCTTTCCTGTATCCATCCCCTCCTTGGTTGAACTTGATGGACATATGTCTTTTTTTAACCGTATTAACTATGTAACATGTCAGAACACGTTCATGACATCACTACGACAAGCAGTGACATCACGTAAGTGACGTAATTGGTGATGTCATCCCAGGGCCCTATAAAAAAAAAGGTGTAGAGCCACAGACTCTCTGTTCTTAGGAACTCATTAGCAATCACACTGTCTGTACTACCTGTGCGTTCTGCCTGCATATACTGCCAGTTTTTCTCTAGTGTTTCTGATTTTTGTCAGTTCATGGAGAGAGAGAGGAGAGGATTGACAGGGATCTTGCCATTTTTGGCAACCTCCTGTGCTATCTGGTTCCAATCCTGGTGGGCTGTCTTTCCACCAGACAACCTCTCACCTTGATTGAACCGTTCATCAACCAGCTGAGCTGGGGGAATTCAATCAGCGACCTGCTTAACTGGGACAACATCACCAGGGGCCTGCAGTGGCTAAACAGTTCCATCAGAGAGCAACCCAGCTGGAAGATTACCACCAACCTGCAGAGGCCAAATTCCACCACCAGAAACCTGCAGTGAAACATCTCCAGCACCATCAAAATGCAGAGTCCAAACAACACCATTGGAGACCTGCCCAACTGGAATATGACCACCTGTGACCTCATTTCCATCACCAGCCATCTCCAAAGCGCAGCAACTGTCTTTACTGGCCTGCTTAGCTGGCTGACTGCTATTAGTCATATGCTAGCTAGATATCTAGCACCAGCCGCCTGCTGAGCTGGACTTTCACTAATAGTGACCTGCTAGCCTGGATCACAGCTGCTGTAGAGCGGCTAAATGTTATTACCACCACTTGTGATTTCATCCCCTGGATCTGCAGCACAAGAGAATTGATCATCTAGAGCACCACCCTCACCCGCAGCAGCTTCCTGCAGATCTGGACGACCACAGCCACCTGGATCACCACCACTACCACCTGTGAGCTGATAATGTGGATTTCCACCATCACCACCAGCGATCTGCAAGCCACCCTGAGCAGCATCAGTGAGAAGCTGGTGTGCATTGTCACAACCCTCCAGCTACGCACTTGGGTGACCAGTCGCTGCAACAGGTTCTTATGGCTGATAACTGCGAGTGAGACCTTGTCCTGGACTATCACCACCAGCAGGATCGGCTTCCTACAGAGCATCAGACTGATCCTGCGATGCTTCACCAGTACTAAGGAGCTGAGGAAATGCCTGGCCGTCATCTTCAAAGAAGTGCTCAGCCACTTCCCCGCCACAACCACCACACCACGCTCCGAGGGACATCCCTACCGCCGACAGCGAATGATTTAAAACTTCAATAAATATTTTTCTTTTTGCAAAAAATGTGTTTTTCTTGTTCTTGTAAGAAAATTGACATAGACGGAATATATTATAGACTAGAATTTTATATGTCTCTATACTTTGGAACAAGGCGTCCAAGGGTGTAAGTGTGTAAAAATTATAATGTGGGACACAATAAACACCATACACCACCTCTCTTACAGTGTACCGGTCAGCTCTGCCCCCCCCAAAGATGGCCGCTCTGCAGTACTCACCGTTATTGTGTGAGGTGAGGAGGAAAGGGGAACTACAACCATGGTGGACGGCACACAGGAGCGCCCCCTGCTGGTCACTCTCCTTCTCCCGCTCTTCTCTCTCCCACTGGCTGTAGGAGTATACGCTGCCCAGACAAACACACCTGGTGGGGTCTCGGTAGATTTATCACACAGTCTCCTTGTTTCCAGATAGTAACCAATCACAGCATAGCTTTCACATATTATTTGCTCTTGTAAAGTGAAAGGGGAGCTCTGATTGGTTGCTATGGGCTCCTAAGGGAAATGTATTGTGCTGCGATGGTAAGAGACCCATAGCAACCAATCACAGCTCAGTTTTCCACATGTTTTTTGCCGTGGTAAAGTGAAAGGGGAGCTCTGATTGGTTGCTATGGGCTACTAAGGACACTGAGGGAAATTCATTGTGTTGTTTTCAGGGACGGCGTTAAGGGGGTGCAAACATGGCCCCCCTCTCCGCAAGGGGCCCCCTGTGGCTGTCATAGTGCCAGGAAATCAGAGGCTTTATTAGTCAGAGGCTAGGTCCATCTGAAAAGTTCTCACTTAAAGGGGTTGTCCAGTGAAAATCTTTTTCTTTCAAATCAACTGATATCAGAAAGTTATACAGATTTGTAATTTATTTCTATAAAAAAAATCTCAAGTCTTCCCATACTTATCAGCTGCTGTAAGTCCTGCAGGAAGTGTTGTTTTATTTTCAGTCTGACATTGCTCTCTGCTGACATGTCTGTCCGAGACAGGAACTCTGTCTCGGTTTTCTATGAATCCCCATGAAAACCTCTCCTGCTCCGGACAGTTCCTCTCTCGGCCAGAGATGTCAGCAGAGAGCACTGTGTCAGACTGAAAATAAAACAATAATTCCTGCAGGACATACAGCAGCTAATAAGTATGGGAAGACTTGAGATTTTTTAATAGAAATAAATTACAAATCTATATAACTTTTTGATATCAGTTGATTTGTAAGAAAAAGATTTTCGCTGGACAACCACTTTAACATCCAGGCCCCTTCACCTCAGCTGACTCCGCTTCTGGGAGTGAGATGCAGGGAGGGCAGGAGATGTCTGCAGACATCATGAGGCTCCAATGAGGTTACATGACCCATTCCTGATGACCCATGACCCATGACCCATTTCTGCTTCAGAGATCCGGCTGATGTATCACCTGTTACTGCACACTGATGCCTGCACAGAATGTAAGTGTAATGTGTGTGTAATGTGAACATGGCTTATGTGTGATAATGTATGCTATATACATGGTGTATGTATGATATATCTATACTCTATGTTATATGCTTTGTGTATGTATGATATATGTATACTGTATGTTATATACATGGTGTATGTATGATATATGTATACTGTATGTTATATACATGGTGTATGGGTGATATATGTATAATGTATGTTATATACATGGTGTATGTGTGATAATGTATGCTGTATACATGGTGTATGTGTGATATATATATACTGTATGTTATATACATAGTGTATGTGTGATATATGTATACTGTATGTTATATACATAGTGTATGTGTGATATATGTATACTGTATGTTATATGCTTGGTGTACTTATGATATATGTATACTGTATGTTATATACATAGTGTATGTGTGATATATGTATACTGTATGTTATATACATAGTGTATGTGTGATATATGTATACTGTATGTTATATACATAGTGTATGTGTGATATATCTATACTCTATGTTATATACATGGTGTATGTGTGATATATGTATACTGTATGTTATATATATAGTGTATGTGTGATATATGTATTCTGTATGTTATATGCTTGGTGTACGTATGATATATGTATACTGTATGTTATATACATGGTGTATGTGTGATATATGTATACTGTATGTTATATGCTTAGTGTACGTATGATATATGTATACTGTATGTTATATACATGGTGTATGTGTGATATATGTATACTGTATGTTATATGCTTGGTGTATGTGTGATATATGTATAATGTATGTTATATGCTTGGTGTACGTATGATTTATGTATACTGTATGTTATATACATGGTGTATGTGTGATATATGTATACTGTATGTTATATACATGGTGTATGTGTGATATATGTATTCTGTATGTTATATGCTTGGTGTACGTATGATTTATGTATACTGTATGTTATATACATGGTGTATGTGTGATATATGTATACTGTATGTTATATACATGGTGTATGTGTGATATATGTATACTGTATGTTATATGCTTGGTGTACGTATGATATATGTATACTGTATGTTATATGCTTGCAATCAATAATTAATAGCCTATCCTGTTGACTGGCTATCAATTGTTTTATCCTGAACAACCCCTTTGACTATGACTATGTTGCGGTACAATAGTTGAGCACTTGGGTCCCCACTTTTAAATTTTGCCCAGGGCCACACTTAGTCTGAAACCGTCCCTGTATCCGCGTCCCCTAAAATAGCCATTGCAGATACAAAAAGTGCACATTACAAGACCATTCTTGTTTCTTGGTCACATCTGACTGAATGCAGGATACAATGTCTTTCAGATTTCCAGCACTGGACATGTTCTGATACTGCTCGCTCGTGGACTCTAGGGAGAAACGTATTCCGAATTGTTAGGAAACTGAAAGTGAGTCACGGCCTCATGTCATTTCCTAGAATGCCTGACTGCTAGAGATGTGTGCCTTTCTGCCCCGTACACTGCAATTTAGGTCTTAGATGGCAAAAAGTTGTATACTTTTTAGGACTTTCTGCCACCTGCACCGCACATGCTCTACTTCTTGCTTCTGATGACATCACAAACCTACAGGAACTGAACGCTCAGCCAATCACTGGCTTCAGCAATGACCTCCCTCTGTCAGCGATTGGCTGAGCAGGCAGTTGCTACAAAGTCAAGAAGACATGGAAGCAGGATGAGTATGGGTTATTTAGAATTTTAGAAGCACCTGGGGGGCATTCATATATGTATATATATATATATATATATATATATATATATATATATAGATCATCAAAATGAGGGGGACCACCAGTCTCTGGATCTAGAAAGTGCTCACCTCCCCTTGTGACATCAGGTTGCGGGCACATAGTTTACCAGGCAGCACCAGTAGTATTATACACTCATAGCCTGGAAGATCATGTGACCACAACCTGACAAATCACATACACCTTGGGAAGGAGGGGACCAGTCTCATGGGAGAGGAAACAGATAGTAGGTGTTACATGGGGGAAGAACGAAGACAGCGATGATATGGGGGCCAGTTATTCAGCACAGAGGTCAATGATACGCACTGTCTCTTTAGGCCTAAGAGAGAGAGTTTAAAGTGTGGAAGAGTTGTTGTTTTGGGTGGTTGGATATTCACAACTATGGGAACATTTTCTAGGCATGCTTTGTGACCTGTGCAGAAGTCTTTGTACAGATAGAGGGGGAGGCTGAG
The DNA here is from genome assembly GCF_027789765.1 of Dendropsophus ebraccatus. Taxonomy (NCBI): domain Eukaryota; kingdom Metazoa; phylum Chordata; class Amphibia; order Anura; family Hylidae; genus Dendropsophus; species Dendropsophus ebraccatus. The sequence goes on along the minus strand of NC_091456.1, from coordinate 22,312,635 downwards.
CTGTGGGATTTAGCTACGGTCAGTCTATTTACTGTCCTCATCTCCCATTGTAATCCTGTCTGTGATAATAAGAAAGATACAGATGAAAAGTGATCTTTAGAGAACAGGGAGTATAAATTTACTTTTAGGATTAGTGACCAGAAAGGAAATTCCAGTATTATTTGATAATATAGATAGTAAAAAGGAAAATCCGGGGGGAAAAAATCATCAAAAATTCCTAAAAATATGTTAACAAAAAATCCCTGGATTTAAATGAGCGATCATTTTCTGATTTTACACTCCCTTTAAGGTTTATTTTTACTTTGCGCTGTATACAAATGTTCCTGTTTTCACTTGGAAACCTCCAGCAAGCTGTTGTTGATAGCTCCGGTATCAATGCTATGTGTGTTCTATGCTCTCACTTGCTGTTTCCATATGTCACATAGAATTGCATTGAACGACGTTCCGCATGCTTGACGACTGTTCCATACCTTCACCCTCACTGTGAATAAACAAATAAGGGGGAACCAGGGCCTTATGTACCCTGCACTATTAAGGGGGAGGGGGGTCCCCAGTGATATAACATTTATTACCTCTTCTGTTATAACATTCATGAGATGATCTTCACAATATACGGTGGGGAAAATAAGTATTGGATACGCTGACGATTTTGCATGTTTTCTCACCTACAACGAATAGAGAGATCTGTCATTTTTATTGTAGGTACACTTCACCTGTGAGCAGTGGCGGATTAAATGTACCCTGGACCCCGGGCTGTCCACCCAACCTGGGCCCCCCCCAGTCAATTCGTCCACATTATAATCTGCTACTGCGTCCCCCTCCCCCCCCCACTGTCCCCAATAAACACTGCCTGCCTGCCTCCCCTCCCTGCTGGCCCCAATAAACATAATGTTTGGTCCCTTGCTGCTACCCCCAGTAAGCATTGCCCACCCCACCTCCACTGCCCCCAATAAACATATCGCCACCTCACCTGGTCCCCTGATGTTGCCCCCCCCCCCCCCCAAGGTCACAGCAGCACAGAGGATGTCAGGAGAGGAGGGTGCTGATCTTATAGGAGAGGTCCAAGCAGCACAGAGGATGTCAGGAGAAGAGGGTGCTGATCTTATAGGAGAGGTCCGAGCAGCACAGAGGATGTCAGGAGAGGAGGCTGCTAATCCTATAGGAGATAGTCCCCCTTTATAGATGGTCTCCCTCTTTCCCCCTCTATAGATGGTCCCCCTCTTTCCCCCCTTATAGATGGTCCCCCTCTTTCCCCCCTTATAGATGGTCCCCCTCTTCCCCCCTTATAGATGGTCCCCCTCTTTCCCCCCTTATAGATGGTCCCCCTCTTCCCCCCTTATAGATGGTCCCCCTCTTTCCCCCTCTATAGCTGGTCCCCCTCTTTCCCCCTTTATAGATGGTCCCCCTCTTTCCCCCTCTACAGATGGTCCCCCTCTTTCCCCCCTTATAGCTGGTCCCCCTCTTTCCCCCTTATAGCTCGCCCCCCTCTTCCCTCTCCCCCCTTATAGCTGGTCCTCCTTTCCCCCCTTATAGATGGTCCCCCTCTCCCCCCCTCCCTCATAGATGGTCCCCCTCTCCCCCCTCCCTTATAGATGGTCCCCCTCTCCCCCCTCCCTTATAGATGGTCCCCCTCCTCCCCCCCCCCCTTTATAGATGGTCCCCCTCTCCCCCCCTTTATAGATGGTCCCCCTCTCCCCCCCCTTTATAGATGGTCCTCCTTTTCCCCCTTATAGATGGTCCCCCTCTCCCCCCTCCCTTATAGATGGTCCCCCTCTCCCCCCTCCCTTATAGATGGTCCCCCTCCCCCCCCTTTATAGATGGTCCCCCTTTTTCCCCCCCCCTTATAGATGGTCCCCCTCTCCGCCCCCCCTTATAGCTGGTCCTCCTTTTCCCCCCCTTATAGATGGTCCCCCTCTCCCCCCCTCCCTTATAGATAGTCCCCCCTCCCTTATAGATGGTCCCCCTCTCCCCCCTCCCTTATAGATGGTCCCCCTCTCCCCCCCCTTTATAGATGGTCCTCCTTTTCCCCCTTATAGATGGTCGCCCTCTCCCCCCCCCTTATAGATGGTCCCCCTCTTTCCCCCCCCTTATAGATGGTCCCCCTCTCCCCCCTCCCTTATAGATGGTCCCCCTCTCCCCCCTCCCTTTATAGATGGTCCCCCTCTTCCCCCCTTATAGATGGTCCCCCTCTCCCCCCTCCCTCATAGATGGTCCCCCTCTCCCCCCTCCCTTATAGATGGTCCCCCTCTCCCCCCTCCCTTATAGATGGTCCCCCTCTCCCCCCTCCCTTATAGATGGTCCCCCTCTCCCCCCTCCCTTATAGATGGTCCCCCTCTCCCCCCCCTTTATAGATGGTCCTCCTTTTCCCCCTTATAGATGGTCGCCCTCTCCCCCCCCCTTATAGATGGTCCCCCTCTTTCCCCCCCTTATAGATGGTCCCCCTCTCCCCCCTCCCTTATAGATGGTCCCCCTCTCCCCCCTCCCTTATAGAAGCCCCCCTTTATAGATGGTCCTCCTTTTCCCCCTTATAGATGGTCCCCCTCTCCCCCCTCCCTTATAGATGGTCCCCCTCTCCCCCCTCCCTTATAGATGGTCCCCCTCCCCCCCCCCTTTATAGATGGTCCCCCTCTTTCCCCCCCCCCTTATAGATGGTCCCCCTCTCCGCCCCCCCTTATAGCTGGTCCTCCTTTTCCCCCCCTTATAGATGGTCCCCCTCTCCCCCCCCCTCCCTTATAGATAGTCCCCCTCTCCCCCCTCCCTTATAGATGGTCCCCCTCTCCCCCCTCCCTTATAGATGGTCCCCCTCTCCCCCCCCTTTATAGATGGTCCTCCTTTTCCCCCTTATAGATGGTCGCCCTCTCCCCCCCCCCCTTATAGATGGTCCCCCTCTTTTCCCCCCCTTATAGATGGTCCCCCTCTCCCCCCTCCCTTATAGATGGTCCCCCTCTACCCCCTCCCTTTATAGATGGTCCCCCTCTTCCCCCCCTTATAGATGGTCCCCCTCTCCCCCCTCCCTCATAGATGGTCCCCCTCTCCCCCCTCCCTTATAGATGGTCCCCCTCTCCCCCCTCCCTTATAGATGGTCCCCCTCTCCCCCCTCCCTTATAGATGGTCCCCCTCTCCCCCCTCCCTTATAGATGGTCCCCCTCTCCCCCCTCCCTTATAGATGGTCCCCCTCTCCCCCCCCCTTTATAGATGGTCCCCCACTTTCCCCCCCTTATAGATGGTCCCCCTCTCCGCCCTCCCTTATAGATGGTCCCCTCTCCCCCCTCGCTTATAGATGGTCCCCCTCTCCCCCCTCCCTTTATAGATGGTCCCCCTCTCCCCCCTCCCTTTATAGATGGTCCCCCTCTTTCCCCCCTTATAGATGGTCCCCCTCTCCCCCCCTCCCTTATAGATAGTCCCCCTCTCCCCCCTCACAGATGGTCCCCCTTTCCCCCCTCCGTTATAGATGGTCCCCCTCTCCCCTCTCCCTTATAGATGGTCCCCCTTTCCCCCCCTTATAGATGGTCCCCCTCTCCCCCCTCCCTTATAGATGGTCCCCCTCTCCCCCCTCCCTTATAGATAGTCCCCCTCTCCCCCCTCATAGATGGTCCCCCTTTCCCCCCTCCCTTATAGATGGTCCCCCTCTCCCCCCTCCCTTATAGATGGTCCCCCTCTCCCCCCCTCCCTTTATAGATGGTCCCCCTCTCCCCCCCCTTTATAGATGGTCCTCCTTTCCCCCCTTAGATAGTCCCCCTCTCCCCCCTCCCTTATAGATAGTCCCCCTCTCCCCCCCTCCCTTATAGATAGTCCCCCTCTCCCCCTCCCTTATAGATGGTCCCCCTCTCCCCCCTCCCTTATAGATAGTCCCCCTCTCTCCCTCCCTTATAGATGGTCCCCCTTCCCCCCCCCCTTATAGATGGTCCCCCTCTCCCCCCCCCCCCTTTATAGATGGTCCCCCTCTTCCCCCCCCTTATAGATGGTCCCCCTCTCCGCCCTCCCTTATAGATGGTCCCCTCTCCCCCCCTCGCTTATAGATGGTCCCCCTCTCCCCCCTCCCTTTATAGATGGTCCCCCTCTCCCCCCTCCCTTTATAGATGGTCCCCCTCTCCCCCCTCCCTTTATAGATGGTCCCCCTCTCCCCCCTCCCTTTATAGATGGTCCCCCTCTTTCCCCCCCTTATAGCTGGTCCCCCTCTCCCCCCCCTCCCTTATAGATAGTCCCCCTCTCCCCCCTCATAGATGGTCCCCCTCTCCCCCCTCCCTTATAGATGGTCCCCCTTCCCCCCCTTATAGATGGTCCCCCTCTCCCCCTCCCTTATAGATGGTCCCCCTCTCCCCCCCTCCCTTATAGATGGTCCCCTCTCCCCCCCCCCCTTTATAGATGGTCCCCCCTTCCCCCTCCCTTTATAGATGGTCCCCCTCTTTCCCCCCCTTATAGATGGCCCCCCTCTTTCCCCCCCTTATAGATGGTCCCCCTCTCCCCCCCTCCCTTATAGATGGTCCCCCTCTCCCCCCTCCCTTTATAGATGGTCCCCCTCTCCCCCCTCCCTTTATAGATGGTCCCCCTCTTTCCCCCCCCTTATAGCTGGTCCTCCTTTCCCCCCTTATAGATAGTCCCCCTCTCCCCCCCTCCCTTATAGATAGTCCCCCTCTCCCCCTCCCTTATAGATGGTCCCCCTCTTTCCCCCCCCTTATAGCTGGTTCTCCTTTCCCCCCTTATAGATAGTCCCCCTCTCCCCCCCCCTCCCTTATAGATAGTCCCCCTCTCCCCCTCCCTTATAGATGGTCCCCCTCTCCCCCCTCCCTTATAGATAGTCCCCCTCTCCCCCTCCCTTATAGATGGTCCCCCTTTCCCCCCCCCCCCTTATAGATAGTCCCCCTCTCCCCCCCTCCCTTATAGATGGTCCCCCTTCCCCCCCCCCCCCCTTATAGATAGTCCCCCTCTCCCCCCTCCCTTATAGATGGTCCCCCTGTTTCCCCCCCTTATAGCTGGTCCTCCTTTCCCCCCTTATAGAAGCCCCCCAGTGAGTAAATAACACAAAAATAACAAAATACAACTCACCTACCCTGCGTTCCCCCGTCGATCCTCTCTCCGGCTGAGCGCGGCTACCGGGGGTGTCCGGTCCTCTCCCCGGCAGCGCGCGCATCACACAGCTCCTAGTGCTGCCTGGGCCCTGACTTCCGGTACGTGCGCTCCCAATACCGGAAGTCAGGGCCCCAGGCGGCACTAGGAGCTGTGTGATGCGCCGCGCGCGCTGCCGGGGAGAGGACCGGACACCCCCGGCAGCCGCGCATCAGACGGAGGCAGCCGGAGACTCTTGTGACCGCAAGCGAAACAATGCTTGCGGTCACAAGAGTGCAGTGGCGAGGGGGCCTCCCGGGCGGCATTATAATGTGGGCGGCAAGGCATGGGCCCCCCCGGAGCCTCGGGCCCCGGGCGGCCGCCCAAACCGCCTACATTATAATCCGCCATTGCCTGTGAGAGACAGAATTTAGAAAAAGAAAATTTTTAGAATTTTTTTAAATAATAATTTCTTTAAGAAGCTCCTCCTACTCCACTTTCACTACCTGGATTAACTGCACCTGTCTGCATTCCTTACCTGTATAAAAAAAACACCTGTCCGCACACTCAATCAATCACACGCCAACCTCTCCACCATGGCCAAGACCGAAGAGCCGCCTAAGGACACCAGGGACAATATTGTTGTCAGGAGCCGGTGGCAGCTGCAGCACTCATCCTGAGCCATTAATCACCTTGCACTTGACTGACAGGTTTTTCCTGCCAGTCAGATTTGGTTCTGGAGTCCCTGCTTCACCCTCGTTCTGGGACGGGACTTTAGCCCCTATGTAACTACTACCCCGCATGTTCCAGTTGCCTGCTGTAGCTTTCATTTAGCTATTTACTTTGTCTGATACCTTGTTACTAGACCTTGGCTCTTGTTCTCCTGACTATCCCTCTGACCACTGACTTTGTACTCCATTGCCTGATAGTTATTGACCTTGCTAGTTGACCTTGCTAGTTCGTTTGTCTTGTCTGTGTCTTCTGTTCGCTTTGACTTCAGAAGAGTTGCAGTCTCCAGGTTGGGGCCGGCCTGTTAAAGGAGTTATCCGGGTAACAAAAACAATAATCTAAACGATTCCCCTTCCCAATACCACCCTATGTCTAATATACATGTAAAACAGGCCTTTGCCTGTTTTTTTTTCTCATATTTACTCGCTCCGGATGTCTAAATTTATCGTCTCTGGGTCCACTCTGACAATACCCTGCTCCCTCTTCCCCCTCCCTTTCTAGTCACAGGACATGTCATCTCATCTCTGGGGGCTGGGTTAGCTGTATATTGACTTGGTAACCCGACCCCCAGGAGACATTATCTGCATCATCTCCATGAACCTGTGCTGATTCCATAGACTTAAATGGGACCCTGAGCCTAGGTTTCTGTAATATGAAAAATTATAGTCGTATCTCTGCTTGCTGTCAGTGAATGCAGGCATATGCACTTGTCTTTGTTTCACAGCTCTCTATATTGTAAGTGTAATGGATGTTCTTAGAGTCTGGATAAAACTAGAATGTTTTCATTCACAGTCAGCAAGCAGAGATCTAAACCTACACTATACACCCACCCCCTGGTAAACAGATGACTGTTATGCAGCACATAGCTACACCATGCGTGCATGCAGCTCTGCTAAATCATCAGCTGGTATGCAATACATATTGGGGTGATGTGATGCAAAATTAGTGGAAAAAGAAACAGTCCTGTGGTTACTGTGCAATAGTAATGACAGCAGTGGGCAGGAAAGAAAGCTAAGGAGGAGAGTACACAAATGGACCAATCAGGGAGATGCATGATGGGAGATGTAGTTTCCTGGCCGCCAACATCTTGGATATAGTCTTTTAGAAAGACTTGTAACTCAGGAATGGCAGCGGCTAGAAAGACATGAGACATGGCTTAAAATACTCAGGGGGACTTTGTGAGTAAGACCAGCTAGCATTTAATTTTTTAGATCTTAGGTGGCTAACCGCTTTAAGAGTCAGATTTGCCAAAAGACAGGGACAGTTAGTAGGAGCAGTGTCAGGGCTTCACCTAGTCTGTGTGTTCCGTGTGTCCCTGACCTCTTCTTCACAATTGTAAACCTGCACAAGGCTGGTATGGGCTGTACCTGGTACATTCTCTTACTTACTTACTTACTTACATTCTCTATATCCCTTACTGAGCTCTGACATTTACCTCACTAGAACAACTGTGAATGGAAGAAACATCCACTGCAAACCAGGCCTTCTCATCCAACATCAGGGCCTAACCTCACAAATGGTGTTTTAGCTGAATATCCTCCAGAGTCCAGCAGTGACTTGGTTTACACCACACTCAAAATAATGTTGTGGAAAGCATTCCCAGAGGATGCACTGATAATTATGTAACTATCTCCTTTCAGTCAGGAGTATTATACTCATTGTGAGACGTCTCGCTATGCTGAGAAGTATGCACTGTTTATTTTGAGTTGTGGCCATGTTTAAACTTATCCAGAAAGAGCGCAGCTGACCAGAGACACGGAGGAGATCAGGCTGTCAGGGACTGCTAGCACAGGCAACGGTTCTCATTCGTAACTTTCACTTTTTTTTTTTTTATTCAAACATTACTTTACTGAAAGAGTAGTAAATGCTTGGAACAAGCTTCCAGCAGATGTGGTTGGTTAATCCACAATAACTGAATGTAAACCCGCAGATTAGATGGACTAGGTGGTCTTTTTCTGCCGAAAGTTGACTCTGTCCTTGTATGCTTGTTAGAGGGACCCAATCATGAAAAATGGCTGTTAAGGGTGCGTTCACACATACAGGATCTGCAGCAGATTTGATGGCCCAGAATTGATTTGCTTTAAATCTGCAGCTTCAAATCTGCGCCATCAAAGCAACCCCCCCAGCACTGTTTCCAGTGATATTTGTCAATGCTGTGTCCCATGAAAGTACTTAAGGGTACGTTCACACGTACCGACTTGCAGCGGAAACCTCGCTGCGAGTTTTGCAGCGAGATCCGCTATGAGTCAAGGTCCTGTGCACACATACTCGTATTGCAGCCGCCCCATTAACCCCTTCATCCGCTCCTTGTATACATTACTTCTCTCCCGCACGGGGTCCCAGCTTCCTGCTCTGCCGCCCAGCCAATCAGTGTGTTGCCCAGCTGCAGCCACTGATTGGCTGGGCAGCAGAGCAGGAAGCCGGGACCCCGTGCGGGAGAGAAGTAATGTGTACAAAGAGCGGGAGCGGATGAAGGGGTAAAGAGGGCGGCTGCATTACATACTCGCAGCACCTGCCAGGACCTAGACTTGTCGCGGATCCGCAGCAGATTTGATCTAAATAACTGAACACAGCATCAAATCTGCTGCGGATCCTGTACGTGTGAACGCACCCTAAAAACGTACTCATCTAGTCATGTGGGCGGTCCGGAGCTCCTAACTACTCACGGCAGGGACAGCCCCTCTGTGACGCTGCCGGCTCCTATATGCTGACGCTTCCAAGGATGAGTGATTGCCGTCAAGATTTCCCGCCAGCCGTGATTAGTAAGGTCCATTTACACAGAAAGATTATCTGACAGATTATCTGCCAAAGATTTGAAGCCAAAGCCAGAAACAGACTGTACACAGAGATCAGGTCATAAAGGAAAGCCTGAGATTTCTCCTCTTTTCAAATCCATTTCTGGCTTTGGCTTCAAACCTTTGTCAGATAATCTGTCAGATAATCTTTCTGTGTAAATGGACCCTTAGGAGCTGCGGACCGCCCACATGACTAGATGAGTGTGATCAGCCAGACAAGTGACCTCATTCCGCAGGGCCCTGTTCATTACACAACAGCCACAGTGGTACATTTTGGGCAAGCCTTATGATTTTCTTGAGAAATCCGACCACATTTAAAGGACAAGTCCGGCCATTTTAATTTTTTTTTTTTCTCAAAATGCAGGGGCGGGGGAGAACATAAAAAACTATACTAACTCACCTCTCCCTGTGCTTCTCCAACATCTGATCATTGCTCTGGGACCCCCGTCGGGCTTCGGGCCCAGAGTCTACGTCATGACCGGACTGATGGACTGGCCACTCCAGTCACTGATTGGCTGAGCAGACAGTTCATCAGCCAGGACGGGCATTCTACCCCGAGTCATGACGTCACCACAACTCAATGCCGGACCCGCAGGGAATCACAGGCACAGGGAGAGGTGAGTAAGAGTAGTTATGTTCGCCCATGCCCCTGATGCCTATCATGTGATCATTTTACGTTACGTCGGCCGTGATGCCAAACGTGTACTATTTTTTTTTTTCTAAATTGTTTATTTCCGATGATGGACGTGGGGGATTGTGTGTTTATTTTTTCTTGTTTGTATTTTTCAGTAAATGTCTTATTTTTACATTTTATGTTACTGTCCTCCTAGGGGACTTTGCCATCTGCTGACAGCTGGTATAATACAGTACCGATCAGTATCATGTCAGTGTTACCTCACAGGCTGTCCAGGCATGATGGGAAATGTAGTTTTGCAACGGCTGAAGGGCCGAAGGTTCCCCATCCCTGATTTAAAGGGATCCTACTTCCTAATAGTTTCTAAACACTTCTCAGTATCGGCACAGATTTCGATGTAAGTTTCTGGCCATGTTGCATTTTCAGACTAAAGTGCTTTAACCCTGCTCCTGACACCTGTTAAATAGTCATGGGGGCGGAGCCAAAGCAGCATGTCACTCTGACTCCGCCCCCAGGCTTGATTGACACCACTGCTGAGAATGTTTAGCACTAAGGGGACCCCAGCTACAGTATAGTATGCCACAGTACACACCGTGCCAGCTACCATAAACGCAAAGTGTGAACCCCTCCTTATAATGAATGCGCTTCCTGCTCCCTGCGGATTCCTAACCCCTGCAGCACTATGTGCCTCTGCCTCTAGTCCATCACACATAGACGATCCAGTATGTGAGCACCAGACATACAATATTAATAAGCGGCTGCAGATAAACATGATTTGGCTCCATCGATGGAAAAATGTCCACAACATGTGTCTCAATAAAGATTGGGGAAAAAAAAAACAAGAGCAAAGAGTCCACACCCACTGCAGCAAAGCGTGAGGGAGGTCCCGCCTCTCTGGCCCCGCCCACCTGCCCCTCCCCACACACACCCAGCAGGCGGGAAGGCGTCAGCCCAGGCAGCGCCTCACACAACCACCGACCGAGCGAGAGAGTGAGTCCCGGCTATCACCGAGCAGCCAGCAGGACAACACCCGCAGCGGCGGAGCGAGTCAAGGCCAGCCGTGCGAGCGACAGCGCCGGGAGAGAGACTCTCTTGACAGCAAATATGGCGGCTGCGGCTGGGGCCTCGTCAAACCCCGGAGGGGGACCAGAGATGGTGCGGGGACAGGCGTTTGACGTGGGCCCGCGGTACACCAACCTGTCGTACATCGGTGAGGGAGCCTACGGCATGGTGTGGTAAGTAGAGTCGGGTCGGGTGTGTCGCCCCCTGGCTGAGACCCTGCGGCGGCGGCGGCGTGCTGGGATGTGCCTGTCCCGGGCCTGCACCCTCCTCTCCCCGTCACCACCCCTCCCTGAGTACACAGCCACACAGCAACACTTACTGCGCCTTTTCCTTCTTGTCGCACTGATTCGCCCATTCCGTCATGTCTTACGTGTGTGACAGCGGAGATCACTGCAGGCAGCCCGGGCGGAGATCACTGCAGGCAGCCCGGGCGGAGATCACTGCAGGCAGCCCGGGCGGAGATCACTGCAGGCAGCCCGGGCGGAGATCACTGCAGGCAGCCCGGGCGGAGATCACTGCAGGCAGCCCGGGCGGAGATCACTGCAGGCAGCCCGGGCGGAGATCACTGCAGGCAGCCCTATCAGAGGGCAGGAGTGATGTCTGCCGGGGGCTTCACTGTCATCACATCTATTGATCCCCCCCCCTCCCCCAGATGTCTCCTCATCCTGATCTGTCAGCCTGCATGGTGGGCTCCATGATGGGCACCTGTGTCCCTGTACACCGCTGGCCCCCAGCATCACCTGATAGGAAAAAGATGTCAGAGGTTATAGCAGGGATGGGGAACCTTCAGCCCTCTAGCTGTTGCAAAACTACAATTCCCATCATGCCTGGGCAGCCGAAGCGTTAGCTTCGGCTGCCCAGGCATGATGGGAATTGTAGTTTTGCAGCAGCTGGAGAGCCGAAGGTTCCCCATCCATGGGTTATAGGCAGATGTATACTGTTGTCTCATGGTCAGATTCTTCGTTGCTCATAGCAACCAATCACAGCTCAGCTTTCATCTATCACAGCTCTTCGAAAAATTAAAGCTGAGCTGTGATTGGTCGCTGTGGGCAACATGTATAAGAGATCAGAGTCGGCTCCTTTTATTTTTATCTGGTCACATGCATTGCACTCAAATATTTGATACTTTTAAAGCGAATGTACCATTTACTAAGTTTTATTTTTTTTCTCACTATTTTTTTTTTTTTTTTTCGAAAACGGATCCAGTGTAATGCACCGGTATTCCTTATGTGCCTGCTCTATGCTCTGGAGGTAGGCCAGTACCCCTGTGTAGATTGAAGCCTTCACGCGTCACTTAGGGTTATTACCCTGAGAGGAGGAGGGGGGGGGGTGTTGTTACCCCGAGAGGAGGAGGAGGGGGGGGGGGCGTTGTTACCCCGAGAGGAGGAGGAGGGGGGGGGGGCGTTGTTACCCCGAGAGGAGGAGGAGGGGGGGGGGCGTTGTTACCCCGAGAGGAGGAGGAGGGGGGGGGGCGTTGTTACCCCGAGAGGAGGAGGAGGGGGGGGGGCGTTGTTACCCCGAGAGGAGGAGGAGGGGGGGGGGCGTTGTTACCCCGAGAGGAGGAGGAGGGGGGGGGCGTTGTTACCCCGAGAGGAGGAGGGGGGGGGGGGCGTTGTTACCCCGAGAGGAGGAGGAGGGGGGGGCGTTGTTACCCCGAGAGGAGGAGGGGGGGGGGGCGTTGTTACCCCGAGAGGAGGAGGAGGGGGGGGGCGTTGTTACCCCGAGAGGAGGAGGAGGGGGGGGGGGGCGTTGTTACCCCGAGAGGAGGAGGAGGGGGGGGGGGCGTTGTTACCCCGAGAGGAGGAGGAGGGGGGGGGGCGTTGTTACCCCGAGAGGAGGAGGAGGGGGGGGCGTTGTTACCCCGAGAGGAGGAGGAGGGGCGTTGTTACCCGGTGTTCCGGGCCCACCTCCAGTGCATAGAGGGGGCCAGTGCACATGAAGAATACCGGCACCAGCTTGAGAATCGGGCAGCGTCTTGGAAAATGGACCGCACCACTCTGATCCCCGCACTGACACTGTAGTGGGAAAGAAAAATTACTTAAGAGATGGTACTTTCTCTCTATGACTTTATCAGAGGTTTTTTTTATTTTTTATACATTAGTCACTTTACTACTAAAATTGAAGTAGAAACTAAGGGGGGGGATTTATCAAACATGGTGTAAAGTGAAACTGGCTCAGTTGCCCCTAGCAACCAATCAGATTCCACCTTTCATTTTCCAAAGAGTCTGTGAGGAATGAAAGGTGGAATCTGGTTGGTTGCTAGGGGCAACTGAGCCAGCTCTACTACGCTAGTTTGGTAAATCTCCCCCCTAGGACTTTACTGCAACATGTGAATAATCCTTTACCCACTTAGTAAACTGACTCGCATAAACTGATCAGTAGAGATGAGCGAACCGGGTTCGGGTTCGAGTCGATCCGAACCCGAATGTTCGGTATTTGATTAGCTGGGGCTGCTGAACTTGGATAAAGCTCTAAGGTTGTCTGGAAGACATGGATACAGCCAATGACTATATCCATGATTTCCACATAGCCTTAGGGCTTTATCCAACTTCAGCAGCCACCGCTAATCAAATGCCGAAAGTTCGGGTGCGGATCGTCTCGAGCATGCTCCAGGTTCGCTCATCTCTACTGATCAGGTATTGTGACTAGTTAGGGGTATGTTCACACAGAGTGAAAGGCTGCAGATTTGTTGAATTTTCCCCCGTTGACTTTAAAGGCCCTATTACTCTGGCTGATTGTCACATCGGGGAATATCGCCCCATAGTATCACTGCGGCATATAGTCTAAAACTTAATATTTTTTGGGTGTAGATTATAATACAATACAGCTCCAAGCAGGTGCACGTCCACCACTACAATGTTGACCTGACAAAGATTATCACTCGACATCCAGCACATCAAATAATATGACAGTCTATCTCCCAGTCCTGGCGTGTTTCCTACACTATGTGGGTTTAGCAGTTCAAAACAGTAGGGCAACAACATATACCGAACCAGCTATTACGTGATAACGTGCATACACAACAGTCAGGTATGGTAATGGCACCATAGACCAAATATGATAAAGATAAAAAAAATAAGAGGAGCTACTCGCAGCATCCCGTATCCTAACAGACAGGAGATGCTGGTAATATCATGCCATGTAAGAGAGTTGTCGCCAGTGAGTGATGTTTAATTCTGACATGTCAAAAAGAAAATCAGTTGTCAGCAACACATCTCCCCGTGTAATGGTGATATGCAGTGACGGCTAAGGAACGCATGGGGCCTTGTGTTAGGCTCTGTAGACAAGGACTGATCTAAGACATCGACGCTCATTTATAATGGGAATCGGACGTGTAATACGGCCTTAACAGGGATATACAAATCTGCAACGTTTTATTTCCTTTGTGAAGAAATTCTCAGAAGTCATTGATAGCACCTGATCAATTTGTGCAAGTCAACTTTGCAGAATGCTATACAAGTCATAGGGGGTGACAAACAGGAACATTACTAAATCCAAAAACCTTACATGAATAAGGGTCCATTTACACAGAAAGATTATCTGGCAGATTATCTGCCAAAGATTTGAAGCCAAAGCCAGGAATGGATTTAAAAAGAAAAGAAATCTCAGGCTTTCCTTTATGACCTGATCTCTGTTTATTGTCTGTTTCTGGCTTTGGCTTCAAATATTTGGCAGATAATCTGTCAGATAATCTATCTACCAAAGATTTGAAGCCAAAGCCAGAAACAGACTATAAACAGAGATCAGGTCATAACAGAAACCCTGAGATTTCTTTTCTTTTTAAATTCATTCCTGGCTTTGGCTTCAAATTTTTGGCAGATAATCTGTCAGATAATCTGTCTGTGTAAATGGACCCTTCGGTAAATGGCAGGCTGGAACATAGGGATAGAAGACCCTGCCCACAGGGCTTACCATCTACAATCTAGTATCTGTTTTCTAATGAAGATTCAGCTGTGTCACCAACATTATTACTGATGGCATATATTGACGAGTAGGCCAGAGTCCTCCGTACTGAAGTATGGGTTCTAATATGAATAGGCCACAGGGGAAGCGTGAAATTATTTTCTCAGCTGGGATCAGCATTTGTGCACCATTCCCAGCTGTATAGTAAAAAATAGCTTTCATTCGCTATAGGATTGATCCAGGAGTATGCAAGAGCAGATGGGAATTTCAGAAGAGATATACAATGAGATTCATTAAACCTGTAGCTAAAGTATCAGTTCATTTAGTCTTGTAAAAAGTCTGGAACTTCTCCCCCCAGACCCCTACAGGGAAGAGAAAGGACTCGCTAAGGCTGGAATGAATTTTGAGCCATTATATATAATGGTTAGACACATGTAAGGGTGCGTTTACACAGAAAGATTTATCTGACAGATTTTGGAAGCCAAAGCCAGGAATGGATTTGAAAAGAGGATAGATCCCAGTCTGTCCTTTATGACCTGATCCCTGTTTATAGTCTGTTCCTGGTTTTGGCTTCAAAGATCTGTCAGATAAATCTGTCTGTGTAAACGCGCCATAAGTGTAGTAATCATTGAAATTTTGTCCAGTAGTATCTTTATCCAGGTGATGTGGCATTTCTTAACATGAAGCCTCCCTGAACACTAGAGACTTAGGCCCTGGGGGTCATTATGGGTCACAAGGTGCCAAGCCTGGAGGTCAGCAATCTCTACTGAATGCCAGCTCATCTGCCTCCAGGAAGAATGGAGTCTTCGGCCATTGTTTAGTACCTATCTATCTACAGCAGGTATGGGGAACCTTCGGCCCTCCAGCTGTGGCAAAACTACAATTCCCATCATGCCTGCACAGCCAAAGCGAAGCTGTAGTTTTGCCACAGCTTGGAGGGCTGAAGGTTCCCCATCCCTGATCTACAGTGTATGTGAGTTTCCAATAGTTAAAAATGTCCGTGCATCTCAGAGTAATGGATCCTGTTTAGGGGAAATGTTATAAAAGGACATTGCTGGAGGCAAATAATGTGGAAGATCACTGTTATTATAGCTATCAGTTTAGTCATGAGTGATTCTAGGAGAGATACCTTTACAATAAAAAAAATGCCGCCGCCATTTTAGAGCTTCTTCCTGCTTTCTAACACTATAATCTTCAGGTGTAAAAAAAAATATATATATTGTAAATAACAATCAAATAGAATTAACAAAATTGCATTATCATAGATGGGCTTTTTTTTTTCTTCAGGTTTATACTAGGGTTGCCATAACTACTGCTACTTTTTCCTGTCCTACTTTATCTGTTTTGATAGATCATGTTGTACATATTCCATCATAGTAGAACACATAATAACAGGTAGCAGAGGAGGGTGGAGACACTGGTACTCTCTGAATAGTAGTAGCTATGGCAATCGTGCTCTGAACTCCGGAGCGATGCGTGCTCAGCTCACTGCGCATCTCTCTATATGATGTATTAGCTGAGTATGGTCTATACTATCAAGTGAAACTGATTACTTTTATGCTGCGTTTACACGAAACGATAATTGGCCCGATCGTACAATTAACGATGTCGGAGTAGCGATTTTTTTTTTTTTCCAGAACGGCCAGCGTTTAGACGGTACGATATATCATACGGAAATTCGTTTTGAGATCGCTTAAGCCTATCACACATTGGTTAAATCGGCGAACGACTGTTTACACGAAACGATCTGCGAATTTTTTGCGAGCGACGAACAACGGTTTTGGAACATGTTGTAAGATCAAAATGAACGTTTTCTCGTTCGTCGTTTGATCGCTCGCAGCGTTTACACCTATGATTATCGTTCGAATTCAATCGTTATCGTGCGAATTCGCACGATATTCGTTCTGTGTAAACGCAGCATTAGAAGGAAAAATAACCTGATCACTTGCTTGTGTACTTGAACAGTCTTTATAAGAACAGTCTTTATAAGCCCAGAAGCTTATCAATTATTTTTTGCCAATCGCCTTATCTTTAGGTTGGGGTGGTGAGACCCAGCCGATCAACTTTTAAAATGTCAAGGGTTTTTTGTAGTTTTTGTTGGTACCATTTTGGGGTAGATATGAATTCCTGTCTTTGCTTTTCCTTCCATTTTTTCTGGTATGGTGATGTGATAAAAAAATCAGCAGTTTTGGCATTTTTTTTTTTTCCTTGGTTTACATTTTAATAAATCTGACACTTCCACACGTGGCAATACCATTTATGTTTGCCAGTTGTGGAATTTAAATTTTTTTATTATATATTTTAAGGGTAGCTTCACACGTACCAGATCCGCAGCGGATTTCACGCTGCGTTTTTGCAGTGAAATCCGCTGCGGATCCTTTAGTGTGAAGCCCCTTTAACCCCCCAGCCGCCTGGCCCCGTGCATACAGTGCTGCCTGATTGGCTGTTGTGGAGCCTCACACACAGCCGCTGTGCCGAGCAGGTAGTGTGTGTGTGTGTGTGTGTGTTAAAGTGAATCCACTGCGTTTATGGGACCCATTCAGCTTCACACTACAGGATCCACAGCGGATTTAGCTGCAAACTCGCTGCATGAAATCCGCAGAGTATCCGGTACGTGTGAAGCTACCTTAAACAGAATTAGTCAGGACCCTAACAGTTAGACAAAAATGACACTTTTGAGTGTATTCAAAATTTGTTTAATTGCGTCTCCTTTCTGGTTTAGCTTAAGGCTATGTTCCTACACAGTATTTTTGCAACTAAAACCAGGACTGGATAGAAAGGACAGAGAGGCTATGCTCGCGCACTGTTGAAATTGAGTGGATTGCCACCTTTTAATGGCAAATAACGTCTGTTATTGGCCATTAAATGGCGGCCATTCACTCCATTTCAACACTGTGAGCAACGTGTTTCTCTGTTTTCAATCCACTCCTGGTTTTGGTTGCAAAAATACTGTGAACATAGCCTAAAAATCAGAGAGGTGGGCCAAGCCACATTGACATGTCTTCTCCCCACCTTGCTAGATTGGTGCATCATCTATCCTGTGGGATCACCCCAATCTATCATCCAAGAATGAAACAGAGGGGAGAAGAAAGACCAGTGCATTAAAATTTTTTAGGTTTACTGTATCTCTTTTTAACGTATCTGGTTTATGGGAAAAAAACTAATGCAATTGTGTTCATTTTCTATTGACTTACATGCAAAAATGCAGTGTGAACCCAGGGATAAACAGTAACCGGTGTTGGTTTTACACAGTTTGATAAATCTAAGCCTTACAGTAGGTTCACGTTGTGTTTTTGCAGTCCGTCGAACAGATCCATTTTTTTAATGGTTACTTTAACGTACAGATTAACATGGTCAGCCACATTTTTGTGTACGCCGAAGTTTTTTTTAATCTGCTTTTTCCTTATATAATAGAAGTCAATGGAAAAACTGATCCAAATGGATGGCACACAATTGCATCCATTCCACCCCCCACCCACCCCAATACAACGGATATGTTAAATGGACTGCAAAAAACAGTGTGGAACCCAGCCTCAGTGTATATCGGTAATATCATACTACCT
Organism: Dendropsophus ebraccatus; assembly: GCF_027789765.1. Taxonomy (NCBI): domain Eukaryota; kingdom Metazoa; phylum Chordata; class Amphibia; order Anura; family Hylidae; genus Dendropsophus; species Dendropsophus ebraccatus. The sequence goes on along the minus strand of NC_091456.1, from coordinate 22,294,903 downwards.
AGATGGCTTACGGATTATGTTGTAGGTGCTTGTAATATGTTTGTGTTTGCACTTTTAGAGTGCTACATTTGCCAAACTCTTCAGGTCTGTGGAATGCGCTCTCATGTCTACACTAGTTTAGCTGCAAGACCTTCTTGTGCCTACGTTTCATTGCATGCCTCCATCAAGCTGCTTTTGCTTGTTTTTTTTTTTTTTTTTAATCTCTTGTAAAATGTAAATCGTTGATGTAACACCTACTTTTTTTAAGTTTTGCTATTTTAATATTTTTAACAAGCTGCGGTATATTCGTTTTGGGTGTTGAATTTCACTATATCAGGTATTGCTATGCCATTGCAAGGCATGTTTAGTATGAGGAAGAGCTGTGATAATTCTTGTATCTTTTCTACAGGTGTGATGGTCACTAGTGGATTCATCTAATGCTGAGTTTACACGGAACGATTATCGTGTGAATTTGCACGATAACGATCGAATTCGAACGATAATCGTACGTGTAAATGCATGGAACGACGAGCGAGAAATCGTTCATTTTGGTCTTTGAACGTGTTCTTAAATCGTCGTTCGCAAAAAATTCGTAGATCGTTCCGTGTATGCAGTTGTTCACAGATTTAACCTATGTGTAAGATAGGCTTAAGCGATCGCAAAACGAATTTTCAGTACGACATATTCCGTCTAAACGCTGATCTCTATAAAAAAAATTATTTCGAAATCGTTAATCGTACGATCAGGCGAATTATCGTTCCGTGTAAACGCAGCATAAGGCTTTTCTTATATCTGTTAGCAGATTGTAAGGCCAGCCTAAAATACTGTGCGCAGGAACCTCTGGAAAATCTGTGTTAAATCCCTATGTAATAATGTGGATTTACATATGTTTTAGCCACAGATTTCTCTCAATAGGGTCGGTTACATCTGCTCTCAAATATGTGCAATGTGTGTACACCTCATGTGAATGCATTATTCACTTACATTGGCCCAGATTTTCAATCTCAGAAACAAAGCAGCCAGTCACAGTCCATTAAAGCTGAGCTGTGATTGGTTGCTATTTGTCTGAGACAAAAATGCGCCATTGTGATAGGTATAGGGCAGTGAAGGGGAACCTCTGGCCTTCTAGCTATTGCAAAACTACAATCCCCATCATGCCTGCAGATGATGGGAATTGGAGTTTTACAACAGCTAGAGAACTGGAGGCTTCACTGACATGTGAACAGGGCTATAGAAACCTACAGGGCCACAAAGTCATTTCAACGCAGTGCCCTCCGAATTAACACAGGAAGCAGTGCAGTAAAAGGTGACACCAGGTATATAGATGACAGGTAGACACAAATTGCTGTTACCTACAACTCTGCATTCTCTGTAATAAACAGGTCTTTTCTTACCTGATTATCAGCCTGTGTAGTGGTCTGTTTAACACAGAGATTTATCTCACAGCCAGGAATGGATTTGAAAAGAGGAGAAATTTCAGTCTTTTTATGACCTGTTCTCTGTTTAGTATTTTCCTGGCTTTGGCGTAAAAAATCTGTCAGATCTGTGTAAATGCGGCCTTAAAATGACAGTGACCAGCCAACGTTCATTAGCTGATTGCCTCTTGTGTGGCCATATACATCATTATTTACTGCACGTCTGTCTAAGCAGGGAATATGTGGCCAATAACAATGCATTTAAATGGCCACGTGATTAGTCAAGCATTGTGAATCTCTGTGATTGGCGGCTGTTTTCTGCCTTACATCTAGCTATGTGTAAGTTTTGTTTTGTTTTTTTTTTTTTAAATCCACAGTTCACAATTAGGGTGCATACATACTAGAAAATCCACCACGGATTCTGTCACTTGTACCCGCTCGCCAATTCCGCCGAAAGACTTGACGTCAATTCTTTCAGTGAACAGTGGAATTGTCTCGGCCATAGAATGGTGTCTATGGTACGGGCGGAATCTGTGGCGGTTAATACACGCTGATTCCGTAGTGTGCATACACCCTTAGGGTACAAACACACACACCGTATACGCAGCAGATACGCAGCAGATTTGATGGTGAAGACTTGATGCTGTGTTCAGTTATGTAGATCTAATCTGCTGCGTATCTGCTGTATTTGCTGCGTATCGCAGCAGTAAATAAGCTGCGTATACGGTGTGTGTGTTTGTACCCTTAAAGGGGATTTTCAAGCAAAATGGACTGATTTGCGGAATGCTGACACCCACAATACATGGTTAATGGAGTTTGTGTCCGTTCACTGTGTAGCAATGGTGATATGTAACTGCAGGTCAGCATCTATTCACTTGAACGGGACCTGAGATGCAGTTACAAGTCACCACCTCTACACAGTGAACGGAGACTCATTCACTGTATTGTGAGTGTCAGCACCCTGATCAGTCCATTTTCCTCGGAAGATCCCTTTGATGCAAGTGGGACCTGGTCTAGCCGATAGAGCTTGCAATTCACTGATAATTAGAGATGAACCCGAACTTTCGGCATTTGATTAGCGGTGGCTGCTGAAGTTTGATAAAACCCTAAGGCTATGTGGAAAACATGGATATAGTTATTGGCTGTATCCATGTTTTACAGACAACCTTAGAGCATTATCCATCTTCACCAGCCCCAGCTAATCTAATGCCGAACGTTCGGATTGGGATGGACTCGAACCCGAACCCGGTTCGCTCATCTCTCCTGATAATTGATCATGGCTACACCATGAATTGCTGCTGTTTTAAAGCATCAGGTCCTGGTCCTGCTTGCACTTAAGGATCACTTGTGGTATCCGTGGCTGGCAGCATCACATGTGAGAGCACCTTAATATTCTGACACGGTACATCATTAAAGGTAGTCTTACAGGTGCCGACCTTCAGCTGTCCAGGGCCACTAAGTAGTGCTGATCCCTGCATCGTACGTGCAGCCATTTAAATATATAAATCTATTGCTATCGGCCACATGTCTCTTGTTTATACAGGAAGAAGTGTGGCCGATAGTGATAACTTTTAAGTGCCGCACAAAAGAGCAGGCGGTTTCCCACTCATTAGCTGATCGCTGTCTTATTAACATGGGCTGATCGGCCAAAAGAGCATTTGTAGGAATACCTATTGTCCTATAATGGCCCTTTACTTTATAAATATACTTTTATTGCTCAACTTTGCAGTGATGTCCTAGCATTAACACCCCTCTCTTGGTTCCCCAGGTATTCTGAAAAAAAAGAGGTCCTTGCCGGACTACCCCTTTAAGTGAACGCAGGTCCAATAGAATTTAGTATGACACAGATTTTAAGAACAACCAGAGTTTCACTGTCTTGTTCCACCCCTTCAGTCTTGTAGTAACCATAGGACAGTAATCAGCTTTGTACAGTGTTGCTTTTTTTGTGGTAAATTGTTGTAGCTTAGTATGTTTTATAGTTCTTGGTACATAAGCGTTACCTTATTTTGGAAAACAAGCTCTTTACCTTCATTTGCATGATTGACAATGAGAAGCATGAACACATTGTGATATGTAAAGTAACTGCTGCTTGGAGAAAACAAACACTTAGAGAACAGTTGTCTCACTGAAATGTAAAGAAATATCTTATTTCCTCTGTATTCTAAAGCTACAGTGCAGTGGCATCATATTTTTTAGGTTTTTTTTTTTTTTACTGGCGAGAATTTTTTTTAGTTTTTATGTTATCCAACTTTGTAATATAACTCCCCAACCCCCCCCCCCCCCCCCCCCCCCCCCCCCCCCCCCCCCCCGAGTGGCAACAGTAAGAGGCGACATGGCCCCTCCTCTTCCACCAATAGCCGTGCCAGGAACTACAGGGCTGCCCAAGCCCAGGTCAAGCACAGTTACATGCTGCATGTACTGCTAACTGTACTAAGCGTCCCCTGATGTACTTTCTAATGAATGCTAGCATTAGCATAGACAATAGACATGGGAAAGCTGTCTGTGTCAGTAGAGGTGCAAACGCAGCAACCTGTATCCCTACTTGCTCTGCATTAGAATAGACATCAGTGGTGGCTCTATAGATAACTGTGCATGCTGCAGCTCTAACTGTGTAACTGCTGGGACCAGGGCTTCGAGCAGCACTGCCGTTCCTGGCATAGCTATAGGTGACAGGAGAGGGGCCATGTCACCCACCCCTTACTGCTGCCACTCCATGTAAAAAAAAAAACAACTTTATAACTTTGCTTTATAACTTTAATAAAGTTATAAAGCAAACTATTTAAATACTTTTTTTATCGCTAGACTACTCCTTCAAACATTTTTTTTTCTCCTGAATGTAAACTTTTTATTGTCAGTACATTATTATAGCTGCTGCTGCTAAAAAGAATTATTTGTCTAACCTGCTAAATAGATTCCCTAATAACAGAATTGAGATATGCTTTCCTTGTACAACCTTGTAGTCTGGAGCTTACTTTCTGACCTCTGTCGGAAAGTTTTGTAGGCATGCCCTGTAACCTGTGAAGAAGTCATTGGTAGGGAGGTGTTGAGCTGCAACCACCTTTTCCCATCTCTGTCGCTGCCAGATTGGTATGATGCTCAGTGGCCTCATTCAGGCTTAATTTGTAATATAGTTAGTAACATTAAAAATGAAAGGGGGGGGGGATTTAACTAAACTCAGTTCAAATGATTGATTTATTTTTTTTCTGGCTATGTGGCCTTTGTATCTGGTGAAGAATTGGTAGTTTTAATTGGTTCTAAGTACCTGAACGTTTTCCATCAAACCGATCAGCAGAAGTCCCGTTGGGAGCATCACTGTTGCTTAGCAACTGCTCACTAAAGGCATCAGAAAAGCATGCATGTGTATTGGAAATGTAGATACAAACAATATTTGCTTTTTGTTTAGTTGTTTTTGCCCCCTTTTTTTTAATGTACAATAGATTATGATCAATAAGAAAATGATTAATCATTGTCTTGGGAATTATTCAGAAGTGAATTGTACTGAAGAATTGTTTAGCGTAAGCCTGTATGGGTATGTTCACATGGCTTTGTAACCACATGATTTATGGCACATAAAGCGTGACAATTTCTGCATCAAAATCATTTGGTGTGACCTTAAAGGAGAAGACTGGCAATTTAGAAAATCTTGCAGCTGGCAGGGGGGAATTTGGTTTACCTCTCCCCGTGCCTGCGGTGAGAGGAGGGACCAGCATCGAGACCCCCGCCAGTTATGACGTCCACTCCAGACACAGGGTTGGGGTGAAATGCCTTTCCTGGGTGATGGACAGCCATTCAGTGACTGCAGTGGTGTCCTGCCCCAGTCACTGACTAGCAGAGCAGCCAGTACATCAGCCAGATTGTGATGCGGGCATGGGAAGAAGTTCATATTGGTTTTCAAATTTCCCCCTGTCTGTGCCAGATATTGAAAGCGACCGGGCTTCTCCTTTAAATTAAACTACTTTGACTTCAGTGGGCGATGGGAAGCTGTCCAGAAAAAAGAAAGTATTTTGTGGCTATGCTCTGAAGCTCCAATTCAAAACAATTGGAATTTCAGGCCTGAGCATGGATTTTGCCCTTCTGCACATGCCCGAGGTAGACCCTGGGGATCCTTTGTCATTTTAAAGGATCCTTGTTAGCTCCATTATGATCAGTTTGAAGGATCAGCTCAAATTATCATATTCCGACTTGCATGTGTGAACAGAGCTTTCCCGCCATTGGAAGCGCTTGTTATTTGGTAATGAATCAAATGTGTATAAGGCCTCCTACAAATCATGCCAGAGGTAAAAAGGATGAACATATTGGGTTCTACTTTGATACTTTGTTGCTGCATCAGACAAACAGTTGCAAAAAGTGTCTGACAGAAGTGTATATCATGGTCCTATTTAAAGATGAACGTACATGTTTGTGAGGGGGTTGAGAGAGAGAAGTCAGCTAAATTGTTTGTCCGGTTTTAGGATTGTTCACAGAGAATATGGGATGGATGTGTGACTGGGCACTTTTCTGTGTATGTGAGCTATATGCTTGTGTAATGCAACATTTAGCATTGCTAGTTATCACTTCCCAACATTTGATATACTTTGATGTCATGTGCCTTGGGAGGGGGGGATTCTAAGGTACGTTCACACGTACCGGATCTGCAGCGGATTTTCTGCTGCAGATCCGCAGCAGATTTTATCTAAAAAACTGAACACCGCATCAGATCTGCACCATCAAATTTGCTGCAGATCCTTTGTGTGAACACACCCTAAGGGCCCTATTATGCTGGATAATTGGCATAAAAAAATATTATATCGTTTGAACTTAAATGATTGTTCCATGTGTATGCAAGCAACAATTGAAAAAATTGCTTGTGTGGTGGTTGCATCTTTTAAGCTGACCCTAAACTCATCATTAATTGTTCGCTATACACTCAGCGGCCACTTTATTAGGTACACCATGCTAGTAACGGGTTGGACCCACTTTTGCCTTCAGAACTGCCTCAATTCTTCGTGGCCTAGATACAACAAGGTGCTGGAAGCTTCCTCAGATTTTGGTCCATATTGACATGATGGCATCACACAGTTGCCGCAGATTTGTCGGCTGCACATCCATGATGCGAATCTCCCGTTCCACCACATCCCAAAGATGCTCTATTGGATTGAGATCTGGTGACTGTGGAGGCCATTGGAGTACAGTGAACTCATTGTCATGTTCAAGAAACCAGTCTGAGATGATTCTAGCTTTATGACATGGCGCATTATCCTGCTGAAAGTAGCCATCAGATGTTGGGTACATTGTGGTCATAAAGGGATGGACATGGTCAGCAACAATACTCAGGTAGGCTGTGGCGTTGCAACGATGCTCAATTGGTACCAAGGGGCCCAAAGAGTGCCAAGAAAATATTCCCCACACCATGACACCACCACCACCAGCCTGAACCGTTGATACAAGGCAGGATGGATCCATGCTTTCATGTTGTTGACGCCAAATTCTGACCCTACCATCCGAATGTCGCAGCAGAAATCGAGACTCATCAGACCAGCCAACGTTTTTCCATTCTTCTACTGTCCAATTTCGATGAGCTTGTGCAAATTGTAGCCTCAGTTTCCTGTTCTTAGCTGAAAGGAGTGGCACCCGGTGTGGTCTTCTGCTGCTGTAGCCCATCTGCCTCAAAGTTGTACGTACTGTGCGTTCAGAGATGCTCTTCTGCCTACCTTGGTTGTAACGGTTGGCTATTTGAGTCATTGTTGCCTTTCTATCAGCAGGAACCAGTCTGCCCATTCTCCTCTGACCTCTGGCATCAACAAGGCATTTCCGCCCACAGAACTGCCGCTCACTGGATGTTTTTTCTTTTTCGGACCATTCTCTGTAAACCCTAGAGATGGTTGTGCGTGAAAATCCCAGTAGATCAGCAGTTTCTGAAATACTCAGACCAGCCCTTCTGGCACCAACAACCATGCCAGGTTCAAAGGCACTCAAATCACCTTTCTTCCCCATACTGATGCTCGGTTGGAACTGCAGGAGATTGTCTTGACCAGGTCTACATGCCTAAATGCACTGAGTTGCCGCCATGTGATTGGCTGATTAGAAATTAAGTGGTAACGTGCAGTTGGACAGGTGTACCTAATAAAAAGTGGCCGGTGAGTGTATATTCGCTACTCTTCCATGTATGCGCACATCAGTCTTTCTAAACAATCTAAATAACTTCTATCGTTCTGGTAAACCATTTCAGGTCGTTCCTAAAAATTCTAACTTATGATCGTTTTTTTTTTGTGTTGTGTTTTTTTTTTTTTTTTTTGCTTTTGCAGATTAGTGATAATTGTTCGGGCTAATAGGACCCTAATGGTACTATTACACAAAGTGACTATCGGCCTTACTTGGCCAATTACCAGCCGCTCAGGACGATATTCGTTTCGTGTAATAGTTGTGTAAATGTTTTGAATCGTGACCTAAAATCGATAATGGTCTGCTGACGGTTGCTCTGTGCAATAAGAACGGTGGCAGCAGACCACCACACTCTCTCCTATGGGCCACACGCAGCCCCGCCCCCGACTCAATGGTTGGCGCTCACTTGCTCTGTAATATCAAGCAATATAATAGGGCCCTAAGGGTCCTTTTACATCTGGGTAAGTCATTCAGCCAGGGTAGATTGTTTGTGCGGCCCTATTGCACAGAGTTGTACAGCCAATTGTAGATTAATTTTATTGATATAAATATCATTTGACAACCTCTGTCCTTAGTAAGTAAAACATCTGTGACTATTCATTATTTGTCAAGAATTCCTGTATGAGGTCCTTAGACTGTTTCCCTTCATGGCCACTTTAGGAGGGAGGAAAGCTACTACCTTTTATATGATTCCCAGATCCCTCCTTCAAGCTTACTAGTCTACATACCTAGAGAAGGCCTAGGTTTTGAAGACAGACTCCACATTTGACTTATGCGAGTCCCCTGGCACTATGCCAGTCACTCAAGAATCTGTAAATATTATGAACAGGTAAAACTTTAGCTATATGTGTGCAATTACTTTAACTTGATATGGGCAACATCTCATTTTTAAATGTTAGTTTTGTTGATTAGATGGACGTTGTTAGATTGCAAGGAGCAACATAGACAGTAGAGCTCAAAGTGTCTGTCATAACTTTCAAATTCTAAATCAACAGGAGATGTGATATAAAAAGAACTTTATTATAATTTAGGAGATATTATTGGTCCATGTATGTTTACAGATAGGTAATCTATGTTTAGCAGATGGTAAAAAGAAAATCCGCATATATCAGCTGCTTCTGTCGTATACTGTATTTACATTGTCCTGGAATACTGGTTTAGTTTGTTTTAGCTACTGTGGTGCCTTCTGCGCACATCTGTATTGGAGCCCACAAAATCACAGTGCACAGTGTCATCGTGGGCCGCCATGAGGCCTGGACCGTACAATGACCTATTCAGTCATGTGCACTTGCCCATAGATGGGTCCTATACTGTCTGTAATTGTAGGCAATATGCAGAGAGTGTTCTATGTTTGCAAGGGACATATCCTGTTTGAGACTGTAAACACCATTTTAACTATACCAAACTTCGGCAAAATCGAGTAAGTATCTTTTCTATCAAAATTCTCCTAGACTTCAGAGTCATAGATGTGTGATGCTTGATGTATATCAGGGCTGTCAAACTCAGGTCCTCCATCTGTTGCAAGACTACAATTCACATCATGCCTGGACAGCAAAAGTGTTCACTTTGGCTGTCCAGGCATGATGGGAATTGTAGTTTTCGAACAGCTGGAGGGCCTGAGTTTGACACCTGTGATGTATATACATACATTTAAAACATGCTTTTTCTGGCCTTAAGACAACAGGAGAGGCTTACCTGTAGCAAATGTGGCATTCTTGACTGCTACACGTCAGTTCAGTACATGAACATTAGACTGGGGGCTTCATGAAATGGGTGTCCTAAAACCATGTGCATATACCAAGTGTAGCCTGGAGGGGTGCTGTAAAGCATGCCAGCACTGGTCTTTTGAGCTTTCATGCAAAACTTCTTTGTTGTGATGAGTCGCACTTCACTATCTGCCAGCTTTATCGATAACTCCAGGTTTGTGCCTACATTGAACGCTTAGAGCATGATATGGCGATCTTTGGTGAGGGTCCCTTATTTCCATTGTAGGGTAGTGTGGTTTTTTTTAATGTATTTAGTATACAATATTTGCAGAAATTCCATAATGTATTTTAGAATTCTACAAATACTCCCCACTTCGCCCTACCTCCTATGGTGAAAATGGCATCAGGTAGCGTGATGTATTGTAATAGCAATTAACCAACCTATTACAAAAGGGTTTTTTTTAAAATTACAAAATAGATGCAATGAAGAGATCTATTCAAAAGTTTTAGCTGGGTACTACAGCAAAAAGAAAATTGACTTCATTTAAAAAAAAATCTCAAGTCTTGCAGTACTTATCGGCTTCTGTATGTCCTGCAGGAAGTGGTGTATTCTTTCGAGTCTGACACAGGGCTCTCTGCTGCCACAGGAACTGTCCAGACCGGTAGAAAGTTTTTATGGGGATTTGCTACTGCTATGGACAGAGGTGGCAGCAGAGACCGCTGTGTAATACTGGAAAGAATACACCATTTCCTGCAGGACATACAGCAGCTAAGTTGTAGTAGAAGACTGGAGATTTTTAAATAGAACTAAATTACAAATCTGTATAACTTTCTGAAACCAGTTGATGTAAAAGAGAACTTTTTTCTTTCCCCTTTTGGAGTACCCCTTTAACAACTTATCAACGTCTTAAAAGGAGCTTGGCAATTGTTCCCTGCTGCCCAAGCCATTGGCACCATAAAACAGTGTGCGCCGACACAACAGTCTTTTAGAGAGATTGAAAAGCTGGAATGGGATAACCAGTCGTTGGGGCAGTCACCCTGCCGTCTTTATTCACAGGTATCTCGCTATGTGTCTAAAGTTTACTGGGTTTTTTTGTTGTATGGCATTTTTGTTTTTGTCTGGATCTGGACTTTTTACATAACTTAGAAAGCTGTCTAATTTTTTAAATTTTGTTTATCTTTAGACTGTGTAGTCTTTCCCGTTTTATTCCCCACCACTACAATGTTCCCAGTGAACGTTACCTCTTCACATTTGGTGCCTTTATCGCAGCGCATACCTGTGTTTGTTGTGAGGATAGTAATTTGATTTTAAATTCAAGGACACCTCTTCCGAATACTGCAGTCAAAATGAAATCATTGTAACTCTGTAAAACTAGAGATAATGTACCTGTTCTCTAATGGCATACCACACCCTATCATGTTTGCCAGTAGCTCATATAGATAGGGTGGTTGTGTTTCTTGTAGTTTGACAATGTTAAACATTAACATTGGGCTATGAAGTTCCTGTGCCAGAGAGAATTAACTTTCACACAGACCTCTCAGTGGATTACTGGGCTTTTTTCCAAAAGTTTTTTTTTTTTTTTTTTCTTTCCCATTTGTTAGATATTACCGTTCTCCTAATTGTCTGTGTGTTAGCCTGATTTCTGAGCATTTCCATTCCCCATATTACGGCAGCATGTCCCTCCACCGCTAGGGAAGCAATCAGCTGACTGGATCATATGACAAATAAGAGCGGTCAGTTATGGGTTTGGGGGGTCTACAACAGGTAATAGTAATCTTGACTTGGGCCTTATTCACACTTCCGCATAAGTTCTCAATATTTGCGGATTTGCCATTACAGAGTGCTTTGCAACCCGTTAATTTCTATGGGGTAATTCACACATCTTCTATTTTTGCAGATCCGCAACTTAAAGGATTTGTTATAATACAGTCTGCAATTGTGGTACGGGCACTCCAATAAAAGTTTATGGGGACCGCCGTATTTTGCAGAGAAAAAAAATAAAGAATATCATCCTTGACAATATACTTACATCTGAATGTAGGCTTACAGGCACAGAAAAAAAAAACCGTGCCCAGCATCTCATGAAAATGATCAGCAGGATATCAACTGCATGTTTATGCGTTTTACTGAAACTACTTTCTCTTTAGAGATGGCACTTACTGCCGGCCTTCTCACCTTTCACCTGTAACACTAACAGTTTTAATTTCTAGAATTGGGCTTTTTCTGGATGCTCACAGTTGCGGCAAGAGTGGGGTGGTTTATAGTACTCTTGCTTTTACTGCTGATCTCTTGGTGCTGTGCCAGTACCCACAAGATGATTCTGACTGATACATCTAGTACTGTGCAGGAAATAGCACTTGCCTCAGACTGAAACCTCTAATGTCCCAAAGAATTGCTGGTAATTTAAAATCTGACAGCAATCCATATTTAGGTGAATCTTATGTTACCTGATATAACCAGCAGCATGTGTGGACATGTAAATGTACTAAAGGCCGTTGCTGTGTGTCTTGGCTTGTTTCTATAGCATCGATTGTCGGACAGAATGACGTTTGCATTAGGCTATGTTCACACAGTTTAATTGGGGCCATTTTGCCCTGAATTGCAGCAAACATAGGGAAGTTTTACCACAACTGTGCAATTTGTGGCAAAATAGCGCTAGTTAAATGTGAGAGAACAGTCTTATGTCAGTAGGTTTATACTGTTCTATCTCAGGGTAGCTTAACCCCTTAACGACATTGGGCGTAAATTTACGCCCTGATGCCGGTAAGGGAGTTCAGAGCGGGGCCGCGCGGAGACCCCGCTCTGAACCGCGGCGGTCCCGGGTGCCTCGTGTAGCCCGGGACCGTAGGTATTAGTGGGCACGGTCCGATCGCCGTGCCCGCTAATACAGTAATCAGATGCAGCTGTCAAACATGACAGCTGCATCCGATTACCGGATTCAGCCATTCCCTGGTGTCTAGTGGAGGAGATCGCTCCTCCGGGATGTTATCCCGGAGGAGCGATCTCCGTTTCTGAAGCCGGCCGGGGACCGCTCCAAGATGGCGCCGTCCCCGGCTCGGCACTCGTTTACTTCCGGGTGCAGCAGCCGAAAGCAAACGAGTGCCGATCTCATGGATCTCTGCAGCATATCTATGCTGCAGAGATCTCTATGAGAGATCAAAGCACTTATACTAGAAGTCCCCTAGGGGGCTTCTAGTATAAGTGTTAAAGTAAAAAAAACAGTGTTAATAGTAAAAAGCCCCCTCCCCTAATAAAAGCCTGAATCACCCCCCTTTTCCCAAGTTATAAATAAAAGTAAATAAATAATGTTTGCTATCGCCGCGTGCGTAATCGCCCAAACTATTAATTAATCACAATCCTGATCTCGCACGGTAAACGGCGTCAGCGCAAAAAAATCCCAAAGTGCAAAATTGCGCATTTTTGGTCGCATCAAATCCAGAAAAATTGTAATAAAAAGCGATCAAAAAGTCGTATATGCGCAATCAAGGTACCGATAGAAAGATCACATCATGGCGCAAAAAATGACACCTCACACAGCCCCATAGACCAAAGGATAAAAGCGCTATAACCCTGGGAATGGAGCGATTTTAAGTGACATATATTTGTTGACAATGGTTTAAATTTTTTACAGGCCATCAGATACAATATAAGTTATACATGTTACATATCGTTTTAATCGTAACGACTTGAGGAACATATATAACAAGTCATTTTTACCCCAGGGCGAATGGCGTAAAAACACATTTCCCCCAAATAAACAAAATGCTTTTTTTTTTTTTTTTTTTCAATTTCACCACACTTTGAATTTTTTTCTGGTTTCGCAGTGTACTTTATGCAAAAATTCAGCCTGTCATTGCAAAGTACAATTAGTGACGCAAAAAATAAGGGCTCATGTGGGTCTCTAGGTGGAAAAATGCAAGTGCTATGGCCTTTTAAGCACAAGGAGGAAAAAAACTAAAACGCAAAAATCGAAATTGGCTCTGTCCTTAAAGGGTTAAACTAGTGACAGAAGCTGAACAGAATGATGTATCACTTACACTGTTCTGTGCAGCTGATCCAGAGATTTCCTCCTGAATAACATGAACTTTGACGTGATTCTACCTGTAGGGGATGCCGGCGTCCCTGAGTACCAACACTCCCAGAGGTGTGATTACAGAGGATTTTTTCCTGCCAGCAGCAACTACTTCACCGCAGAGGACCATCCCGATAGTTAACCACTTCAGGACCGGGCGAATTTTTATTTGTGCGCTTTCGTTCCTTAATCCTTGCGTTTTTTCCCTGCACTTACTACTTCATCAAGGCTTCACTTCCTGGATAAAATGGTGATGTCACTTCATGGATAAAATGGTGGTCACTTCTGGATAAAATGGTGATGTCACGACCCGACTCCCAGAGCTGTGTGGGTTTCCTTTTCTATAATGGAAGTCAATGGGAAAACGGATCAAAATGGATGCACACTACAGATGAGCGAACCTCGAGCATGCTCGAGTTCATCCGAACCCGAGCGTTCGGCATTTGATTAGCTGGGACTGCTGAAGTTTGATAAAGCTCTAAAGTTGTCTGGAAAACACGGATACAGCCAATGACTATATCCATGTTTTCCACATAGCCTTAGGGCTTTATCCAAGTTCAGCAGCCACTGCTAATCAAGTTCGGATGAACTCGAGCATGCTCGAGGTTCGCTCATCTCTAATGCACACAAATGCATCAGTTTTTCCATCCATTATTTGAGAAAACGTATGAAGAAAATGTAGTGTGAACCCAGCCTTATAGTAAAATTCTCATTGTTGGCCATAGCATTTAACCACAGTTTTATTCACAGCACGTTTGGGATGTAATGTGCAGCCGACAGATTTGACTTATACATGCCATTATTCTTTGCAAGGTAAAATTAGTATACATGTTGCATCCCCATATGGTTTTTGTTAGTTGAGGGGAGACAGCGTGACTACTTCTGTAGTGCAATAGGGTACTTTATTAAAGCAGATTTCTCATTAAATAAAGATTTCTTACTGAATGAGAAGAAAAAAAATAAATTAAGTGTCTTATCCGGAAGTGGTTTTCTTTCTGCTTATTTCTCAAGACACAGGAAGCGTGACTTTACCACCTTCATCCCTATTATGTAAATATAGATGTTTATTTTATTCCCTGAGGTTAAAGGGGTGGTTCACCCCCAAATTTTTCTTTTAAATCACCTGAAGTTACAGATTTGTAATTTACTTTTATTTTAAAAAAAAATCTCAAGTCTTCAAGTACTTATCAGCTGCTGTATGTCCTACAGGAAGTGGTGTATTCTTTCCAGCCTGGAGAGCAAGAGAGGTTTTCTATGCGGATTTGGTACTGGACAGTTCCTAACATAGAGGTGGCAGCAGAGTGCTGCATCAGACTAAAGAGAATACACCACTTCCTGCAGGACATACAGCAGCTGATAAGTACTGCAAGACTTGCGATTTTTTTAATAGAAAATTACGAATTTCTGGCACCAGTTGATTTGAAAGTTTTTGGTGAACTACTTGAAATGTGATATTTGTACCCTGCAATATGCCACTGGTAGAGAACTTGGGGTTAACTTGTTGTGATGTCTGTAAAAGTTGCCCTGCTTCTGGTGGATTGTTTTATTCCCTCCTGTAACATAACAGCCAGTTGTTCCTTTTTTCTCTCTGCAGTTTTATCATGCTGCCCGAGGCGGCAAAAAATCCTATTTAATTTAGTTCTCTTAGTATTTGATGTATGAGCAATATAATCTGGAATCTCCCAGATAGAGCTACACCTATTGGCAGAGCAGGTTCTTACATGTGTTACTAAGAGACCTGGATGTCTGACATCCAAGTACATTGTATAGCCTGTTGCAACTCGCTATCCAAATAATGTGGAAAGATGGTTGCATATGTCTGACAAGATGCTTCTCTCTGTTCATTTATATTGAATAGTAACTGTGTTATGTGGTTGAGGTTTAGTAATTTCTTGTTTGCATATCAGTTTATTTTCCTTCCTAGTTTCTGAGCATGCTCTGTAAAACAAATGATGATGGATAACTTGCGAATGGACGTGAGTAGAAATACTTTCCATTTTGATCTGTCGTCATTGACTATAATGTAAAAAACACTTAAAGAAGTACACTTTCCATTTGTTTTGTTTTTCGACAGGCAACAGGTAGCCACCTCTGACGTAGTGTTTGTCTTTGATGCGGTTTATGTTGCCTTAAATGAGGGCAGCATAAACTGGTGACCGAGATGCTATACAGTCACTATTTTATGCTGCCCTTAGATAGGACAGTATAACCCTACTGACAGGGGGCACTGAGCTCTTTAGTATGAGCTATTCTATTGCATATAGTTTAGTGCCAGACATTCTCACCCTTTAACCCCTTAAGGTCAAAGCCTATTTTCGTTTTTGCGCTTTTGCTTATTCTATTTTAAGTTTAAAAGTCCATAGCGCTTGCATTTTTTCACCTAGAGACGTATATGAGCGCTTATTTTTTGCGAAACCAATTGTACTTTGCAATGACAGGCATTATTTTTCCATAACATATGCTGCGAAACCGGAAAAAAATCATTTGCGCTGTCAAATTGAAAAAAAAAAACGAATTTGTTTTGATTTCGGGGAGTTTTGCATTTACGCCGTCCGTCCTATGGTAAAACTGACTTGTTATGCATGTTCCTCAAGTCGTTACGATTACTATGATATATAACATGTATAACTTATATTGTATCTGATGGCCTGTAAAAAATTCAAACTATTGTTAACAAATATACGTTCCTTAAAATCGCTCCATTCCAAGGCTTATAGCGCTTTTATCCTTGTCAGGTGTCAGTTTTTGCGCCATGATGTGTTCTTTCTATCGGTACCTTGATTGCGCATATACGACTTTTTGATCGTTTTTTATTAAATTTTTTCTGGATTTGATGCGACCAAAAATGCGCAATTTTGCACTTTGGAATTTTTTTGCGCTGACGCCGTTTACCGTGCGAGATCAGGAATGTGATTAATAGTTCGGCCGATTACGCGCGTGGCGATACTAAATATGTTTATTTATTTATTAATTTATATTTATAAAATGGGAAAAGGGGGGTGATTTTGACTTTATTATTAGGGGAGGGGATTTTTTTATTAATAAACACTTTTTTACTTTTTTTTTTTTTTAATGTAACTAGAAGCCCCCCTGGGGGACTTGTATATAGACAGCACTGATCTCTCATAGAGATCAATGCTGTGTATATACACAGCAAAGATCGATTAGATCGGTCATATATTACTATGGCCTGCTGCAGGCCATAGCAATCTACTGCCGAGCCGGGATCAGCGTCATTCCGACGCTGAGGCCCGGCACGGGCAGAAGAACGGATCTCCCCCCCGCGATCGCATCGCGGGGGGGAGATCCGTCCCACTAGACACCAGGGACGTGAGGTCTGAAGACTCTAAGTGCAGCTGTCAGAGGCACTGCCCGGCTGCACGTGTCAGCCGGGATCAGCGCCGTTCAGAGCGCGGTCCCGGCGGGACCCCGCTCTGAACACCCCGAGCGGCACCATGACTTATCAGATACGTCATGGGTCGCTAAGGGGTTAAAGTGTCACCGTTGTGTTTGGTTTGTTTGTTTGTTTTTTTTTTTTTTTTTTTTTTGCAGAAATCAATTGTACAGGCGATTTTAAAAAACTTCGTAATTGGGTTTATTAGGCAAATATGCCATTATTTGCATTCAAAAAGACTTTCCCCAGGTCCTTCCTCCCTCCTCTCTCTCATTCACTGCTCATTATCAGGAAATCTCGACTTTTACATCAGTCGGGCCCTGTCTGTTCTATGGAGGAGGGACATTAGTCAACAGCAGAGAGCAGAGAAGGGTTACACAGCAGGACCTGTGTGAAAGCTGGTATTCAGAGGTCAGTGCTGACTTCAGAGGAGATAGCCCGGTGATGTAGCTGTAAATTAACTCTGTTGTCCTGTTTTTGGTGCCTCATCTCCCTCCACCCCTCCCCTCTCCATAAGGAACAACGAAGACAGGAGGGAGAGCTTAATAAACTTTTCAGCTAATAAACCAAATTATAAAGTTTTTTAAAATTGCCTGTACTATTCTGGAAACTCTTTCATTTTTTTCCTACTGCGGAGCTGGTCTCTCTTGAGGTGTTTATAGGGGAGCAGTCCTGCTCTAAATGAAGCAAGTAGAACCAAAACCCTCTTTTCTACTAGTAAGCTACCAGTGGAATCTCTTAAAGGGGTTGTGTCATTAATAAAACTTGTTGCATTACATGAAATGACATTGCATTTTTTTTTTTAAACATACACGCATTGCTGAAAATGTATTGTTGGGGTATATTGACACGAACGGGCTCGCAGCGAGATTCTCGCTGCGAGCCCAGCAGGTCCTGGCAGTTCCCATACACTACATACTTGCTGCAGTCTAAACGACCGCAGCGAGTATGTAATTATACCGCCCTTAACCCCTTCTGCTCCCGTCCGGCTCCCCCGCTGTAAAAGCATACATTACCTGTCCTTGCTGCACAGGTCCGGCGTCCTGCTCTCCTGTCCGGCCAATCAGTGGCTGCGGCTGGGCAACACACTAATTGGCCGGACAGGAGAGCAGGACGCCGGACCAGTGCAGCAAGGACAGGTAATGTATGCTTTTACAGCGGGGGAGCCGGGCGGGAACAGAAGGGGTTAAGGGCGGTATAATTACATACTTGCTGCGGTCGTTTAGACCGCAGCAAGTATGTAGTGTATGGGAACTGCCAGGACCTGCCAGGCTCGCAGCGAGAGTCTCGCTGCGAGCCCGTTCGTGTGAATATACCCTTAGGGTGCGTTCACACGTACAGGATCTGCAGCAGATTTGATGCTGTGTTCAGTTATTTAGTTACACTGATATCAAATCTGCTGCAGATCTGCACCATCAAATATGCTGCAGATCCTGTACGTGTGAACGCACCCTTAGAGAGGTATAGACTTAACACATGTACTTATATTGGCTTAATAACCGGTTGCCTTTTGTTACCACCTACTAAGGGTGGGGGCCAGGCTTGCTTAGTTCAGCTGTGATCTCCTGCAAGTACTGGCAGTTGGTCTCCACTAAGCCTTAAAGGGGTAGTGCACCAAAAAAATTTTTCTTTCAAATCAACTGCTGCCATAAAGTGCCAGAGATTTGTAATTTACTTCTATTAAAAAATCTCAAGCCTTCCAGTACTTATCAGCTGCTGTATGCCCAGCAAGAAGTGGTATTATTTCCAGTCTGGAGAGCAGGAGAAGTTTTCTATGGGGATTTGCTCCTTCTCTGGACAGTTCCTGACATGGACAGAGGAGGCAACAGAGAGCACTGTGTCAGACAGGAAAGAAAACACCACTTCCTGCTGGACACACAGCAGCTGATAAGTACTGGAAGGCTTGAGATTTTTTAATAGAAGTAAATTACAAATCTCTGGCACTTCATGGCAGCAGTTGATTTGAAAGAAAAAATTTTTTGGTGCACTACCCCTTTAAGGGGGTTATGGGGACAGTGTGATACATCTGATACCAACTTTGCTTAACGGAACAACCCCTTTAAATGCAGCGTGAACGTGAACAGGCCTTAACTGCTATGAAGCTATTAGAATTAGAGCTGTATCAGATAAGTTAGTCATGTTTTGCTTGCTGTACGATGCCAGATTGGCTGTGTATAGTCCCGGACACCAGACTGAGCAGTAGATGCAGGAGGGAGAAAAGACCTTGACTTGCCTTGTGAAACCGACAAGCTGTAGATAATAATCATGTAGGGACAGATAGGATTACATTACAGATCCAGATTACTGACATGGTAGAACCATTTTGATGGTCATGATGATAGTGATGCCTATGTTGACATGCCGCTGTCCTATTTTTAGCATAATGGGAAAAATGTGACAAACAAATGAATTTGACAAATCACGTTCTGTTGTAATAAAGGGGTTATCCCTGGAATACTTATCATTATAGATAGGTGATAGAATATTGTGACTTGAGTCCCTTAGAATCCTATTACACAGAGTGATTTGTAACGACTGACTATAAACAATCGCAAACGCAAACAATGATAAACGATTTATCATATTACACAGAACGATAGTCGTTGGTTGCGATCGTTACTATATTCGTTTACTCCATATAATTCCAGCAAAATAATAAACAATGTCCAATTACACTGAACGATTAGTGAACAAATGTGGAACTTGAGCGAACGAATGTGGAATTACAACGAACGATTAACGATAATTTAAGGTTTAGATCTAAATCAACGACATACGAATGATTTATCGATCGTTGTCTGCTTCTACACAGAACAATTCTTGTTTAAATTCAAACGATATAGCGATTTTTGGCTGATAATTGTCCTGTGTAATAGGGCCCGTAGTCTCCTGTGTGTGACCACTACTTCCCGGGGGTCGGGGACTTCGGATGCTTAGTGCAGTATAATACAGCTGTGAATACTGGTCAGATTACATTGGAGCGATTGGTGTTACTGTAAGTTCTGGTTTGGCTTAGTGTTTAGTAAATCAACAGTTTCACGTCACCTGCATGATGGACATGTGTGTAGGTTAGAAAGGAGGCACATTATTGTATTTTTCTATATAAAACTACCTTATGTGACAGGCATGCAAGCTGAGTACTGGGGGTTACAAGATTCCCCCCCCCCCCCAATTCATTAATTTGCAACCAGTGGGTTAAAGCGTTGGTATTCCACTTCTGATTGTCACTCTCCACAATGACTGTATAGCACACTTGAAATTCATCTCTTCTGGGAAATCGCTTGCTTGCAAATTATCATGGGGGAAATTATCATGTTACAGTATGACAGACACTGTACTCTGCAGTGACATTTTCTTTTACAAATGCTTTCTAAAGGTGGGGTGCGCGCCTGGAAATATTTATAAAATTCATAACTGTATTAACCCTAATTTCTTTTTTAATGTGAACATTACAGCAATTCTTTTTTTTTTTTTTTTTTTTTTTTTTTTTTTTCTTTTTTTAGTTCTGCGTATGACAACGTGAACAAAGTACGGGTTGCCATCAAGAAAATCAGCCCCTTTGAGCATCAAACGTACTGCCAGAGAACATTGCGGGAGATTAAAATCTTGCTGCGCTTTAAACATGAGAATATTATTGGAATAAATGACATTATTCGAGCTCCAACCATTGAGCAGATGAAAGATGTGTATCCTTTGTTTCATTTGTTGCTGACAACCTTTGGCATAGAAAATTGAGGAAAATTTGTTGCGCCCCTCCCCATCTGTCTAGATGTCGCAGTTATCACTTATCCAGCAGGTAACAGGAGCACATTTCACTCCCTGGCTTGCAGAAGTCTGTCCAGGCTGTTCCATTATAAATCTATGGGGCTGCCCCGATATCGATTGACAGCAGGCAAGTGCATTGATATATCCCCACCCCCAATATACATTTTTGACACATGCCAGTGACATTAAAATAAACTTTTGAAGTGACTGGTATGCTTTAGGTAGAAATTAAATGTACACTATACAGCTAGGTCCACAAAATCCCCAAGTGCTGCAAGTGGATTTAGCTGTGGATTTTTATCCCTGCTTTATAGGGGTGAAAATCTACAGCTTGCCCATATTAAGCATGCTGCCTATTTAATAACTTAGAAAATGTATGTCTTTCATGCATATCTTTTTCCACTACTTCCCCTTATACAGTAAATTGTTGCAGAATGCAGTGCAGTTGATGCCCAGCAAATCTGCCACATTTGGACTGACAGTGAGTTCAAACCTATGGCAATGCAGCGGTTCCAAAGCGAAATAAATCAACTGGTATCTGTTTAAAATTTGTGTGTCTAAGGGTCCATTTACACAAAAAGATTATCTGACAGATTATCTGCCAAAGATTTGAAACCAAAGCCAGAAACAGACTATAAACAGAGATTAGATCATAAAGGAAAGACTAAGAGTTCTTCTCTTTTCAAATCCATTCCTGGCTTTGGCTTCAAATCTTTGTCAGATAATCTTTCTGTGTAAATGGACCCTTAAAGAGACTGTCAACAGGTTTATACTGTCCTATCTCAGGATAGCATAAACTAGTGACAGAGAAGCTGAACAAAATGATGTATCACTTACATTGTTCTGTGCAACTCATCCAGAGAGATCCTCCTGAATAACATGGACAATAGTCCTCTCCATTATGTGCCTGAGCCCAGTAGTCCTGGATATTCATGAGAAACAGAAAAATCTGCCCACCAACTGCTGGTTGGCAGTTATCTATCCATGCTGTGTAAAGTGATTCAACTGTCAATTAGCAGCTGGGGGGAGGGGTGTGGCAAGAATCCTATTCTCCTGCATATTAGGAGAACAGCTGAACAGAATAGTGAAAATAATACATTGTTCTATTCAGCATTTCTGTCACTAGTTTATGCTCCCCTTATTTAAGACGGCATAAACTTAGTGACAGATTCCCTTTTAAGTTTATGTATATTTTCTGCCATCTGTGTTTCAATCTTTTTTGTTTTGTATGTATAATTTACTCAGAGGGGGAAAAAAGGCATATTTTACCTTACATCTGCATCTTCAGCTACATTGTTCAGGATCTTATGGAAACTGATCTGTACAAGCTCCTGAAGACTCAGCACCTTAGCAATGACCATATTTGTTATTTTCTGTACCAAATTCTGAGAGGCCTGAAGTACATTCACTCTGCTAATGTTTTACATCGTGATCTCAAACCATCAAACTTGCTTCTTAACACTACCTGTGATTTGAAGGTATGTTGTATTTTGTGTAACTATATTATACAAAGCCAGTTGTCTCAAGTAAATCTCCTATACTGACTGTGTATAAAAAGCTTAGGGGCTTAGTGGAAGATGGGGTTGTTCATTCTAGATTTCGGAGATGTTACTATTAGTGGAGCACCCACCTATCTACTTTAGAGATATTAGTGGGTAATAGGTCTACAGCCTCCGCAAATTGTAAATATAACAAACTGTTACCTTGTTTTTGTTGATGATTTTCTTCTGTTTTCAAGATAAGTCATTAGCTGTCATGTCCTCTTAGGAAGATGTTAGTTTTTTTTTTTTGTTTGCTTTTTTAAACTGCATTTAAATCTAGAAAGAAAAAAATATTTGACCTATTTGCATTCTCACAATATATTGAAATGTTAATACATTGTGAGGTTTATTTTATAATTTATTTTTTTATTTAACAGATCTGTGATTTTGGATTGGCACGTGTTGCAGACCCAGATCATGACCACACTGGCTTTCTGACAGAATATGTGGCCACTCGTTGGTACCGAGCTCCAGAAATAATGTTAAATTCCAAGGTAGTTCTCTAGTAACATATTATTTTTTATTAAATTTTTTTTATAAACTCTCTATTGAAAAGTGTACAAAACAGACAAAATTTATATGGGGGAATAGTATCAATGTAAAGATGGCCACATGCCAAAGGTAGCTTTGTTGCAGTTCCTTTATTGTATTGTACCACAGTGAAGATAATTTAAGTGGATGGGGTTGTTGCAACTAAACATCCTGGATGCATTTCTGGCCCAGCCACTTACGGTTTGCAAAACACCACTATTCACTTACATTAGCAGCATAATGCAGGGAGCGTAACATAGCAATCTTTGGCCGTGCGACCCATGTCGCAGCCAATGTCATCATGTAGCCCTAGCTTTACTGGTTTTACTGGTGTGCAGTTGTTACATGATAAGATATAGGCTGCACCTTTGTTTTATTACAAGTTTGACATTCTTGTTTCTGACTGCCTACAAAATATAAGTCCTGAAGTTTACTTATTTGGTTTAAATTCCATAGTAATATCCTACTAGTATTTCTCTCAAACTTTATGCTGAATTTTAAACATGACATGTGACTATTTGGATTGAATGGCAATGTACAATGGTAGTTTATTAGAACCTTAAAATAGGCATTTTTAGTTGAGAAGTTACAGGGGGAAAACCAAGTTAATCGTTCCTAAGACTCTCTATGTAAATGTAACTTTTGTTTTTCTTTAGGGATATACCAAGTCAATTGATATTTGGTCTGTTGGCTGCATTCTCGCAGAAATGCTTTCTAATCGGCCCATATTTCCAGGAAAGCATTACCTTGATCAACTTAATCATATTCTTGGTAAGGGCAGATGGAAAAGCCATGTAAAAGATTATGCCTAAAGGTATTAAGAGTTCATCTGTTTAAGCATAATTTTTCTCTCCTTTTTATTGCAGGAATTCTTGGATCACCTTCTCAAGAAGATCTCAACTGTATAATCAATTTGAAAGCTAGAAACTACTTGCTTTCACTCCCACACAAAAATAAGGTGCCCTGGAATAGACTTTTCCCAAATGCAGACCCAAAAGGTAAACCTCATCTATATATCCTAATTTATTAATAAGACAGTTTGTTTGCCCTTCAGGTGCATTTAGCAGAATAGGACCGTGTTGGTGGCCTATGAATGGACCTAGCTGCCGACCCTCTATTTATAGACCTGTCAGCCACTGCTAGCAGTTTAGTTGCACAATATATGGTATACTGTTTAACATCAAGCAGTAGCTGTCAGACATTGGTCTCTATAACCTGATCACTGATGGGGCAATGGCCTCAATGCAGTGGTGCCCATTGTCTTGCTATTAGTGATCACAGCTCATGCATCCACACTGACAACTTAAAAGGTTTTTCTTATATATCTATATCTATCTATCTATATAATTTTATTTAAAAATCTCCAGTCTTCCTGTACTTATCAGCTGCTGTATCCTGCAGAAAGCGATGGATTCTTTTTAGTCTGACAGTGCTCTCTCCTGCCACCTCTGTCTGTGGAAGGAACTGTCCAGAGCAGTAGCCAGTCCCCATATAAAACCTCTACTGCTCTGGACAGTTCCTGACATGGACAGAGGTGGCAGCAGAGAGCCCTGTTTTAGGGTCGGGGCTTGGATTGTCCATGGAGATATATGTAATGTCCAAGGGGTCCAGCAGTAAACCAAAAATACACGTCAACCAAAAAGATACCCTTGTGGCAGATATGTTTGGTGTGTGTGTGAAGGACGTTTTCATGGTGTGTTTATATATGCTGATCTCTGATGCCTAAAATCAAATATTCTTTTTCAGCTCTTGATTTGTTGGACAAAATGTTGACCTTCAACCCTCACAAACGAATTGAAGTAGAGGCAGCTTTGGCCCATCCTTATTTGGAGCAGTATTATGACCCAAGTGATGAGGTAAGAGTTATATGTGGGGTTGTATGACTTATGAAATTACATTACATTAACATACAAAATACAAACTGATTATGAAAGGTTATTCATATTGCCCACTATACACAGAATTTACCACAGTGTTTGTCTAGCTAAGTAGACTTTTATTTAATAGAAGAGCTAATATGCCTCTCAGGCTGTGTACTCAGTTTCCTTGCGACTTTTTAGTGGTTGTCTATTGATATTGATTGCATTTGGTCACTGCCATGTGCACGGAAGCATCACCACCTGCCTTTGCAGGTATATATGAGCAAAACAAGCATATTTTGCAGTGATTGACTCCAGCAGTGCATGATTTGGACCCCAAATGTCTAGCTGTAGACATGTTAAAGTGTCACTGTCATATTATTTTTGTTGTTGTTGTTGCAGAAATCAATAGTCCAGGCGATTTTAAGAAATGTTGTAATTTGCCATTATTAGCCCAGTGATGTAGCTGTAAATTAACTTTTTTTTTTTTTTGGTCCTGTTTTGGTGCCTCATGTCCTTTCACCCCTCCCCTCTCCATAGAGAACAAGAGAACAATAAAGACAGGGGGAAGAGTTTCAAACTGCTTTTTCATGATAAAAATGCATTTTTCAGCTAATACACCTGATTACAAAGTTTCTTAAAATCGCCTGTACTATTGATTTCTGCAAAAAATTTAAATGACAGTGACACTTTAACTGAATTATATAGGACTTTTTAGTTTTTACAATTATAGTGCTATCAGTTAAATGTTGTTTTCAGACTATGTGCTCAATAGTATTTATGTCCTCATCATTATGGTCAATTTTTTTCATCAATAACTAGTAATGGTGAAAAGATACAAAACTATGGCTGTCCAGGCTTTATAGGGTATTATGGTTTTAAGCGGTTGGGATCTAGGCCGCTGAAAGAAGGCAACCAGCTAATGTTGTGGGCAAAGCATGTGAGCCTGTCGTGCACTCTGTGCAGGAACTACATCTAGTCACTGCCTTAAATTTACTCCACTTTGCCAGAAGGAATAAAAATGCTTGAACACATTTCTGAATAGAGAATGGAGGTTATTAACCCATAGCTGCACCAGGACGTTACTGAACGTCCTCGTGCCGCTATGGGAGTTCAGAGGGGGGGGGGGGGGGGGGGGGTCGCGTGGCGTCTGAACTGCCGCGATCCCGGGTGCCGCATGTAGCCCGGGATCGCGGCTATAAGCGGGCACGGTCCGATCGCCGTGCCCGCTAACTAAGTACTTAGAAGCAGCTGTCAAAGTTGTACAGCTGCTGCTAAATACTTGCTCATCTCCATCCCTGGTGGTCTAGTGGGGGAATCGCCGGGTCTTTGCCGTAATGGCGCTGATCCCGGCTCGCCATTCTATTGCTTTCGGCTGCAGCAGCCAAAAGCAATAGAACACCAATCTCATGGATTCATGCAGTATAACTATACTGCATGGATCTCTGAGAGATCAGAGTGCATATACTAGAAGTCCCCCAGGGGGGCTTCTAGTATATGTGTAAAGTAAAAGAAAAATGTATGTTTAATAACACAAAATCCCCTCCCCTAATAAAAGTCTGAATCACCCCCCTTTCCCCCATTTTATAAATAATTAAAAATAAACAAACATGTTTGCTATCGCTGCGTGCGTAATCGCCCGAACTATTAATCACATTCCTGATCTCACACGGTAAACGGCGTAAGCGCAAAAAAATCCCAAAGTGCAAAATTGCGCATTTTTGGTCGCATCAAATCCAGAATAATTGTAATAAAAAGCGATCAAAAAGTCGTATATGCGCAATCAAGGTACCGATAGAAAGATCACATCATGGCGCAAAAAATGACACCTGACACAGCCCCATAGACCCATAGACCCATAGACCAAAGGATAAAAGCGCTATAAGCCTGGGAATGGAGCGATTTTAAGGAACATATATTTTCTTTAAAAGGTTTTAATTTTTTACAAGCCATCAAATCAAATAAAAGTTATACATGTTACATATCGTAATCGTAACAACTTAAGGAACATATATAACAAGTCAGTTTTACCCTAGGGCGAACGGAGTAAAAACAACCCCCCCCCCCCCCCCCCCCCCCCCCCCCCCCCCCCGGCACATTTTAGGCAAAAATTACATCTGCCATAGCAAAGTACAGTTAGTTGCGCAAAAAATTAGGGCTGATTTGGGTCTCTAGGTGGAAAAATGCAGGCGCTATGGCCTTATATACACGAGGCGGGTAAAACAAAAGCGCAAAAATGAAAACTGGCTGTGTCCCCTAAGGGTTAAATCAGGGGTCTTAAATCCCTAATTTTCCTCCCCACACAACCACTTGGTGATGAGTTGAAATAGATCCAAACCCACTCTGGCCATCCACATTTTGTTTTAGACAATGTGTGAGACCTTCTGCTTTGGACTCTGCTCCTATTTAAAGGTCAGTGGTCTAGCATTGTACCTTCACTAGTTACAGCTTCTGAGCAAGCCACCGGTGACAGTAATCCTCTCGGACAGTTCAAGATATTTTGCATTGCTTCTAGAAGCAGTCTGTGAGTGGGTGGTTTTGGATGACAACAAGATGCTTTTTTCCTTAAGTATCAAGATTTCTAATTGGCATTCTGAAACTTAATGACATGCCTTCATCTTCTAAACTAAACTTTTTTTTTTTTTTTTTTCCTTTTATGTTCCTTCGCTCGTGCTGATGACATTTGTACACCCCCAGAAATGTTTTTTATTGGGGGCAGGCACTTTCTCTTATGGGATCTTTATTAGTTAAAGTTTTGTAATGGTTTTTTTTAGAATTAAACCTCAGTAGCATGTTTGATTGGTAAGATTTATTCTTCTATCATGAACCAGTCTTTAGAACTGGCAACACTGGCCCCTCACCTCAACAGCGTAGCAGGTTGTGGTGGCATTCCTGCCCGATTCCTTCCCGGGCATGCCGTTAATAGGACTTCATGTCAGTGGGTAATGTTTTAGTTGCTATTAATGAGGCTTTAGTAAAACCACTGTACTAGATGGGCACATGGTTCTGTCCACACAAATGAAAAACTTTTGTGTTGAGATCTTTTGATTGGGTGGCCATACTGATGGTTTTATATTGGCCTTTCCACTCTTTACATAGGGACATCACTTATGCTATGCCACTTTAACCCCTTGCCTCCGCAGCCTGTTTTGGCCTTAATGACCAGGCTCATTTTTCAAAATCTGACCTGTCTCACTTTATGCGCTTATAGCTCAGTGATGCTTTAACGTATGCTAGCGATTCTGAGATTGTTTTTTTGTCACATATGGCACTTTATATTAGTGGCAAAATTTGGTCACTACTTTGTGTGTTTTTTGTGAAAAACATCAAAATATCATGAAAAATTTTAAAATTTTGCATTTTATGAACTTCTGAAATTCTCTGCTTCTAAAAAAGGAAGTCATAGCACATAAATTAGTTACTAAATCACATTACCAATATGTCCTCTTTATTCTGGCATAATTTGGGAAACATATTTTACTTTTTTAGGCTGTTATGGGGCTTAGAAATTTATTAGCAAATTATCACATTTTGTGAAAATTTCCAAAACTGATTTTTTTTTAGGGACCAGTTCTTTTTTTAAGTTGATTTAGGAGGCTTGTATGCTGTAAAACCCCATAAGTGACCCCATTTTGGAAACTAGACACCTTAAAGAATTAATCTAGGGGTATAATGAGCATTTTAACCCTACAGGGGCTGGAGGAAAGTATTCACAATTAGGCCTTAAAGAAATCGAAAATTTTAATTTTCCAATAATATATATGTTTAGATTAAAGTTTCTCCTTTCCAAAAGGAACAAGAGAGAATCTGCACCCCACAATTTGTAACACAGGTTCTCTTGAGTACAACGGTACCCCATATGTGGGCGTAAACCACTGTATGGGCACACAGCGGGGCTCAGAAGGGAAGGAGCGCCAATTAGCATTTTCAGTGCAGATTTTGCTGAAGAAGTTTCTGAGCGCCAGGTGCGTTTGCAGCGCCCATGTAGTGCCCGTAGAAGAGAACCCCCCCAAAAGTCACCCCATTTTGGAAAGTACACCCCTCAAAGAATTCATCTTGGGGTGTGGTGACCATTTTGACCCCACAGGTATTAGAGGAAAGTATTTAAAATTAGACAGTAAAAATGAAAAACTCGAATTTTTCCAATAATATGTTCGTTTAGTTTAAAATTTCTCAATTTCACAAGGAACATGAGAGAATCCGCACCCCAAAATTTGTAACGCAGGTTCTCCTGAGTACAACGGTACCCCATATGGGGGCATAAACCACTGTATGGGCACACAGGAGGGCTCAGAAGGAAGGGAGCGCCAATTAGCATTTTCAGTTCAGATTTTGCTGAAGAAGTTTCTGAGCCCCAGGTGCGTTTGCAGAGCCCCTGTAGTGTCCGCAGAAGAGAACCCCCCCATAAGTCACCCCATTTTGGAAAGTGCACCCCTCAAAGAATTCATCTTGGGGTGTGGTGACCATTTTGACCCCACAGGTATTAGAGGAAAGTATTCAAAATAAGACAGTAAAATTGAAAAACTTGAATTTTTCCAATAATATGTTTGTTTAGTTTGAAATTTCTCAATTTCACGAGGAACAGGAGAGAAGCTGCATGCCCAAATCTGTAACGCAGGTTCCCCTGAGTAGAACGGTACCCCATATGTGGGCATAAACCACTGTATGGGCACCCAGCCGGGCTCAGAAGGGAAGGAGCGCCAATTAGCATTTTCAGTGCAGATTTTTCCGAAGAAGTTTCTGAGCGCCAGGTGCGTTTGCAGCGCCCCTGTAGTGCCAGCAGAATAGAACCCCCCCAAAAGTCACCCCATTTAGGAAAGTACACCCCTCAAAGAATTCATCTTGGGGTGCAGTGAGCGGTTTGACCCCACAGGTATTAGAGGAAAGTATTCAAAATAAGACAGTAAAAATGAAAAACTCGAATTTTTCCAATATATGTTCGTTTAGTTTAAAATTTCTCAATTTCACGAGAAATGGGAGAAAAAAAGTACCCCAAAATCTGTAACGCAGGTTCTCCTGAGTACAACGGTACCCCATATGTGGGCATAAACCACTGTATGGGTACACAGCAGGGCTCAGAAGAAAGGGAGCGCCAATTTGCTGGAGCAAAACCGCAGCTAGTAATGGTTATTAGAATAGCGCAGTTACTAAAATACAAAAAAAAAAATGAGATTACAGGTAATGTGGGGTGGTTACGGACAGTCTGGGGTGGTTACGGATAATCTGGGGTGGTTACGGACAGTCTGGGGTGGTTACGGATAATCTGTGGTGGTTACGGGCAACCTGCGGTGGTTACGGGCAACGAGGGGTGGTAACGGGCAACGTGGGGTGGTAACGGGCAACCTGGGGTGGTTACGGATAAACTGAAGTGCTTATAGGTAATCTGGGATGGGAACCTGTAACGTGCTGTGGTCGGGGGCAACGTGCGGTGGTCGGGGGCAACGTGCGGTGGTCGGGGGCAACGTGCGGTGGTCGGGGGCAACGTGCGGTGGTCGGGGGCAACGTGCGGTGGTCGGGGGCAACGTGCGGTGGTCGGGGGCAACGTGCGGTGGTCGGGGGCAACGTGCGGTGGTCGGAGGCAACGTGCGGTGGTCAGAGGCAACGTGCGGTGGTCGGGGGCAACGTGCGGTGGTCGGGGCAACGTGCGGTGGTCAGAGGCAACGTGCGGTGGTCAGAGGCAACGTGCGGTGGTCAGAGGCAACGTGCGGTGGTCAGAGGCAACGTGCGGTGGTCAGAGGCAACGTGCGGTGGTCAGAGGCAACGTGCGGTGGTCAGAGGCAACGTGCGGTGGTCAGAGGCAACGTGCGGTGGTCAGAGGCAACGTGCGGTGGTCAGAGGCAACGTGCGGTGGTCAGAGGCAACGTGCGGTGGTCAGAGGCAACGTGCGGTGGTCAGAGGCAACGTGCGGTGGTCAGAGGCAACGTGCGGTGGTCAGAGGCAACGTGCGGTGGTCAGAGGCAACGTGCGGTGGTCAGAGGCAACGTGCGGTGGTCAGAGGCAATCTGGGGGGAATTACATGTGATTAGGGGCAACCTGGGGGGGTTACAGACAATCTGCGGTGGTTACGGGCAACATGGGGTGGTTACAGACAATCTGGGGTGGTTACGGATAAACGAAAGTGCTTATAGGTAATCAGAGGTGGGTACATGTAATTTTGGGTGGTTACGGCAATCTGGAGGGGGTCACTGGCAACGTGTGTGAGTTAGAGGCAACGTGCAGTGGTTAGAGGCAACGTGCGGTGGTTACGTGCAATATGCGGGGTTACGGGCAATCGGGGCTGATTACGGACCATCTGGAGGGGCTCACTGGCAATTTGGGGTGGTTACAGGCAACGTGCGGTGGTTATGGGCAACGTGCGGTGGTTATGGGCAACATGCGGTGGTTATAGGCAACATGCGGTGGTTATAGGCAATGTCCGGTGGTTATAGGCAACGTGCAGTGGTTAGTGGCAACGTGCGGTGGTTAGTGGCAACGTGCAGTGGTTATGGGCAACGTGCGGTGGTTAGTGGCAACGTGCGGTGGTTATGGGCAGCGTGCGGTGGTTATGGGCAACGTGCGGTGGTTAGTGGCAACGTGCGGTGGTTAGTGGCAACGTGCGGTGGTTATAGGCAACGTGCGGTGGTTATGGGCAACGTGCGGTGGTTATAGGCAACGTGCGGTGGTTATGGGCAACGTGCGGTGGTTATAGGCAACGTGCGGTGGTTATGGGCAACGTGCGGTGGTTATGGGCAACGTGCGGTGGTTATGGGCAACGTGCGGTGGTTATAGGCAATGTCCGGTGGTTATAGGCAACGTGCGGTGGTTATAGGCAACGTGCGGTGGTTAGTGGCAACGTGCGGTGGTTATGGGCAGCGTGCGGTGGTTATGGGCAACGTGCGGTGGTTAGTGGCAACGTGCGGTGGTTAGTGGCAACGTGCGGTGGTTAGTGGCAACGTGCGGTGGTTATGGGCAACGTGCGGTGGTTATAGGCAACGTGCGGTGGTTAGTGGCAACGTGCGGTGGTTAGTGGCAACGTGCGGTGGTTAGTGGCAACGTGCGGTGGTTAGTGGCAACGTGCGGTGGTTAGTGGCAACGTGCGGTGGTTAGTGGCAACGTGCTGTGGTTAGTGGCAACGTGCGGTGGTTAGTGGCAACGTGCGGTGGTTAGTGGCAACGTGCGGTGGTTAGTGGCAACGTGCGGTGGTTAGTGGCAACGTGCGGTGGTTAGTGGCAACGTGCGGTGGTTAGTGGCAACGTGCGGTGGTTAGTGGCAACGTGCGGTGGTTATGGGCAGCGTGCGGTGGTTATGGGCAACGTGCGGTGGTTATAGGCAACGTGCGGTGATTACGGGCAATCTGGGGTGGATACGGGCAATCTGGGGCGGATATGGGCAACCTGCGGTGGTTACGGGTAATTTGGGGGGGCTAGGGGTAATCTGGGAGTAAACTGCAATTATTACTATAATAAAAAGTGTGTGTTTTATTTTTTTGTATGTTTTTCACTTTTTGTACTTTATACATTAATTTTCACTGTATTACTATGATTACTGTGATATTTTCTATCACAGTAATCATAGTTCAGTGACAGAGACCAAATTGGTCTCTGTCACTTTAAATTTTCAGAGCTAACTGATTCTGGAGCGCATGCGCACTTCAGAATCAGCCTGGACGTCGAGGAGGACGGAGCTCCGTGGATCAGGTAACGTATGTGCGGAAGGGGGGGTGACTGGGGGACGGGGGTGACTGGGGGGGGTGGGGGGCGACTTGGGGGGGGGCACGGTGACACTTTTTATCCCCTGTCACCAATGATTTATGGTGACAGGGGATAAAAAGTGCTGATCAGCACTGGGAACAGGCGATCGGCGGTATATAGTATATACCGCCGATCGCCTGCTCCGGGACCACACGGGGGGTCCCCGATCACTGCCCCATGCTCTCCGCTACCTCCGGTAGCGGAGAGCATGGGGCTTTGATCACTTACTCATTTCCATCCCTGCCAACAAACATCGTTTGTTAGCAGGGATGGGGGCGGCCATCTTGGATCTGATGGCCGCCCGGGGAGGGTGATCGGGGGGCTGATCTGGGGTCTGAGGGGACATTTTTCATCTCCCCCCACCGTGGATTCACGGTGGGGGGAGATGAAAACTATCGGCGGCGCCGGTAATGCCCGGTACCGGCGGATCGCCGCTAAAGAGGTAGTAGCGGCGATCCGCCGGTATCGGAGGACGAGGGGAGGGGGCCGGGGGACACAGACTGAGTGGCGGTGGGGGGAGGCAGCGTTCTGCAGCCTCCCCCCGCCGCCCGATCGGCGGGGGACACTGAATCTCCCCATAGACGCTGCGGTCGCATTGACCGCGGCGTTTATGGGGTTAACTGCCCGGGGGGGAGCGCGGCTCCCCTCCGGGCAGTGGCAGCAGGAGGAGGCTGTGTGACACAGCCTCCTCCTGCTGCCCGATCTCACCCAGGGACAGACGGGGGAGGCAGGGAAAGCATGACGTCCAGGGACGTCATGATGCATTCTGCCACTGCTTTTCATGACGTCCCTGGACGTCATATTGGGGGAAGGGGTTAAAGATGGCAGGAAGCATAGTAGATGTTCACTGTTAGAGTAGATTGCTTGGCAATCCCTTCCCTTAAACATCTTGCAGGCACTAGCTTTAAGTTAAATTGTAAGTGATAAAAAAAGTTAGTTTTCAGTTGGAATCAAGATTTTTTTTCCCAATCTTTGAAGATAAGGTAACCCACAGTTTATTTAACCCACAGCACTCACATGTAGCCATAACGCAGTGCCAAAAGTGTTCATAGTTTTACCACCTTAGCTCAAGCCCCAGGCAAAACATAGCTGGTCTTAGATGTTTCCCTTTTGTCTTGCAATCCTACCCCACAGCCAAGACATATGAAGAACACAGGAGTGTGTTGTCACAGGCAGTACACAACCAGTACTTGCCAGAAATTCGTGCAGCTCTTTTAAAGAAGACCTGTCAGCAGCTTTTTGCTTACTAAAGTAAATGTAGTGTACAATAGGGCCTCTTACTCTAGAGAGAGAAATCTTTGTTTAGTCCGTCGCTCCAGCGCTGAGCGATAAGGCTACATTCACATGTAGCTAAAGTGGCGGAATTCTCCGCCAGCCTCCCTGTCACAATGACAGTCTATAGGAGGCTTGCGCTGCTCTTCTCTCCGCGCTGAAGAATGAACATTATGACAGGGAGGCTGGCGGCACTCCGTGGCAGAGAATTCTGCAGCAGAATTCCGCCACTTTTGCTATGTGTGAACGCAGCCCAAGCTTTATACTGTAAGGGTACAAACCCACTTGCCGGATCTGCAGCGAGTCTCCTTGCTGCGTTTTTGCAGCGAGACTCACTGCAGATCCTGGCCCTATACTTTCATTAGCAGAGAAACTCGCAGCAGGGATGTACATCCCTGCTGCGATTTTGTCTGCAGCCCTCCCCATTAACCCCCTAGCCGCCGGACATTATACATTACCGGGTCCCCGTTCCTGCTTGCTTCGGGGCTCCCGGTGTCTTCACGGCCTGCCCGGCCAATCAGTGCGCTGCGGCAGGGCAGCGCACTGATTGGCCGGGCAGAACGTGCCGGGAGCCGCCGAAGCAAGCAGGAGCGGGGACCTGGTAATGTATATCCTGCCCGCCCCCCCTGCAGCCCCGATCGCCCGCGATCGTGCGGCTGCGGGGAGCGATCGTGCGGCCAGGGGCTGCAGGGGGGGCGGGCAGGATATACATTACCAGGTCCCCGCTCCTGCTTGCTTTGGCGGCTCCCGGCACGTTCCGCCCGGCCAATCAATGCGCTGCCCCGCCGCAGCGCACTGATTGGCCGGGCGGGCCGTGAAGACACCGGGAGCCCCGAAGCAAGCAGGAACGGGGACCCGGTAATGTATAATGTCCGGCGGCTAGGGGGTTAAAGGGGAGGGCTGCAGACAAAATCAGAAACAGAGTTTCTCTGCTAAGGAAAGTATAGGGCTGGGATCTGCAGCGAGTCTCGCTGCAAAAACGCAGCAAGGAGACTCGCTGCAGACCCGCCAAGTGGGTGTGTAGCCTAATGCAGATTAGAAGCTAAAGCTCACAAGACCTTCCCATAGGCTTCAAATGCCCAGTGATGTTCAGCCCATTTTCTTACAAGAAAAGAGTACATGCCAGCCCTTGTGCTGCCCATAACTTTCATGCTTAGTTTTGTTTTTATTTTCTCCCTCGAAATGACTTGTTTTTCAGTGGAATAGTACAGATTATGGGTTACACTGAATGTGGTATAAATCTAAAATTAGTTTTGCTATATATATATATATATATATATATATATATATATATATATATATATATATATATATATATATATATATATATATATATACACATACCTACATACATACATACATACATACATACATACATACATACATACATACATACATACATACATACACACACACACACACACGGCAGACTTAATCCACTATAGTTAAACAATAAAGCAGTCATTATGTAATTGTCCTTTTTTTGTTTGTTTGTTTTTAGCCTGTTGCAGAAGCCCCCTTTAAGTTTGAGATGGAGTTAGATGACTTGCCCAAGGAGACACTGAAGGAGTTAATTTTTGAAGAAACTGCTAGATTCCAGCCTGGGTACTGACTGTAATATGACCACAGGTAAGTTGAAGTTTATTATCAGTTACTGTAAGGATAACCCTTGGATACAGTACTTATAGTATTACTGCCTATGCTACTTTCTCTTGTATAGTCAGTTTTCTTTAGTGTCCAGTTTACTCTGGTTGTGTTTGGAACAGAGAGTGCCTGTTCCATTAAAATTGATGTTATATCACCCATTCACACTGTAGCACCTCTTTGGTCTTAATGCCTACCCACTTGCTCTCTGATGGACATGCAGGGCCCCAGAAGCAAGCAGAAGGGATGAGCATCAGGTAACTGGAAAGGAGCTGCAGGAGTTTGGGGGTAGGCAGATATAGTTTATAGTGTTGACCCTAGCAGAATAAAACATTAAATATATATCTATAAATCTGAAGTTCCCATTTAATAAACATGGTAGGTTTCTACAAAGGCAAATGTTAAACAGCATTCTTAGGTGTTGAAAGAAAGGATATTGGAGTAGCAATGGTCTGTAAGTCTCCACACAACTCCTTAATGAGTGTTAGTACCCCTTTGACCCACTTAGGTGTTAAAAAGAATTCTGGTAACTCGAGTTTTCCTGTTCTCAGAATTGGCCATGCTCCTCTATAGGTGCGCAGGTCCCAAGCAGCCGCTTCCCTGCATGTCGTCAGGGCAGTGTGCATCTGCTCTTATATGTATAGTATGTAGTGTCCTGTTACAGACAAGTAACACCTCCTTGACAATTTAAAACCATGGCAGCAACATTTCTATTCTTAAACACGTATCATTATGGTTAATCATACAGTTCTGCTTTGTGAATTGTTTGTTTTTTTTGTTTTTTTATTTTTTTTTTGTTCACCAACTGTTGAGTCTTGTTCTTTGGCACCAGTAGACACAAAATATGTACAAATGTGAAACTCTGTGACAGTATGATCCATGTGTGGGTAGAATCCTCCTCATATTTGGCAGTAGCATTTTGTCCCTGTTTTTTTCCTACCTTTCTAAGCATAAACATAAATTCTTGTAAAGCAGGAACTGTAGGATGACGTTGGTGTAAAATGCTCACATTGGCGAGCTGAAGTTGTGCCAAACATGCACAATGTCCAACTTTTGGGAATGAAATTCTGCTATTTTTGGTTACAAGCTACTTTGGGTCAGCCATATTTTCCAAGCAAAAATATGAGCTTAAAGTCTGATGATTTTCCTGGACAATTCGAACACTGGATGAAAGGGGATTTTGTTTTTGCCCTGCATTAGACGACAAATCATCATAGACAATAATAACTACATAATGACCATTTCTGCCCTTATGTTATCTGAACTGCTTCCTATAAAAAAACAGGTCTTTCCTGGAGTTCTCACAAGGGTCGTCAGAAATAGTTTCCTGCGTCTACATTCATGTGGTGCGTCTATGGCAGTGGGCATTTTCACTACGACATTCACACATTGTGGATCCACAATTAGGGTACCTTCACACGTACCGCATCCGCAGCGAGTTTCACGCTGCGAGTTTGCAGCAAAAGCCGCTGCGGATCCACAGCGCAATTTTCATTCCACTGCATAGATGGGACCCGGCCCCTTTAACCCCCGCTGCCTGCAGCCCCGGCCCGAATCATGCATTACCCGCTCAGCGCTGCGCTTGGCTCATCAGCCAATCAGTGCTGCAGTGTACTGATTGGCTGAGGTGCAAGGGGAGCGGGAGCTTCACACAGCCGCAGCGCCGAGCAGGTAATGTATTCTTCGGGCCGGGGGCAGCCCTGGAGCATACATCACCTGCTCCAGGCTCTTGCTTGCTTCGGAACCTCCCGGCATCTCCCGGCAGTCAGCCAATCAGTGTGCTGACCGTCGGGAGATGATGAGAGGCCCTGAAGCAAGCAGGAGTCTGGAGCAGGTAATGTATGCTCCTGGGCGACGGGAGTTAAAGGGGAATGAAAATTCTGCGGATATGTAACCCCCAAAGGCCTCCACACAACCAGGATCCGCAATGGATTTCGCTGCAAGCTCAAAGCGTGAAATCAGCTGCGGATCCAGTACGTGTGAAGGTACCCTTGCAGTCAAATTTAGGGCTTATTGATTTCAATTGGGCGGCTGTTACTGTCCATAGTTTAACGGATCCATAATATGCAAAAATGACTCACAAGCTCTAGTATTGACCATAATTGTGGAACAGATTGTCCCATAGAAGTCTATGGGAGGGTCCTTAATATTTACAGAAGAGACGCAAATTCATAAATACAGATGAGTGATCATTATAAATCATTCCCACTTATTCAACTATCCACTTCCTCTTTTCTGATGATCCACAAAAAATACAGATGCATTGCAGACTAATCAGACAACATAATGATCCATAAAAAGTACTTAACATGTGAATGTAGCCTAAGACTGTTGCTTTAGCTACTTAGAATTATGCAGAACTCGTAGTCACCATAATGCTGTGATTGAATGTAGCTGAATATTTGGTCTCCTGGGCAGCTGGGCATCCATCATTCACTGATCAGTTGGCAGCAATGTTGAAGTGGTTGTACATGAGTAGTAAACATGGATGCTATCTTCTGGGAACGGTGCCACACCTGTTTATAGGCTGTCTGGTAGTTTAGCTTAACTCTAATCTGAAACTTAATATGTACCATGCACAACTTTTGATGCTGTTAGAATTCTGCAACTCTCCATATGTATCTTTTTCGGGCACAATACCCTTATTACAGTCTTCGAATTTAACACTGTCCTTTTATGTTGTGCTTATTTTTCAGGGAAAGGCTGTGAAGGACTTCGCACTCCGACATCTGTGTTCTTGACAGTTCTTCCTCCTTGGCCGTGTCCTGTGACCCATCTCAGCTTGTCCAGTCTAACTCCTTTGAGCCATTAAGGAGGGCGGTTCCTGGTAGTTGTGGCTTTTTATGCTTATGATGAATTCTTTCAGTCTGGAGAAGTATTCTTGACACTCCTTTTGTAAAGCCCAGTTGCAGTATGGTGCAGCAGCAAACTCGCTGATACCTTAACTCACTGCTTGTATATTATTATTATTTTTTTTTTTTTTTACAATGATTTCTTTCCCCTTCTGTTAAGTGGACAGATTGTGTACTTACTTTCACGGGCTTTACATATTGTGTCTAATCCCACGTTACTGATGACTGTGGTAACTTGCATTATTTTTATTTGTTTTGTGTATATTTTTCCCCCCCCTTTTTTTTTTTTTTTTTTTTTTCCCCTCCCCCTTGGGAAAGTTATTACTCTGGGCACTTTACATCTTTTGAAAGCCCCATTTACTTACACATATCACTTTAAACAGTTGCAGTGAAAAGCTTTGAAAACCTGTTGGAAATTTATTATAGTTTCTGGTATTCTCTAGCACTTTCAGCTGAAAAAGCAACTTTAACCATTTGTGCTTGAGGGAACCTTTAAAATTTTATCCATTTATATAGATATATATAGATATATATAAAAATAAAGCTTACTTTGTAGATCAATTTCAAATCATAGCAATGAAAAGCTGCTGCAATATACCATAAATATATATATACATAAAACCTAACTTGGTGAGGATGTGCCACGCGCTGGCTTTTCATGTATGGATCAGTTTTGAGGAAGTTGCATTTACACAGGGGAGATGCATA
Source organism: Dendropsophus ebraccatus (assembly GCF_027789765.1). NCBI lineage: Eukaryota > Metazoa > Chordata > Amphibia > Anura > Hylidae > Dendropsophus > Dendropsophus ebraccatus. Next base: position 22,256,293 of record NC_091456.1, on the reverse strand, counting down.
ACAAAACACCTGAAACTCCTGAAAGATTTCCTTTCAGTTTCGAGGATTGACACAAAGCTTCATGGTTTTTTTTTTTTTTTTTGTTTTCTTTTCCCCAATGAAGCAGCATGCTAGTGCTCTTTCGAATGGTGCCGTGCTCATTGACTGTTGAGGCGCTTGCATTAGTCCTCCCTCCTTTATACAAATATACACACAATTGAGCAATACACCGCCTCATTCCATAATGATCGGTGTATTTCTCGTCTTGTTGGTCTTGGCAATTTTAGTAGGTCTGGCTTCCAGCTAGATTACCGCACCAAGTCCTTGACGGTTTAACCTGCTGTTTCCCGGCCCTCGCCATGAACAGCAATCAAGCAAGCACTAAACTCTTTTACACTGTAACCATTACTTTTTTTTCTCTCCTTTTCTGGTATTTGTTCCTGGAGTTGTATTCCGTGGAGTTTTCTAGATGTTATGTCGCTGTGCAGTGCCTCCTCCTCTTTTCCTCACTGCTCTCTGTGGTGAACGACTTGCCTTGTTGAAAATGACCGTGCCCTCGCATGACTGTTAAGCTTTTCTGTGCAAAGATTGTCTAAGTGCCACATGCATATGACTGGTTGAAACAAGATCTCTTACCTCTAAATTGTGTAATAATTGTTATCCTGTGACCTTCATAAGAATGGAACAGCTCTTTTAACCCCCCCCCCCCCCCTTTTTTTTTCATGTCTGATATATATTTTCTTCTCCCTCCTCTTGAGTAAACATTCTAGTGACTTGTCTGAACTGCCTAGGAAATGAGCAAAAATTGCACTTGTATTTGAAAATAAATTGGGAAAAGACTCTTCATTTATTTTATATATAACTTTTTTTTGTTTGCTTAGTTGGTCAAATTTCCGTGATTGTGGGTTTTTGTAAAAAGTTTCACATGAACTTGGTGAATGAGTTTTTTTTTTTTTTTGTTCTGCATATCTCTCATGCTTACTTGTTAGATAAGATGCTTTTGTTTTGTTATAACAGTTGTGCACAATATCTTTATGTAACATTTGTGCTATAAGGTAGTCTGCTGTGTTTGGAAGGTGGTGAAAAACTGAGCTTGACATATTGCTTTACATGGAAAAAAAAAAAAAAAGGGATGGCTTTGCTGTAATGTTGAGTCGGCAGAACTAGTCTCTTATTCTTTTAGTATTTGAGGGAACCATTAGCCATACTTCACTGCAGGTATTTAACCAGTAATTCCTTTTTTTTTTTTTTTTTTTTTTTTTTATATAGATCTATTTTATTTAACTAGTTCTCTGCCCTCAATGTTCCTGTATCGTGGCTACTATTTATAAGAACAAAATGCTTTATAAAACGGTTCTGGTTATCAGATCTATGAAAATGAGTCTTTAAACATTTCTTCCATGTATCCCCACCCCCCCCCCCCCCCCCCCCCCCTTCTCTCTAACCTGAATCATAACACCAAATGCTTTAAGAAACCTGTAAAGAAGAAGTAACTGTTCATTTTGCATTAAACAGGGAAAGAAATGTACTATGCACTAGCAAATTTTCCCCTCCATGAGTATCACATGGATCATTCAGTCATGCAATTTGCATCAGGGAAAGTAGAAGCCATATTTAAATCTTAAGAGGCATGCCGAAAAATTTTATTAAGTATATGGAGAAAAAAAAAAACTAAACTGAAAGATTTGTTAGTAAATTACATGTGAATTTATTACGCGTTTTAATATCACAAAAGGTATTGCTGAATTGTCTTCAGTTCGTTGGCTTAATTCATCAGAAATTCTTTTTTTTTTCTTCTCTACGTTTCATCTTTAAATTTATTTTTGGCAAACGTATTCCATTCCAGTTTTAAGTATTGCATAATTCATCTGAATGGCCAAAAACGCTTGCTGCTTCCCATTTTTGGAGGTTTCTCACTACAAATGCACTTCACCTACTGCCTTCAGATCTGCTCTTGTTCCCATTACAACAACAAAACAAAACGTCCTTCAATAACCATACACCAGTGTTAGTTTTCTTTTTTTTTTCCCCTGTTGCTCACACCCTAGCCATTCTATTACTTTTGTTTCTTGCATTGCATAAAGGGCATTTGCTACAAATTTTAACTAAAATGCAACCAATCTTTAGAACTTAATTTTTTTTTTTTTCCCCTTCCTCCCCTTCCCACATTGCCTTTTGTGTTGTCCATATACAAACACTCTTTAACAGATTACTAAAAGAGCTTTGTACTTGCTTTGTACTGTTGGTGCCTTTTTAGTCTTGTATTCAAAATGTGTGTAGCTGATTTAAGTAGGTTGTAAAGTTAGAGGTTTCACTGCTCAGACCACGGTTCCCTACTTTTGTTTCGATTTAAATCATTTTGAACGACGAATCCTGGTCTGCGAGCAGTGAATAAATTAAGATTAAAATATTTTATAACAAATTCCTGTATGTTCCTTTAAAAAATGTAATGTAACAGCTGAACATGTATTTTATTGTGAAAGGTATGTAACCTGGTTAATTGATTAAGAAACAAATTGTAAAAGGTTTATAATTTTTTTTTTTTTTTTGTTAATTCTATTGATGTATTTAACTTTTTTTTCCTTAATTGGTTGGATGTTCTATATTTCTGGCTTAAAATTGTGTAAAAAAGAAAAAAAAAGATAAAAAGAAGAAAATATCTTGTAAGACTCCACAAATGCAGATAAAATCATTAAAATTGTACTCCTGTATTACCAAACGTCCTACTTTTATCTACCTTTTTATGGGTTCAGTGTGTATGGCAATTACAGAGGGCTAGTATGGTGGCTTATAGGCCACAGGTGAGTTGGGTGCTGCTTATCTACAGTAGGACTCTGCGGGACTCTTTCTGCCCTTGTGGTTAACAGAGGCTTCATTTTATCACTGGTAATGTAAAGAGCAACTGTTATAACTTTCAACTGCAATTTACATTAGAGTCCCACCAAACCAAAAACGGGAAAGGGGTGGGGTTAAATAATAAACCAAGCAAACTTTCCTATCCTTGTGCCCTTTAGCCAGCTCTGGGGTTCCGTTCAGAGCCGCCGGTGTCCTGCAGCTCAGATTTTGAAAGTCCTAACGAAAGGTGCCCTTTAAATTATGTTGCTATGGAAGGTTAAGTGACAATTGTTTTTGAAAGCCAAGCATTGTAGGACACTTTATATTGCCATTCAAAAACTTGTTTTATGGGACAATCGCAGGCTGTGTTTGGTATTGCCGCTTATGCACATCAAAGGAGGTCTGGCAAAAAATGTTATTAAAGTATTGTATTGCTACCCAAAAGTTATACAAATCACCCATATACACTTATTACGGGAAATGCTTATAAAGTGCTTTTTTCCCTGCACTTACTACTGCATCAAGGCTTCACTTCTTGGATTAACATGGTGATGTCACGTCCTGTCCCGGATAACATAGTGATGTCACTTCCTGGATAACATGGGGATGTCATGACACGACTCCCAGAGCTGTGCGGGCTGTGGCTGCTGGAGAGGATGATGGCAGGGGGACACTGAGGGACACAGGGTACTGGAGGGACACTGAGCATCCCTCAGCCCACACAGCTCTGGGAGTCGGGTCGTGACATCACCATGTTATCCAGGAAGTGACATCACCATGTTATCCAGGAAGTGACATCACCATGTTATCCAGTGATGCAGTAGTAAGTGCAGGGAAAAAAAACACTTTATAAGCATTTCCCATAATATGCGTATATTGGTGATTTGTATAACTTTTGGGGGCAATACAATACTTTAATGAAAATTTTCGCCAGATTTCTCCTTTTAAATAAAGTATTATTGTGTGCATCACATGAAAGTATCCAGTTGGTGTCAGTCATCCACTTATGGTTTATAGAGGGAAAAAAAACTACACAAAAACGCTGCATTTGGTAGTAATCCTGTGAATCCTTGTTAGTTGGTGAAATTCACTACAATAAGTTTTGTAATCTCCATTTTAATCATGATAATATCTATCTATATATATATATATATATATATATATATATATATATATATATATACATATATATATATATATATATATATTATATATATATATATATATTATATATATATATTCTGTGACAATAACAGGATAGTGTTCATGTTAAATGTGATAGTTAGCGAAATGTTACATTCTCATCTGAGCCTGCTGAGTCTTGTGTATGTAGGGAGCCAAGTTTTTAGCTGATGTCAAAGAAAACTTGGAACTGGCATGGTGGAGTTTAACATGTCCAGACTTTTTTTTTCTTGTTCCCCCATTCCTGGGAGGTACGTGCCATTGTTTTTTTGGCAGCTACCTAAGCGATCAGCCCTAACCTCCTGTGGCAAAACCTACATGCTTGGAACATGCAATAAAGCAAGATTGATATCTTAACATATATCTTTATAGTGATTAGTCATTTTTTTAGTACTTCCCTGCATAGAGACAAAGGCAAATGATGACACTGGCTCCATTACTCCATTTGCTTCACACAAACTCTATGCAGTCAGGAAAATCCCCTTTATCAGCCATCTTGCCATGAATACAAGGGATTTCAGAAACAGGCAGCCGTGACTGTGAAATATATCAACTAATGATCACAAAATGTTGGACCCAAAAATGACATTACTGGAAAAGGTGTAAAACTGTTTTAAAATAAAACTCAGCATTTGTGTGATATTTTACAGTTTACAAAGTTAACATTGTGACTTGAGCTGTGGGATGTAAGAATAAGGCTGCATTCCACATCCGTGATCCGTCAGGATCACGGACGTGGAATGCATGTACCGGAGTCCCCCCGCGCCCGGACAGTATCTGTAATTAGATGCTGGGAGCGGGGGAGACTGTATTCATAAGCGCCGCGCTGTAATGAATCAGCTGCGCGATGCTGTTACTACAGCGCGGCGCTTATGAATACAGTCTCCCCCGCTCCCAGCATCTAATTACAGATGCTGTCCAGGCGCGGGGGGACTCCGGTACCGGCATTCCACGTCCGTGATCCGTCAGGATCACGGAACGTGGGAATGCAGCCTAAGGGCTTTCTTATGGCAGATCAAACCTAAAGGTAAATTCAGACTTCTGCTAATAACACCAGTGCATTATGGGAGCTAGTAGTAACACAACTAAAACTCCACTCTTAGGTCACAGGTCAGCAGAATGGAGCCAAAAGCACTGTCTGGACCAAACAAAACAAAGTCTGGATAAGCATTTTCTACACATAAATACAAGTGTAAACTCAACTTAGGGCCCATGTCTACCACATACTGTTAGCTCTGTGTAAGTATGTGGCAGTTTTGTTGTTTTTTACGTTTCTTGGCTTGGTCGGCCATGACTATAAACATTATGCAGGTATCCTTTTTTTGTACCACTTAAAGGGTTGTTCACCAAATTTTTTTTCTTTCAAATCAACTGGTGCCATAAAGTGCCAGAGATTTGTAATTCACTTCTTTTAAAAAAAAAATCTTAAGTCTTCCAGTACTTATCAGCTGCTTTATGTCCTGCAGGAAGTAGTGTATTCTTTCGTGTCAGAGAGAGCACTGTGTCAGACTAGAAAGAATACACTACTTCCTGCAGGACATAAAGCAGCTGATAAGTACCGGAAAACTTGAGATTTGCTGGGAGTAGTTTTGAAAGAAAACATTTTTGGGTGAACTACCCCTTTTAATAGCTTATTTATTGATATGGATGCTACAAAAAGGGGTTGTGCCATGACAAAGTTGCTAAAGTCATATGTATACCACTTACATATATGTAAAGGAGTATAAATCTGCTGTTTTTAGTTAAGGAAGTTACGTGTCTTCTGTTTTCCCCCATGAATTTAAGCACTCCCTGTTTTCACACTCTGAACTGAGTGCAACAGTGCAGACGCTTCCCCCACAATACTCCTTGCTTGCAGATAAGTGTAGTCCGACTGCCAATACTTGCTGGAGATTTTAGTTGCCCTGAGGATGCCTGGCCCACCTTAGTGGACTGAAAAGAAGGGCAACAGTTTATCAAAACAGTGCGGGCACATGGGATTAGTAAGTCCATATCTGGAACCGTACGGTTTCAGAAATACTTTAACACTTGAAATGTTTAATTTCAGAAAATGCTCCAGTTTATTCACTAAACCAGTGATTTTCAACCAGTGTGCCGCGACACATGGTCGGGTGTGCTGCGGGGAAAGTTATTCAAACTATGGTGCTCCTGTGAAACAGGAGAAAACAATGGGGGAGAGAAACCTGGGGATGGGGGGGGGGGGGGAAACAGGGGAGAGAAACAGCAGGGGGGAGAGAAGCAGAGGGGAGAAGAAAACAGGCCCAGGTTTCACACTGAGTGAGTATAAATATATTTAGAATCTATATTATTAACTATATGTATAATATGTACTGTTTTAGGGTACAAACCCACTTGACGTATTTGCTGCGTGAATCAGTCTTAAAAATAAGCAGGCAAAACACAGGTTGGCTTTATACAATTGTTCTGCGTTAAAATACGCAATTGCGTATTTTTGAAGCGTGAAGCTTGTTGTTAGCAAAGCATCAGTGCGAAAAACGCATGTAGCTTCACGCTTCTAAAATACGTAATTGCGTATTTTAACGCAGAACAATTGTATAAAGCCAACCTGCGTTTTGCCTGCTTATTTTTAAGACTGATTCACGCAGCAAATACGTCAAGTGGGTTTGTACCCTAAGTGTCTAGTGCCATTTTGGTTGGTGGTGTGCCCCGGGATTTTTTAAGTATAAAAAGTGTGCAGCGGCTCAAAAAAGGTTGAAAATCACTGCACTAAACAATACAATTCCTTTAAGTTTATCCAGCACATACCTCTGATGCTAAACCAGGATGGAATCCAAAAAAATTGGAGACTTAGGGGGAGATTTATCAAAGGGTGTAAAATTTAGACTGGTGCAAACTGGCCACAGCAACCAATCACAGCTCAGCTTCCAGCTCTGGTGAAAGGAAAGACGTGCTGTGGGCAGTTTGCACCGGTCTAAATTTTACACCCTTTGATAAATCTCCCCCCAAGTGAATATCCATTAAACCTCATTGTGTTTCTCAACATGTTTTATAGTTTGGCAGGGTCCATTCTCTTGTTGAAGGATGTCCCTGTTATAAGGAAGTACTCTTAGGCTGGACATAGTCTGCAATAATATTTAGTTAGGTGGTACATGGATGACAGGGCCCAAAGGTTCCCGGCAGAACACTTCCTAGACATTACACTGTCTCCACCGGCTTTCTGTTCTATAGTTGGTGTCATCTCAACCTTAGGTAAGTGACATACATGCATCATCTCATCTGAGTGATATAACAGAAATGTTATTTGGCACATCACACCACCTTATTTTTATTTATTTTTTTGTGTTGCGCTATGTTATGGAGCACAAGAGGTGTCCATTGTAGATGCTGTATAACTATAGATAATTTTTTTAAAAAATATATAAAACAATAAGATGACTAGTAATAGAAGAGTTTGTTCTGTGGTTAAAGTGGGCAAATAGAAAAACCAGTAAAATTGGGTAGCCATTGGCTACTCCGTTAATTTAAAGGGAACCTGTCACCGTGGACGCGGGTACAGAGCCTGCCCGACCCCCCCGGTGCAGCCCCGGAATACTTACCCTTTCTGGTGAGTCCTGTTCCTGGAGCCGATCCCGGAACGAAGATATCAGTGCCCGTGCGCTGCAGAGATGAGTCCGATGCCCATAGAGAATGACAGCTCCAGTCATTATGGGCATCGGACTCATCTCAGGTAATTTGCATACAGCGCAATCCTCTTTACGGTACATTCACACTTACCGCTTCCGCAGCTGATTTCATTTAAATAACTGAACATAGGATCAAATCTGCACCATCAAATCTGCTGCGGATCCTGTAGGTGTGAACGCACCCTTACATACTATCAGCATATGCAGCAGTACTGTGGGCAGCCTATAGTCTGTAATATACCTTCCTGAACCTCAGCTGTGTGAAAACAAAAACACTACACTAGGGGTGGAGTACTGCTGTGCAACTTTTTATGCTAAAACAGAAAAATGGCACATGATGGATCTCACTAACAAAACCACGCCCCGTCCGAGAGTAAAATGGGAAAAAGGCCGGAGCAAACTTCTCAAAGGAAATCAAAACCGTCTTTATGAATCAAGCACAAGTTTTTCTTATGTATAAAAACTCTGTATTAGGCTGGGTTCACACTGCGGTTTTTTCATTCTGTTTAACTGATCTGTTTTTAAATGGTTCCTTTTAATGTCAACCATGTTTTTCTGTTTGCTATAAGATAAATGGAGCCGTTTCGTTTTTTAAAGTTGTAAGTCAATGGAAAAACAGATGGCACACAATTGCATAATTGATACGTTAAATGGACTGTAAAAAAACGCATGGTAACCTTGTCTTATGGTCCTTTTACACAGAATGATTTATCGTTCGAATTTGCACGATAACTATCAAATTCAAATGATAATCGTACGTGTAAACGCAGCGAACGCTCAAGCGACGAGCGAGAAATCGTTCATTTTGATCTTTCAACATGTTCTCAAAAAAATCGTTGATCGTTCGCAAAAAAATTGCAGATCGTTCCGTGTAAACAGTCTTTCAACAATGTCACCTATGTGTGAGATAGGCTTAAGCGATCGCAAAACGATTTTTCCGTACGATGTATCATTCCGTCTAAACGTTGATCATTATAAAAAAAACTTTGTTCATTCAAAATCGATGATCGGGCGAATTATCGCACCGTGTAAAAGTACCATTAGCCACACACAATGATGCATCTGCTCCTGGTATGAGAATGCCAGTACCGCGGTCCTTTTTTTTTTTTTTCCTTTTTTCCTCTCTCTTTTTCCCCTCCCCCTCGTTATAACCGCGGCCCGATTCCCGTACACAGCGCTGGTCTATGCCCGGTCAGAAGCGCTGGAGGCGGGCCTGCCTGCCCCCAGTGTGACGTTCTGCCCTCCCCTCTGTGATGCTGCTCCATTCGTATCAATGGAATTGCATCACAGAGGGGAGGAGTTTCGTCACACTGGGGGCGGGCGGTAGAACTGCGCTGTACAAGAAATGGGATGTGGCTCAAATAGAGGACTGTGGCTCCGGCATCCCAGCGCCAGTCTATTGATGTAAAGATCTATATGATTTTTAAAAAGAATAGTGTTCATGGTGAACAGCATGTTCCTAAAGCCTCCCCACCCACCACTTATAACCACCTGACAAGTGTGTATCGCCTTTAAATCCTAATACACATCTGTTGTACCGCGCCTGCTCTTTTCTGTGCAGTAATTGCTCCCACTCCTCTTACAGCATATGATGCATGCTACTCTGCAGCGATGTACAGGCGCAACGCTCTGCACTAAGCAATACAATGACATAAGCCCATAGAACATTTGCACGGTATACAATGTATTGTGATGCAGGCACAAGCTTGAGTATTTAAAAAAAAAAAAAAAATTGTGGCAAGGGGGGGGGGGGAAGTTGTCCTGGAACACAATAGCGTCGCAGTTTTCTGAATTACACCAAATAATACTGCTACTTTCAACAAATGGTTTGCTGGCATGGCAACAAGCTGCAGGGAAAAAAAAACCTTGTCACATTAGGGGAAGAAAAGCAGCCTCCCAGTCTTATGTGGATGGATTAACTGTGTCTGCCGGATTGTCCTTTATAGCACGTACTAATATACTGGTGGCTTTTCTGCACCACGTTGGGTTAAGAGCCTTTGTTGCTAGAGGCTGTAGCACTACACTTGTTGCTGTGGCAGCATCATGTCCTTGGATACAGCAGCTGCATCGGGGAATTGTGTCAATGTGTTTCTCCCCTATTATTTTATTTTTTTTTATTTGCACAAACAAGGTGTGAAGTGGAGAGAAAAGGGGAAATTCCATTGACCTTTCATTAAAAAAAGGACCATAGATCGCCACTGTTTTTATGTTAACGTCCATGCAGATAATGCAGTAAAGTGGCATCAGAGCTCGATTATATAGAGGATAAATGAAACAGGTGGCTGGCAACAGATTGACTAAAAAAAAAAAAAAAACTAGTGGGAAGCAAATCTGTTGGTATAGAAACCGAGTATACATCATGGAGAACTCAATATTCTGCTTTCTAATTTGTATAGTCCAGATAATTAAAGGGGTACTCCAGCAAAAAAAAAATCTTTTTGTTTCAAATCAGTTGGTTTCAAAAAGTTATATATATTTGTCATTTACTTCTATTTAAAAATCTCAAGTCTTCCAGTACTTATCAGCTACTGTATGTCCTGCAGGAAGGGGTGTATTTTTTATCAGTCTAACACAGTGCTCTCTGCTGCCACCTCTGTCCATGTCAGAAACTGTCCAGAGTAGGAGAGATTTTCTATGGGGATTTGCTGCTGCTCTGGACAGTTCCTGACAAGGACAGAGGTGGCAGCAGAGAGCACTGTGTCAGACTGGAAAGGATAACGATCAGCATTTAGACGAAGAGATAAATCGTTTGAAAAATTCGTTATTGCGATCGTTTTAAGATCGCTTAAGCCCATCTCACACATGCGGTGAATCGGTGAAAGACTGTTTACACGAAGCAATCTGCAAATTTTCAGTAATTGACCAACGACCATTTGAGAACATTTTGAAAGATCACAATGAACAATTTCTCGCTCGTCGCTTGATCGTTCGTTTATACAAGGCGATTATCGTTCAAATGTGATCGTTATCGTGAAAATTCAAATGATAAAAGGACCATTAGACTTCAAAGTCTTTAACTTATGAAACTGGTATTGAGCCCTGAAACGTGGTTTCTTTGGTTCCTACAAAGTCAGTTTATGATCCACTGTTGGGGCCATCCTGATCTCCTTGCTGTTTGTGCCCTACACCCTCTGTTAATCTACAGCGAATATTTATGATTGTCTATCGCTATTCGTTTGCATCACCCACAATCCGCCTGCTACGGATGTTGGGCACCAGCGGTATCGTCCTGCATCAGCCACCACCCACTCTTGCTGTTATAGATGATGTGCTCTGAGCACACCACATCCAGGTAAGTCTATCCATTAGCCGGGATGTTTTACTCTATGGTGCACCCTTACGTCTAGCCTCCTACTCAGTGTAACAGCACCCATCTTGCCTCAGAATGCATCCTTGGTGGAAGAAAAGCCTTTCTAGCTAAGGGTGCGTTCACACTATGGTATCCGCATTGAGAGCTTCCTGCGGATCCAGCCACATGCCCTACTGCTTAAAGATCCGCCTCTCCCATAGGCTCTATTCTATCCAAGCAGATCCTGACGTCCGCTTAAAAAGAATTGACATATCAATTCTTTGGGCGGACGACACAATCTCCATGAGCATAGAATGAAGTCTATGGGACGGGCTCACTCACCCCCCCTCTCGGCCCCTCCCTCCTCCATAGATGATAATGGACACAGAAAACCAGCTTCTTCTGAAGTGAGGGGGGAGGCTGCAAAACTGCGTTTTAAATATAGAAGCAAACTCTTGCTTAAAGGGAACCAATCACGCTAAAATTGGCCATAAAGCTAAGGAAACGTGCTGGTACATCACCCAGCACACTTCCCAGACATCCCCCTGTAGCCTGCGTCCCCTGTACATATAGACCGCAAAGTTAGTTTAACAATCTCCCGCGCTGTATGTAAATTACCAGCTAAATAGTCACAGTGGGCATGTGGCTGGTCTTCTAGTCATGGTCCTGGGCGGGTTCCGGCACTGTAATCACAGTGTGTTGGAAAGCGCCGCATGCTGATGTCACCCGGGGGACGTCTTTACTATGCTGAGCAGTCTTCTCTGGCTGCACTGCGCATGCGCAGCATAGTAAAGACGTTGGCATCGCAGACGTGCAATGTTGGCCCCCCGGGTGACGTCAGCATGCAGCGCTTTCCAACACGCCCAGAGGGGCTGTGATTACAGTGCCGGAACCCGCCCAGGACTGTGACTAGAAGACCAGCCACACGCCCACTGTGACTACTTAGCTGGTAATTTACATACAGCGCGGGAGATTGTTAAACTAACTTTGCAGTCTATATGTACAGGGGACGCAGGCTACAGGGGGATGTCTGGGAAGTGTGCTGGGTGATCTACCAGCACGTTTCCTTAGCTTTATGCCTAATTTTAGTGTGATTGGTTCCCTTTAATAAAACCTATTGCCATTACTATTAATACTTAAAGTGTAACTATAATTTCAGTAGCCAAAAAATGAAATTTCTCAAATAAAAAGCGCACGTGTTACCCTTTAAAAAGAGCCCTAAACTGCGTTGATAGCGTGTACACTCGCTGAGATATCACCAGTTGTTTGGCTCAGAAGAATAAATGAATTTTTCTCCTGGCTGAGAGAAAGTGGGCGTGGCCTATCCCTCATCTCCCTGGCTGGGTCCCTTCAGTCACTGAGCAGCACATCACACATAGCAGGATTAGATACAGCCCCAGCATACAGTATCACAATGTAAGATTAGATACAAAGCGCCAGCTGATGGTATCACACACAGTGGGATTAGATACAGTCATCTGCTCTCATTACACTGTAGGATAATGTCAACCATGGAGGTGGGGGCACCTGCTGCAGACCGCTGATAGTGAATGTTATATGTACTATGGAAGGACTACAGCTGTGTTGTGCTGGGACTTGTAGTCCTCCCCTCAGTGACTCACCCACTCTCCCTCATGCAGTACATTGGAGTCATGGTGGCATGTCCCTCCTTGTTGAAGCACTGAGTACTTGTCCCTCCATCCATCTCCTCCCCTGCGCTGCTCCTCACACACAACACCCTCAGCTTTCTCTCTGTGTCAGGGCAGTTATCTGATCCTCCTTAAGAGTCTGTACTCTTAAAGGGAACCTGTCACCCCCCGTACCGGGGTGACAGGCTCCCGACCCCCCGTTAGAGACCCCTATACTTACCTCATCCCGCCGGGTCCCGCTTCTGGATTCGGTCGGGTCCCGGAGATCTCAGCCGCTGCAGCCCGGCGCGCGCGCTGAGAGATGAGTCCAACACCCATAGAGAATGACAGGAGAGTCCAGCGCTCCGTCATTCTCTATGAGCGTTGGACTCATCTGTCAGCGCGCGCGCCGGGCTGCAGCGGCTGAGATCTCCGGGACCCGACCGAATCCAGAAGCGGGACCCGGCGGGATGAGGTAAGTATAGGGGTCTCTAACGGGGGGTCGGGAGCCTGTCACCCCGGCACGGGGGGTGACAGGTTCCCTTTAAGTACGGATCTGCAGGGAGGGGGCGTGTCCAGCAGGAATGCAGAAATAAGTCAGAGCCAGAGAGGGCTGTAAGGGCATAATCAGCCTTATGTATTTAAAAAAAACTGTTCATTTTAGGTTATTAATGTATATTGCAAAAAATCTTATCATGACCTAAGCGAACTAAAACTGAAAGGTCAAAATATTTTATAGTTACGCTTTAAAGTAACATTTAACCGCTTAACGACATCGGGCGTATATTTACGCCCTGATGCCGGTAAGGACGTTCAGAGCGGGGCGCGCGGCGACCCCACTCTGAACCGCGGCGGTCCCGGGTGCCGCATGTAGCCCGGGACCGTAGGCATTAGCAGGCACGGTCCGATCGCCGTGCCCGCTAATACAGTAATCAGATGCAGCTGTCAAACATGACAGCAGCATCCGATTACCGGATTCAGCTGTACCCTGGTGTCTAGTGGCGGAGATCGCTCCCCCGGGATGTTATCCCGGAGGAGCGATCTCCGTTTCTGAAGCCGGCCGGGGACCGCTCCAAGATGGCACCGTCCCCGGCTCGGCACTCGTTTACTTCCGGCTGCAGCAGCCGAAAGCAAACGAGTGCCTATCTCATGGATCTCTGCAGCATATCTATGCTGCAGAGATCTCTATGAGAGATTAATGCACTTATACTAGAAGTCCCCCAGGGGGAATAACCCTAACCCCAGGGGGGCTTCTAGTATAAGTGTAAAAGTAAAAAAAAAGTATTGTTATTAGTAAAAAGCCCCCTCCCCTAATAAAAGTCTGAATCTCCCCCCTTTTCCCAGGTTATAAATAAAAGTAAATAAATAAATAAACAAACATGTTTGCTATCGCCGCATGCGTAATCGCCTGAACTATTAATCACATTCCTGATCTCGCACGGTAAACGGCGTCAGCGCAAAAAAATCCCAAAGTGCAAAATTGCGCATTTTTGGTTGCATCAAATCCAGAAAAATTGTAATAAAAAGCGATCAAAAAGTCGTATATGCGCAATCAAGGAACCGATAGAAAGATCACATCATGGCGCAAAAAATGACACCTCACACAGCCCCATAGACCAAAGGATAAAAGCGCTATAAGCCTGGGAATGGAGCGATTTTAAGTGACGTATATTTGTTGACAATGGTTTAAATTTTTTACAAGCCATCAGATACAATATAAGTTATACATGTTACATATCGTTTTAATCGTAACGACTTGAGGAACATATATAACAAGTCGGTTTTACCCCAGGGCGAATGGCGTAAAAACACATTTCCCCCAAATAAACAAAATGTTTGTTTTTTTTCGATTTCACCACACTTTGAATTTTTTTCTGGTTTCGCAGTGTACTTTATGCAAAAATTCAGCCTGTCATTGCAAAGTACAATTAGTGACGCAAAAAATAAGGGCTCATGTGGGTTTCTAGGTGGAAAAATGCAAGTGCTATGGCCTTTTAAGCACAAGGAGGAAAAAACTAAAACGCAAAAATCGAAATTGGCTCTGTCCTTAAGGGGTTAAATAACAGTTAAAGTGTCACTGTTGTATTTTTGTTTTGCAGAAATCAATAGTCCAGGCGATTTTAAGAAACTTTGTAATTGGGTTTATTAGGCAAATATGCCATTATCAAAAAGACTTTCCCCAGCCCCCCCCCCCTCTCATTCACTGCTCATTATCAGGAAATCTCAACTCTTTTACATCAGTCGGGCCCTGTGTAACCTATGGAGGGGGGAGGGGGAAGATTAATCAGCAGCAGAGAACAAAGGATTACACAGTGGGAGCTGTGTGAAAGCCAGTATTCAGAGGTCAGAGAGGTTAGTGCTGACTTCAGAGGAGATAGCCCGGTGATGTAGCTGTAAATTAACTCTTTGTTGTCCTGTTTTGCTGCCTCATCTCCCTCCACCCCTCCCCTCTCCATTGAGAACAATGAAGACAGGGGGGAGAGCTTCAAACTGCTTTTTCATGATAAAAATGCATTTTTCGGCTAATAAACCCAATTACAAAGTTTCCTAAAATCGCCTGTACTATTGATTTCTGCAAAAAATATTTAAACAACAGTGACACATTAAACTTTAACAGTGTTCCAACAGTATATACAGTGTATACACATATAGCATTGGTGCAGCAGTGGTCACACAGTCTCCATGAAAGTTCAGTGATGGGAGCCACCTCTAAATCTGCCCAACCATGTTGTTATTATCCCTCTGTCTGTATTGCTGCATATTTAGACAGATTTCCCTTTCAGGAGTTTTGGAGGGCCGGTCATGTTAACAATACTTCATAAGATCATCTTTTGCCCATGAATCAGATTTATGTCTCTGACCTTTCACTGTAATGTATGACCAAAGGCATAGTTACAGGACACATATTTTCAATGAAGCGTGAAATTCCACACTCTAAAACATATCACTTATTTTACCTACTGGATTTTTCTATGTCAAATACTGCTCAAAGTCTTAAAGTCAGGAGTAGGACTCAAATTGTATTTTAAAGTTCATAAAAGGAAAATCGCCTACCCAAGACAGCTCTTTAAAGAGGTAGTTAAAAAAAAACTTTCAAATCAACTGGTCCCAGAAAGTGCCAGAGATTTATAATTTACTTCTATTAATTTTTTTTTAAGTCTTCCAGTACTTATTAGCTGCTGCATGTCCTGCAGGAAGTGGTGCATTCTTTCCAGTGTGGAGAGGATTTGCTACTGCTTTGGACACAGTTCTTGACACAGACAGAGATGGCAGCAGAGAGTACTGTGTCAGAGTGGAAAGAAAACATTTTCTGCAGGACATACAGGAGCTGATAAGTACTGAAAGGCTTGAGATTTTTTAATAGAAATAAAAAAAAAAAATATTTAAAATCTCAAGCACTTTCTGGCACCAGTTGATTTAAAAGAAAAACATTTTTGGTGAACTACCCTTTTAAAAAGGGAACTCCAGGTAGAGGTAAAAAAAAAAATGAAGCTTCTACAGAAGCAAATCGCATTACTTACTGTACCTATCTCGGTTTTGAAACTACAAAAAATCCAATTGGGCGGTTTTGTTCTGTATTGTGTGATTGTTTTTCCTGGTTGAGCAGTTGTACACAGTACTACAGGTTCCAGAATGCAATGCTTTCCCTCAGCTGTTCATCACAGTCCCCCACCCTGCACATTCCCCACCCAAATCTATTGCAGAACATGTAGGCTGTGTTTACACATTGCAGTTTCATTATGTTACTGAATTAATTGCAGTACTTTAGCATTTCATTATGGTCAAACCCACACGCTCTATTCTCTAACTGTAAAACCACACAGCACGCTCTATTCTCTAACTGTAACACCACACAGCACGCTGTATTCTCTACCAGTAACACCACACAGCACGCTGTATTCTCTACCTGTAACACCACACAGCACGCTGTATTCTCTACCTGTAACACCACACAGCACGCTCTATTCTCTATCTGTAACACCACACAGCACGCTGTATTCTCTACCTGTAACACCACACAGCACGCTCTATTCTATACCTGTAAAACCACACAGCGCGCTGTATTCTCTACCTGTAACACCACACACCACACTGTATTCTCTACCTGTAACACCACACAGCACGCTCTATTCTCTATCTGTAACACCATGCAGTGCTCTATTCTCTATCTGTAACACCACACAGCACGCTGTATTCTCTACCTGTAACATCACACAGCACGCTGTATTCTCTACCTGTAACACCACACAGCACGCTGTATTCTCTACCTGTAACACCACACAGCACACTGTATTCTCTACCTGTAACATCACACAGCACGCTGTATTCTCTACCTGTGATTGGGGTATCCAGCCCCGCCTCCTGTGACATCACGCCCTGCCCCCTGTCTGCATCATCAGCTTGTGCTCAGCAAACACTCACAATGTGAGATAGAGGCATGGAAGATTTGTTTCTTAAGGGGGGAGAGCAGCAGGAGCAGGAGACAATGTGGATTGGCACAGAGGCCATTTTTCTTCACTTCCAGGATTTCATTCAGCTACCAGTGTGGCAGAACCGTACAGATATGGTAATACATTGTATAGACACATCTATAGAACTTTTAAAGTACTTTTAATAGAACACAAGTTTTCCTTAGGTGGAGTACCCCTTTAAGGCTGGATTCACATATGCATTTTTTTTGTGCCAAAACCATAAGTAGATTCAAATGAGATAATGGGAGGACTTGTATCTCTCTTTTCTGTAGGATCCACTTCTGGTTTTGGCACAAAAACTGCAGTCGAAGTTAAAAAAAACTGTTGCGTGTGTTTCCAGCTTTAGGCTGGGTTCACACTACGTATATTTCAGTCAGTATTGTGGTCCTCATATTGTAACCAAAACCAGGAGTGGATTGAAAATACAGAAAGGATCTGTTCACACAATGTTGAAATTGAGTGGATGGCCGCCATTTAATGGCAAATATTTTCTGTTATTTTAAAACAACGGCTGTTGTATTGAAATAATGGCCGTTATTTACTGTTATATGGCAGCCATCCACTCAATTTCCACATTGTGTGAACAGATCCTTTCTGTGTTTTTAATCCACTCCTGGTTTTGGTTGCAATATGAGGACCACAATACTGACTGAAATATACGTAGTGTGAACCCAGCCTAAAGCTGGAAACACACACAACCCAGCCCAAGGAGTAACATTTTAATCTAAGGAGACTTTCAGGAACCTGGAGAGTCTAGATTCGTAAGACCTACTTCTTGCACTGGGAACAAGGCCTAAGTCAAAGTCTACTTGTAAGAGTTTAAGCAGAAGGAGAAAATGAGGGAGCTCAGGTCGGTGACATGAGATGTTGGCGTGTCTGGGGAAATTAGTGGCCATTAAGCCAAAGGAGCATTTGCTGGGTCAGCCACAGATATGGCAAGCAATGTGAAGTGCTGTGAAATAAATTTCCACTAAATAAATAAAGGAATTATAATTATACTGGACATAATCTGCCTTACAATCAATGTTCCAGTTCATGCAAACGTATCTAGTGGGATTAAAGCAACTCTGTTCCCACAATCTGATCCCCCCAAACTACTTGTACCTTCGGATAGCTGCTTTTAATCCAAGATCTGTCCTGGGGTCTGTTTGGCAGGTGATGCAGTTATTGTCCTAAAAAACAACTTTTAAACTTGCAGCCCCGTGCCCAACGGGCGTGGCCTAGATTGTGTATGCATAAGGCTGGCACCGCCTCTCCGTCTCTCCTTCCCAACCTCCTCATGATTAGGAATGCCCCAGGCAGATTTTCTACTATTCATCACCTGTGTCAGCTTGGCACATGGGCTGGATCGTTAAGGCACCTGTGCAATGTTCAGACAGGAGAAAATGTTTTAGGAGCATGGAGGGTGGGGAGGAGTGGTTCAAAGTTAGGGCACAGATATTCTAGGCCACGGCCGTTGGGCACGGGGCTGCCAGTTTAAAAGTTGTTTTTAGGACAATAACTGCATCACTTGCCGAACGGACCGCAGGACAGATCTTGGATTAAAAGCAGCTATCCAAAGGTACAAGTGGTTTGGGGGGGTCAGATTGTGGGTGCAGAGTCGCTTTAACATCAGGGCTTTATGAAGGTTATGCAGGTTCCTCAACACCAAACTCATTATGTTATGCTGAAACAGGAAAGGGCCTTCCCCAACCTGTTCCCCAAAGCTGAAGGAAACAACTATGTAGAATGTCTTTCTCTATGCGATAATATTAACATTACCTGTCACTGGAAATAAGACAATCGAGCTGTGTAATAGCCTCAGTCAGTGAGCCCTGATATAGCAGATTGCCGCTTACTTACATTAGTGATCGGGACGTCTAATGAGGCCCTTAGACCAGATATGGACTTAGTTTTATAGACTGAACAATGCAGTGTGCAAGGAAACTAATAGTTTTAAAGAGGATTTATTGCTTAGATTTGTTTTTACTTATTAGGCCACATTCACATGCTCTATGAATCATGGAAGCTACGGACCGTGAAGCTGCGGCCCAGAATTAGGAACTCTTGGCATTACGTATCGCTATGATGTCAAGGCCAAACCTGTTCATATCTTCGTGCGACTGTGTCAATACAGAAGTGGGAAGATGTCAATAGCTTCATGGAGCGTGCGTGTGAATGCGGCCTTAGAATAAGATACTGTAACACAATGGAGGAGATTTATGAAAGGGTGTAAATATACACCTGGTGTAAACTGCCCACAGCAACCAATCACAGCTCCTCTTACAGTTTACCAGAGCTGAAAGCTGAGCTGTGATTGGTTGCTGTGGGCAGTTTACACCAGGTGTATGTTTACACCCTTTCATAAATCTCCTCCATAGTTTTTTCCATTTTGTTTCTATTTTCTGATTCTTTTCTCAGTCTCTGTTCATTATTATGGTGCAGCCTTGTGATGCTATCTTGTGTTGTTATCTCAGCTCAGCTTATGGTATTGTCGTAACGCCAGTGCTTGTCCAGCACACAGGTGTGATGTTGGTACTTGCTTTGTTTATGTGGCTGGCTGTACTCCCCAATGGTCGGTGACCTGCCGGGCTGTGATGGGTCCCTTGGGCTCTTGTCATGGTAGTCCTGAGTGGCAACTGACCCACCCTGACTATCGGTACCACCACCCACAGAAAGGTGCTGGTGTGTGCGAACTACGAACTATGAGTCCCAGTGTTGTAAAAATAGAACAGCTTTACTGCAGAGTTCTTCAGTAGTACAATAAACTTTCACAAAATAGATAACTCTTTGGCATAGACTTTAGTGCTGGAACTTGTTGTGCTTAAGGAGGTGCTGAAGAAGTAGAGTAGAAGAGAGTTAGTTGTAGCAGTGCTTGGAGAGTAGAGTAGAGGAGTTTGTCGGAGGAGCCCCAACCCAATGTAGCTGTGTACTCTGCCGGAACTTGAAGAGATATACTTTATATTATATACTATACTTGTAGTTGTGTTTAGACTGTGACTGACCACCTTGTGCCCTACAGTGTCAAACTACCTGTCTTGTCAGGGAACTACAAGCTCCAGACATGGTTATCTGGGCTTAGCTAAGTGTCCGGGGGTGTCCCAGCTACCTGCACTGCGAGATAGGATACGTAGACCTTCTTTACGGTAGCTTTGCCCTATCCAGGTTAGTGCCTCTTGTGTTCAGGATACTGCCCTGTCCTTTTTAGATGTGTTCTCGGCATGGGATATGGTGATCCTGGACTCCTCTCCCTTTAAAGTGCTTAGCGCTGCATACTGAACATAGTGGTAGTAGTAAAAGAACTGGTTGTCTCTAGCTGCATCTACACACCTCAGTACTAGACTAGACTGTCCTTTGTCCCTATCAGGAGTCCTGGCAGCAGCCAGGCCCTGGCTTAACTACAGCAGAAGTTGTTTTGCATCTTCCCTCTCTGTGATTCTGGTAAGAACTGACTGTGTCTGCACTTCCTCCACCATGTAACTCCTCGTACAGGGGCCTAAAGTGAACTTCCCTGTAAGTGGTGGGGATGAGTGTGTGCATAAAAAAAGAGATTGGTTAGAAGTAGAGAGCACCTCCTATTGGTCAATAACAACACATGGTACACATACAATATTAACCCATGACCTCCTACAGCTTTGCAATACATATAAATGTAAAATACTGACACCAAGTGGAAAAACTTCAGACTACTTGACCACCACCTTTAACCTTAAAGAGGAAGCTTTTTGAGAGGTGCACAAGAGAGACAAAAACACCTGTGGCTTTCTTCCAGAGACAGCACTGCTCTTGTCTCCAGCTCAAGTAAGGTTTGCAATTAAGTTGAAAAACCTACATCCAAACTGGAGACGAGTGGTGCTGTCTCTGGAAGAAAGTAGCCATGTTTTTGGAGCACTGGATAACCCCTTTAAGAGATATGCTTTACAGCAATCCCAAAAGACTTAGACAACAATAGATAGTAGCATTCCAGTAGCATCTCCTGGTGTCAGCTCTTAAAGTCCCCATACAATTTAGAACTATGTCGGCTGAACCTTCCGTTCAGGCTGCATTGAACGTTTATCTGTATGAGGAGGGCTGAAGAGATAACTGTAGGCTGAACAATCGTTCATCCGACAAACATAGAAGGTGTATGGCCAATTTACTGTAATGGTGTACAGATCACTTTCCAGCAGCCCTCTCCTTATCACAGACATAACCGCTTGGTTTTAGAAGTGGTGGGAATGAAAACTGCAAGATTTTAGGATAATTTCATATAGTAAAATTGGAAATAAAAAAAAAATTCTTTAAAAAATATGTTTTTACATAATACTGTATATAAAAACTTGATTTAAATAATAGATCAATTTCTGATGACTCTTTTCCTTAAATGCATAATCTGGCTCTACATAACTTTTAATATATAGCTGCTGTCATATAGAAAATACAGAGCCTATACTTACCTCTCCGCACTCCTCTGGTGGCCCCCGATGACTGCAGCACCTCAACTTCTGAGATGAAGGGAAGTGACAGCATGCTCAGCCAATCACTGGCCGCGCCGATGTCCTGCCTCAGTCATTGATCGGCTGAGCAGTTCTTACTCCAGAGATGGGTGGCTGCATTCGGCGGGGGACACCAGGGGTGCATGGAGAGGACTAGGCTCTTTATTATCTATATGACAGCAGCTAAATATGAGAAGTTGCATAATGGCGAATAACCCCTTTAAAGGGGTAGTTCACCAAAGAAGTGTTATTTCAAGGGAACTGGTGCCAGAGATTTATAATGTACTTCTATTAAAAAATCTCCAGTCTTCCAGTACTTATCAGCTGCTGTATGTCCTGTAGGAAGTGGTGTATTCTTTCCAGTCTGACACAGTGCTCTCTGCTGCCACCTCTGTCCATGTCAGGAATTGTCCAGAGCAGTTGCAAATCCCCATAGAAAACCTCTTCTGCTCTCCACACTGGAAAGAATAAACCACTTACTGCAGGACATACAGCAGCTGATAAGTACTGGAAGACTTGAGATTATTATTTTTATTTTTTTTTTTTATAGAAGTAAATTACACATCTCTGCCACTTTCTGAAATCAGTTGATTTAAAAGATTTTTTTTGTTGAACTACCCCTTTAAGTGGTTCAATGTGGGTAGTACTGCAGCATCAACAGTACTGCAGAAATGAGTTCATGCTTTTTACTTATGTAACTTTTTTTTCCCCGAGACATCACTGAACTGTCTTTTTTTGCCTTGTTTGTATTTTTATATTTACTGATGATTTTTGGTTTAAAAAAAAAATGATGCAAAAGCTAAATGCATGTGAAATGCAGAGGACACCATCTAATCCGAGGGATGGTCTTATATACATGCTCTCTATGTGTGTACCGTTTGTCGTTTGGTTGCTCTTACAGAAATCTCTCTCATCCGCCTTCTTTCAGACATGATTCGAAACCCACCATATGTGGGAAGCGGCTCTGTAACGTAATAACTGCTTTGTAACCTGCTCATTATATCTGCTTATTCTCTATTGCTATCTGCTGCCTGTTAGTAATACTGCAAGCTCACGGCTATTCTGGAATACATTGATGAGCCCTTCAGTACAAAATAAACAAGGTCTTCTAGCATTCACTTCCCCTTAGCTGTTGTGTTCCATCCACCTGAAGTGTAGGTTTAATCTCATGGTTAACCAGCTTGAATACGTCACAGTACCACTCAATCCATTGTGCTGACACATTTACGTAGTGGTTTATAATAATAATGTATTCCTCATGTGGGAGGCTAATTGCAGGTAGGCAGTGGTAGAAGAGACACAGATCGAGGAGGCTATGTGTACACACAGGATTCTGGTCCTCAATTTAGGCCTTTATTATTTTATTTTTTTTTACCAAAACCAGAAACGGAACTGACAAAGAAAAACTATAAGGCTATGTTCACACAATGTATATTTTTGTAAAATCATGGCGGTTGTACAACGGCCGTGATTATTACGCGAATATACGTTGCATTGCTGTCTATGGGATCCCGGCCGGAGCGTATACACATGGTATACGCTCCTGCGAATCCCTTGCGGCACCGCAAACAACTGACATGTCAGTTTTCTGCGGCTGCTATTCATTGAATGTTTGTTTTCATTGAATAGCGGCAGCAGAAAATCATGTCAGTGCACACTGCGGAGCGAGCAGATCCGGCTGCACGCTCCATAGCGTGCAGTGTAAAGTTCTGATGCAGCTGCGCACGAATGCGCCCGCATCAGAACACTGCGGCCCGAAAGATCATTCAGCCGGTACTGCAGTACCGACCGGAATGTTCTTTTCAGAGACCGGACGTTCCATGACCCTGTTTTGTGACCTGGCTGGGTCACGGAATGGCCATTGTCAGAGAAGATCATCCCGGCCGGTACCGCAGTACCAGCCTGATGATCTTCGCTGCCGCTGAATTCGGATGCGGGCGCATCAGTGTGTGCCCACATCCAAATTCCCTGCTGCTCACAATGGAGCGTACACCGGAGCTGCTCGCTCCATAGTGAGCACTGACAGGTTTTCTGCTGCCGTTATTCAATGAATAGCAGCCGCAGAAAACTGACATGTCAGTTCTTTGCATCGCCGCTAGGGATCCCGGCCGGAGTGTATACCATGTGTATATCGGCAAATCGGCAACAACGGCGGTGATTATTATTATGTAACTTACGTAGTATGAACATAGCCTAGGTTGGAATACACTGAATGCTTTTCTGGAAAAATTCAATAATTGTCACATGGCAGGTTTTTTTTAACAACTAACCCTTGTATCCAGATGGTATCTGGGAGTCAAAGGGGAAATATGAAATGTTATACCCACGTGGTGTTTTTATTTTTGGTGTTCTGTCACATCTTGGTGGCTTCTTTGTTGAGAAAACATGCATCCCTCTAGCCACTAATAGATTGTATAAACCAGGGATGGGAAACCTTCAGCCCTCCAGGTGTTGCTAAACTACAATTCCCACCATGCCTGGACAGCTAAAGTTTACACTAATAATAAATAATATCAGTCAATCTTCCCTATACAGTGGTCTCTCAACTTACAATGGCCTCAGGTTACAATATTTTCAACATACAATGGTCTTTTATAGACTATCGTAACCTGAGATCAGGCTCAACATACAATGCTACAGACAGTCAGGATCTGCGAAACATGGTGAACAATGGTGTGTTCACACATACAGATTTGTGGTAGCCATTGGTGCAAAGCCAGGAATCGATATCAAAAGAGGACAAATCTCAGTATTTTCTTTATTACCTATTCTCTGTTAATAGTCTGTTCCTGGCTTTGTTTTTAATAATTGCATTAAAAAAAACTGTCTGTATAAACACATCATAACTAAATAATCGACCAATAAAAGTGGCCATTTTACTGGTGAAACCCCAGTATTAGTGAAGTGCCTGCAGTGATTGGCTGTCTAGTATCTTCTCTCTGCAGTACAGTGTGATACTACATGTCCTGTACTGCTGTGTGTGTCTAGTATCTCCTCTCTACAGTGCAGTGTGAAACTACATGTCCTGTACTGCTGTATGTGTCTAGTATCTCCTCTCTACAGTGCAGTGTGATACTACATGTCCTGTACTGCTGTGTGTGTCTAGTATCTCCTCTCTACAGTGCAGTGTGATACTACATGTCCTGTACTGCTGTATGTGTCTAGTATCTCCTCTCTACAGTGCAGTGTGATACTACATGTCCTGTACTGCTGTGTGTGTCTAGTATCTCCTCTCTACAGTGCAGTGTGATACTACATGTCCTGTACTGCTGTATGTGTCTAGTATCTCCTCTCTACAGTGCAGTGTGATACTACATGTCCTGTACTGCTGTGTGTGTCTAGTATCTCCTCTCTACAGTGCAGTGTGAAACTACATGTCCTGTACTGCTGTGTGTGTCTAGTATCTCCTCTCTACAGTGCAGTGTGATACTACATGTCCTGTACTGCTGTATGTGTCTAGTATCTCCTCTCTACAGTACAGTGTGATACTACATGTCCTGTAAGTACAGTGTGATACTACATGTCCTGTACTGCTGTGTGTGTCTAGTATCTCTTTACAGTACAGTGTGATACTACATGTCCTGTAAGTACAGTGTGATACTACATGTCCTGTACTGCTGTATGTGTCTAGTATCTCCTCTCTACAGTACAGTGTGATACTACATGTCCTGTAAGTACAGTGTGATACTACATGTCCTGTACTGCTGTGTGTGTCTAGTATCTCCTCTCAGCAAGCAGGAAATACACACGCAAAATGTTATGCTTCAATATTCTTTATCCAACTATATATATGAGGATACAATGCACAAAGGTATATTCACCCCACTCAAGTGCTCAAAGTCCAGATGCTGTGTGAGAGACAAAGTCTTTTTAAAGGCTCAGTTAGAGCAGACGCCGGATTCTGCGACGTTTCGTGGAAGTGTTCCACTTTGTCAAGCATCACGTGATCATCCCACCACCAGTATAAAAAGCTAGGAAGCATCGCAAGACTTCCCTGGCTTCGAATAAAAGAGATGCATTATGACCTTATACAGAAGTATATACAAATGAAATATGTTATATAAGTATATGCAAGATTAATGCAAAAACATAACTATAATTAAAGAGGACCAATCACCTAAATGTAACTGTCCCTATTATGAAAGTATATCTCTCCCTAACTCTATTCATGAAGATACAGACTGCATTTGCAGTCTGTATCTTTATACTTTACCTGATCCTCTGTTCCCTGGCTGTTCCGGTGGGCGCCGCCATCTTGATGACGTCACTTGCGTTCCAGCGGTGCGTTCCAGCGTGACGTCATCAAGATGGCGCCGCCGCCGGAACAGCCAGGGAACAGAGAATCGGGTAAAGTATAAAGATACAGACTGCAAAGGCAGTCTGTATCTTCATAGATAGACTTCATGAAGATACAGACTGTATTTGCAGTCTGTATCTTTATACTTTACCTATCCTCTGCTTCAGTGCCGCACGGCCGGGCGCCGCCATCTTGATTACGGGCCTTGCGTTCCACCGCTGGAACGCAAGTGACGTAATCAAGATGGCGGCGCCGGCCTTGCTGCACCGAAGAAGAGGATAGGTAAAGTATAAAGATACAGACTGCAGAGGCAGTCTGTATCTTCATAAATAGATTAGAGGAAAGGGACTAGACAATACACAGCGATCTTGCGCTGTATAGCGCGAGATCACTGTGTATTAACGGAGCGGCGGGCAAAGGATCATGGGAACCTTTCCTGCCGCTCTGCATGACGGGAGTTTCCTGTCTCGCGCCGGCTCTTTTGAAAAGAGCCGGCTCGAGACAGGAAAATAAAAAGTGAATAATTAAAAAACGTGATAATAAAAATAATTAATTATATTTACAAATGTTAATAAAATGATGATTTACATCTAATTAGGGAAAAAAAAATTTTTAACTTTCGTCCATGATTGGTTCTCTTTAAGTTCAAGGAGAGAAACACGTAGTAGCACTCACCCTTTTCTTCAGCCTAGTGGCTTTATTACATACACAAGTTGCGGGGAGGGAAATATAGCAGTGCATATCTGGAGCGGTGCAGGCTTCTGAATCTCACTAAATCACTAATCTAAAAACATAACTATACAATACTATACATCATGGGCATCTACTTATATTCCCTAAGTGAACTGAGCTACAGAAACGCACTAAAACCGCATATTTCATTCAGACCCCCTGGATTCAGCGTCTCAAGTCGCTGGATCCAGTACGCCTCTTTTTGCAACAACCTAGTCTTGATCTGCATGTCATTCTCGCCTTCTATCTCCTCTAAGATCATCCATCGTAAATTGCTAACCTGATGCCGATGTTCCGCGAAATGACGCGCTACTCCAGTCTCTCCAAAATTGTTTTCAGGTACACTGCCTTTATTCAATATACATTTCCTAATCGCAGATTTATGTTCTCCTAGTATTGTCTTGATCATCCTAGATGTTTGGCCCACATAGGCGAAAGGTGAGCTACTAATTAACATTTCTTCCAAGACGCTCACGTCTGAACAGACTGCTGTATTAAATAAAGGATTGGGGTTTGTTCCTAGTACCAATATTGACAGTTTTGAGTTCATGATTGACTTTTATAAATTCTGCAGAAATATCAGGTTGAAAATGCATTTTTATGACGTAAACTGTGGTAAGAAAGAAAACAAATGTGACTTACCTGTAACGTTAAGAAGTAAAAGCAAATATGATCCTGTTGTGTCCAGTCCCCTTTTTGAAAGCTTTCAGCAGGTAGTTACCGCTCAGGTCTTGGAAAAATGGGACACCTGTACCAAAAATAAACATTATCATTATCAAATCATTATCAAAAAGGCCGATAAAGGGGGGGGGTATAGTGGTGTTAGATTGTGAACAGTATGTTAATGAAGCCATGAAACAGCTTAATGATGAAAAGGTATACAAGAGATTACAAGGTGATCCCACAATGATATATAAAAGAGAGTTAGAAGATCTGATCAAGGATGCCCACAATGT
The DNA here is from genome assembly GCF_027789765.1 of Dendropsophus ebraccatus. Lineage (NCBI taxonomy): Eukaryota > Metazoa > Chordata > Amphibia > Anura > Hylidae > Dendropsophus > Dendropsophus ebraccatus. The sequence goes on along the minus strand of NC_091456.1, from coordinate 22,228,825 downwards.
GATCAAGAGGTGAAAAGTGCCCTCATTCATGAACATCCACACACCCCCCTTTTATATTTATTGCCCAAGGTGCACAAGTGCCTGGAAGCACCACCAGGACGTCCGATCGTGTCGGGCATTAATTCCATCTTTCACTCGGCAGCAGTCTACGTAGATAGCTTCTTGCAGAAAAAAAATCAAAAATGTTCCCAATTGTCTTAAAGACACCAAACAATTTTTGGAGATCATACAAGAAGTTGATGTACAAGATGTACAATGGTTTTGTACCATGGACATCAAAAGTTTGTACACCAACATTCCATGCGGAGAGGCCATGAGAGTTGTGAGAGAACTGTTGTCCCTCGATGCAGATCTCAGTAATGCTAAGATTGGGTTTATCATGTCTTTATTAGATGTGATACTTACCCGTAACTATTTCAGATTTGGGGAAGACTACTACTTGCAGCTACAGGGGACTTCGATGGGGTCCCCTGTGGCTCCAAGTGTAGCTAACATCTTCATGTCCCACTTTGAGATGTCGCATGTGTACCGTCATCCGCATAGCCAACATATCCATCTTTGGTTGAGATATGTGGATGACGTGTGCCTTCTATGGCGCGGCAACAGAGAGACGCTAGAAGAATTTGTCACCTATCTCAATTCATGTCATCCTCTCATTGAATTTTCCCTTGAATGTCATGAAAATAAAATACATTATCTGGACGTTGAACTGTCTAGAGGCAGAACAAAATCGCCACTACATTGTTTTCTAAACCAACTAACAAGAACAATACATTGTTAAGAAGTAGTTGTCATGCACCCCAAACATTTAAAGGGAATCCAAAAGGACAGTTCATACGAGCCAGAAGAATTTGTAGCACAGAAACAGAGTACAACAAAAATAAAGGGAAAATTATCAAGAAATTTGAAAAAAGAGGGTACAAGAGAGATGAACTAGTTAGAACAGGAGAGGAAGTGGGGAAACTAACTAGAGAAGAAGTGATGAGAGGACAGTGTAAGAAAAGAGACGAACGTCTTTTATTTGTATCTACGTATGACAATCATGTCCAACTGGTACAAAAAACTATTATCAAACACTGGGACATGCTGAGACTGGAACCCAAGTTTGGCCGGCTTTTTGAGCATGCCCCAAGGTTTGTATATAAAAGAGGCAAAACCCTGGCAAATCAGTTAGTCAGGGCTGATATCAAAAAAAGAAAATGGGCAGACAAAGGTTTTTGAGAACTGCTAAGAAAGGTACGTTTCTGTGCCATAAATGTCAGCATTGCAGTTCTATCATTAAGGGTAACACGGTCAACCACCCGAAGAAAGGTTATCCCATTGACATTAAAGGTTGGTTTTCCTGCAGTTCCAAACAGGTCGTCTACCTCCTTAAGTGTCCATGTGGATTCGCCTATGTGGGCCAAACATCTAGGATGATCAAGACAATACTAGGAGAACATAAATCTGCGATTAGGAAATGTATATTGAATAAAGGCAGTGTACCTGAAAACAATTTTGGAGAGACTGGAGTAGCGCGTCATTTTGCGGAAAATCGGCATCAGGTTAGCGATTTACGATGGATGATCTTAGAGGAGATAGAAGGCGAGAATGACATGCAGATCAAGACTAGGTTGTTGCAAAAAGAGGCGTACTGGATCCAGCGACCTGAGACGCTGAATCCAGGGGGTCTGAATGAAATATGCGGTTTTAGTGCGTTTCTGTAGCTCAGTTCACTTAGGGAATATAAGTAGATGCCCATGATGTATAGTATTGTAAAGTTATGTTTTTGCATTAATCTTGCATATACTTATATAACATATTTCATTTGTATATACTTCTGTATAAGGTCATAATGCATCTCTTTTATTCGTAGCCAGGGAAGTCTGGCGATGCTTTCTAGCTTTTTATACTGGTGGTGGGATGATCACGTGATGCTTGACTATTTTCAGAGGTAGACAGGCCCTCTGTTATACACACTTGTGTGAGAGACTCAGGTGCAGCTCATTTTGTATATATTAGTATCTCCTCTCTACAGTACATTATGATACTGATGTCCTGTACTTAGGGGCGGATTAACTCTACCATAGGCCCTGGGCTGTTCACCAATCCTGGGCCCCCCTACCCTACTGTACATATGCTAGCACTAGCGTGGTGTTCATAGTACAGGATAGATAATATCATGCTGCCCTGATCTGTGCAAAATCGTGGTAAAAAATAATACTTTTTTTGCTAATCATGAAAAAAACTGTATCCAGGGACAATACTCCACTGAAAGTATAAGTCTGTTTGGGTGACCATGGGCCCCCCAGGAGCTCAGGGCCCCGGGCTACCGCTCGAAAAGGACCTATTATAGTCTACTGCTGTATAGGACAGGTACTGTACCCATCGTATAGGAACAAAGCCCAGGTCTCTGTTTAGCTTAGGTTAAAGAGATTTGCTACTGAATAATGTGTCTGCCTTCTCACTGCCTTTCATTTCTGGGAAAAAAAGGCATATTTATAGATTTTATAGCCAGCTCCTTCATGTCTGCTGCCAGTGCTGCCCCCTGGGGGCTGAACATCAGACACAAAGAGAATTGAATTAAAGCACAATAGAAAGTCTGCTGCCAGCTACTTCCCTCTCGCCTGTGATGAAGTCCTGCGTTACTTCCACGTAAACTGTTACAAATTAACCTTGTAAGCATACAATAGGACGCAGCGCTTTATGCTTGGTTCACCGCACGGATTTCAAGACTTTTTCCTTGTACCAGACACAATGATTACTATCATAGTGCTATCAGACACAAAGAAAAACTGATGTATGAGACCCTATTCACATGTCTGTAATTCGGTTCCGCAATTGTGAACAGAATTTAAGACCAATATATTTCAACAACCCAGTTCAGGCGTCCATACTGTACATGTGTATTGAGCCGTGATCCGTGCCGCAAAAAAGAATAGGTCCAAGTGCAAACCTGCATTTGCGGCACAGATCACTGTCTTCTATGCATGGGTCTGTGAATTGCAGAGCACTACTGATGCACATTCATTCATAGTGCAGGTCGCACTGCGGATGAGTAAATGAGGCCTTAGGGTCCTATTACAGGGGAAGATGTCGGCCTAATCAATATGGTAAATGAGCGATGATCTGCTAGATCGGTGCTTGTTTACTGGGCCTATTACACAGCCCAATAATCGTTTAGTAAGGGCTGCACAGACATCTTTAGCGATGTCTGTGTGGCTCTTGCTCAAACAGTTAAAACATAACCTCGCTATGCTCCCGGTGTTCTCCTGTGCTCTATATGCGTCCCGGTGTGGTGTGACGTTACCCAAATATAAACTGGAAAGCAGAAACCTGCAGCTCCAGGAAGGGAAGCGGGTTTTTGGAAATAGTAAAAGATAATTACCTTTCCCAACTAGTGCAGGAACCAACAAGAGGGGGGGCACTCCTGGACCTAATCTTAACCAATAGGCCAGACAGAATATCAAAAATAGAGGTGGGGGGTCACCTAGGTAATAGTGACCATAACATAGTAAGTTTTCAATTATCCTTCAATAAAATGATTAGTAGAGGGGCTACAAAAACATTAAATTTCAGGAAGGCTAATTTCCAAAAACTAAGAGAGGACCTTGGGAACATTGACTGGGACAATGACTTCAGAAATAAAAGTACACAAGAGAAATGGGACATATTTAAGAGCATCCTGGGTAAATTGTGTGAACGACACATACCATATGGGAATAAAAGTAGTAGAAATAAGAGAAATCCAATGTGGTTAACTTCAGCTGTAAGGGGTGCAATAAATGATAAGAAACAAGCATTCAGACTACTAAAACAAGAAGGTAGTGGGGAAGCATTGAGCAACTATAGACAGAAGAATAGAATGTGTAAAAAAACAAATAAAAAAAGCAAAAATCGCAACAGAAAGAAGGATAGCCACAGAAAGTAAAACGAATCCCAAAATGTTCTTCACCTTTATAAACAACAAAAGACTTAAAACCGAAAATGTTGGTCTCCTCAAAAATAATCTGGGTGTAATGGTGGAGGGGGAAGAGAAAAAGGCCAATCTATTAAATACATTCTTCTCTACTGTATTCACAGAGGAGAATCCCATAACAGACGACATGACTAGGGATAATGTAAATCCTCCCATAAATCTCACCTGCCTAACACAACAAGAAGTGGGAAGACGCCTTAAAAACATTAAAATCCATAAGTCACCGGGCCCAGAAGGTATCCATCCTAGAGTTTTGCAAGAATTAAATACTGTGTTAGACAGACCGTTATTCCTAATATTTAAAGATTCTATTACGACAGGGATTGTTCCACAGGACTGGCACATAGCTAATGTGGTACCAATATTCAAGAAGGGGTCAAAGAGTGATCCTGGAAACTACAGGCCCGTAAGTCTAACATCTATAGTAGGTAAAGTATTTGAGGGGTTTGTAAGAGATGCTATACTGGAGTATCTTAATGAAAATGATCTTATGACGCAGCACCAGCATGGATTTATGAGGGATCGATCCTGTCAGACTAATCTGATCGGCTTCTATGAAAAGGTAAGTTATAGACTGGACCTGGGGGAGGCTGTGGATGTTGTGTATCTGGAGTTTTCAAAGGCATTTGATACTGTGCCGCATGAAAGGTTGGTCTACAAAGTGAGGATGCTGGGACTTGGGGAAAACCTATGCAAATGGGTAACTGGTTGTGTGATAGAAAACAGAGGGTGGTCATTGATGGAACACATTCAGATTGGGTTTTAGTTACTAGTGGGGTACCACAGGGGTCAGTGTTGGGTCCACTTCTTTTTAATATTTTTATTAATGATCTTGTTGAGGGGCTACAGAGTAGAATCTCCATTTTTGCAGATGATACTAAACTGGGTAAAGTAATAAGTACAGAGGAGGATAATATCATATTACATAGGGATTTTGGAGAAGCTAGAGGCTTGGGCGGTGAAATGGCAAATGAAGTTTAATGTGGATAAATGTAAGGTTATGCACTTGGGCCATAGAAATAATAAGTACAGTTATGTGCTAAATAATAAAACACTGGGTAAAACTACTTCCGAAAAGGACCTGGGCGTATTGGTGGACAGTAAACTCAACTTTAGTGATCAGTGCCAGGCAGCAGCTGCCAAGGCTAATATAATAATGGGATGCATCAAACGAGGTATAGATGCTTAAGATGAGAACATAGTTTTGCCTCTTTATAAATCACTGGTCAGACCACATATGGTATATACTGTGTACAGTTTTGGCCACCGGTATATAAGAAGGACACAGCTGAACTGGAGCGGGTGCAAAGGAGGGCAACAAAGGTCATTAAGGGAATGGGTGGGTTACAGTACCAGGACAGGTTTCCAAACTTGGGGTTATTTACGCTAGAAAAAAGATGTCTTAGGGGTGATCTGATCACAATGTACAAATATATGAATGGACAGTACAGAGATCTTTGTAATGGTCTTTTTACTCCTAGGTCTGTAACCATGACTAGGGGGCATCCTCTACGTCTAGAGGAAAGAAGATTTTATCATCAGCATCGAAGCGGGTTCTTTACTGTACGAGCGGTAAGACTGTGGAACTCTCTGCCACATGATGTTGTCATGGCCGATTCATTAAATAAGTTCAAGGGAGGCCTGGATGCTTTTCTTGAACAATATAATATTACAAGTTATGGGCATTAGATTTCCGGTGATACGTTGATCCAGGGATTATTCTGGTTGCCATTGGAGTTGGGGGGGGGGGGGTTCTCGCTGTGGTGGGGCAATTGTTGTCTGCCTCATAGGGGTTTTTGCCTTCCCTGGATCAACACAGTAGGGTTCCCTAGGTTGAACCTGATGGACTCGTTATTTTTTTAACCTTATTTACTATGTTACTATTGTGTCGGTGGTGGCGAATAATCACAGAGACTTGGAATAAAGTTGAGGCAGTTTACTACTTGTAAATGTGCAGCAGGTAATACAGGATCAATAATATAGGATTTCTTTAGATAAAGTCTCTGAGACACACTTGACAAAGTTTCCAACAAACATTTGACAACAGAACGACCAGGTCTGTAGTAGAAGTGCAATGTAGGATATAGTCCTGTTGGTTGAGTTGTGCTGAGTGATACAAGAAGTAGAGTAGCAGAGAGGAGGATGCCGTGAGAGTCTCAACCTATGTAGTACTGTGCTCTGCCATGATGTTGGAGGATGAGGTAGAATACTTGTAAGAAGAAGAAGAAGAAGAAGAAGACCTGTGCCCGTGTAATGACCTTTGACTTCAGTCTTTACACCACCTAATGCCCACTAGACTTGGCTGAATTTCAAACGGCTCCTCTTCAGCCAATCAGTGCTGCCTTGCACTGATTGGCTGAAGAGGGGAGCCGGGAATTTCAAACGGCTCATTTCAAATGGCGATCAGAGCGGCGACGGGGGCGACCGGAGCAGCGGGTGGCGATCAGAGCGGCGGTGGCGGTGATGAGAGCGGCGGGGGTGGCGATCGAGCCAGCGCAGGGAGCTGCGGATGAGCGGGGGGCCGGGCTGCGAGCAGGGGGTCGGGCGGGCCGGGTGCCGCAGGCGCGCGATCGGAAAACGATTTTTCTGGACGATATATCGTACCGTCTAAACGCTGATAGTTAGGAAAAAAAATCGTTACTCCGACATCGTTAATCGTACGATCGGGCCAATTATCTTTTCGTGTAAACGCACCATAACTCTATTTTTGCCATAAGTGGTGAGTGCCTCTTCTGTCTTTAAATGGAATTACTGGAAGACATTGTCTGCAGTTTTGGGAGGGCACCATCGGTGGCACTGGGCCAGGAGGATGGTGCACTGATCACCCTTATGATCTAACCCTAGCCAAAGGGAGTGCTGATGTATATCTATGTTTTACCTAGAAACCATACACTGATCCTCAGAAAACATATTTGTGACCTCCTTTCTATCCAGGATACCAGAGTGTCTTTCGGCTATATCTTCCTTCTTCTCCTCCCGCTTTTTAAAACTCAGCATTGACAAAACAGAACTAATCATCTTTCCCCCATCTCGCTCCACCCCGCCTTCTAATCTGTCAATCACTATCAATGGCTGCACTCTGTCCCCTGTTCCCCAAGTCCGCTGCCTTGGGGTCACCTTTGACTCTGCCTTGTCTTTTAAACCACATATTCAGGCCCTGACCACCTCCTGCCGCTTTTACCTTAAAAACATTTCCACAATCCACTCTTTTCTCACCCCTGACTCCACAAAACTGCTGGTGCATGCTCTCATCATCTCTCACTTGGACTACAGTCTATCCTTAATTCTGCTGCCCGACTAATCCACCTGTCCTTTCGCTTCGCCTCTGCCTCCCCCCTCTGCCAATGCCTTCACTGGTTCCACATTGCCAGGTTTCTGCAGGAGACGTGACGTCACGTTGAAATCTGAAGAACTCTGTTCAAATTTCTGCAGCGGGAGAGAGGAGCGTTACCGTCCGGAACGCGACCCCCCCATATATACTATATTTTCGAGGACTCAGACAGCATGCTCGAGTCCATCCCAACCCCAACTTTCGGCATTTGATTAGCAGGGGCTGCTGAAGTTGGATAAAGCCCTAAGGCTATGTGGAAATCATGGATATAGTCATTGGCTGTATTCATGTTTTCCAGACAACCTTAGAGCTTTATCCAACACCTGTCCACCTTTGGCAAGATTTCTTACTATAAACTTAATACATCCAAATCTGAGGCCTTACCTTTAAATGTCCCCCAGTCAGTTTTAGATAATATGAGGTCTACTTGTGCACTGGATTGGCAAACCGAATCCATTAAATATTTGAGGACGCATATGACGGCCAATTTGTGTCAATTATTCTCAAAAAACTATACACCTCTCCTTTTGGAGCTCCAACAATCCGCCACCAATATATCAAAGTTGGAGATCTCTTGGTTTGCCGAATCTTCGACTTTATTTTGTTGCTGCACACTTTTCACGTATTCTTAAAGGGGTTAACTATGAGGTGTTTGCACATTTATTGTCTCTGAGTAAACACGATAATTGGTTTGAGTTGTTAGAATCAGGGAATTTGTTGGAAGGGATATTTAAAAGAGTGGCGCTCTGCTCCCTTATTAATAGAGTTTGGGCATATATTAAAGACGTATGTGGGATAGTGGGAAGCACTCATTTCACTCCACTTTGGAATAATGCTTTTTTGCACCAGTTTTCTAATATTCCTAATAGTTCGTTTTGGATAGGGAAAGGTATCACTCGGCTTGCTCAGATATGTGAAAATGGTTCACTTATTAAATTTGAGGTACTTAAGGAGACATATGGTTTGGACACTAATCACTGGTTTTTTTTATAAACAATTAGAATTTGCAAAAGTCCACTCTGGTGAGGTACACAGTTTTGAAATTAGTAGTTCAGTTTTGTTTAATAGATTCGTCACCGATCCGGCATGCAAGAAGTCCCTCTCATTCATATATAAGTCCCTGGTTATGGTGGCTCCCTGTAAAACTACGGATAGATGCTGGTCCAAATGGAGCAGCTTCTTGGGAGATATAGGAGAGGAGGGGCGTGAGCGGATCCTGGGAAATATAAGCAGGGTCTCTCTTAGTGAAGCCCATAAATTCATTCAGTTTAAACTGCTACATGGTGTTTACTATTCCCCTAAACAGTGGGGAAAAATGGGTATTTCGAGAAACTCCTGTTGCCCCAAGTGTAAACTGGAAGACGTTGATGTTCTGCATTTACTTTGGTCATGTGAAAGTGTAGGGAAGTATTGGAGGGAAGTTTGTAACACTCTTGATAGTAAGCTCAAATACAGTGTCCCCAGGGATCCGCTCACTCTAATCCTGGGGGACTCTAGTAGAATCATGAAATATGAGAAGCTTATTATAAGGATATTGTTTTATGCAAGGTTGGTCATTCTCAGAAATTGGATATCGGCAACTCCTCCCTCTGTACAAGAATGGATAAATACGGTTAACAAAATAATGTCTTATGAACGAATCTGGTACTCAATAAAAAAAAAATTGGTGTTCAGAAGCACCAGTGTTTTTGGGGAAAATGGGAGATCTCTTGGTCAGGTAGAATAGCGGCCTTCAAGATGCTACTACTCCCTCGCCTATTATACATGTTTAGAGTTCTGCCTATCCAGATTCCCCTGCAATTTTTTAGGAAAGTCCGATCCATGGTCTCTAGATTCATTTGGGGTGGTAAGCCATCTCGTATTGCTTATAATACCCTGATCAGACCTCCTCTTTTGGGTGGCATGGGAGTCCCTAACATATATAATTATTATCGTGCCACATTGTTGGCACAACTCAAAGAGTGTCTTGCAAACCCAAAGGACTATAAACCATGGCAATTAATAGAAGACTTTTACTCAAGACCTCCCTTAGGCACTTTATTATACTCTCATATCTGGTCCCCTACAACTTCGTTTCATAGATACTCTCCCCCTATGGCAGTAGGTCTTAAATGCTGGCTTCAAGCCCATGCTACCAGTGGCAAATCTTATAAACTTCATAACCTTCCCATCCCTATCTTAGCCCTAACAGCATCACTTCCTCACTCTTCCACACCTACATTATCTCTTTGGCAAGAGAAGGGAATACGTTTACTATCTGATTTATTCCACAGTGATCGCCTTCTCAAATTTAAGCAATTGGCCGACACTTATAACCTACCCTCCTCCTCTTTCTTTCTATATCTTCAGATTAGACACTGTGTTGAGGAGGCCCCTCTGTCCACCACTCTTTGGGATAGCTCCTTACTTACTCTTCTGACTGGGAAATTCAGGGGCCTGCGCCCCCTATATGATTTCCTAGGTAACTTCTCTGACTTAAAAAAACCTGCCGCCTTGCAAATGTGGGAAACGCTACTGGCAAAACAATACACGGCTGAAGAATGGCTTTCAGCCTATAAACGGTCATTAAAGTCTGTTATTTCTGCTGCTCATCGGGAAAACATAATTAAAGTACGTCTAAATTGGTACTATACCCCACAGAAGTTACAGTTACTTTTTCCTACGTGTTCCCCACTTTGCTGGCGTGGTTGTGGACAGACGGGTTCCCTGTTGCATATATTATGGGGATGCACACACCTCACTTCGTACTGGTCCGAAGTCTCCAAGCTTTTGTCAGAGGTAACTGGGTTGAACATCCCACTGAATCCAGCCCAGGCCTTATATTTAGAACTAGATCACATTCCCCCACCGACTAGGCCTATTGTCACCAAGATTCTGACTATTGCTAGGGTAGTGATCACCCGTCACTGGAAAGACCCCGTCGCTCCGTCTATTGGGGAAGTAATCGTAGAGATACGACTATGTTACACCTTGGAACGCCTCATATCGTTCACTAGGAATACTACAAAAACATTTCAGGCTAATTGGATGTTTTGGGAGACCTGTACACATTTTAGAGGTGACACATGATAATTGTACCCCTCCACTTCCTCTCATTTCTTCACTCCTTTCTCCTTGCGACCATTCCGGTTCTCTACACAATCGCTGGTTCCATGCCTGGTCCTATGCCCTATACTCGACACTTCAACAAAAGTAGACATACAAAAATTTTACCTTGCTGGTTTCATGTTTGGCCCGTTGATTTGGCCTGGTTTATTGTGTTTCCCCCTCCCTTATCTTTTCCCCTCTCCTGGGACGCCTACCACCATTCTACTTCATTGATGATCTTGTGACGATGGGACTGCCTGGAGTATGGTTTGCTTTAAACTCGTGGACAATGGACTCTGACCCAACTATGGGTGACCAACTTTGGCAAACCACACTGTTCATATTTAAAAGTTGTATGGTGGCATTAATGTTTGCTTTTTTTCTTATATCAATCCCCCTCCCATGTCTTCCCCTTCCTCCTTTCCTCCCCCCCCCCACATATGTTGTATATGTATTTCCTTCTGTGACATTTCCCCCCCCTCCCCTACACCCCCTTTTTCCATGTATGTTAGAATTTCTTATATGAACAAAAAAAACTCACTAATAAAAATTTATTGAAACATTAGAGCTTTATCCAAGTTCAGCAGCCGCCACTAATCAAATGCCGATCGTTCGTGTTCGGATGGACTCGAACCCGAACCCGGTTCGCTCATCTCTAGATTTCACCCAATGTGAAGAACATTAAGACAAACCACACCACTGGGTGAGTGACACCTACGCTGGATTATTGTTAGACACCGACCATCACTGCGTGGATACAAACAGGGCAGAGGAACGTTTTTGGACTGCTTGACAGTCCACTTGCATATATACCATCACTTAACATAGGAAGAGGGCTAGCAAACACAGAGAGACACTCAGTGTATACTAATACAACTGTTTGTTTTATCCAGCTAGACAGGGTATCCATCTAGCAGGGTAATCTATTCCTTTAGTTGCTGCACTCACACAGGAGCGCAATCAGCCACATTTTCACACAGATAACGTGAAAACCCATCTCTTCAAACTAGGCTACAACCTACAGTAACTCTGCATCACACTTGACTGGCATTATCACATTATCTGATAGATTGTAAGCCCTCGTGGGCAGGGTCCTCTTGCCCCATGTACCAGTCTGCCATTTGCCTTCATGTAAGGCTGGGTTCACACTGCGTTTTTAGCATACATTTAACAGATCCGGACAAACGGAACGGACAAAAAAAATAGTGTCAGCAACGTTTTTGTGTCCGTAAAAAAAAAAACGGATCCGTTTTGATCCGTTTTTTTTTTTTATAATGGAAGTCAATGGAAAAACAGATCAAAACAGATGCACACAAATGCATCCGTTTTTGCAATCAGTTTTTTTTTTTCCTTTAAAAAACGGATGAAAAAAATGGATTGCAAAAACGCAGTGTGAACCCAGCCTAATGTGTTTTTTGATCTTGTATTGTTCCTGTTTGTTACCCCCTATCTCTTGCATAGCGCTCTGGAATCAAGGGCGCTCTATAAATAAATAATAATATTTACTCCTATTTATATTAACATAGTTAATAAGGTTGAAAGAAGACAAGAGTCCATTAGGTTCAACCTAGGGGCACCCTACTGTGTTAATCCACAGTAAGGCTATGTTCACACAACGTGTATGTACAACGGCCGTGATTATTACGAGAATATACGTTGCATTGCTGTCTATGGCCCTAGCGGCGCCGCAAACAACTGACATTGAATAGTGGCCGCAGAAAACCATGTCAGTGCACACTATGGAGCGTGCAGTGGAAAGTTCTGATGCGGGCGCGCACAGATGCACTCGCATCAGAACTCTTCGGCCCGAAAGATCATCTGCCCAGTAGTGCAATACCGGCCGGGATGATCTTTTCAGAGACCGGCCGTTCCGTGACCCGGCCGGTCTCATACGCTGTGGGAACATAGCCTAATACTGGAAACAACTCATTCATGTTTAGTGTACATAAAAAATATACTACTTCTTTACTTCCTTCATACGCTGTGTGGTACAAAGAGAAGCGGTGAAGTGCAGACACTAAACACTAGAGGGCGATCATAATCTGTAAAAACAACAGAGCTGGCACTCGCATGGCGCTGCCAGTGTTTTGGATCAGAAGGGAGATACACAACATACAGTTCTTTGTTTTACAACAGAAATAATAGTTTGTATTTCCAAAACACGAGGACCCAAAACATTAAGATGTTTTCTAAATTAGGACTATGAAATAATAATATTGCCATAAACAGCCGCTGATCCACCTACTTATTAAAACCATATCAGCAAATAAATGTATGCAATGTGGTTAGTATCTAGACGAATCAGAGTGGACTAAATATGGCATCCAGGAGGTTCTATTTCTGAAATTAGAACCCAGCTTGATAATTCAGCCTAAAACTCAGGCTGTAAAATTTATATATATTGTGGGGGGTTAGCTCCGTCACAGGTATCACAGACACAGCAGAGTTAAAATCACTGGGTTTTATTTCACAAAGTCCAAGCAGTAACAAAATAGCTTCTCTTCAGCAGGTGCAAATAACATAAAGATAGCCTTGCTTCAGGCACAAAGGGTTAAACGAAAACAGGATTTCTCACCAGAACAGTCTTTTTAGGCTACAGCAGATTCTCCAGCTTCTCTGCCTGGAACCAACACAGCAGAACCTCCAAACAAGCTCCAGCCTTGGAGTTACACACCACCCCCAGCTCACCTAGTCTCCTGGCTGTTATAGGCCAGGGAAAACCCGGGATGGATACGTGGGAGCAGTCATCCCACCCAACTCTGAGACTGCTCCAGTAAAAGCCGGCCCGGAACAACTGCTTGAAAGCAGGTATACTAAATTAGAAAAAACTGTCCGTAACCTATGGTTACTGACCAATTCTATCCGGCCTACTCCACCGAGGCCTTGAACCACGGTGACACGTATCTGTCATCGACCACCATACCTTGTGCCTTGTCACATACCCCCCCCCCTCTGCCCAAAGCCGTGGGGCTGGGCACTTTCAACCAGCAGGCAGTGTACCCTTGACAGGGCATCTGCATTACCATGCAATTTACCTGCTCTATGTTCCACATTGAAACAATAATCTTGTAATGCCAGAAACCAGCGTGTTATCCTGGCATTATTCCCCTTTTTCATTCTCATCCATTTCAGTGGGGCATGGTCAGAAACCAACTTAAACCTTCTGCCCAGTAGGTAATACTTAAGGGAATCCAATGCCCACTTAATGGCCAGGCACTCCTTTTCTACAATGGAGTAATTTTTCTCGGCAGGGGAAAGTTTACGGCTGAGATACATAACTGGGTGCTCTTCTCCATTTATGTCCTGGGACATTACTGCACCCAGGCCTACATCGGACGCATCCGTCTGGACCACAAATTCCTTAGAGAAATCGGGTGCTACCAAGACTGGCTGCTTGCATAAGGCAAGTTTTAGTTCATTAAAGGCTCTCTCAGCCTCCGGTGACCATTTAACCATAACTGACTGGGTCCCTTTTGTGAGTTCAGTTAATGGAGCTGCTATTGTGGCAAAGTCTGGGACAAACCGTCTGTAGTAGCCTACGATACCCAAGAATGCCCTTACTTGTTTTTTTGTTAGTGGGCGGGGCCAATTCTGTATGGCTTCGACCTTGTTAATCTGAGGTTTAATTAAGCCTCTACCTACAACGTACCCCAGATATTTGGCCTCTTCCATCCCAACCGCACATTTTTGGGGGTTGATGGTAAATCCCGCTCTCCTTAGGGCATCTAAGACTGCCTGCAGTTTTTCTAGATGACTTCCCCAGTCACGGCTAAATATCACAATGTCATCTAGGTATGCAGCGGCATACTTCTTGTGAGGGATCAGTATGCGATCCATCGCCCTTTGAAATGTGGCAGGAGCTCCCTGCAACCCAAAAGGCATTCTGGTGTATTGGTAGCATCCCTCCGAGGTGGAAAAGGCAGTCTTTTCCTTGGCCTCCTTAGACAGGGGGATTTGCCAATACCCTTTTGTGAGGTCCAAGGTGGTGATGTACCGGGCTGGACCTAGCCTTTCGATGAGTTCATCCACCCGTGGCATCGGGTATGCATCCACACTGGAGACCTCATTAAGCTTTCTATAGTCGTTGCAGAAGCGCCACTCCCCACTTGGTTTTGGCACTAAGACTATTGGGCTTGACCACCCACTCTTAGACTCTTCTATAACACCCAACTTTAGCATTCGTTCTACCTCTTGGGAAACCACTTGTCTACGGGCCTCAGGTATTCTATAAGGTTTTAGGTTTACCCTAATATGAGGGTCTGTGACAATCTCATGCTCAATCACGGAGGTGAGACCAGGTAGCTCAGAGAACAGATCCTTATTCTGTTCTAAGAGTTCCCTGCATTGCTGTTTCTGAGACGGTGAAAGGGTGTCTGCAATAGTGACATTTTGGAAACCCACCTCTGGCTGAGTAAGGAAACAAGGTGTGTCTATAGAATCCCTATCTTTCCAGGGTTTGAGGAGGTTTACATGATATACCTGGATGGGCTTCCTTTTACCTGGCTGGTGTATTTTGTAATTAACCTCATTTACTTTTTCAAGGACTTCAAACGGTCCCTGCCACTTCGCAAGGAATTTACTTTCCACTGTGGGTACCAGTACAAGTACCCGATCCCCAGGGTGAAACTGTCTAATCCTGGCTGTTCTGTTATATACCCTACTTTGGGCTTCTTGAGCATGGAGAAGATGGGCCTTTACTATTGGCATAACATTTGCTATTCTTTCTTGCATTTGTGCAACATGCTCTATTATGCTTTTATATGGCGTTGCCTCGCTTTCCCAGGTCTCTTTAGCTACATCCAGTAACCCTCGAGGGTGTCGTCCGTACAAGAGTTCAAAGGGTGAAAACCCTGTGGAGGCTTGAGGGACTTCCCTTATAGAGAATAATAGATAGGGTATCAGACAGTCCCAATCTCGCCCATCTTTCTCTACAGCCTTTCTTAACATAGCCTTCAGCGTCTTATTGAAACGCTCTACTAACCCATCAGTCTGTGGATGGTATACAGATGTTCGTAGTTGCTTTATATTCAGGACTTTACATAATTCTTTCATAACCCGTGACATGAAGGGTGTTCCCTGATCGGTCAAGATCTCTTTAGGCAGCCCTGTCCTGGAAAAAATATGGACCAATTCTCGTGCAATACATTTTGATGAGGCATTTCTTAAGGGTACGGCCTCTGGGTATCGTGTAGCATAGTCCAGGATAACCAAAATGTATTGGTGGCCTCTAGCAGATTTTACTAACGGGCCTACAATGTCCATGGCTATGCGCTCAAATGGTGTTTCTATGATGGGCAGGGGTACTAATGGGCTACGGAAATGAGAGACCGGAGCGGTTATTTGGCAGGTTGGACATGACTGACAAAAATTTGCTATCTCCCTGTAACATCCTGGCCAATAAAATCTTTGCAAAATACGCTCCTGGGTCTTATCTACACCCAAGTGACCTCCCAACACATGGGAGTGGGCCATGTCCAACACCATCCGTCTATATGGGCCTGGTACCAGCAGTTGCTCTACCACCTCATCCCTTATTTTATGTACACGATACAGCAGGTCATTATTCATAGCAAAATAAGGAAACCTTTGGTCTGCACCTGGTTCTTGGGGAACACCATTTATCACACTGACATTTTCCATGGCACTCTTTAATGTCAGATCCCTGAGCTGAGCAGTCCCAAAATTTTCTCGGGACACTGCTAGATCAGGGATATGAGTTTCAGAGGACGACTCCTCATCCTCAGTCCCCACTAACACAGTCAGAGGAAATTCACGTGTGACCCCATCATACACATCAACAGTTTTATTAATGATTGCTTTAGAGTCTAAGGCCTTGCCCCACAAGTCCCAAAACAACGGAAAGTCTCTTCCCACGATTATGGGGTACATTAGACCTTTGACAATTCCCACAGTATGGGATATGGTGGTCTGCTTCACAGATATGGTGACCTGGGCAACCGGATAGTCTTTAGTGTCCCCATGGATACACTGTACCCCCACCCGCTTCCCAGGAACAAGCACATGTGGGAGTGTGGCCCTTAGTAGGGTCACCAAACTCCCCGAGTCTAAAAGGCCAAACACTGCAACCCCATTTACCGTTACCTGACAGACCTGGGGACCCTCTTTGGGGTGAGGTACGGCACTATAGGCAGGACAGGCGAACCAAGAACCACGGCGGCCTACGTTGCAGTCCATCGGTTCTGAAGACAGAGGGCAGTGTGCTGCAATATGCCCCTGGCCATGACACCTCCAGCAAATTACGGGGCGAGGCTGCCTCCCCGGGACAGATTGGGGATCTACCGTGTCTCGGATACGCCACTCTGCAGAGGGTTTAGGCCACTTTTTTGAGGGGTCTGGACCACTTCGGGAACGCATGGAAGATGACTTTCCCCCACCTTGTCTCTCATAGGACACTTCCACTGCCTGGTATCTTTCCACCAGGTTCACCAGGTCATCTGCACACTGGGGGTCTCCCTGGGCAACCCAGCATTGTATGGTCCTTGGCAGAGTTTGGATGAACCGGTCCATGACAACTCTTTCCACCATCTGTGCTGGGGTGCAGGACTCTGGCTGCAGCCATTTTTGTACAAGATGAAACAAGTCAAACATTTGTGACCTGGGTGGCTTATCTTTATTATATGCCCAGTGTTGCACCCGTTGGGCTCGGACAGCCAGGTTCACACCCAGGCGGGCCAGGATCTCCGCTTTTAGTTTGCTGTAGTCTTTGGCCTCTGGTAGTGGTAAATCAAAATAGGCCTTCTGAGGCTCCCCGCTCAGGTAAGGCGCAAGGACCTCCGCCCATTGCTCTGGAGGTAATTTTTCCCTCTCTGCTACTCTTTCAAATATGGTCAAAAAGGCCTCAACATCGTCCTCCGGTGTCATCTTTTGCAGCGCCTCCCTGACCGATTTCCGGGTTCTGCCAATGTCCTCTTTCCCAGAAGGAGCTGCCTCCTCTTTCCTCTGGGATGTCTCGGTCAGTGCGGCAAGCTGACGGAGCAGGAGTTTATTGGTCTCCTGTTGGGCTTGCATGGCCTCCATGTGGGCTCTCTGCTGCTGGGCGCTGGTTTGCTGCTGCTGCTGATTAGCCTGCACCAACTGTTTTATCAGCTCCTCCATGCTGGGAGATCCTGATTGCACTCCTGCCACTGCTTTAACCCAGGACATGCAAAGTCTTTATAAACTCTCTGTGACTCTTCTGGGAGCGCTAGATGCCCGCATCCAAACACCACTTGTGGGGGGTTAGCTCCGTCACAGGTATCACAGACACAGCAGAGTTAAAATCACTGGGTTTTATTTCACAAAGTCCAAGCAGTAACAAAATAGCTTCTCTTCAGCAGGTGCAAATAACATAAAGATAGCCTTGCTTCAGGCACAAAGGGTTAAACGAAAACAGGATTTCTCACCAGAACAGTCTTTTTAGGCTACAGCAGATTCTCCAGCTTCTCTGCCTGGAACCAACACAGCAGAACCTCCAAACAAGCTCCAGCCTTGGAGTTACACACCACCCCCAGCTCACCTAGTCTCCTGGCTGTTATAGGCCAGGGAAAACCCGGGATGGATACGTGGGAGCAGTCATCCCACCCAACTCTGAGACTGCTCCAGTAAAAGCCGGCCCGGAACAACTGCTTGAAAGCAGGTATACTAAATTAGAAAAAACTGTCCGTAACCTATGGTTACTGACCAATTCTATCCGGCCTACTCCACCGAGGCCTTGAACCACGGTGACACGTATCTGTCATCGACCACCATACCTTGTGCCTTGTCACAATATATATATATATATATATATATATATATATATATATATATACCAAAACCAACACTGTAGATTGTAGACTTATTGTGGAGAGTCGGGAGAAACATATGAAAAGCCAGAGCATTGGTGGTGAGCGAACTTACTCAATTACGCGTTCGTCAGCATTCGTCCAAACCAGGAATCACAGAGGCTGAAGATCTTGAATGCCACTCTAGGGCATATGGCTGTATCCATGTTTTCCAGGACTCCATAGTGCTGCATCCAACTTCTCCAGACGCTGGTTTACAAATGCAGCACGTTCGGGTTCAAATATTGCCAAACCCAAACTTTCAGCAAGTTCACTAATCACTACAGAAGATGAAATCACATAATCACATAGGCAGCTTCTGTAATAGTTTCTGATGAAAGTGGAAGAAAAGGATCCAATAAAATATAAGTTGGAGATGAGCGAACCTCGAGCATGCTGGAGTCCATCCGAACCCGATCATTTGGCATTAGATTAGCGGTCGCTGCTGAACTTGGATAAAGCTCTAAGGCTATGTAGAAAACATGGATATAGTAATTTGCTGTATCTATGTTTTCCAGACAACCTTAGAGCTTTATCCAACTTCAGCAGCCCCAGCTAATCAAATGCCAAATGATTGGGTTCGGATGGACTCGAACATGCTCAATATTCGTTCACCTCTAATAATATTCGTTCACCTCTAATAATAGTATAAGGGTACAAACACACACACCGTATACGCAGCGTATTTACTGCTGCGATACGCAGCAAATACGCAGCAGATTAGATCTAAATAACTGAACACAGCATCAAATCTGCACCATCAAATCTGCTGCAGATCTGCTGCGTATTTGCTGCATTATCTGCTGCGTATAAGGTGTGTGTGTTTGTACCCGAAAGTAGAGCTGCACACAGACATCTTTGCCTGGCTTAGTACATGTAACTATAAATATGACTAATTTTGGTAGCCAAGTACTGTAAGGATACAATGGTACAGGATTTATTGTATACTGAATGCTGGAGCAAGGGTCAGGATTTGTATTGAGTAAATAGACTGGTCATTGGTTATGTATTTAACCTGGCTTTCCTAACCCCAAAAAAGCTTGTGACTGAGCGTTGAACAAGATAAGCTCCGTCCCTCTTGATTTCCCCAATGGCCGCCCAAAGTTGCCGGGCCTACTCAGCCAATCAGTGACCACAGCAAAGACCCACCACAGCTAGTGATTGGCTACCGAGACCAGGAAAAGCTGAGTTGTGGGACCTAGCACTGTCAGAACAGAGGCAGCAGGGGATTGGGGGAGGTGAATACATGAGAGGAGTGCTCTATTTGACTATATCCAGTATAGACCATAGAAAATGAAAAGAGCAGTCACCGCTAATCAAATGCCAAACGCCCGGGTTCGGATGGACTCAAGCATGCTCGAGGTTCGCTCATCCCTAGTGCGGATTCAACAGGGTTAAATCTTTCTTTACCGGAGTTTCCAAAAAATCAAAAGTTCATGGGTTTACATTTAGAGGGATTATTCGATTTAATGAATGGATCAGCACTGGGATGCTGGTGCCTGGCGCTAGTCTGTTCCCAGTCACTGTCCTGAAGCACTGGAGGTGGCCCAGTGGCCCCTCTGTGACTCTGCTCCTTTAGGATCAATGTTGCCATGTCACAAAGGGGAGACCATCACACCGGGGGCCAGGCGGGTGCCTGAGAATAGACAGGCGCCGTGCATGAGAACCGTCATCGGTTCAAAAAAAGACCGTGGCACCAGCATCCCTGTGCCGATCCATTCATGTAAAAAACTTAAAGTAAAGTATCTAGTGGCACATTCGCTTTAAGGCTATGTTCAAACAACATATCTTTTCATAAAAGTATGGCCGTTGTTGCAATTGGCAATGAAAAGATAAGTTCTATGGAATCCCTGCCGGAACGTATACACATGGTATACGCTCTGGCCAGGATTTTACGCGGCGCCGTAGAAAACTGACGTCAGTTTTCCGCGGCTGCTATTCAGTGAATAGCGGCCGCAGAAAACCTTGTCAGTGCACACTATGGAGCGAGCGGCTTCGGCCGCACGCTCTATTGTGTGCAGTGGGGAGTTCTGATGCAGGCGCGCACTGATGCACCAGCATCAGAACTCTGCGGCTGCAAAGATCATCCGGCCTGTACTGCAGTACCGGCCGGGATGATCCTTTCAGAGACCGGCCGTTCACTCACGATGTGTGAACATAGCCTAAGGCTGTATTACACGGCACAAGTGTTGACCTATCAGGTTAGAAGTCCCTAACCCCCTTGTTTCCAGCTCGCTGCCTGTGATATTACACACATAGACAACAAATGGGGACGATGGACAATCCTTAGATCTTCCGCGCTGCCAGCTGAGGTCAGTGGCGGTCTGCCTACTACACGTAGCAGAGCAGCGGACCGTCGCTGATATAATTAGGCCGTTTCAACATGATGAAAGACCATGATCGTGGTCTTTCATGGTGCATTTACACGGAACGATTATCGTTCGAATAATCGACTCGTGTAAACACTGCGAACGATCAAGCAACGAACAAAAAAATAATTCATTTCGATCTTTCAACATGTTCTCAAATCTTCGTTGGTCTTTCGCTTAAAATTCGCAGATCTCTTCATGTAAACAGTCTTTCACCGATTCACGCTAAGTGAAAAATTATCGCAATAACGATTTTTCTAACTATTTATTCATCTAAACGCTGATTGTTATAAAAACCAAATCGTTGCTTCAAAATCGTAAAACGATCGATTGGGCGAATTATCGCTCCGTGAAAACGGACCATAAACATGTCCGATTACCAAATGATTATCAAAGGCCGGTAATCGTATAGGCGATAATCGTTTCGTGTAATAAGGCCACAGGCTGAGGCTTCATAACAACGCGCGTGACCTTTGGCTCCTCCATCCTGTGACCGTCAGGGGGATCACGTGGTGACTCGTGAGGTAATGCGACTATAACACACGACAATAGGAATCCATATCTGACAGATTTCTGGTTGTACCATACTTTGCCCCCATTGTGCGTGGTGGCCCCAGCCGTACCCCCCTCCCTCAATCTGTGGCGCAGTCTCGGCAGTTGCTGCCATGACAGGAAGGTCACACGTGACGAAGTCGCACTGCGACCACTTCACATGCCACGTCTCTGACTGAGTGAAAGCAGCCCGGCCACGCACGGGTTAACGTTACCCGCAGCGGCCGAGCTTTCGTCACTCTCCTTGTTGTTTATCCTCCTTGGCGCGTCCCCGAAGCTCCGCCCCATCGCCGCGTGCTGCCCGGGCCCGCGCCTGTTGTTAAGAACCCAAACAACAGTCCTAGACTCCCGCCCCCAGCCCGTGATTGGCCGACAAACAAAATTGTCACGCGTTGCCACCAATCCCTGTGTGAAGCGGCCGCTGTCATTCCAGGCCACGCCCCCACATCTCAGTCACCTCCTCAACCGCAACCAAAACATCCTTTGTCTCGAAGCAGCCTCCGCTCGCCATTGGCCAACGCTCACAAGGTCTGAGCCCTGATTGGCTGTGACGCACAAGGATTCGGCCTACCATTGGCCAGTTTTGTCTAACCGCCTTGGGCTTCTGAATGGTTGGCTCCCTCACTTAGTGACGGCAAAAAAAAGTATCCATCTTTTGATTGGCTGATAACGTCAGTGTTGTTACGTAGGCTCCCCCCTCTTCTCTCTAACCCGCCGTTGATCGGTTTCCAGTCAGAAACAAAAACAAAAGCGGCGGGAGGAGGTGGAGGTGGCGGTGGCGGCAGGGTGTAAAGGCCGCCCGGAGAATGAGCGACGTAGAAATTGGTGAAGGTGTCAGAGAAGAGGGAACAACGAGCAACGAGTAAGGAGGGGGCAGAGGGCTCCGTGTGGGCATGAGGGGCACCATTGTGTCTGACTATGAGGAAGCTTGTCTGCTCCTTGTGAGGGGGCACCATGGCGGCTGCTACCGAACACATAATGGGGATATGTGACAGGATGGTATATTGTATATATATATATTGTGTTATGGGGCATGAGGAGACTGGGTCTCCTCATAACAATGGTGAGGGCGCCTCTAGTGGACAGGGCCAAGACCTGAGGCAAAAGTAGGGAACCTTGACTCTCCAGCTGGTGCAAAACTACAACTCCCATCATGCCTGGACAGCCTTCGGCTGTCCAGGCATGATGGGAGTTGTAGTTTTGCACCAGCTGGAGAGCCAAGTTCCCAACTGACTAGACATGTCAGCTCCTATCCCTTCTCTTGGTGATTGTTTGTGTGGCCATCATCACATTAGTATTGTCCGTAGTCTGTTGGTTGTTTCCTTGTTCCCCCTTTGTGTTGTGGTAACTGTTCAGACAATGCAGATGATGATGGAGCTGTGTGAGTGTCACAAGGCTTTTAAGGATCAGGATCAGTCCTGTGGCTGATCAGATGTCATTGTATCAGTGTTTTTATACTTTTATTTGTAGATTGTTTAGTTTTTTATGTACTTACAGATACCCCCACCCCCATCCTTGCACTAAGCACCTGGTTGGTGTATGAACAAAGGGGCTGCTGTTAACCCACGATTCCCCATAGGCGGAGAGTCACAGGTTAACCCAGTAGTTCCCCGACCGTCAGCCACCTGGCACTCCTCCACCGGCCTCTACATAGTAGATCATAACAAAGACGGCTTGACGTAATAAGCAACATGTCTGTCTGTTGTGCCCTGCTTCCCCTTTGTGTGTGCCAGACCACTGAGCGCTTCTTACCCCCGAGCTGTCACACACACACACACTGAGCACTTCTTACCCCCGAGCTGTCACACACACACACACACACACACACACACACACACACACACACACACACACACACACACACACACACTGAGCGCTTCTTACCCCCGAGCTGTCGCACAGACACACACACACTGAGCGCTTCTTACCCCCGAGCTGTCACACACACACACACACACACACACACTGAGCGCTTCTTACCCCCGAGCTGTCGCACAGACACACACACACTGAGCGCTTCTTACCCCCGAGCTGTCACACACACACACACACACACACACACACACTGAGCGCTTCTTACCCCCGAGCTGTCGCACAGACACACACACTGAGCACTTCTTACCCCCGAGCTGTCACACACACACACACACACACACACACACACACACACACACTGAGCGCTTCTTACCCCCGAGCTGTCGCACACACACACTGAGCGCTTCTTACCCCCGAGCTGTCGCACAGACACACACACACAACACACACTGAGCACTTCTTACCCCCGAGCTGTCGCACAGACACACACACTGAGCACTTCTTACCCCTGAGCTGTCACACACACACACACACACACACTGAGCACTTCTTACCCCCGAGCTGTCGCACGCACACAGAGCACTTCTTACCCCCGAGCTGTCGCATGCACACAGAGCACCTCTTACCCCCGAGCTGTCGCTCACACACGTACACAGAGCGCTTCTTACCCCCGAGCTGTCGCGCACACACATGCACACAGAGTGCTTCTTACCCCCGAGCTGTCGCGCACACACATGCACACAGAGTGCTTCTTACCCCCAAACTGGCACACACACACACACACACACACACACACACACACACAGCGCTTCTTACCCCCGAGCTGTCACACACACACAGAGCACTTCTTAGCCCCTAGCTGTCGCGCACGCCCGCACACACACACACACACACACACACACACTGAGTGCTTCTTACCCTCTAGCTGTTGCGCGCACACACACACACACACACACACACACACACACACTGAGCGCTTCTTACCCCCTAGCTGTTGCGCGCGCGCGCGCGCACACACACACACACACACACACACACTGAGCGCTTCTTACCCCCTAGCTGTCGCGCACACACACACACTTAGCGCTTCTTACCCCCTAGCTGTTGCGCACACACACACACACACACACACTGAGCGCTTCTTACCCCCGAGCTGTTGCGCGCGCGCACACACACACTCACACTCACACTGAGCGCTTCTTACCCCCTAGCTGTTGCGCGCACACACACACTCACACTGAGCGCTTCTTACCCCCTAGCTGTTGCGCGCACACACACACTCACACTGAGCACTTCTTACCCCCTAGCTGTTGCGCGCACACACACACACACACACACACACTCACACTGAGCGCTTCTTACCCCCTAGCTGTTGCGCGCACACACACACACTCACACTGAGCACTTCTTACCCCCTAGCTGTTGCGCGCACACACACACACACACACTCACACTCACACTGAGCGCTTCTTACCACCTAGCTGTTGTGCGCGCGCACACACACACACACACACACACACACACACACACACACACACACACACTGAGCGGTTCTTACCCCCTAGTTGTTGCGCGCGCGCACACACACACACACTCACACTGAGCGCTTCTTACCCCCTAGCTGTTGCGCACACACACACACTCACACTGAGCGCTTCTTACCCCCTAGCTGTTGCGCGCGCACACACACACACACTCACACTGAGCGCTTCTTACCCCCTAGCTGTTGCGCGCACACACACACTGAGCGCTTCTGACCCCCTAGCTGTTGCGCGCACACACACACACACACTGAGCGCTTCTATTTATAGACAGCAGCTATCATAGAGTTCATGAATCCCAGACCACATGCCTTGGATATTGCTCCTCGTTCTCTAGCTCAGAGAGGGGGGGGGGGGGGGCAAACAAAAGATCTCAATGGACTTTGTTCCTGAAATCCCTACAGAATGTTTTTTTTTTTTGTTTTTTTTTTTACTGTTTCTTTGTGTCCGGCACCTTGTGTTTGTCTGCCATCCTTGTCTATGGCCGGAGTAATCCTGCGGCGCTTTGTGCTCATGGACGCAATGTAAATAGCCCAGATCCTTAATGTAAATAGACCAGATCTGTTCTAAGCCGCTGTCACGTCCAGTGACGTCCCTGAGCCGTCAGATCGTTTACTTGTTTGGGTCAAGAAATAAATAATATTTGTCTGTGAAATAGTCAGGGCTGGGAGAATCCCCCTTTTTTGTTTGTGTGTTTTCCTTCAGTTCTTGGTTCTTAGCGAGGGTTAACAACCATGTGGCTTTCCTCTTTGTTTGAAGGGCGGCTATAACTAATAATGTTTACATGATCACATGACATTATGATTGGATATGTTACACCCAATGCTTTACCTATTGCTCATCTATCTATGTGTATATGTATGTATGTATGTATGTATGTGATATATATATATATATATATATATATATATACACACACACACAGCACAATAGCAGACACTGATAATATGGGTCCCCGCCACCCATATTATCAGTACCTGCTATTATACTGAATACTAGGGGTGGGGAACCTTGGCTCTCCAGCTAATGCAAAACCACAACTCCCATCATGCCTGGACAGCCGAAGGCGGGGTAATATGGGGTGAAGGTGCTCCCAGTAGGTAAGTGCGTATAGGGTAGTTGTGGAAGCGCAGAGTAAACAGTGTCTGCATGTAAGGCGGTGACTCCAGTGTGAACACGTCACACGGGGGGTGTTTCTGATAACCCCCTCTCTCCGTCTGCACATGCTTTCTTTATATAGAAAGGCGTTTTGACTGAAG
The DNA here is from genome assembly GCF_027789765.1 of Dendropsophus ebraccatus. Classification (NCBI taxonomy): domain Eukaryota; kingdom Metazoa; phylum Chordata; class Amphibia; order Anura; family Hylidae; genus Dendropsophus; species Dendropsophus ebraccatus. The sequence goes on along the minus strand of NC_091456.1, from coordinate 22,203,090 downwards.
CATTGAGTGGTTTTCATTGCCTGGCTGCCTCTGATCAGTGGGGAATATGCATTACAGCTGTATATATTCAATATTGTGTTTTTTTTTATTGTTTATTGCACATGAAGTAGTGGGAATGTGCATAAAAAACACATCTGTCGCAGCTGCTTTTTTTTTTTTCAACTTACATTTTTGCATTTCTTCTGTACATGCTGAAGAGATGGCCCTTTGAGAAGGCAGGAGATCGGTCTAGGCTTAGCTTTCTATAATTTGGCAACAAGGTAAATGGGCAGGTATACCAACCTTACAGGGAGGAATAAGCTATATTGCTGTCTAGATCCCACCAGCCCATTGTGTGCTAGCCCCAGTTACAGGGAGACTCCTCGCAAACTGACAGTGATCACAAGTAGTTTCATAAGACCTAGTAACTCTTTGCTACACATGTTTCATGTATCTTACTTCAGTATGCTTTGGTTTTATAGCCCATTGTTGAGGGACTAAAGAGTGTGTGTGTGTGTGTGTGTGTGTGTGTGTAGATATATATATATATATATATATATATATAAATAAATATAATGTATGTATAATCTTTTTATTATTTTTTTTGTAGGTTTTTTTTTTTCTCCCCATGCCTATAATATGAAAAAAAAAAACTGACTGAAATCCTGAAAGTTTATATTCTGACACTTCCCTTACATCATAGGCAAGATTATAATGAAAGTTAAAGGGCCTTTTACACAGGCAGATTATCAGCTAGTACAGTTTCAAGACACGCTCCTGCAGCCAACAATCGCCCTATGTGAAAGCGACGGCGAGGAGCGAGAAAATTCCTAATCCTCGGCTGATCATCTGTTTAGAACGGGCTTAAAAATTTAGTGTTATCGACGGAACATCTTTCTGTGTAAACAGGTTTGTGCGGCCGATAAAGGGAAACAGACAGCAAAGATATGTATATAGCAGTCTCCAGATTACAAGCAGTCTATACTTACCAGCCACGCTGCTTGTGATACAACATCTGGCTTCTCCAGTCCTCCAGCCGCTGCTGTAACTTCAAGCCTCCGCCTTCTCCTCTAGAATGATTGACAGTTAGAGGAGGTGGGGCCTGAAAATACAGCCAGAGGACTGGAGAAGCCAGATGCCGGATCAAAAGCAGGGCAGAAGGTAAGTATACGCTGCTGCTTGTGATCTGGAAACTGACAGCACAGATATATACATATCTGTGCTGTCGGTTTCCAGGGCTGCACGAACGAAAGATGGATTGGTCGTGCAGCCTGGGCTTTCAATTTCTTGTGTTGTGTAAAGGCACTGCAAATGAGCACCAATCTTACAGTCTAAAAGAACCTTAACACCTATGTATAGATCCACTATGTGCAATAAGTGATGTTCAGAGCTAATCAGCCCCCCCCCCCCCCCCCCCCCCCAATTTGAATAGATAACCCCATGGTAGTGGTTTAGAGGCCCAAAAACTTTTAAGTTGCAACTTCTATAAGCGTCTACTACTGCGTTTACAATTCTGCATGCTCCTGAGCTAAAATCTTCCTACATTTCCTATCGTCTCTGCTTAATCAACTTCTCATTTAACTTTATATCTGTATTAAAGCTAAAAATAATGTTCAGCGTGTAACAGTCCCGTCAGGAAATCTGTGGTCCAGCCTCTCGGTATATACGCTCCTTTCATCAGATTATGATCTGGCGGCCGCCATCCGTTCTGCACAGTGGGTATGGGGCTATGTTTGCACTTTATACATAGAAGTAATAAGGGTGGCAGGGGTTTGCAGTTTTCCACACATTACAGTCTATGATGATCATGGTTAATTTGGTCGTTTCCGCTGCACATTTCAGCCCATGTGCCGCTCTGTATTTCCACTTTTAATGCGATTACTACAAGCTTTATAGACTTATACATCAATTGTACCTTGTTAGGAAAGTATAATGTGAGCATTCAGACTGAAAGGAGAAAAGGGATTGACTTTTTTTTTTTTTTCCGCCAATCCCTCTATAGCTAAGATCATTACCGTTTCTTTGTGGAGTCCATTGACATAATATTATAAATGTTTTATATTGAAGAAAGAGCTGGTCGGCGTGTGAGCAGGAGCAGCCTCTATACATCCCCCCCCCCCTTCTCTAAGGTGCTGGGTCGTAGCCGCCTTCTGCATCGGCAGTAATATGTCGGCTATATTTACCTTGCTATTCTTAGATACCACACACTGATTTGGTTTGCTGTGCTTGCAGGTTGTTTGTTTAGGTTGCAGCTTGCTGACCACGGTGCAGGAGACAGAAGTAAAGCCTGGGCTCTGTTTACATGGACTGCTTGCACACAATGACATTGCCCACAGTTTAAGAATTCAGCCCTTTAAACAGCTATTTAGAAATCCAGCACATAGAGGGGTGATTGGTTCACGCTAGAAAGAAATGCAGAACTTCAGAAACTCTTCGGCTTCAAAAAACAACTATTTTTATAGGTGTTTCAGTACCCCTGACTTGGGGCCTTATTATATGGCCTGATATTTGCTGTAAGTAAGCACCAGTCTGTGCACCCTTACAGAGCCTATTACATGGCTTAAGGAGAAGTCTGCCCAGACCCTTTTTTTTTTTTTTTTTGCAAGTGCTGGGGAGGATAAAAGAAATAACATGCTCTTATCTCCCCCACTCCAGGCACTGGTAGCCGCATAAAGCTGCTCTGGGCCCCTTCCTGGCCTGAGCAGGGACTCAGTTCATGACATGTGAGGTCTGCTCAGCCAGTCAGCAGACCGTATTGGCAGTATGCGGCCACCAGAGCTGGAATAGGGGAGGGAAGAGCACTTTATTTCTTTTATTCTCCCCAGCACTTGTTAAAAAAAAAGGGTCTGGCTGGACTTCTCCTTTAATGATTGTGCAGGATGGGCCGCTTTTATAGAAAATAATAGTTATACTTGCCTCTCCATGTTCTGTTGTCCTCCTGCCTGCCTCACTGCAGCCACCGCTGAAGCTTCTAAGCCCATCTGAGCAGTGACAGGCCGCTCAGCCAATCACTGTCCTAAATGAGGCACAGCCGCGTCAGAGGATTGGCTGCTCGTCCTGTCATTTCAGAGACTGCTTTAGCTGCGGGGAACAGGCCGGACAACACCAGGGAGCGGAAAAGTAAGTATAACTTTATCCTTTTCTATATTCTTTCATCAGCTACCGATTGCGGGGCTGATGATTTTTAAACTTGCTGAAAGACAACCATCAACCAATGATTGTGTTTTTTTACTGATCGTTGTCTTTGATATCTGCCCGATTCTGCCTGATTGGCCAGCTAATCGCCCTGTGTAATAGGACCCTTACAATAGAGTGTCATTATAGAGGGATATTGGTGCTGCCTCCTTACATATATATATTTTTTCTTCCCCCACAGGTTGACTTTCTCCTTTGGCATCTGTGTGGGAAGTGCCACACACTCCCCAAACCAACAACGGCTTTTGCTTGCATTTTCCAGTGTTTCTTTTGTCAGAGAGTGCAGCAAAGTTGTAATTCTTCCAGTGCCAGCCCCGAGCTGAGTGAGGAGCCACCGACAGACATGGTGAAAATGACAAAGTCCAAAACTTTCCAGGCTTACCTGCCAAACTGTCACAGAACCTACAGCTGTATTCACTGTAGAGCACATTTAGCCAATCACGATGAATTGATATCCAAGGTAAGCGTTCCCTGGGGTCCTGTCACTTTACTGTTCACTGGATAGGCTTCACAAACACATTGGAGCACATTAGTGTGTACGGTGTATGTTAGAAGCATACATATACATGTCACATTCCCTCCAATGAACACCATCTATTCAGTGGTGTCTTTTACCCATATATATATATATATATATCTACGACTTAGTACAGAAGAAAAACACTAGTTTAACGGAGGCAAAATTAACACTCTTGGGTTCTTGGTTAAAGGGGTACACTGGTTAAAAATCTGTTTTTAACCCATTGGTTTTAGAAAGTTTTACAGATGTGTGTTACTTCTGTTGAAGAATCTCAAGTCTTTCAGTACTTATGAGCTGCTGTATGTCCTGCAGGAAGTGGTGTATTCTTTCCAGTCTGACACAGTGCTCTCTGCTGCCACCTCTGTCCATGTCAGGAACTGTCCAGAGCAGTAACAGATCCTCATAGAAAACTTTTTCTATCTGGACAGAGGTGGCAGCAGAGAGCACTGTGTCATACTGGAAAGAATACACCACTTCCTACAGGACATACAGTAGCTAGACTGGAAGACTTGAGATGTTTAAATAGAAGTCATTTACAAATTTGTATAACATGCTGACACCAGATTTGAAAAAAAAAAAAATTCCCTCCAGATTACCACTTAAAATAAGGTCTACAGATATGATTCAAGGAAACATTAGACATACGCTACAGATACATTGTCAATGCCAGGTTTAAGAGGCAACTTTGTAAGTTAGGCGCCAGCAACAATCTGCTGTAGACCTGGATCTCGGTTGATGAATGATTAATTTATTAGCTGTTTCGTATCATTATATAATTTTCTCCAAGGACTGAAAGTCACTTTTTCACTCTTTCTTATTTTTGTGCGCGTCGTGACCCTTTTGGGGTCTTGTAAGGTGTTACTTCCTGATCCTGAACCTTATTTAACCCTATAAGATACCTCATGGTTTCAATTATTTCACCCCCCCCCCCCCTCCCTCCTTTCCTTCAGGCTATACAAATTAAGTTCTAAGAACATTAGCTAAAGCCTTTTGTATTCCTGCCAAGATTCCTGGTCAGTGAAGTGGGTTGGCTTTTATTAGCTCGTTCACCTGCTATCCCGAATAAGCTGAATTATCTTTACTTAGAGCCAATTACTATATTGCTTTATTATACAGACTGGGGTATGGTCATAAAAAGGAACAATAGAACTGTGAATAAGCCATTGTGTAGTCACTAGCTTGTGTAAATCTTATCATACACAGTTGTAGATATTCTTGTATATGTCTGTTTTGGACTAGTAACAATTTGGTGGGTTTTTTTTCCCCCTGCAGTCATTTCAGGGAAGTCAAGGGCGAGCCTACCTCTTCAACTCTGTGTAAGTATTTCCATGACTTGTTTTTGCTTTCACACTACTTTCTGGTCAGAGACTCATAGTAAACATACACTCCGATCAGTCTAGGATGCAGTGCATTGCAGTGGTGGGAAGGAAATAAGCTGCTGCCAGAGATTGGCATGCACATGTCCATGATAATTGGTCCACCAGCAGACTGCATGTCACGGACTAAACTCTTGATCTCTTTTGGAACTCTCGACATGATGATTTATGATGATGCCTGGAGATCCGAAACAGCTTAACTTCTTTGCTACTGAACTGACTGTGCTGTGTCAGTACAGTAGCACGAAATTTTAAATGTTTCGGATCTCCAGGCATCAAAATAAATCCTCATGCCGAGAGTTCCAAAAGAGATCAAGAGTTTAGTCCGTGACATGCAGTCTGCTAGTGGACTCTATATTGTTGTGGATGTGTGCATGCCGCCTTAGTGCTCTTTTTAGAGATCATGGAATGTGTTGATCGATCTGTGGGCTGATCTCTTTGAGCTGCACAGACATCTGCTGCACATAGGCACCAGTCTCCCACCATACAATACAACTGATTTAGGATCACACCTAGCCGGGGCTATTCTTGGCCTGAGTGCAAAGCTCTTCTCAGTCAGGTCATTTCCTTATTTATAATCTTGTGAGTAGCTGTCCAAACTGTGTGCTATAAATAGAGTACATGAGAAAGCAAGGCCTGCACTGCTAACAGAGCACCTGGCGTAGATCGTGTCTGGTGTGAAAGTGTTGTAGGCTCTACAAACAGGAAATTCTAGAGGACTCGCTGCCCGGTTGTTCCATGTAACTTACCCAGTCAGATTAGGGAAGTATCTCAAATGCTTGTAGTATTCAGTTCTGCTTGCCAAGATTTGCTAGTTTGGAATTTGCTTAAGCTTTACCCCTATGTCCTCATCCAGATAGCAGTGGCTTGCATGTATTAACCCTTTTGTTATTTTAAAGTGGTACAGTCACCCCCCTTACTCTATATCTGGGTCTCCGAACCATCCACAAGCTTAGATGCTGCACATTCAGTATAAACCTGTATAACCTGTATAAAACTTGTCTATGTTTTCTTTCTGCTCTAAAATCGATTTAATTTAACCGGTGGACAGTGTCACCCAGGCGGGGCTTTACAGCAGGGGGATGGGGCCCAACTGTTGTGATGCTCCGCCTAGGTGATGGTGTCCACAGATAAAATGAAGCAAGAGTAACGGCGGGGGGGGGGGGGGGGGGGGGGGGGGGGGGGGGGTGACAGTATCACTTTAATTTAAATATTCCTTAAAGTGTAGCTGTCATTTCAAACAAATTTGCAAAATTCAGTAGTGGAAGTGATTATAAGAGACTCTGTAATAGGTTTTATTAGGCAAAAGAGCTTCCTTCTATAGAGAGGGGAGGCTCCAAGGGGGATGAGTTAGCAGGGAGAGGAGAGAACCAGCCCATGCAGTTTGCAGTATAGGAGCCAGCACAGCACAACATCGTGCAATCTTATCTCACCAAGTTCCCAGACCAGCACTAAGCAGTCTGACATGTAAATCCATCAATTTAATAGAAGGAATTGACATAGCTGTATAATTTTGACACCATTTGATTTAAAGGGGTTATCCAGCGCTACAAAAACATGGCCACTTTCTTCCAGAGACAGCCCCACTCGTGTCCAGGTTGGGCGGGGTTTTGCTGCTCAGTTTCATTGAAGTGAATGGAGCTTAATTGCAAACCGCACCTGAACTGGAGACAAGAGTCATGCTGTCATGGTTTTGTAGCACTGGATTACCCCTTTAAAAACTTTTTTCTTGTCCTCCGGCATGTTCCTTTATGTCGCATTTGAATGAAACAAATGTGAAAAACTATTTAAAAACAAAAGATCCCTTTATAAACCCCTCCCATGTTAATTTATCTGTGGGTTGTTGTTTGCCAAAAGTAAGAAGGAAACTACTATAGGCCGGACGGGGTTCCTGTATTGATCTTGTCAGCATGGAGATGAAAGACTTGTCAGCCATTGTTGCCTAAAAGTAATAAGTCCGAACCCAAAACTCGCTCAAGATCTTGCAATGTTGTTTTTATTTTTTATTTTCTTTCACAACTGACCATATACTGCTTTTGCTCTATAGGGTAAATGTTGGCTGTGGCCCAGCGGAAGAGCGGGTCCTTTTAACCGGGTTGCATGCAGTGGCTGATATATACTGTGAGAACTGTAAAACCACGCTCGGCTGGAAATATGTAAGTTTATCAATACAGAGTTCTGGTTGTTCAGGTTTCACAATCATTGCCTCTGTTTGTGAGCTACCTGCATGCCCTTCTATTACAAGGTATAAGGTAGTGCTGTATTTTCATGCAACACAGATCGGAGATACTTTGCGCTATTATTATTATTCTATCTATCATTGCCTCTGTTTGTGAGCTACCTGCATGCCCTTCTATTACAAGGTATAAGTTAGTGCTGTATTTTCATGCAACACAGATCGGAGATACTTTGCGCTATTATTATTATTCTATCTCTCCCTGTCTCTGCATTATCTACTGCCCAGCATGTAAAACACAGATGTTTAAAACTATGCATCCCTTTCTGCCATTGCTAGCAGCAGTATTCAGACCTATCCCTTGCTAGATGTTTTTCTGGTGTAGTGTATGTTCCAGGGCTTAGCCTAGAGCTGGTATTATCTATAGTCCAGTAACATAACTACCTGTATGTGTCTGGTTTATGCAAGAGTGGGATGATTTCCAGGTATTGGCTTATAGGGTTACTGCCGCAATGGATTCCCACGTGCTGTCAGCAGATCGGTGTGGATAGATGCAGCGTATGCCGGGGATCAGGTTGCCGATCATGCATGGAACTTGCTGGGCGTGAAAAAGTCTTGGCAGCCCAATGCCCTAGTATCGGCTTCTCTTTCTGTGTTGAGCTGCCCTTCATGGCAGTGACCCTTTAAATCAGGAATGGGAAACTTTTGGCTCTTCAGCTGTTGCAAAACTACAATTCCTATCATGCCAGCTTTGGCTGTCCAGGCATGATGGGAATTGTAGTTTTGCAACAGCTCGAGGACCTGACTTTGACATGCCTGTTGTAGAACTTGCAGATAAGTTATTGGTGCAACTATAGGATCCTCAGTCCTAGCTGCATCTCACCAGTGCCTGACGCCACCTTACCATTGAGCGTCATGACCAATAAAATGGAGATCCTAGAAAGAGTCATCCGTTTTGATGCAGTCATTTGCTGGATGGCGCCTGTTTTCTTTATTAATGACGTCTCCTTGTTTCCCACAGGAACATGCCTTTGAAAGCAGTCAGAAATACAAGGAAGGAAAGTTTATCATTGAACTGGCTCACATGATAAAAGACAATGGCTGGGAGTGAGTCCTGTCCACCAGGTCGCATCTCTTGGAAACCTTTATTACTGGCTATGTAAAACCGAACTGTTCTAGAGCAACCGATTTAAAATATTGAACTTTACTGAAGAAAAAAAAAAAGTAACCTCATGGATTGGTAGAGTAGTGTATGGACACATTGTGACTGGACTTGAATATCCACATGTCTTTGAAGGTTCCTGCTCCCTTTTACTATCCCCCCCCCCCCACCCCCTTATGTAAGCGTATTCTTGTGTGTGATCAGCTGTTAACTGTTTACGCTGCAACACACCGGAATAGATTTGCCCCATCCTCCGACTCGTAGACTTACATGTCTCTGAGACCCGACTCACCTGTGCTGGCTTGCCGTTCTGTTTTTGTGCATGCCTATACTCTGTTATGTCCCTTCTCACATTTCGGCATCCCAGTTCCAAAGCTGAAGGAACAAGTGTCCATCAGAACATACAAGGAAGAAATAAGAGAACCAACAACCTTACAAAAACAGAATCAATGGAACTTGCAGTGCGAGGCGTTCCATGCCCTGGGCCTGAAGACACCGTGAATGACAAGACAGTGTTTCCCAGCCTTCAGTGCATGTTCAAGACTTCATACCCTATGCTGCTGTGGGGGGTGGGGGCGGGAGGGGTGTCCCCAAAGTGCAGAGAAGTGCCAGCTTCCGGTGATGTTCCTTTCGGTTTACACATATGTAGGAACTCCCGAGGATGGGGAAAGGTTCTCTCAATGAAACTAATATTCTGATAATATTTCTTATTTGCTCCAGACAAAATAACGTTTCAGAAACCCTGTGCAAAGAAAAAAAAACAAAAAAACACCACAAACCTTTTGATGGGGTGGGCCAACAGCTGTTGCAGACCCCACGTGGGAGCAAGGTGGTTTGCAGAGACGGTTCTTGTGTAACTGGCGCTGCAGACGTCAGGATCGTGTTATGGCTGGTTCCATAAACCAATGATTTAATGCACTGGATTAAGAGGGCATTGAAATGTTGTTAGGCGTGCTCCCGCTTTTTTTGCACATTCACAATGTAGGGAATCTTTCTGGTGAAAAGGCCCTTCTTGTTTGTATAGTATATTCCCCCCCATTTTTGTGTAGGATAGGTAATTTAAGCCTTGGGGTGTGGGTGGTTTGCTGGTTGAATCTCTCCCAAAGTTTGTTTGCATTTTATTTTTATCAGAAAAAAAAAATAACCTGAACGATTTATCGAAGTAAATGTTACCGACTTACATGTTACGTTGCACAGTGCGGCTGCTGTGGATGGAAGAAGAGAATTTTGGACAGACTGAGCCTAACCTTCCACCATTTCCCTGTGTGTGGCATGTATCCCAGCGGGGGGAGGGGGGGGGGCTGCTTTTCTTATGATAACCCTAAAGTACCCGCACATTTTTTTTCTTGCTACCCTTTTTACAGGCCTCTATGTATGAGGTGTGGGCCTCCGCTCTAAATGTCTTTGCTCTGCGCTTTTGTAGTTGATGTGGGCTTTGCATTACCATAGCTTATTTGTTTTCCCCCCTTTATAAATAAGTGAAATGTAATCTTCTATCTACTGCACATAACCTGTTTGGAAAGGAGTTAATGTATTCACGAGCCTTCAGAAGGCCGAGGGGTTACAGCAGAGAGATGAGTTTTGGCGTTTGCAGGACCATTTTATTTTTCTATAAAACACTACCACTACTGTGAGCACTTTCAATCCAATGATAATATGGAAATCCATGCAATAGCAATGCTACGACCCCCCTGCCCTTCTAAACATATTCTATGTAATGCTAGCTCTGTGTGTGTGTGATGACGCAACGCTGCTGCTGCTTAATGCATTATCTAGAACTAGGCTGAACCGCACTTTATGCTTCTTGTCTATTTAAGCTACTGCTTTTATTAAACTTCTAAAAGGTAGATTACTGCTACAGTATATTGATAGAAAACCTCTTTTTTCAGTGCATTCTTCACATACTGATAGTCACTCTTAGCTCTGTGTGTATCAGATCTTCATACGGTTGGAAATCTACCATCTTGGTAATCTATCAGACCTCCTGCTAGTACTGTGAAAGGGGTTTTCAAAACAGGTGCCTGAATTAAAGTGAAAAGGAACACTTTATAGGAGTTAAGGAGTATTCACATGCTTCGTAGATCACGGGTGAAGCTGCTGTCTGGCATCGGGGCTTCCTGGCATCATGCACCATTAGGATGCAAGGAGCTCTGAACCTATTTGAATCATCCTGCTACTGCAGTGCCGCACTGCTGTGTCAGTACAGTAGCAGGAACATTTGAATAGGTTCTGGAGCTTACAGTATCATAATGGGGCACGATGCCGGGTGTTCCTGATGCCGGATGGCAACTTCGCCCATGGTCTATGAAGCATGTGAATGTCCTCTAACTCCTTTTAGCTGGACTTCTGGTATAGTCATATGCAGAGATAACTGTGCAGCAGAGCCAATAGGAGCAGTTCCTTTTAAAATCTGCCACATTGCTACCTCTGCACATGACCAAACTCTGAGGTCGGGCAAACCTCGTATAATCTGAATCCCAGGTTCCTTAGAGTCAAGACAATATCTACTATATCCCTATATATTTTGCTATGCACTTTGCTCTTTATCCATTGAACACGTGCACAGATGAGTAACGCACAGTTCAATTATTGGCCTCCAAATTTCTATACAAGCAGAATTTTTAAGTAAAGAATCAGCAGCCATCAGTAGCCTGTTCTTGCCTCGTGAACAAAGCGCCCACCAATTACTAATGGCTCCCGGTTGTGGCTACGGTTATATATAAATATATAGGACAGTCTGGTTACTGGTCCTGATTTGTCTTTGTTTTACAGCAGTTTGCATAAAACTTGAAAAAAAAAATATGTACAAAACAAAAAATAAAAAAAAAATTCCATCTAACCAATTTTTTTGTATATAATATTATGGATAATATTTAAGCATTTTTGTGTTTATGGTAAGGTTTCCTCCCTCCAAAAAACGTTTGTTTGTTTTTTATGATTCTTGTAGCTACTTATCACATTTCTGTGTGTGCGTGTGTTTATTTTTGTTTCTTTTTTTGTTTTTTGTATAAGCTGTTTGGAAAGTCATTAGGATTCATTACATTTTTTGTGTTTCAGTACTAAAAACTGTCCCTGTACCCTGCTGGTGGGCTCACAGCATTGCCGCGCCTGCCCCTGGGTATTAAGTGATTATGGGGGGCTCGTACTTAATCAGGTGCTCTGTTCCCAATGACAGTAAGAAGTTAAATAGTACTTGACGTGACTTTTACTTGATTCGGTGCTGTTCCACCTAGTGTCTAACAGTGATGAGATTCTACCCCCTGCTTGATGTGACTTATAGGACCTGGTTTTGGTAACTGCAGACTTGCATTGTAGTGCTGTACTTTCCCAACAAGATTGTTATCCAGTAGAGATGAGCGCAACTTGAGCATGCTCGAGTCCAATCGGTAACTAAAGAAGTTGGATGCAGCCCTAGGCAGTCATGGAAAACATGGATACAGCCATAGGCTATATGCATGTCTCTTGGCCTCCCTAGGGCTGCATCCAACTTCTTTAGTTACCGATTGGACTTGAGCATGCTTCAGTTGCGCTCATCTCTATTACCCAGGAGTCATAATGACTGACCACCTTATGTCTCAGTAATACCTAGGTCTCTTTTCATTTCCAGACAAAACTACCACCATGTTTTCAATGTGATATATTTACAGTGTTCTCCTATGAGATACTAGGGGCAACCAGCTAGCCGCCATCTAAGATCCATGTGGATTATACAAAATCCCGCCGGTCCGTTTGAGGTGGTCAACCTCTCATTTCTGTAAGACCTATGTCAGGTGGCCGTTCAATCACCGGACTTTAAGTGCATATAGTTTATATTGTAAAGTGCACTTATTCTGCTTTCTTCTATGTATGGCTGTGCTTTTGGAACCGAGTAGTAGAGGGAGGGAAACGCCTGGGAAGTATTTGCAAACTCTATTAACATTTGCTTTGTATTTGAAAGTTTTGCAAATGTGTCCTATCCCCCAGAGTGACATTTTTTTTATTTTTTTTTTATGTATTTAAAGGGATTAGCTGGCGATAGAAAAACATGGCCACTTTCCTCCAGAGATAGCACCGCTCTTGTCTCCAGTTCTGGTGTGATTTGCAGTTAGGCTCCATTCACTTCAATGGGAGTTGTGAAACTTGCACCCAAACTGGAGACGAGTCGTGTTGTCTCTGTAAGAAAGTGGCCATGTTTTTCTAATACTGGATAACCCCTTTAAGTCTTTTGCTATTAGGATCAGTAATACCGGTGGCAGCTGTGACCATGCCTCTCATAGTCCTAATAATAATTGATCCCCCCTACAATCTAACAAAAAGAATTGTTCTTCCCGTGTAATTCTCATCTCTGTGACAGAAGTCCGATGCCCCCCGAACGTCATGGTTCAGATAGACCTAAGCTTTTATTCACTGTGCGTATTGCTGACTCGGACCACTTCAGTGTTGGAAGTCTGCTGAGCAGAGCTTCTAGATCCCTAAAGACCTTCTATACCGAGATAGAATCTACAGACAGAGCCACTGTTAGGATTGGGACATGCTGCCACACAATGTGATGCCTAGTGCCGACACTTCAGTCACTATTTGACACCATTTTACACTGAAATTTTTTTTTTTTTTTTTTTTGAGATGTCATAGCTTTGCTGTTCTGTCCTAGCTATATTGTACAACACTTGTGTGAATTGTTTCACGTTGTTGTATACAATTTGAGGTATCACAATAAAAAGGCTTTAATCAGCATCCGAGTCTCCAGTCTGTTTACCTTTCATATACATGGGAACCAGTATGGTCGGCTCTCCTGACATATCAGTTTTAGTACATACTTGATATACTGAGTCTTCTAAGTGTGTCTCCATTCACACTGAGCAAAAATAGCAGAATTTCAAGCGGAGCCTGCGCCACGGACGCCGCTTGAAATTCCACCTGTCCCCCTTGATTCACTGGGATAACTCGCACGCCTCCGCTCTCTGCTCAAAGAATTGACATGTCGCACAAGGCACACGAGAAATCTCTTTGAAACAATGGGACAGACGGAATTTCAAGCGGCGTCCGTGGCGCGGATTCTGCTTGAAAGTCTGCCATTTTTGCTCAGTGTGAACGGGTAAGTGCTAGTGCAGGTTAGTGCTGCTCCTCTGGTATTCTTCCTGGAACTTCTAATAAAAGTAAATTAAATTGACATCGTGTGACATTTCAAGGACTATAGGCACTACAGATATGGGACGGGAAGTATTTACTATGACAGTCATTTCAAGCATGTCTCCTTATAGAACTGACTGGAATGCAGGGGGATGTTTTTTAAAGGGGTACTCCATCTGGGAAAAAGAAAATCTTCGCCAGAAAGTTGAAGATTTGTTATTTACTTAAAAATTTGAAGCCTTCCTGTACATATCAGCTGCTGTATGTTCTGCAGGGAGTGGTGTATTCTTTGCGGTCTGACACAGTGCTCTCTACTGCCACCTCTGTCCATGTCAGGAACTGTCCAGAGCAGGAGAGGTTTTCTGTGGGGATTTGCTACTGCTTTCTATTTTTACACCCTTTGATAAATCTGGGCCATTGTGTGGATCCAGCTCACCAATTACACTAACATGTGAAGTGATACAAGATGAAGCATAATAAAACCTACCACTGAATACATGTAACATACTGTACACCACCTTTATTACAGGGATACCAGTATTACTATCCAGTTTCTTCCTTTTTAGTTTACACTTTTTATTTGCCTTTTAAAATAACATGGAGGATAGGGTGTTTTAATGAGGATGATTTTATTGTTATATAAAAAGACAAAACTACTACGGCAGCGGACTAAATAGGGTGACTGTACTAATAGCAGGTAGATTTAATGCAGGATTAGTCATGTATGTGAGCACGTGGATGACTAATGTGAAAGAGCTGAGCCTTGTGCTTTGTAGTTCTAAAGGACCTTTTTTAAAAAAAAAAAAAAAAATTCCTTTTTATGGTGCGTTCACACCTACAGGATCTGCAGCTGATTTTCTGCAGCAGATTTAATTTAAATAACTGATCACAGCATCAAATCTGCTGCAGATCCTGTAGGTGTGAACGCACCCTTAGTCTGTTCTTAGGGCCGTATCACACGATTAAAGGGGTTATGCAGCGCTACAAAAACATGGCCACTTTCTTCCAGAGACAGCATCGCTCTTGCCTCCAGTTTGGGTGCAGGTTTTGTAACTCCTTTCCATTGAAGTGAATAGAGCTTAAAGGGATTATCCAGCGCTACAAAAACATGGCCACTTTTGCCCCGCTCTTGTCTCCAGATTGGGTGGGGTTTGAAACTTAGTTCCATTGAAGTAAATGGAGCTTAATTGCAAACCACACCTGACCTGGGGACAAGAGTGGTGCTGTCTCTGGAAGAAAGTGGCCATGTTTTTATAGCGCTGGATAACCCCTTTAAGAGGAGGAAGCGAACGCCGACCTGTCAGCTCAGTGCTTGTTATCTCCTAGTTCCCTGCTTGCTGTCTGTGCTATTACATACAGAGCGTGGGGGTGGGGGCTGCAATCTAATGATTGTGCAGGTGGCCAATTGAAGAGAGATTATTGGTTGGAACACCAAAGTGATCGTTTGGTGTAATAGGACCCTTAGGGCCCTATTCCACTGGACGATTATTGTTCGCGGTCGTTAATCATTAACTGGATTTCAACCGAACGATTATCGGTTAGATTCGAACGATTTAACGATAATCTGAACGATAATCGTCCGGTGGAATAGGGCCCCTAGGGTCCATTTACACAGAAAGATTATCTGACAAAGATTTGAAGCAAGAGCCAGAAACAGACTATAAACAGAGATCAGGTCATAAAGGAAAGACTGGGATTTCTCCTCTTTTCAAATCAACTCCTGGCTTTGGCTTCATATCTTTGGCAGATAATCTTTCTGTGTAAATGGACCCTTATACACTCTTCTGATCTGACAACAATCTGGGATAGTAATTACTCTAAATGACTGTTTCTTATGGTGCGTTTACACAGGCAGATTTATCTGACAGATTTTGGAAGCCAAAGCCAGGAGTGGATTTGAAAAGAAGAGAAATCTCAGGCTTTCCTTTATGACCTGATCTATGTTTATAATCTGTTCCTGGTTCTGGCTTCAAATCTTTGGCAGATAATCTGTCAGATAATCTTTCTGTGTAAACGCACCATCAGGGTACAAACCCACACACCGTATACGCAGCTTATTTACTGCTGCGACACGCAGCAAATACGCAGCAGATTAGATCTAAATAACTGAACACAGCCTCAAATCTTCACCATCAAATCTGCTGCGTATTTGTTGCGTATCTGCTGCGTATACGGTGTGTGGGTTTGTACCCTCAAAGGGGTTATCCAACATTAGAAAAACATGGCCACTTTCTTACAGAGACAGCACCACTCTTGTCTCCAGTTTGGGTGCAGGTTTTGCAATTGAAGTGAATGGAGTTTAATTGCAAACCACACCTGAACTTGTGTTGGCCTTTCCTGTTGATCTTGGCGGCATAGGCTGGCCATCTAGTTTGCTTCCCGATACTTCACCAATATCCCACATCCAGTGCAAGGAAGGATCTAGCATGTTAGACCTGTCTGGCAGCAGCTTTCTCCCCCTCTCAGCTGTTTGCCCAACAGCTATCTTATGTATATGGTCAGCCTAAAGATGGCTACACCTTAGGACTATGTTAGACCTGCAGAGCAGGTCCTGGTAATGAGTGCTGCTGATCTCCTAGAGCTGCACTTATGTAATGAGCCTCACACAACTCAACAGGCGTGAGGGCAGGACTACAAGGACAATTGCTGGATAATTTGTGGGAAGATGAGAAGATTAAGCACGCTAATGCTGCGTTTACACGTAACGATTATTGGCCCGATCGTACGATTAGCTATGTTGGATTTACGATTTTTTTTTTATAACGATCAGCGTTTAGATGGTACGATATATCGTACGAAAATTCGCACTGCGATCGTTTTGCGATCGTTTAAGCCTATCTCACACATTGGTTAAATCGGCGAACGACTGTTCACACGGAACGATTTGCGAATTTTTTGCGTACGATGAACGACGATTTGATGACCTGATGAAAGATCAAAATGTATGATTTATCGTGCGTCGTTCGATGCGTTTACACGTACGATTATCGTTCCAATTCGACCGTTATCGCGCAAATTCACACGATAATCGTTACGTGTAAACGCAGCATAAAATTATGTGATCAACTGGAGAATGATCAGGAGTTCCCCCATACACCTTATACTGTTGGCTGAACCTTCCAGCATAAGGTGTATGAGCAGCATTGATCTGTATTTGTCTATATGCACATGAGGATTGGCCCTGCTGACCCATATGCACTAAACAGTAAACTGCTGCTGAGATGAGGGGGAAGCCTTGATTTACCCTTCAGGGATGTAGATCCTGCACAGGATGGAGATAGGTTTACAGATTGCAGGTACACAGGCCAGGCTCTCACTATCTCCTGCACATAGCACTATCTAAACCCCGCCTCCTGTATTCTGGCTCTTACCTTGCTGCAGCTAAAGTTAGGCTAGGTTCACACTGCGTTTTTGCAATCCGTTTTTTTTTTTTTTTGCAAAAAACGGATGCATTTTTCCATTGACTTCCATTGTTAAAAAAAAAAGAAAGGATCAAAACGGATTTTTTTTTTTTGACAGACACAAAAACGTAGCTGACACTACATTTGTGTCTGTTAAAAGAAAACGGATCCGTTTTGATCCGGTTTTTTTTCTTTACAATGGAAGTCAATGGAAAAACAGATCAAAACGGATGCACACAAATGCATCCGTTTTTTTCATTCGTTTTTCATCCGTTATTTGCAAAAAAAACGGATAAAAAAACGGATTGCAAAAACACAGTGTGAACCTAGCCTTAGGCCAGGTTGTCATTTGTCCAGCAATCTGGCACCGTCTCTGATGTGAACACCAGATGCCACAAGATTAATCTTTTTGCACCTGACTACCATATGTTGCCCAATAGGCTAAAATAGTACACAGTGATGGATCCTCCAATGTGCATAAGAAACTAAACACAAGGACAAAAGGAGACAGTGAGAGGTTACTGGGGGAAAGATTAGAAGCAATGTGAGAAAATATTACTTTACTAAAAGAGTAGTAGATTCTTTGAACAAACTTCCAGCAGAGGTGGTTAGTAAATCTACAATAACTGAATGTAAACCTGCCTGGTATATACATATATCTATTCTAAGATAATAAGAAGGGGAATACTAATAGGGCAGACTAGATGGACCCAGGGGTCTTTTTCTGCCGACAATCTTCTATGTTTGTACAATTTACAGATGAAAAGGGCTGTGTCTGTGTTCAACTACATTTAGGGTGCCTTCACACCTACCGGATCCGCAGCGGATCTCACTTCTGCGGATTTGCAGCGAGATCAGCTGCGGATCCAGTATAATTAACCCCTATGATAGCACATACTCGCAGCGGGATTGACATCCCGCTGTGAATATGTGCTTTAACCCTCCGCTGTCCGCAGCCCCACCGCCGCATCCCTCATCCCCGGCCGCATACCCGCACCCCCCCCATCTCCGGCCGCATCCCGCAGCCGAGAGCATACATTACCTGCTCGGCAGTGAGGCTGCCGGCTCAGATCAGCTGAGCGGGACCGGAGCCGGGAGCCTCACTGCAGCCGAGCAGGTAATGTATGCTCTCAGCTGCGGGATGCGGACTGCGATGGGGGGATGCGGGCTGCAGGATGCGGCCGGGGATAGGGGCTGCGGACAGCGGGGGTCAATCCCGCTGCGAGTGTGCTATCATAGTGGTGAATGGTACCGGCGGATCCACAGCGGTTTTCGATTCGAATCCGCAGAAGTGAGATCCGCTGCGGATCCGGTAGGTGTGAAGGCACCCTAAATGTACATATCATGAAGCACATCCGCTCCCCACTCAGTTGGGCTCCATAGACTTGTATAATAAGCCAGACTGATCATGTGACACAGAGACAGAAGAGGCTTGTTCTCCCGATTGGTACAGGTCTGAACATTCAGACCCGAACCAATCAAAATTTTTCACATGTCTCTATGACAAAGTTTTCTAAGATGGCCGTGACACTTTAAACTTTACGAAATGTTTAAAAAAAAAAAAAAAGTCGGCATTCCAAAAGCTGAAAATTTGCCCTGAGCATGAAGAGCCAAAATACTTGCAGTCAGGAAAGGGTCAATGTTATATAATGCTGTGAAGACATCTCATGCCTCCAGCTGCATGTAAACACAGCATAGTTGTAGGTCAGCAGATTGTTCTATGGGGGAGTCTACACATGCCAGGCCAGCTGTGATCTGGTCAAACAACTCACTGTCATGCGATCTTCCCACAAATAATCATGTTTTCAGAGTGATCATTATTGGTCTCTAAACCTGTAAAATATAATGGCTATTAACGATTTGGAAACTGCTTCGATTTGTGGTAAAACTGCCCGTGGCGCAACGTATGGGTGGCGTCTTAGAGGGGTACCACAGCAAAAAATAAATCTTTCAAATCAACTAATGTCAGAAAGTAATATATATTTGTAATTTACTTCTATATAAAAATCTCAATTCTTCCAGTACTTATTAACTGCTGTATGTCCTGCAGGAAGTGGTGGAGTCTCTCCAGTCTGACACAGTGCTCTCTGCTGCCACCTCATGTCAGGAACTGTCCAAAGCAGGTCCATGAAGCTATCTGAGAATTTTCAACGAACGACGATTTAAGAACACGTTAAAAGATCAAAATGAATGATTACTCACATGTCGTTTGAGCGTTCGCTGTGTTTACACGGTACGATTATCGCTCAAATGCAATCGTTTATGCGAAAATTAGAACGATAATCATTCCGTGTAAACGCAGCATAACTCTGGGCCATCAAATCTGCTGCGGATTCAAATTTGCGCCATCAAATTAGCTGCAGATCCTGTACGTGTGAATGCACCCTTAGGGGTAGCTTCACACGCACTGTATTTTCTGCTGCGGATCCGCAGCAGATTTGACTAAATGAATGGACACAGCATTAAATCCGCACTGTGAAATCTGTAAAATAAAGTACGTGTGAAGCTACCCTCAATATCTAATGCTTAGCTCAATCAGAAAGCTTTCAGTCTATAGTTCACCAATTACACTGACCCATAGGCACAGGCTTACAGTAGTTCCCAGCGTGTTCTTGCCAATGAACAGATAACCCTCGTCATAGGAATTTGACATTGAAAGCCAACCTGATTGTTCAGCAGTATGTTTGTTTTCCATGTTACAGACTTTGCTAGAACATAATCTACTTCCATGGCAGTGGGGGGGGGGAACCTCTATCTGTATTGTCCTTATTGGAGAATTAGCACCAGAACCACCCACCTCTCCAAAGGAGCGGAGTGCATGTTCTTGTAAACACAAAGTGCTGCATGCGAGCACTGCAGTCATCAATATCTGTCACTCCCATGGCAATAAAAGAGCACAGGGCTTTGTGGTGATGGCTTATTATGTTATAACTGAATATGATAAGGAAAGAATGTTTTCTATGCCGTGTTTGCTCATAAAGTACTCCTCCCCCTCACTTTTAATTATCCTTGAAAACCAACTTATTAAAGGGAAACTAGACTTAACACATAGGGCAGGGATGGGGAACTACTGGCCCTCCAGCTGTTGCAAAACTACAATACCCATCATGCCTGGGCAGCCGAAGCTAAAGCTTCGGCTGCCCAGGCATGATGGGAAATGTAGTTTTACAACAGCTGGAGGGCCGAAAGTTCCCCACCCCTGACATAGGGGGAGATTTATCAAACATAGTGTAAAGTGAAACTGGCTCAGTTGCCCCTAGCAACCAATCAGATTCCACCTTTCATTCCTAACAGACTCTTTGGAAAATGAAAGGTGGAATCTGATTGGTTGCTAGGGGCAACTGAGCCAGTTTCACTTTACACCATGTTTGATAAACCTCCCCCACTGAGTGTACCTATAATGTAGACAGATATGGGCCCATGCTCTACCTCCGTAGGGTGGTTCACATTGAGGAATAAAACTCTGGACGGCTGTTCGCGCTCACATGTCAATTCTTTCAGCGGAATGTGGAATCAGCCGGCCCATAGAATGGTGTCTATCAAGCAGGCAGAAAGGCATCTGTGAGCGCGTACAGCCGGCAGAATTCCACGGAGTTTATCCGCGAGAATTCCTCAATGTGAACCCACCCTAATGATGGAGGTTCCATATAAAATACTATTCCCATCATACCTATACAGCTAAAGGCAGTCCGGGCACGATGGGGATTGTAACTTTAAAGCAGCTGGAGGGCCGCAGGTTGTGCAAGGCTGCATGTAAGTCAGGAGATAAATCATGGTGGCTGGGTTCATACTGCGTTTTTACAATACGTTTAACGGATCCGTTTTTTTTAACAGACAAAAAAAAAAAAGTGTCAGCAACGTTTTTGTGTCCGTCAAAAAAAACGGATCCGTTTGTATCCGTTTTTTTTATAATGGAAGTCAATGGAAAAACTGATCAAAACGGATGCACACAAATGCATCCGTTTTTGCAATCCGTTTTTGATCCGTTTTTTTCAAAAAACGGATGAAAAAAAACAGATTGCAAAAACGCAGTGTGAACCCAGCCTAAGCAACATTACATGCTCCCTCCTTTATTTCACATGTCAAACTCAGGCCCTCCAGCTGTAGCAAAACTACAATTCCCATCATGCCTGGACAGCCAAAGCTTTAGCAAAACTTGTTTCCTCCAGCAACCTTGTTCCCTGAGTAGGGAGGGATAGAGGCCGTCGTGTCATGGATAGTTGTATGGGTATACCATTATGTATGTATATAACCTGGCTTGTGATTTTGTGTTTATATTCCCCTTTAGAAGCATTGCTATTATGGGAGAATATTGAAAGAAATAGCAAAAAAGACAAGGCACCGGCGCCTCGTGTAACACCTTAGGATAATATAGTTAGGAGGGAGGTATTGCGCTCACCTAAAAGCCACTTAGGCTTGATGCATATCACCCTAGAAAGGGTACTGGATGCGTACAGATGTCCTTGCTGGAGTAGAAAACCAAGGTCACAGCGGCTTCTAGGCTAGAAGTACCATCAGACGGGATGCTCCCAAAAGGGGGCCCGTATAGAAATGCAATGAAATAAAAAATTAATATAAATAGTTTCAAGGAACTCCAATATAGTGAAAAAAAAGAAACGTTTTTTATTTAGATAAACACAAGGTTGTCATGTTTCGGGCAAATTCTCTCCCTCCTTTACAAGTGTGCATGCATTTGTTTAATTAATAGCGGCCGCAGAAAACCCTGTCAGTGCACACAGTGGAGTGGGTGTCTCCAGCCGCACGCTCCATTGTGTGCGGTGGAGAGTTCTGATGCAGGCGCGCAGGGAACGGGTGGTCTCATACAGCGTCTGAACATAGCCTAATAGTTTATGTATGTATGTTTGCATCATCATTAGAGATGAGTAAACTTCGAGCACGCTGGAGTATGTCCAAACCAGAACACTATGCATTTGATTACCAGAGGCTGAAGAAGTTGGATGCAGCCCTAGGGAGTCCTAGAAATATGAATAAATCCTATGGCCTATGGTTGTATTCATGTTTTCCAGGAAGCCTTAGGGCTGCATCCAACTTCTTCATCCTCCGGTAATCCATTGCAAAGTGTTTGGGTTTGGATGAACTCCAGTGTGCTCGAAGTTCACTCATCTCTAACCATAATGATGAAAAAGCATTCACACATCCAGTGGTTTTTCAGGACTGTATATGATGTGTGCATTCATCTTCAAGACACAAAAAAATAATCTGTACTGCAGCCAGAAATCCAAATTTTTTGTGGATCAGAAAAAAAATTTGAGGTGAAAGCGAAATAATTTGGATTGGTTTAAAATGATTTTTTATTTTTTTTTAACAGATATGCAGAAGTTATGGACTTTTTCATCCATAAAAACTACAGATCCACATAAACTATCGACGCTCCCATAGACTTCTATGGGACAATCTGAGCCGCAATTATGGTCCGTACTACAGCTCGTCAGTAATTTTTGCGGATTCGTCAATATGCGGACAGTGTGAACAGCCCAACTGAAATCAATGGGCCCTAAAATGTGTCTGTATTTGCGGATCCGCAACTACGGACAAAACTGCGCAAGGTGTGAGTGTGGCTTTAACATGCCTGCATTCTAATCTTGAAGTGAACGTTGTGCTGCTCACAACCGTGGTGTTTCCCATCAATCACATTACACGTCTGACTAGCAGCGGTTTATTATTTCCTCTGATGAAGTAACATTGTTGTCGGGAATGTTGTTGGGGGGTTTTATTGCAATAGTTAAATTGCCCCAAAAATCAATACCATTTTACACATAGTATAATTATATATCGATCCGAATAGTAAGTTCAAAGACAACTAACGTCATAAGCTTTAGGCCCAGTAAATAACAATCAGCCGCCAAGAAAAAGTCAAAGCATTGTAAACATAGCATTGCAGGGCGCCGGTGGTCCTCCGGAGCCTGGAGTCCTGCGGGATGAGGAGGGGGCTCTCTGTACTGCTTACAGGCAATAAGGAAAGGGACTGTACTATTAAGGCTCCATGCACCATACTCCTCTAGAGTCTTCAGCAAGGCTGGAGTTAACGTTTTCATTCTAGGTCAGACATTACATATTGCTGTCTGTGAGCATTGCCATCCCATTTCCTGAGCTCAACTGAACCTAAATAGCAGGAAACCAGTCCCCATGAAACAATGGTTCCCCCCCCCCCCCCCACGTACTCCCTCCGGGCTTCTGACTTCGTAGTTAGGCAGACGTGTGGAGGATAACAGGACTGATAATTGTTATGTGATACAGTCACTGGAGTAGCTTGCTGTATGCGCTGTCCATGTAACCATCTGTGTTCTAAAGAATTAAAGGGACTGATATGTTATTTTATACTGAGATGTGATGACTGATACAACGGGTAAAGAGAATATACAAATACCGTGTTTTCCCGAAAATAAGACATCCTCCTAAAATAACACAATCCTACCAATTGGCCTAAAGTAAGACATCCCCGTGAAAATAAGGCACCCCCACCTTAAACTAAGGCATTTCCCGAAAGCAAAACAACCCCCTACCCGCTACTCCCCTAATGCCCTGGTGGACCTTCACAGCCGGTGCTGGGCTGACGCATGTCATCTGCCGTACGTCCCGCCGGCCACACGTTCCGCTCTATGCCCCGCCGGCCGCACGCTCCTGGTCCTCTCCTGCATGTTGGTGAGCTGGGGGCTGAGCGCCGAGGGAGAGAGACCTGGCAGCAGAATACCGGGGGCTGGGCGTCTTGGAGGGGGGGGGGGGCAGAGAAATAAGACATCCCCTGAAAATAAGACATAATGCCTCTTGGGAGGCAAAAAAGAATAAAAGCCACTGTCTGATTTTTGGGGAAACACGGTACAACATAAAAAAAAAACATCAGAAAAGCAAAGCAGTCTCCCATAGAAACCAAGGCGGGGTCTACTTTTATTTTTTAAAGGGACTGCTTTGCACCCGTTTTCCTCCATGTTCCCCATTGTGTTTTGCGGACCACTGATTTTATATCGTATTATTTTTACTCATACCTGTTCAGCAGATCTGATAACGCAGTCCCATTCTGGGGCATATACCGTATCCAGTATATAGAAATAATGGAGACATTAGATGTCAGGCCTGATGGGTGTAGCGAGATCTCGGCAGTGCTTTCGGTCGGTATGGTTTGCAGCATTCATTATCTCGTGTTCTCACTCGCTCCCTCTGGGATCAGCTATTTTCCATTGTTTCATTCCTCCTGTTAGAGGCGGCATGTGTTTTCCACAACAGCTGCATCCCACATGTGCATATGCAAAGCGTGTCATCAGGAACAGCATCTGTCCCCGACACCGCTCTTTCCTGTCTGGAATCCACCTACACATTAACCACCATCTACATAAGAAGAGGGATAAGAGACGTCCAAACAATTCAATGACCAAAGAAGGATATTTGATGTTTATGGATTAGTCACCATTAATGTTACCCATAAAGGGGCTGTATTCTTTATGTGCTACTATTAATGTCAGCACGAGGCCGGGGGTCCTTGTGCCTTAGCGGGCTCCTCATCCATCTATCCACTATGCACAATCACTTGAGACACCACTAACATACACAGACACACATTACTGACACTGACTGACTAAGGGTCCTATTCCAAAGGACGATGGGGGCCCGATCAATAATGTAAACGAGCGCTGATCTGCTAGACCGGCGCTCGTTTACTGAGCCTATTCCACGGCCGGATAATAGTTTAGCGAGGGCTGCAGGGACATCGTTACCGATGTCCTTGCAGCCCTTGCTTTAAACACCATACATTACCTAAGCATGTTGCAGGTCTTCTCCTGCGCTCCTTCTTCCTCCCGGTCCCGCGTGCAGCAGCAGCTTCTGAGCTGACAGACCACTCAGCCAATCACTGGCCAGCTAAGACAGGCCGCACCAAAGCTGCTGCATGCGCACGGGATCGGGAGGAAGAAGGAGCGCAGGAGAAGATCTGCTACATGCTAGTTAAAGCATGGTGCTAGTGAAATCATCGGGCACTGACCGCACATCGCTATTCCACGCAGCGATGCGCAGTCGGTGCCTAATGATTTTAGGTTTGAACCTAAATAAACCATCAGCCGATGACACGATCATCAGCTGATCGTTGTCTCTATTCCACGGAGCGATAATTGGCCAAATCGGGTCCAGATCCTTCATCCCTCCCTCTCTGCAGGACGATGGCTTCTTCTGATGTTCAGTGCTCACCCTGCACAGTTTGGCCCCTAGGGGGTTAACTTAACCCCTTAGAAGACAGACTGTCACTTTCAGATTATCCAGGTGGGAAGGGAACCTGAATAAATACTCAAATACTTAATGGTGCGTTTACACGGAACAATTATCGTTCGAATTTTCGCAATAACGATCGCATTTGAGCGATAATCGCCTCGTGTAAACACAGCAAACGATCAAGCGACGAGCGAAAAATCGTTCACTGTGATCTTTCAACATGTTCTCAAATCGTCGTTGGTCGTTCGAAAAAAAAAAATCGCAGATCGCTTCGTGTAAACAGTCTTTCAAAGATTCACTCTATGTGTGAGATGGGCTTAAGCGATCTTAAAAACGATCGCAATAACGATTTTTCTAACCAATTTTCGAACAATTTATTTTCTAAACGTTAATCGTTATAAAAACCAAATGGTTGCTTCAAAATTGTTAAACGATCGATTGGGCGAATTTGTAAACGGACCATAAGTCTTTCATTGTTTTTAATTGGGCTCGGAAAAAAACTCAAGTATTTCGTTGCTCGCTCATCTCTATAACTGTTTAAACAAGCTCTAAAATAGACATCTTGACAAAGAACAGCCAAACTTCTATCTAAGTGCCAGAAACTCTAAATGACGGAATGTAGACAGTTGTACAAACACTCCTTGCACCCTGTGTACTGATGTCTCTGGGCAGGAATCAGAGGCGGCCATTGTGTTGTGTCACCATGTAGGTGACTTCATGTTGGTCAGGTCCTGGTGGTCATAGAATATCAACGAAATTGGTCATCGAATGGTCATCGAATTTCAGGGAATCGTGAGTTAATATCAAGCTGGGAAGTGGATTCTGTGGGTGGAGCGTGAATACAGCAACACTCAAGGAACATGGAAATGGAAATCATAAATTGTTATTGAGCCGAGCAGAATGAAAGCTGAGCCGCCAGTTTTTTCCAAGCGAGCTTTCTGTATGAGGCACAGGGTAGATAAGGGACCTATACGGCAGCTAACCACAGAGGGCCTATAGATGGAGGCTGGGAGCGATTCCAGCAGCAGGCTCTATTTTAAGACGTTGATGTCACAGCTTAGCCTGAGGAAGATGTCAGCAGCGTGTGAGTCAGTGCAATTGATTCAGCTGCTGGAAAGAGACTGGATGCAAAACAGGAGAGCTGCTGGGGATCTGATACAGAGTCATAGGAGAGGGGGAGACAGGGACAGGGAGAGGGTGTTGAACTTGGAGCAACAACTCCTACATCCCAGATCCAAAAGTAAAAACTAAGCCAAGCCTTCCAGTGTCATCATCATTACAAATCGCTTTTTCAGTAACCTGGTCGTTTTCCATACAGTAGATGTTGTCACGCTTGTTATTTCACGTTACAGCGACTGGCTGCCAGATACATGACACGCTGAGAGCCAAGATACTTAGCAGGCTTATGGGCAAAATAGATGTCCATATTGACTATAAATGTAGATCAGGTCCTTTCCAGTGTCAGTCAACATCTCACTACATGCGTGATGTGTTAGGAGACTGCGTATACATATATACACGTATATCTTTACACTGTACATACACTAGGTTCACTTCATTGCAAAACAGGAAATAATGAACCGCTCTTGTTTCCTTCTATTGTTTATCAAAACAAAAATAACAAAAACAAATTTAAACCCTCCTATACTATAACACAGCCAATATCCCCCTATAGATTGACCATATATTAGATATCAGTGCTGCACATTCTCTGCGGACTGTATAAAGGAGGACATTGACTTGTATCCAGTGATTCGCCAGTGACATTTTCTCTAATCGGAGTTGGTCACTTCTCTTTATCATCTGGCCTTAGCCGTGACTGTTCTCCTCAGGATCTGCCACAGAAACATTTTAGGTTCCTTGCTTCAGCATGTATAGTAGGCCCCCTCTGTGCCCCAATATAGTATTAAGGCTCCTATGGGTCACCAAATAGTAAAAAAAAAACATGTGCCTTCATATAGTAGTTAGGCCCCCTCTGTGCTCCTATATAGTAGTTAGGCCCCCTCTGTGCTTCCATATAGTAGTTAGGCCCCCTCTGTGCTCCAATATAGTAGTTAGGCCCCCTTTGTGCTTCCATATAGTAGTTAGGCCCCCTCTGTGCTCCTATATAGTAGTTAGGCCCCCTCTGTGCTTCCATATAGTAGTTAGGCCCCCTCTGTGCATCCATATAGTAGTTAGACCCCCTCTGTGCATCCATATAGTAGTTAGGCCCCCTCTGTGCATCCATATAGTAGTTAGGCCCCCTCTGTGCATCCATATAGTAGTTAAACCCCCTCTTAGCAGGTACACCTCCAGTTGATAGTATGACCCATGTAGCAACACCCCCTCTCTATAGTTAGTCCTCCCAGTAGTTAGTATCCCCATTGTAGGTGCACCACCCCTTTTTAGTAAAGCATATCTCCAATGTAGGTGGTTACTCTGTAGGTAGTCCCAGTGGTAGTTAGCCCCCCAGTAAATAATACCCCCCTGTAGGCAGCCACACTCCCTGTAAACATCCCGCTGTACCAGAGCACTGGGGGAGGGTGCGGGTTGGATAAGCTTGGATAACCCCTTTAAGTAACCCTGCGGCCTATACATATTTTTCATGCAGCCCTGGGGCTGTATCCATCTTCTTCAGCCACCGGGAGTGAAATGCCAAGCATTCAGGATTACATAAGCCCAAACTTATTGTAAATTTGCTTTAACGGTGTTCTACCAAGACAGACCCCGCAGACTAGCAGAAGACCCTCCAGTGTGTTCAGGCTCTGCCACAATAATGGGTCCTCTGAGGGTTGATCTTAGGGAGGGGTGTGTGATCTGTACCAATGTGCATTATAAAGGGGTCTGTGTTAGCATTTCCCACATCAGCAAACTGCAGAGGGCAGACTGTCTGTATAGTGATGGGAGAGTGCCAGCTTGACTGTTAGACAGCCCCATTTATTGTCCTACTCTGCAGTGTCCAGCAGGATCATTGCTTCTTCAGCTGCTTCTTTGAAGGTTAATTCCAATCACACCCTCTCCTGTACAGGAAGCCTAGACAAGCTGGTGTTTTCCTGGTCCTCGGCCGATCGCTGACACTTTTACCCAGTATCAGCCATATTAGCATTTCTAGAAACTTGCCAATAATTGGCCTACGGGAAAAGGGCCCTTAAACCCCCTCTACACAGGCCGATTATTGCCAAGGAGCATTGCTAAAAATGTCAATGATCAGCCGAAGATCAGGAAAATGCTTGGCTCCGTGGAATAGGAGCAGCGGCAGCAGACTGCTGCTGACTACAATGGGCTGCCCGAACAATCTAAGGATCATTCGAGCGGCCCCTCACGTTGCCTGTATATAGTACATAAGTGGGTTGAGGGGAAAGGGTGGGTAGTCCCCCACTAGGTAAGTAGGTTGCTCCTATAAATAAACAGGTACCCCCAGGAGCTTATTACCCCCATTAGGTCGGTCTCCCAGTAGCTAGTCTTCCTTATCAGTAGGGAAGGGCTTTTAATAAGAAGCTGATCACAAGAACAAGGGGCACAACCTGGGGTTATTAGGAAAAACAAAACAGAAGAATTTGAAAGAGTAGTAGATACTTAGAACCAACTTCCAGCAGTTGTGGCTGGTAAATCCACATGTGTTAACCTGCCCTGCCGATATGAATCGAAAATCATATAAGATCGGACTAGATGAACCAGGTGGTCTTTTCTGCCAACAATCTTCTATGTTCCACTCATTTCAGAATTGTACAGTGCCAAAGATTGTTGGTACTATATAACTAAATATTATTATTATTATTATTATTATTATTATACCCAATTTTCTCTAAACTTTATTTTTCTGATTAGTCAATAAATTCTATACATTCTCAATGTTTTACAGTCTATAAGCATAGTATATGCTAGTAGTTAGGCCAGTAAATGAGCTATGTGTGCAGTTTGTATGACTGGTCAGATGAGATGGACAGTGCACAGAAACAAAGCTTCATGCAGCATGAGCACAAACCCCAAAACAAGGCGACCCTGTGACCTTCCACAACAAATGGGAGAAACTGCTGGAGGCTGGAAGTGCTGAGTGTCCCTGATCTGGCAGGAGAGGACAGGGCTTCATGGGGGAAGGTAATGTCATCTAATGGGACACAGTGGACTGATATCCTCCTGTTAGTAGAGGTAACACTATTAGGGTTGCTTTGCATTGAAGAACTGTATCATTCATCTGAATGGGGTTTATAAATATCCAACAAACCGACCCCATTCACATGAATGGAACTGATTTCTAGTTGTAGAGTTTTCTTCAACCCATCTAACTAAACTGTACATATTACTATAGTGAATAACGCTCATTTGTTTAAATTCGCTAAGCAATGCAGTTGACAAGACTGAACAAGGAAGGGCTATATGTATAAAACTCCTCTGTAATTAAAGGGGAAAGTACCACGTTTGACACGATGCACGTTTGACCCTTCCTGCCATTGCTAGCAGCTGTTCTCAGAACTATTCTTTACTCGCTGTTCTTCTGGTATAGTGTGCGTTCCAGGGCTTAGCCTAGAGCTGGTGTAATCTATAGTCCAGCAACATAACTACCTGTATGTGTTTGGTTTATGCAGGACTGAGATCCTTTCCAGGTATTGGCTTATAGGGTTACTGACGCAATGGGTTCCCACGTGCTGTCAACAGATCAGTGGAGAGATGCAGCGTATGCCGGGGGATCAGGTTGCTGATCGTGCATGGAACTCGCAGGGCGTGAAAACAGTCTTGACAGCCCAATGGCCCAGCATCAGCTTCTCTTTCTGCACTGAGCTGCCCTTCATGGCAGTGACCCTTTAAATCAGGGATGAGGAACCTTCGGCCCTTCAGCTGGTGCAAAATTACAATTCCCATCATGCCTGGACAGCCAAAGCTTCCCTGCTTTAAATAAAAATCACTGTAAGTGCCCTATTACACTGAGAAATAATCGGCCAAAATCAGCCAATTATCGCTCCCTGTAATAGAGACAACGATCAGCCGATGAAACAATCATCGGCTGATCAATTCTTTGGGCCGAGACCTAAAATCATTGGACATCGACCACGCATCACTACGTGTAATAGCAAAGCATGGCCGACGGCTGACCATTCAACAAACCACCTCTCCACATTCCCGGTCTTCTCCTGTGCACTGCAGCTTCAGAGCGGCCAGTCTGAGCTGACAGGATGCTCAGCCAATCACTGGCCGGGACCACCACAGCCAGTGATCGTCTAAACAGCCTGTCAGCTCAGATGGGCCGTCTGAAGCTTTAGCGCACAGAAACGGGAAGGAGGCAGAGGGTAGGAGACGACCGGGAAAGTGGAGAGGGAATGTAAACGGTTTGAACAAGGGAATGTACGGACATCACTAAAGATGTCCGTGCAGCCTTTGCTAAACAATTATTAGGCCATGTAATAAGGCCAGTAACTGGCCCTAATCCGTTTACAGTATTGATTAGGCGGCGGCCTTCTTCGGCCCGTGTAATAGGACCCTAAAACCGCGCTGTAACCACACTGTTGGAGCCCATCCTTGGGGGGCATTCACACTATGTAATTCTCGCGGACAATGTTCGCGGAATTCCGTCAGCTGTCCGCCCGCACGGGCATGCGCTTTTCCGCCGGCTCCATAGACACCATTCTATGGGCGGGCGTTTTCCGCGATCCGCTGAAAGAAGTGACATGACAGTTCTTTCAGCGTATAGCGGAATACGCCAGCGCATAGAATGGTGTCTATGGAGCCGGCGGAAAGGCGCCCAGATGTGCGGGCGGACAGCTGATGGAATTCCGAGAGAATTCCGTAGTGTGAACCCGCCCTATGCATGGAGTGTTCTGCAGACCAGACCTTCCCAGTACAGTAGCGTGAACATTTAAACAGTTTCGGAGATCCCGGCATCATAATAAATGGTGGCGAGGGAGGTCCAAGGTGCGGTTCCCCAGAACTGCATCCAGCTTTCCCCGAGTTCAAAGGCAGATGGCTGTGACACACCAACGGCCGAGCGTAATGTAATGTCATCTCTACTCATCACATCTTATTAGGTTTGTTTTTCTCTTTTTTTGTAATTTAAAATGTATTTGGTTCTGTGCTAATAAAAAACAAGAGTTGCACAGAAAAATGTGTAAGTAAGCAGCTTCCCTTTTGGAGGAAGTCAGGGTCGCAGTCCTGGTGGCACAGCTGACTTCCTCTCTCATGGTACTAGAAATGACAAGAAGCAGCTGCAGACACTCGTAGTCTCATGAAAATGCAGCGATCCTCCGAGAGGTCCCACAACCATTGCTTGTATGGAGGTGTCATACACAGGAGGGGGAGAGGTATAGGGGCTTGCCAACTCGGATTTATCAAGCTTCCCGAAAACCCACTTTGTCTGGTATTTCCCACAGAAACCAATCACAGCTCGGGTTTTAGATCTTAACAAGCTCTGGTAAAAATTAAACCTGAGCTGTGATTGGTTGCTGTAGGAGAAACCAGACAGGACAGCTTTAAAGCAGATTGAAAAATCTGGGCAAGTGTAATAGTTAAAGAGGTAGTTCACAAATAAAAAAATTCTTTCAAATCAACTAATGTCAGAAAATGCCCCCAAAAATGTACTTCCAGTACTTATCAGCTGCTGTATGTCCTGTAGGAAGTGGTGTATTTTTTCCAGTCTGACACAGTGCTCTCTGCTGCCACCTCTGTCCATGTCAGGAACTGTCCAAAGCAGGTCCATGAAGCTATCTGCGAATTTTCAACGGACGACGATTTAAGAACACGTTGAAAGATCAAAATGAATGATTTCTCACACGTCGTTTGAGCGTTCGCTGTGTTTACACGGTACGATTATCGCTCAAATGCAATCGTTTATGCGAAAATTAGAACGATAATCATTCCGTGTAAACGCAGCATAACTCTGGGCCATCAAATCTGCTGCGGATCTGCTGCAGATTCAAATTTGCGCCATCAAATCTGCTGCAGATCCTGTACGTGTGAATGCACCCTTAGGAGTAGCTTCACACGCACTGTATTTTCTGCTGTGGATCCGCAGCAGATTTGACTAAATGAATGAACACAGCATTAAATCCGCACTGTGAAATCTGTAAAATAAGGTACGTGTGAAGCTATTCTATTGGGATTTGTTACTATGAGATTTTTTTTTTTCATAGAAGTAAATTACAAATCTATGGCACCAGTTGATTTGAAAAGAAAACATTTTTGGTGAACTACCCCTTTAACTTTTACAACAGATAACTATGTAATGTGTTAAGCAGCGGTCTGTCACTTCAGACATTGCCAGGAGCGAGACATCAGGGAGCGCCGAGAGATAGGTATAACTTTATTACTTTACATTTGTTAGGCAAGGACTGCACGGACATCAATAATAATTATATATATATATATATATATATATATATATATATATATATATATATACACACACACACATACACACACAGCCCTTGTTGCTTGATTATTGAGTCATATATTGGCTCAGTAAGCGAGTGCAGATCGGTGCCTTTTAATAAGGTCCTAATGGTGCGCTTACACAGAGATTTATCTGTCAGATTTCTGAAGCCAAAGCCAGGAATGGATTTGAATAGCGCTCCCAAGATAGCTCCCAGTCTTTCCTTTATGGCCTATTCTCTGTTTGTAGTCTGTTCCTGGCTTTGACTTCAAAGATCTGTAAGATAAATCTCTCTGTGTAAACACACCGTAGAGTAAGGGTGGTATTACACGGGCTGAGCAGGGCCCGATAATACCTGTAAACGAGCAGCGATCTGGGCCTATTACACGGTCCGATAATCGTTTGACAAGGGCTGCAAGGACATCGGTAACGATGTCCTTGCAGCCCTTGCTAAACTGGCATACATTACCCATCCACGTTCCAGGGCTACTCCTGCCGTCCGCTTCTCCCGGGGTCCCGTGCGCGCTCTAGCTTCACAGCGGCCTGTCAGCTGGTAGGCCGCTCAGCCAATCACAGGCCAGGGCCGCCACGGCCTGTGATTGGCTGAGCGGCCTATCAGCTGACAGGCCGCTGTGAAGCTAGAGTGCGCGGGACCCTGGGAGAAGCGGACGGCAGGAGCAGCCCTGGAACGTGGATGGGTAATGTATATCGTTAGTCGCCGGCCACGCACCGCTACTACACGCAGCGGTGCGCGGTCAGCGCCCGACAAAAATAGGGTCTAACGTATATCAACGATCAGCCGATGATCGTTGTCATCAGCTGATCGATGCATTTATTACACGGAGCGATAATCGGCCGAATCGGGCCAATTCGGCCAATTATCGTTCCGTGTAATAGTACCCTAACTCCCCTTTAAGCTGGCCCGATGGGCTCTTGCTTAATTACCATTAATCATGGTTAAGGGATACAGAAAGCAGCTGGTTATGTAACCTTATAATACCAACGTTAGCGTCCATTAAATGGAGTCTGCCAGCTGCAATTCACATTTCAAACTGCTGACACTGTTAGATAGCTGATTCAAGTTCAAGGAGACACTTGGTACTTTTCATATATCTATCCGTTCTTTCAGAACATAGAAATATGCTTTTTGTCTATAGCATAAAGAGTCAAAGAAACTCCTGAAGTGCAGCAAGCTGTAACGACCTGCGACCTCCCCTGTGAGATCAGCACCCTTCTCTCCTGACATCCTCTGTGCTGCTGGGACCCTGCGACTTCCCCTATAAGATCAGCACCCTCCTCTCCTGACATCCTCTGTGCTGCTGGGACCCTGCGCCCTCAGCTATAAGATCAGCGCCCTCCTCTCCTGACATCCTCTGTGCTGCTGGGACCCTGCGACCTCAGCTATAAGATCAGCGCCCTCCTCTCCTGACATCCTCTGTGCTGCTCGGACCTCTCCTATAGATCAGCACCCTCCACTCCTGAAATCCTCTGTGCTGCTGTGACCTCCCCTATAGATCAGCACCCTTCTGCTGTGACCTTAGGGGGGGGGGGGGGGGGGGGGGCAACAGCAGGAAACCAGGTGGCAATATGTTTATTGGGGGCAACAGCGGGTAAACAAGTGGCAATATGTTTATGGGGGCAGCGGAGGTGGGGTGGACAATGCTTACTGGGGGTAGCAGAAAGGGACCAAACATCATGTTTATTAGGGCCAGCAGGGAGGGGAGGTGGGCAGTAGCGGATTATAATGTGGGCGGATTGACCGGGGGGAGGCAGGTTGGGTGGACAGCCCGATGCCCAAGGTACATTTAATCCACCACTGGTCTGATCATTTCGCATTTGAATACCAGTAACTGAATAAGTTGGATGGTGCTATGGTGTTAGGGTGCAGCCCTAGAGAGTCCTGGAAAACATGGATACAGCCATAGGACTCCCTAGGGCTGCACTTTAACACCATAGCAACTGCTGCAGGGCCCACTGCATCATGGGGCCCATTGGCACACTCCTGCAACAAACTGAACCCCCAGAGCCTTCATCATTTGCAGCACTGAGTGGGCCTTCAGGGTGCTGCATATATCCCTTTAACTACAATTGCTCCTGACTAGCACTTGCAGTTAAAGGTTATGACTACACTTACTGGGTGGGTGGTCAGTATGTGTGTGGGGGGTTTGCTATAGGGCCCAAACATTTCTAGTTACGCCGCTCTACACCAACTTCTTCAACCAGCGGTATTCAAATGCTGAATGTTCAGACTACAGCACGCTCACAAAAATCTTCTGAGACCATAGGTATCCTTTAAAGGGGTTATCCAGCAAAAAATCTTTTACTTTTAAATCAACTGATATCAGAAAGTTATATAGATTTGTAATTTACTTCTATTAAAAAAAATCTCAAGTCTTCCCATACTTATTAGCTGCTGTATGTCCTGCAGAAAGTGTTGTTTTATTTTCAGTCTGACACAGTGCTCTCTTCTGACATCTCTGGCCGAGACAGGAACTCTGTCTCAGTTTTATATGAATCCCCATAGAAAACCTCTCCTGCTCTGGACAGTTCCTGTCTTGGCCAGAGGTGGCAGCAGAGAGCACTGTGTCAGACTGAAAATAAAACAACATTTCCTGCAGGACATATAGAAGCTGATAAGTATGGGAAGACCTGAGATTTTATAATAAAAGTAAATTACAAATCTATATAACTTTCTGACACCAGTTGATTTGAAAGAGATTTTCGCTGGAGTACCCCTTTAAACTTTGTCTCCAACTACACTACATGCTCTGGAGTTGCATAATGTTTACTAATGTTTTCTAGAAAATGTTAAGATCCGCCCACTGTGATTGCAACACACGTCTCGGCATTGTACCAGTGACACACTTTCAGATGTTTTGTAGCCCCGTTACTTAGAGTTGGACTTTAGAACTGTGTCAGTTAATGTAAAACTAAAAGCACTGTGCGTGTCCGACTGCTTGGGTTGCGTCCAGCCAAGTTCAGCGCTGGTGCAGATAACTCCAGAATCCCTCTCAGCAGAGCATTTTATTGATAATATTCCAGTATAGATGCTTGATACAATTTGTTGGGGATACCGCTGTGTCCTGACATTTAAAAGGTGATAGAGAAACGCATTAAAATGATGGATGAAAGTGGCAGAATGAGGATGAATAAGAGGTATCATTACACTAAGCACCCGGAATAGGCAGAGGAGCCGCATTTAGGGAATTCATTGCTGTCGTTTAAATCCGTTCTACACCTACCTCTATTTTTAGAAAACAACCTGATAAATAACAAAGGCCGAGATGAAAGTAGCGTGGCTTAAAGGAATTATCCGGCTAAAATCTTTTTCTTTCAAATCAACTGGTGTCAGAAAGTTATATAGATTTGTAATTAACTTCTATTAAAAAATTCTCAAGTATTCCCATACTTATTAGCTGCTGTATGCCCTACAGGAAATGTTTTATTTTCAGTCTGACACAGTGCTCTCTGCAGACATCTCTGGACGAGACAGGAACTATCCAGAGCAGGAGAGGTTTTCTATGGGGATTAATAGAAAACCGAGACAAAGTTCCTGTCTAGGCCAGAGATGTCAGCAGAGAGCACTGGGTCAGACTGAAAATAAAACAAAATTTCCTGCATGACATACAGCAGCTGATAAGTATGGGAAGACTTGAGATTTTTTTTTAAATAGAAGTAAATTCCAAATCTATATAACTTTGAGACCAGTTGATTTGAAAGTAAAATACAGTTACATGGAAGGACAGCTCTAGCAAGTGACCACTGTCATGACTGTGCTGGGTCTAAATAGACCCAGTGACATTGGTCATGTGGTCAATCACATGATCCCTTAGACCTATGGAGCTTCACTCAGCAATCAGCGCCCCGTGCGCAATAGGGAGATATAAGCAGATACGATTTGTCTAACCTGCTGATAGTTCCCCTTTTAGGCCTCCAAAATGTATAGATATATAGATTGGAATAGCCTTGGACAGAAGGGAAGAGAGCATGACCAAGAATGAATGTTATTACCCCCAAGTGTACCATGCAAAAAACATGTCACATCTTGTCATGAAGCCAGGCAGGGCCGGCACCAGGTTTTTACGGGTCCTTGGGCAACAGAGCCTCAGCGGGCCCCTCATTTACACACTATGCACAATAACGTGAGACGCCACTAACATGTACAAACATACATTATTGACATAGACACTGACTGACTGACACCGACACACAGCAGTTACACCTCAGTCTTCTCCCTCTTCCTCTCTGTCGGGTGCGCTCCACACTGTAGGGTTGAGGACCTTTAGGTCATGTGATCAGGTCCTTAACTCTTTTCTCTCTCTTTGCAGGTCCTGCTCCATCTCCTGATGTTCAGTTCTCACCCTGCACTACAGTGAGCAGGCTGAACATCAGAAAACCGGGCCCTTCTCCCTTTCTGGGCCCCGACACTTGCCCAGGTTAGGCTGGGTCCACACTACGTTTTTGCAATCAGTTTTTTTCATCCGTTTTTGCAAAAAAACATGCATTTGGATGTGTTTTGATCAGTTATTGAAAGTCAATGGAAAAACGCATCCATTTTTTTTTTACGTACACAAAACTAAGGTCAGCTACGTCTTTATGTACTTTAACAAGAAAGGATGCGTTTTGGTCGTTTTTTTTTTTATAATGGAAGTCAATGGAAAAATGGATCAAAACGGATGCAAAAATGCATGAAAAAAAAAAAAACGGATTGCAAAAACGTAGTGTGAACCCAGCCTTAGGGCCCTATTCCACTGGACGATTATCGTTCAAAATTATCGTTAAATCGTTTGAATCTAAACAACAATCGTTCGTTTGAATAGCAGTTAACTATTAACGACCGAACGAGAAATCGTTGACCGTCTAATAAGACCTGAACCTATTTTTATCGTTGCTCGTTCGCATTGAATAAGATGTCGTTTGGTTGTTCGCTGTAGTGACGAACGCAATAGCAAGGACAAGATGACTGCAAGAACGATTATAGGTAACGATTATCGTTCTATGTAAATGGGTGAACAATTTCAGGTCTTTCGCAATAGCGATCGTTTATCGTTAACGATTATGCCAACGATAATTGTCCCGTGGAGTAGGGCCATTAGCCTTGTGCTGACGCCGGCCCCGGAAGCCAGGGGTAGGGGGCAGAATTTGATCAACATATTTATCAAGAACCTTATTAATAGTGATGTATAGATGCTGTATATTGCAAAACAGGCAGAGCTCTGCTACTTCTGTGCATCTGATTTTCTATACCAGAAACACATACTACCATCCTAAGCAGTTCAGACCAGGTATACATTCTAGGAAGGGGGGGGGGGATTTATTCAGAATAACTGTATATTTACCATGATAATAATATACCTGGTGATATGAGTAAATGTCAGTGTGTGTCTCCTTCCAGAGCAGGAATGTCAGATGATATTAGGGCATACACTAGCGAAAAACACTCGCAATTACAACCTATGACTCATGGGATGACGTACGGAGATGTCAGCCGTACTTACAGAAAACTGCAGATTACAAGCAGAACAAATAGCACGGTCGCTGGCCGCTATGATTTTATGGACATTAGAATACTATTTCGAATATACGGTAAGGACCACGATAATTCCTTTTTTCTTCTCTCTGTCCAGGATCATGCTGTAATTTTGGTCTATGTGCCACCATTGGACATTCATTTTAAAAGGGAATCTTTTGCCAGGTTTATGCAGCCTACAAAATTGCTGGATAGATCGGTGTATTACTTACATCATTCTGTTCTGCAGTTCTCCTAATATGCAGGAGAATAGGATTCTTGCCACATTCCTCCCCCTCCAATCAGCAGCTGGTGGGCGGAGTTTGCTGCTTCCCATAAATATCCAAGACCACTGGGCTCACGCTCATGATACAGAGGACTACTTATTGTTCATGTTATTCAGGAAGATGTATGTCCTGCAGGAAGTGATGTATTCTTTTCCATCTGACACAGTGCTCCCTGCTGTCAGGAACTGTCCAGAGCAGTAGAAAATCCCCATAGAAAACCTCTCTGTTCATGTCAAAAACTGTTCAGAGCAGAAGATGGCGGCAGGGAGAACCGTGTCAGACTGGAAAGAATACACCTCTTCCTGCAGGACATGCAGCAGTTGATAAGTACTG
This sequence comes from Dendropsophus ebraccatus, assembly GCF_027789765.1. Taxonomy (NCBI): domain Eukaryota; kingdom Metazoa; phylum Chordata; class Amphibia; order Anura; family Hylidae; genus Dendropsophus; species Dendropsophus ebraccatus. The sequence continues at coordinate 22,164,487 of NC_091456.1, read as the reverse complement.
GAAGACTGGAGATTTTAAATAGAAGGAAGGGCTTATTCACACATCACGTGTTTTACGGATACTACAGACGGGGAAGCCCTGAAGTGGAGTTTTTCCCGACTGGCATGATGTATCAACATCATGTCAGGAGCTGGGAATCTATTTGAACCTTCGCAGAACTGTAGTGACAGAGCTGCGGCCTCTGTATTTTTATTTTTTGCTGAATGCTCTCAACATCTAATACCAGTTTGATAAGTTCCCTTCAATGTCTTCTAGGTCACAGAGACATCAGCTGTAAGAGAACTAAAACAGCCAAGGGCAAATATCTAGTTTGTTATTGAAGAATGTGAAGCACAGAGGGCCGAACCTACACCAGAAAGACTGCGCCGAGCGCCTGGACAAGTTATCATATTAGCTGGAGGGCAGAAGCGGTGGTACTGCCGATAGTGCCACCTGCAGAGGCTTTACATTATACAACACAGTGCGAGGTTACATGTCAACACACAGAGGTGTATGGGGACAAAGCAAGGTATGTTGTGTGTGTGTGATGGTCACCAAGGCAAATGAAAGTAGTGCTTGGTTATTTCTGTGCTAGAAAAGGTCATGTTTAGATGTCATAGAGACTCCATGGCCTCCAGCCTTGTGCTAACATAACAGTGTCAACATACGGTGGAGAGATAAAGCGCTCTCATAACCAGACGGCATTGTGGAGTGCTGGAAATGTATTGTTTTCTAGTGCAAAGCATTGTAGCAAAAATTATAATATATTATTAATTAAAATAAAAGCATACTGCCATTAAACTTGTTTTTACCTTCATTCTCTGGCTCATTCTGATTGTAGTGATAACAAACATGTCTATTTTTACAGTGAACCTTTTACAATTTTTTTCCCCCCATTATTAAAAAAAAATTAAAAATAAAAATGGTTTTTATTGTTTTGTTATAGAGGAAGGATTTTTATGAAACTTTACTGTAAGTAATTTTGCTTTCTCCCAGTTTACCAAGGCTGGATTCAGCTTTTCCTGGCACCCAGGGAGGAGCTAAAGGGACTTCAAAGCCAGCAGCCTGACAAGCTGCCGACGGATCCTAGCGCAGCGCTTTGCATTATGTGTGTGTGTATATATATATATATATATATATATATAAAAAATGTACATATATGTGTGTGTGTGTGTGTGTGTGTGTATGTATATGTACACACACAGAGCCCTTGTTGCCTGATCATCGAGCTGCGCAATAGGCTCTGTAAGGGTATGTGCACACTGAGGAATCCAAGCAGATCACCCACCACTAGCCCCCGCTTGCATCTCCACCTGTGCCATAGACTCCATTTTATGGTCAGATGGATTCCGCCGTCCACCCAGAGAATGAACAGGTTCATTCTTTGAGTGGATGACGGAATCCGCCCGACCATAGAATGGATTCTATGGCACAGGTGGAGATGGCCATGGGCATGAGCAGTGGAATCCACAGCGGGTAACCTGCCCAAATTCCTCAGTGTGCACATACCCTAAGTGAGCACCAATCTAGCAGATTACAAAGCCCTTCCAAAGCAATGGCTTAAAAATGGCTTTATGCTGCATTTACACGTCCCTTGAAGTTGTCTGTGCTCACGGACAAATGTATAGGCCATTCCTTAGTATTGGATTATTCACATGTTCAGTGTTTTCACGGATCTCCAAACTGTTCCATTTAAAATTAGGACAGGGCATAACTCGGAATGGAAGAACGGCACCTATTCCTCATAGAAATCAATGAGATCCGTGTTTTTCACAGATGTTATGTAATCAATGTAATTTAAAAAGCTTTAAACATATCTGGAAAAACATTGCCACGGATGCAAAACAGATGTTAATACAGACGATTTTGCACAGATCACGCAGGTAGCTAGCAGACCACAATCACAGACCAGGAAAAACACTGAATGTGTGAACGCAGCCTTAGATTTTTCACAGGGAGACTAGTTCCAATAAGTATACATTTATTTTCTGCTGTAGTCTTTCCAGTTTACTCCTTTAGCCTAATTTTTTCCATGTAAGGATTCATGGCTTCAGTGTCCTATCATTCAATGTATGAAGTGATTTTACGTGTTCAGTGAAAAAATATATATCGGACAAAAAATCAAGATATTTGAATGTATTTTATGTACAGAAACAAAGTTAAATCCTCATATCAAACATAACCCCCCCTCCCTCCCCCACAAAAAATATACTTCTCATAGTCTCTTCAATCATGCAGACTCAATCATTAGCAGAGCTGAACCAGATAGGTGTCTCCCAGCAGGTTTATAGAGATATTAAGGAGGCATCAATAAAAATAGAATGAATCCTAATTATAATTTTACGGGAAAATTATTTTTAAAAGAAATCCTACAGACACATGGTTAATATCCTAATGGTTTTGGCATGGACACCACACAATGTCAACTTTAAAGACTCCGCTCCCATTGACATCAATGGAAGATGGGAAACTGCCCAGAAAAATAAGTAACATGTCACTTCTTTTCTGCCCAGATTATGTATGTATGTATGTATGTATGTATGTATGTATGTATGTATGTATGTATGTATGTATGTATATGTATATATATATATATATATATATATATATATATATATATATATATATATATATATACATATACACACACACACATACATACATGCACACACATACAGAATCTCCTACTGAAGTCAATGGGAGCATCAAGACTTAGCTGCCCCGCACTGAACTCGCAGAGAGACGCAGCATAATGGTACATTATACCAGTGCGCACAAGACCTACTGTAAAAAATATAGTCAGCTTCTATATACAACCTCATATGGCTTTTCCCCGGCAACCCCTTACTGTAAGAAGAGTACAGACTGCAGTTTGCCCAGCTACCTGTCGTATTGTTCTCTTCTTACACTCTTGGTTATCGGTCCCTTATTACGACATCATTCATTAAATAAATATCAGTTGTAGCCTGAGGAGATGCAGCTCTGAATGTTAGAGAAGCTCCTGTCGAATGTGTCACAGAACTCTCAGGGGGGAATGTGATCTGCTGTGTAAGGTGGAGCTACCAGGAGCTGAAGTCTCCAAAGCCACGAGTCACCCTCTCTTTTTTGCTGGTAGAGGCTCCACTGTCGTCATCCTCAGCAGCACGTTTCCTATGGATGAAAAGCAAGTGATGCCAATGTGGTTAGCGCAGACATATCTAGTGATAATAAGGCATCTTAGATACTAATCACCTGATCCGCACTGGCAATGTGTTTGGGGACAAGCTGGCGTGATCTCATTTCCCTCCGATGTCTGGTAGGGGCTAATAATTTGATATTTCTGCTTGGCTGATCACACAGGTTTATGGGAATCTTATGTAAATGATCAGCTTTGAAGTATAAGACAACATTTTAGGCCGCTACTTCCCATACTATCCTTTCTCTTCCCACTTTTTTTTTTTGCAGCTGATTTAAAGATTAATCGTATGATAAAATGTATATATTTTTAACTCTTTGGCTGCTTTACTGGTACTGTGATCAAGCAGATATCAAAATGTAGACTATTCTCTATGACCACACCAAACTACATTTAAAGAGGACCTGTGAGATATTGGAGTACCGTGAAACTTATAAAGCACAGGTGGGGGGGGAAAGTATACTTAACCTTCCTCATGCCTTTAGTAGCGCCACGCTTGGGTCTCTGACAGCTGCCTGGTGTGATTTTCAGCTGGCATTTGGGTATGTCACGTACCTGGGTCCTGCTGCTGCAATGTCACGGCCCTGCTGATGGATTGCCTGCTCAGCCCCAGTTAGTCACTGCATCAGTGTCCCGTCCCAGTGACTGATTGGCTGAGCAGGCAATCCATCAGCCAGGTAGGTGACCTTTCAGCAGCAGGGGCTGCAGGAGGCCAGAGACTGTCAGAAATAGCTAAGAGAGCTGCGGGCGCATTGGTTAATATAGTTTGTTATGTTCCCACACCTGCGATTTTTAAGTTTCATGGGACTTCTCCTTTAAGAATTCCTTTATAGTCTCTGATGTCCTGATTCCAATGCTGTATTTTATTTTGTTACTATCCTCCTTTGAAACACAAGTTTGTTTATCCAATGAAACAATTTTTTTTTACAAAAAAATGTTTGAGCCAAAACAAGAAGTGGATTCAGCAGAAAGGAGAAGTGCAAGTTCTCCCTTTATAGTTCCCAATTCTTTTGAATCCACTGAAAAACTGCAGTGGCCGTTTTCCAGGAAGAACAGCCATGTGTGACATCAGCCTATCAACCATCTTGATATTTCACATACGTACAGGATATGCCATACATTTTTGAAAGATGCGGGTTCTATAAGCTGGAATCACAAAACAAAGCAATCACTGAGCTCAGGGAGATCAGCAACAGAAAATCCAATGGAGTACTCAAGACGCAAAAGGAGCCACCCTGGTATTTCCCTATCTATGTTCCAATACTCGCAACTGAGTGGGACTTAAGAAGCTACGTATCAGGGTGGTTTGGTGATCTCCCCACTGGGAGGCCCTTCTTGGCAACAGGCTTCCTTCTCTTGAGGGATATCTGGCTATTCCAGTGTTTTGAGACTCATAACGGAGGCTCCACGAACCCTTTTTTTGCATATTTAAACTTATAGGGGCCAATGTATTAGTGGAGACTTATGAGTCAGTACTCCATTGGATTTTCTGTCACTGATCTCCCTGAACTCAGTGATTGTTGTGTTTTGTTGGTCTATTTTTCATTGTCCCCATTATCTAGAATCCTGCTCCACACTGACGAGGGGCAAATGTCCTAAAACAGCTGTCTGTGGATGGATGCCTGGCTTTGGTAAAACCTTGTCATGTCGCAATACTCGCCACAGAGTTAGATTTTGACACAAAAGGGGCCACCCTAGTATTTCCCTATTTACGTTCAAATATTCACAACTGAGTGGGACTTAAGGGGCTACTTATCAGGGTGGTGTGGCATTTCCCCACTGGGAGGCCCCCCTTGGCAACAGGCTTTCCCTCTCTGGAGGGATATCTGGTAATTCCTGTGTTTTGAGACTCGTGACTGAGGCTCCAAGGTCCCTTTTTTGCAAGCTGGAATCACACACTGCAGTATTTTTTTTTTTTTAATTATTATACCAAAACCAGGAATGGATTCAAATGGGATGAAAAATATAAAGGGAGGATTTGTACTTCTCTTTCCTGTTGGATCCACTTCTGGTTTTGGCACAGAAACTGTTGTGTGTTTCCAGCCTTATGGTTATGTAAACTGTGTAAAACAGCCGGCTCAGCACTTTTTGGCTTTCCGATGATCTGTTTTGACAGCAAGCAGGCCAGAGGGACTTTGGCCTCTACAACCTGCATTTATCAGACATATTATGTATATATGCCTCGTAGATAACGGTGAATAAACATCTCAAAGAAAAAAAAAATAACATTGCTAATGGATACTTACGCTGCAGTCATGTTAATATACTTTCCAACTCCTGCCCTGTAGGTTTTGGGCTTTTCAGCTTGCTCTTTTTTAGGTAGCACTGGTTGTTCCTTTAATTTTCTTTCTTCTTCCTCTTTCTGAGCCTTCTCTCTCTCTAAAGCAACCTAAAAAGCATGAAAAATATTTAGCAACGCAACACCAGCCCTCCCCAATCCACCCTATAGCCGTGTCATAGTAAAGGAGACCTAAGTAGTTCAAGTAGTCTTCCAACAGAATATGAAGAATGTAGAATAGCATATTTTTCAAATTGAGGCTGTGTTCCCATGACGTACTGAAGACTGAAAATGAACAACAACGGCCGTTCTTTTGGATCTTTAGTAAGTCATGAGAACATAGTCTGAAATAATTGATAACAATGGCGGAAAATCAGAGTTGAAGTGGAGTTTATTGACAGCTGCCAGCCTTGTGGTATGGGGTGGGTTGTTTGACTGTAACAGGATAAACCAGTATTTCAGGTGCAATAGGTCTTTAAGTGGTTAAAGAAATGACAAGGACAAGTCGTCCTGATCTGTATATTAGTCCACATGATGACTACTTTATTTACTTCCATATCTTTAAGTAGTGTACACAGATTTTATGACTATTTGTGTATGTTTACTGGTGCATTAACCCCTTTCTTTCTAATCTATCTTACTTTATGTGGCAACGCCTTCGTGATGCAAACTCAGGCCCTCCAGCTCTAAAGCATTGGCTGTCCAGGCATGATGGAAATTGTAGTTTTGCAGCTGGAGGGCTGCGAATTTGACAACCTTGCATTAACTTATCCATGTGATTCTGAGATTTTTTAATCGTTATACTCTACGCTAGTGGCACATTTTGGTTGATACACTGCTTGATTATTCGTGAAAATTTGGTAAAAATTTGCATTTTTTATAATATGAAATGCTCTGCTGGTAAGAAAGATAGTCACACATAAATGTTTTAATAATTTACAATTACAACATGGCTACTTTATATTGGAATCATTTGGTAGGCACTCTTACTTTTTTAGAAAGTTTAGCAGCATTTCAGCAACTTTATTCCACACAGAATTTTTTTTTTTATTAGAGACCAAATGATTTTGGAAGTGGATCTTAGAGGTCTGTGTAATAGAAACCCACATACATCAATTCACGATAGTTACTGCAATACTCAAACATTTCACAAAAGGATTTACAAAGTTTCCTAACCCTTTCGTTGGTTCACAGGAAATAAAGCATGTGGTTTAAATTTAAAGATGTTGGCCACTTTATAGTAAAATAGTTCAGTGTACAGTATTAGTAAGTGTACTCACTGTATATACTGACAGCAGCTCTCTGTGTACCTCAGAGCTAAAATCAGACTCCCCTCCTCCAGGCTGGGCTTCCCTGCTCTATGGTGTTCCTGCCCATAAAATGGCCGACATGGAGGAGCATGTGACCGTGCCCCACCCCCAGTGTCCACCACTGAACCTGTATGTGTCTATGGAGGACACAGGGGCGGGGCAGAGTCACATGCTCCTCCATGTCAGCCATCTTATGGACAGAAACAAAGCAGAGCAGGGCAGCCCAGCCTGGAGGAGGGGAGTCTGATTTTAGCTCTCTGAGGTACACAGGAGCTGCTGCCAGTATATACAGTGATTACAGTTACTAATACCCTACACTGAGCAATTTTACTATAAAGTGGTCAACCCCTTTAAACATTTAATTTTTTTGTGCAAATTTTCAATTTTAATTGTAAAAACAGCAGGTATACAAGTGGAACGATGGCACTCACCTGTGCATCCGCCTCGTCGTATGGATCCACAAAAACCATGGTACTTTCTATTCGAATGTCCTCCTAAAATGGGCAACAGATGCAGTTAGTCATATCATTCTGGGTAGTTTGCGATATCCTAATATCCATGGCAAAGGCAGTTAATAATATAATACTAAGCACAGAACTTAGTTTCCAAAGCTATATACTTACCTACATGATGTGGCTTATATAGCCCTGTACATGCTAAACATCTCCTTTAGTCTAGGTTACGACGTACTAAAGATCGAAAAGAACGGCTGTTGTTGTTATAGAACGGCTGGAAATAATGTTAATGTTCATTAATTCTGGCTGTTGATTTACAAACGCAGCCATGGTTTAGCACTCACGTCCATTGTCAGTACGTAGTGGGAACATAGCCTTAATATACTAATTGGTTTGTACTGAAAATGCGTCTGACAAAAAAAAAAAAAAAAGAAAAGGATCCTGTTGGAAACCTCACCTTTGGCCTGTCAGTCTTTGGGTCTGTGTCCACTTTTTCCATGGCAGTAAGGGTATCAAATCCTCCAACAACTCTAAAAGGTGAAGTAGAACCATGATGCAAACACAAAGTAAATGACTTCTCTCAGAAGTTTCCAGTGCGCTTACCGTCCAAATACTGTGTGCTTTTTGTCCAGATACGTGCAGGAGCGGAAAGTTATAAAGCTGTTAGATAAGGAAATAAAGCAAGTGGTAAATTAAGCAACGACAAACTAAAAAAAAAAAAAATGTGATCCAAACCCACAACCAGGACGATGTCTTACAACTGGGATTTATTGGTGTTGGGTCCAGTGTTTGCCATGCTGAGAACTCCACGACCTGTGTGACTCAAGTTTGGCTTGATCTCATCTTTGAAAGGCTTTCCCCAATGGGATTCACCACCTGATAATGGGATGAAAAATTATAACCTTGACTTTGTAATTATACAGTAAGGAGGAGGGAATGTATATCCAAAGAGAATAGATGCATCTTTTACCTGTGCCTGTGCCAGTGGGGTCACCTCCTTGTATCTATATATAGAGAAGAAATGAAGGCTTATAAGATATCCTTGCATTTTGTTTTAGGGCTTAGAGAAACTAAGGGTATTATGCAGAAAAACAAACACCACAAATACATTATAACTTGACACAGAGCAAAATTAATGTGAGACTTAAAAATAATGAAGTCCCTATAGTTGAATAAGGACCACTTAAAAAGATATTCCACTCAAAAATAACTTTTCATATGTTGCTGCCCATAGTGAGACTAACAATTCCTTAGCAACTTATTATCCTTCATTATCCTATTATTAGAGATCAGCGAACCGGGTTTGGGTTCGTGTCGATCCGAACCCGAACGTTCGGTATTTGATTAGCGGGGGCTGCTGAACTTGGATAAAGCTCTAAGGTTGTCTGGGAAACATGGATACAGCCAATGACTATATCCATGATTTCCACATAGCCTTAGGGTTGTATCCAACTTTAGCAGCCACCGCTAATCAAATGCTGAAAGTTCAGGTTCGGATCGAATAGATAATAAGTATAGAAGGGATTGTTAGTCTCACCATGGGCAGCAACACATAAAAAGTTATGCTTGAGTGGAATATCCCTTTAATTCTACATTTTCTTTTACAGCAGTTACTGCAAGAAAAGGAGCAGCAGATTATCAGGGTTTACAGACGCTGAACCCCTTAGATCTGTTGATCGCTGGGGATCCTTCAAACTAATATGGGGGTTCTATAGATTTAAAAAAAAAAATGATTGTACTGGAGGTTTACTTACCACAAAGTTCCGAATAGAGCGGTGGAAGACAGTCCCATCATAGTAATTCTTCTTACAGAGCTTGATAAAGTTCTCACAAGTCTTTGGCGTCTAACAGAGGATACATATAATAATTTAAATACCCTATGCATTTACATTATGTGTATGGTTCTTAAACAAAGAAAGCACTGTATAAAACAAGGTATAAGAGACAAGAAAGCCTTTGTACAACTTCCAAAAATATTGTCCATGTGCTCAATATATGTGAGTAGCAGTATATGGAAAGGGAATCTGTCAGCTGCAACTCAAATTTCCAAACGGCTGACACTGTTAGATAGCTGTAAGGTCAAGGAGACACCTGGTACCTTTCCTATATCCATCTGTGCTTCCATGATGTAGAAAAATATTTTTATTCTCTGGTACCCCTAAATAGCTGCACGCCAAAGGGTATTTTACACGGACCGATAGTCATTCAGGAACATTGCAAGAAAAGGGCCTGCGGACAATCGGCCCGTGTAAAAGTGACAGCGATCAGCTAAGGACGGGGAAAACTCCCGATTCTTGCAGAATTGTGTATTTACAGTTTGCTTTAAAATTTACCGTTATCGGCTGCACATCTTTCTCTGTAAACAGGGGATGTGAGGCCGATAACGATAGAGGGAAACTGACAGCACATATATTCATGCTGTCAGTTTCCAGATCACACAGCAGTATATACTTACCTAGTTCACTGCTGTGATCCAGTATCCTATTCTCTGGCTCCTGTGTCCAGCCTTTACTAGACAGGAAAGCAGGATCACAGCGGCAACGCGGATAACTATATACTGCTGTGTGATTTTAGAAACTGAAAACACTGACATATGTATATCTGTGCTGTAAGTTTCAATGGCTGCACGAACGATAAATGGATTATTAGTGAAGCCCAGCAGCTTCGTTTGTCATGCTATGTAATGGCACTGCAAAGGAGCGCCGATCTCGACGATTGCATTTGTGGCAACTGAAATCTTTAGATCTAAAGCCCCTATTACATGGGGCAATGGAGAGGAGCAAACGGGCGCTGTCAGCGCTTGCTTGCTCCACGTTCCCTGCTAGCTGACGGCGCTATTACATGTGTTGGCAGCAAGCGGATAGGTGAGGGGGGGGGGGGGGGCGATCGCTAGATCGTCCGGGCAGCCCATAGCACATAACAGAGGTCTGCTGCCACTGCTATCATGGAGCGATGGCAGCAGATCATTGCTATATCAGTCATCGTTCATGTTGGCTGATCGTTGTCTTCTATTACAAGACGATTATCAGCCATAACGGCTAATATCGGCCGAATACGGCCAATAATTGTTTAGTGTAATAGGGCCTTAAATGTCTCCTCTCTCCCCCTGCCTACTAGATTGACACCTGGAAGCCAAGTCCCAAGCAGGATCAGATAGGGGAGGGGGAGTAAGGAGGTGTTACACTTTTTGTACTATAAAATAAAAGAATTTAAAATAAAAATTATATATATATCTATATCTATGTACATATACATTGTGTGTCTCCTTGTCCTGACAGCTATCTTACAGTATCAACAGTTTGGAATGCAATTTGTAACTTATAGATTCACTTTAAGCAAGTGCCAGACCTCCCAACAGTGGGTGCAGGTCTGTATTATGTCACTTGCTTTGTGTTTCTTTGTGTTGCTTTGTGTCTGATTTTAAAGTTCGATTTGGACCCGATTGGATTTTCTGTAAAATCGTTGTGTATTATTAACTCCCGGTTTAGTATGTAACATAAGGCGGATGATATCCCCGTGCCTTTCAGGTTACATAAAATGGGTCACAACTTCTTTAAATATTTAACACTTTATGTCTCTCATTCACCACCCCCACAGTTAGTAACTTGTCGGACACACCCGGATCTCTGTTGCCACAGTAACAGAAGGAAAAAAAAAAAAAAAAAATCTAGAAGCTGATAAGGTGTTGCTATGGTAGCTACAGTATCTCATATTCGGCAGAGTTGAAGGTAAAGAAACATTCGGTTATCATTCGGCAGTCAAGCCTCCAAGACTCCTTGTTAGCTTTATCATCTTAATTATGTTGCATTTTTCTCTAACATTTCAGCAAACAGCCCATCAATCATAAAAATGTGAACTCTGAGGAGCAGCATATTGATAGTTATCTCAGACTAGACACATCCGCCCACGCTATGAATCATCCCGAGTGATTAACAATTACAATGCATGGATCCCCATGACTGACTCAATGTTCCAAACGTGTACAGGTCACTCTATGTGGAATCACGCCAAGTCCCCTATAGATGCATGTAGCCGCTCACTTTGTCACAGTACAGCTCCAGATTGAGGTCACCCTTGTTTGTGTGAAGACGAACATAGCCCTTCTTTTTTACATACTGATAGCGGACGGTATCTTCTGCAATGGCGGCTGTGTGATGAGGAGAAGAAAGCAAAAAAAAAACAACAAATACATAAAAATAAATAGATTGGTTATCATAAAGGAGAAAAATAAACCCTAAGGGGGACATGTATCATCCGGCCTACGGATGATTTTCGGCGGAAAGTGCCGATTTGCGTATTATTTTATTTGCAAATGGCAGATTTGCGAATAAAATATTAGCAAATCGGCACTTTCCGCCGAGTACGCCGGGGGGTGTGTGTGAAGGGGGCGGAACGGAGGGCACGGACTCAGAGTCCGCGAGATTCACCAGCCCTTCCGCCAAAAGATACGCCGAAAACGTACTCCAGTCCTCAGCTGGCGTAGGTTTTCGGCCGAGCGCACAGGATTTATGTAGAGGCAGTCCGCCTCTACATAAATCCCCGTAGCGCTGGAGATGCGGGGACATTTTTAAGTCCGGCGTAAAAAACGCCGGACTTAATAAATGTCCCCCTAAGAGTCTATAACATGGTCTGACTATGGCCCGATCATTTTAGTAAACGAGCACCGATCTGCTCGATCGGCGCTCGTTTACTGGACCTATTAGACCGCTGATAATCAGGCAGTAAGGGATGCATGGACATAGTTAGCGATGTCCATGCAGCCCTTGCCAAAACAATAAAACAATAAGAAAATAAGAAAGAAGCAAGATAACTGTTTCATGGTGTGCAATTAATATTACAACATGACTTGCCAAAACACCAGACACCTTACTTCTCCCCGCTGTACTCCACAGCTTCCCAGCCCGGCGGCAGTAGTGTCTGCGCGTCCTGTCAGCTGACCCGACGCTCAGCCAATCACAGCACCACTGCGGCCTGTGATTGGCCGAGTGGACAGGCCACTCAGTCGCTGGAGCAACAGAGGGTCTATATACTACTGGGTGAGCTCACAGGGGTCTATATACTACTGGGGGAGAGCACAGGAGTCTATATACTACTGGGGGAGCAACTGGGGGACTATATACCTATATACTACGGTGGGGGCGCACAGGGGGACTATATAAGGGCTGGTCAGAGAAAAAAAAAAGCCAGTTTTACCACTTAGGCTACGTTCACACAGAGCAAAAGGGGCGGATTACGCGAGGAAATATTTCCGCCTGAAATCAACTGATGCTGAATTCCGAGCAGAATATAAGCAGAATGTAAGCAGAATCCCTGCGTATTCCGCTAGGAAAGTGTTCAGCTCGTAATCAGCTCTTGACAAATTCAGCGCGGAATACTCGAGGAATCCGCGCTGAATCCGCATGCATTCAGCGCTGAAATTCAGCGAGTATTTGGTGAGTAAACTAGACTATACCAGAATATATACTAGAATCCTCCCCCCCCTTTTTTCCCCATTTCCGCGCTGATTCAGCGCGTAATTTCCGCTTGTATTCCACGCTGAATACGCGCGTATTCCACGCTGAGAAAGAAAATCAGAGCCCCATTGGTTTGTATAGGCTTCCGCTAGCGGAAGAATGAACATGTTCATTCTTCTGGCGGAAAGCGGATTAGTTCAGTGCGGAAATTCCACCGTGTGAACTGCAGAGCAGAATTTCCATTCAACACAATGGAAATTAGCTCTGCACCTATTTTAACGGCTGAAATTTCAGCGCTGATTCAGCGCACAAATTAGGCTGCTTTTGCTCTGTGTGAACGAGCCCTTATAAGCATCAATTCTGTAGGTAAATAGTTCAACGTTTTTGAAAAGTAACAAAACATGTTTACTACTGATGTTCAGCTCGGACCTTCACTTGACAATAGACTCCAGTAAGTGGACCTTCACTAAAAGTTGTTGAGTACCCCTGATATAGACTGTACACAAAAAAAAGCTGGGTGCCCATCCAACAGGGACTGCCGCCGGAACCAGGAAGCTGCGAAGAACAGGAGAGAAGACTGGTAGTGGGGAGAAGTAAGGTGTCAGGTGGGGAATCGACAGCCAAAGGCCGCTCATTGCTATTACATATAGCGATGCGCAGTCAGCACCCGGTGATTTAGTTTCTAAACCTGAATTAACTATCAGCCGATAATCACTGTCATTAGCTGATCGATGTCTCTATTACATGGAGCGATAAATCGGCTGAATCGGGACGATTTGGCCAATTATCGCTACGTGTAATAGGGCCCTCAGGTGTGCTACAGAACAGGGTTCAGTGTTAAGAATGGTGTCGGGAGCACCGAAACTATTTAAATCTCTGCGCTACTGTACTGAAAGAGCATGTCAGTGCAGGAGCACGAAGATTTAAACAGTAACAGAGCTCAGAATCTTGTTGCACAGCACATCTTCTGTACTACAGACCAAGCATGGAACGGGTGAATGCCCCCGTAGCTCTAAAAAATAGAAGCAAAACCAAAATGACAGAACAATATATGTACAACATATCCATAGTTTTAATATGTTGCTACAGAAGTAAGCGGCTGTTAGATACAATGGTAGTGGGAGAACAAGAGATAGAGGCAGGGAAGACAAGATGAGGGGGGACTTACCAGCCTCATGTGTGGTCTCAGGGGTCATTGCCGTGGAGGTAAAAGACGCGCTCACAGCACCTGTAGAGTAGTGTGCCTGCATAAAAGAGACAATACTTACTACAACAAGTACAATACTTACCAGCTCATATAAAACTGGCTAAACTGAGGAAGTTGTACGTGTCGCTTATCTCTCACCGCATTTAGTTTATCCGTTGCCTTTTTCACTGGACCTTTCATGGTGGCCGCCAGCATTTCGTCCCCTTTAAATTCCTTGTACAGTTCACTAAGTGTCTCGCGTGTTTCCATGTTAGCATTTTTTAGATGGTATGATGGGTCCTGGCGGGCTTTTTCTTCCTCTGGAATATTTATTTGAACATAAGAGAATGAAGAGGGTTGTCAGGTGTGTAACATCAATGTTATAGCTCCACAACATCCCTATGGACTGCATCGTTGTCATGGACAGATATACTGCATATTGTACATATAGACCAGGGGTCCTCAACTGGTGGACCGTGGAGGACAGCTGTCTGGACCCCAGCTGCAGCTCAGTATTCACATAACGAGCGCTCATAGTAACTGTGCGGCAGCACTAACAGAGGCAGCCATTGGCCACTGCCTTTGGTTTCGGCGCTCGAGTGACGTCACTGGAGCGCCAAAGCCAGGAAGAAGGGGAGAGCAGCCTCTAGTGACTGCTGCAGTGCAGCCACAAGAGCGAAGAGAAGAGGAGACGCCCGGATCCAGGTGAGTATAAGTGGTTTTTTTTTTATGTTATATTCTATACGGGAGGGGGAGCTCACAAGGGGGCTATATATTACTGGGGGGGCTATATACTACTGGGGCAGCTATATACTACTGGGGGAGCGCACAGGGGTCTATATACTACTGAGGGAGCAACAGGGGGTCTATATACTACTGGGGGAGCGCATAGGGGTCTATATACTACTGGGGGAGAGCACAGGAGTCTATGTACTACTGGGGGAGCAACTGGGGGGCTATATACTACGGGAGGAGCGCACAGGGGGACTATATAAGGGCTGGTGAGAGAAGAAAAATGCCAGTTTTACCACTAATAAGTATCAATTCTGTAGGTAAATAGTTCAACAACGTTTGTGAAAAGTAACAAAACAAGTTTACTACTGATGTTCAGCTCGGACCTTCACCTGACAATAGACTCCGGTAAGTGGACTTTCACTAAAAGTTGTTGAGTACCCCTGATATAGACCGTACACAAAAAAAAAAAAAAAAAAAGCTGGGTGCCCATCCAGCAGGGACTGCAATGAGGGCAATAGGCCTACTTGGTGCACGCTGTGGTTTAGAAAATCAAGACTCACCACACATAAAACATAGGAATATCAATTCAGTTTTTAACTCTAAATACGTGCTGCACTTAAGCTTATCCAAGTCATTTGTGTCAATGCTTAGAGGGTTGTAACTGGGAGTTGCTCAAATGACATATAGAAACTGAAGCTTATAAAAGGGAACACAAGTCTGATGTGTGTAAAGCTATAAAGTAGATGAGTAAAGGGGTTGTACAATGACGCCTCATATTAATGTGGAGAATTAAGGAGCCAATTAACGTGTCTAATGAGCCGTTTCCTTAGATGCCATCCATCTCTACAGAGAGGAACAAAGCACGCTCAGCATGATTTTTGGGTAAAAAAAATTAGACTTTGGGGACCCCCTTTTTGTGAAGCACAGGGGTCCCAGAGGTCAGACTTGTTTAATATCCTTGTCTGCCTGGATATAAGAGTTGGTTGTAAATATCAATGAAAAAGAAATAAGGTACTTAAAGGGGTACTCAGGCAAAAAAAAAAAAAAAAAAAATCGTTATAAAATGAACTGGTTTCAGAAAGTTATATTGATTTGTAATTTACTTCTATTTAAAAATCTCAAGTCTTCCCATATTTTTGAGCTGCTGTATGTCCTGCAGGAAGTGGTGTATTCTTTCCAGTCTGACACAGGACTCTCTGCTGCCTCCTCTGTCCAAAGCAGGAAAGGTTTTCTATGGGGATTCACTACTGCTCTGGACACTTCCTGTCATGGACAGAGGTGGCAGCAGAGAGCCCTGTGTCAGACTGGAAAGAATACACCAATTCCTGCAGGACATACAGCAGCCGATAAGTACTGGAAGACTGCTGATTTTTTAATAGAAGTAAATTACAAATCTATATAATTTTCTTAAACCAGTTGATTTGAAAGAATTTTTTTTTTGCCAAAGTACCCCTTTAATTATTGCCAAATGTAGGAGATAACAAAACTTACCAGGATCTATGACTTTTAGGTTGTTTTTGACATGATAAAACTCTGAGACGTTAAATTTTTCCAGCTGAGAAGGATCCTAGTGAACAACCAGAAAATAAAGATTATACAGTAGCCAAAGTTAAAAACTTTTTTTAGTTGTTTTTATTGAGAAAACTAAAGAAAAATCGTGAGAACTGGAAACATTGTCAAGGTCCCCCCATGTAATCTGAAGGGAGAGTTAATAGAGGTGGATCTTACCAAGTTTGTGATAAAATGGAGCCGGAGTGGTATCTAACCCATTGGCCCTCCTTCACACTCCCAAGACTAAGGGTACTATTACACCCAGCAATTTTCCGACGACTAACGATTAACATTCTAAACGACCGCTAAGGCAAACGACCCGAAATCGTTCGCCCAAGTACACGAAACGATGATCGGTCGTTTAGTCGTCGCTATTGCGTACGTTTCAGCTGTGAATTCTTATTCCACCGAACGATGTGCGAACGATGAGCGAACGATCAAACGATAAAAATAGGTCCGGATCCTATTAAACGATCAACGATTTCCCATTTGTCGTTTAATCGTTGCCTGTTATTACACTAAATGATGATCGTTCAAGTCCGAACGATTTAACGATTTTTCGAACGATAATCGTTCCGTGTAATATGCACGGTTTCAGCTGTTGGGGTATGCTGGGGGCAGTAGTTATGCACTGTTTCAGCTGTTGGGGTATGCTGGGGGCAGTAGTTATGCACTGTTTTAGCTGTTGGGGTATGCTGGGGGCAGTAGTTATGCACCGTTTCAGTTGTTTGGGTATGATGGGGGTAGTAGTTATGCACTGTTTTTTTAAATAACATTATGGACAATTCTCTCTTTAAATATTTTTATTTTACAAAAATATCCTAGAAGGCAAGGAGAGGAGAGATGCCAGTGTTTGTATATACTGTGGAAGTGCATGTCTACACAGCACCAGGGTCAGAACAGTGTATGTGAAGTAGATTGCCACAGTATATACACACTTTGCACTGTCAGAGAGAAAGAAAGAAAAAGAAGATAGCTAGCTAGGTAGGTAGGCAGACAGGAGATAAATAGATAGATAGAGATAGTTAGATAGGAGAGAGAGAGGTAGATTGGAAGGAGGATAAAGAGCTAGACAGAGGCGAGAGAAGAATCATTAGGCTTACAGCAGGGGCAGAGGATCCTGGACTCTGCACGAATTGCTGTGGAGGAGGGAGGACGCACAGGGCTGGGCAGAGGTCACAGGTCACCACACTGATGGGGAAGCAGGGCCTGTGCTACAGAGAACAGCTGACACACACAGCCGACTGATTTATGTCCTGATGACCTGTCCGGCATACAGTTCAGCAGGCTGCATTGTGGCAAGGAGAAAGGCAGTATCCCACCTGCGGTGGGCACCGGGGGGTGGAGCTTACTGGGACCTACCCAGAACATTAATTTGCCAGGTCCCTAGCCCGTCTGTCTTCAGAAGTGCCCCAAACCAACCACTATGCAAGGAGGGCAGGTGGCCAGCTAGGGGGGCGCTCTGGCAGACAGACGTCAGGTGTGCAGCTGACTGTCTGCCAGAGCGTCCCCCAGCTGGCCAGGAGTGATGCACCCTGTGCAAATGCACAGGTCGCGCACCCCAAAGGCCGGCCCTGGTGTTGAGCTATACAGCAGTAACTATACAGTCGATTTCTGAGGCCTGTGTGTATTACTTTATCATCATCATCTTTTTACTTGCAGCAAATACTTCTTACAGCTTAAGCCCCCACAGAACTGGATGATGCAAGTTCCTACCTGCAGAGTTATAATGTCTTGCCGGGTGAAAGGTTCATCAGTTAGTAGGTCTTTGTAACTCTTCGGTTTAATATTTAATTGTTCAACAGCCTGGGTGGGGAAAATACACGTTTATTTTACTGCCAGGGTTGTACATACACAAATGGATAGCTCTATTTAAGCCAATTGTATGAAGGATCCCTAAACAGGCATGTATAGTAAAGCTTAAGAGGGCAGCCTAGATCTCAGCACATTAGTTGCACATTAACTATAAATGTATAGCAGGATTCTGCAGTCTGTATTTACCTCATTTGAGAAGACGTTTCCGGTCTTGCTGATAGCCACAATGTGGGAATTGTTGGTAAAAACCGAGAACAGAACTGGGCAGTGATACTTCCCTATAAAATAAAAGTTAAGTGTATAAGTGTAACACAATATAATATAATATATATATATATATATATATATATATATACATCTACAGAAGCCTGCTTTTCTACATAAACAGCGCCACTTCTGTCCCCAGGTGGTGCGCGGTATTACAGTTCTGTTCCATCCACTTCAATAGAACGGAGCTGCAAAACTACATACAAGCTGAGGACAGTGGTGGTGCTGTTTGTGGGAAAAAAGTGGCCATGATTTTTCCAATCCTGAATAACCCCTTTGGAGGTAAACCTATTTTTCTGGTGGATTGCTAGGTGGATGACAATGGTTTTGAAATTACCTGTAAAAATGGGGGTTGGCCCACAGAGTGCAGAGGAAGAAACAGTCCATTTCAAGACTATAATATGTTTAAAGGGAATGCGTCACCTACATTTTCTTTTACTGATTAGAGTCAGATAATAAAACTTCTTTTATTCTAATCTGTTTCTATTTTCTGACTTAATTTTTTTTTATTTCACTATTTCTACATTGTTACGGGCCCTGCCATCTTGCCTGAGCTTTTTTTTTTTAACAGCATTTAGTGACATGCTTTGCAGCAAGACTCATGGACATAAACGACAATAGACAGTCTGTTGAGATGAATGTAAAACATTACTGATTGTGCTTGGTGACCTTTGAAGAGGTCATTCCACAGGGAGCTGATATTGTCTCCTCTACTGGTGTCACATGTTGCTGCAATGCTGTACAGATCACTTTACAGCAGCCACCTCTCATTGCTACAGACACAACAGGAAGTCTGTGCTTAGTTGTATTCCCGATGGTGAGAATGAAAACTGCAAGATTAGTTTATAATATAGATAGAAAACTGGAAAATAAAAATAAAAAATAATCAAAAATTCTGTAAAAATATGTTTAAGGGCGAGTTCACACGGAGTAAAACTGGCGGAATTCAGCGGCGGAATCCCGCCAGCCTCCGTGTCATACAGGCAGTCTATGGGAGGGCTTGCGCACCTCCTCTCTCCGCTCAAAAGAATTGACAGAATTCCACCAGTTTTACTGGCCCTAACATAAGAACATTATTTAGACAATAAGTCGTTGTCTGATGACACATTACCTTTAAAGTGTCACTGTTGTTTAATTTTTTTTTGCAGAAATCAATAGTACAGGCGAATAATTGGGTTTATTAACCAAAAAATGCATTTTTATCATGAAAAAGCAGTTTGAAGCTCTCCCCTCTTGTTCTCTTATGAAGAGGGGAGGGGTTAAGGGAGATGAGGCACCAAAACAGGACAACCAAGAGTTAATTTACAGCTACATCACCACGCTATTTCCTCTGAAGTCAGCACTGACCTCTCTGACCTCTGAATACCGGCTTTAACACAGGTCCCCAGGTCCCGCTGTGTAATCCTTTGTTCTCTACCGGCAACTAATCTCCCTCCTCCCCTCTCCATAGTTTAGACAGGGCTCGACTGATGTAAAAGAGTCAAGATTTCCTGATTCTGAGCAGTGAAAGAGAGAGGAGGGGGGGGGGGGGGCTGGGGAAAGGCTTTTTGAATGCAGATAATGGCAGATTTGCCTAATAAACCCAATTACAAAGTTTCTTAAGAATCGCCTGCACTATTGATTTCTGCACAAAAAAATACGACAGTGACACTTTAAAAGAATTTTCTAAGATTTTTCTGAAATTCACCTAGATCCAGCAGGAAATACCCTTTACATCCTACCTGTCAATGATGTCACCATTGCTTTTACTGGTAGGCCACATGATACTGTGTCGTGAGAGCACACAATACACCACAGCAGGACTGACAAAGGAGACTAGCTTCATGGAAAGCCCTGAACGACCATGTCCCAGTTACTAGAAATCTGCACCCAATGATGTATGTGACCCCAAAAAAAAAAGGTTTCTGCACCAGGTATCACATAAAACAGGGATGGGGAACTTTTGGCCTTCCAGCTGTTGCAAACTACAACCCCCATCATGCCTGGACAGCCTTCGGCTGTCCAGGCATGATGGGGATTGTAGTTTTGCAACAGCTGGAGGGCCGAAAGTTCTCCATCCCTGACATAAAACATTCATCCAAGTTAGGGAGATGATTTTGATATAATCCCTTCCCCTGCATAGAATGTTTGTAGTGTATCTAGATCTCATATCCTATAGGAAACTTGTGCCCCTTATATAGAGGAGTCCCAACAAGGTTTTATGGTTGTCATGGGTCCAATTCCCTGATCCAACTCAATTCAATTTATTCCAATTAAAAGTATCTGCTACATCCGATCCCTCCTTCTTCTGTTCTTCAGCATTTTTTTTCTGTCCTCCCATAGGGACACTGTACATATGTAAGTTTAAGCACTCGGGAAAAATATATATATTTTTTTTCTTACAGTAGCTGATAAGTATTGGAATAACTGATATTTTTAATAGAAGTAAATTAAAAATCTATATAGCTTTCTGAGACCAGCTGATTTGTATGTTCTGCAGGAAGTGGTCTATTTTTCTAATCTGACACAGTGCTCTCTGCTGCCACCTCTGTCCGTGTCAGGAACTGTCCAGAGCAGTAGCAAATCCCCATAGAAAACCTCTCCTGTTCTGCACAGTTCCTGACACAGACAGAGGTGGCAGCAGAGAGCACTGTGTCAGACTGAAAAGAATACACCACTTCCTGCAGGACATACAGTAGCTGACAAGTACTGGAAGACCTGATATTTTTAAACAGATGAAAATCTATATAAGTTTCAGTAACCAGTTTATTTAAAAGAAAACTATTTTGGCTCTCTTTATTTGTAATCTCTTCTGTTTCATCTTCAGGTATAATGGGACAGGTTTACCATCCCATTACAGCACATGGCTATTTCGGGTGGCTCCACAGAGAATGAATAGAGCTGTGGGCCACCTGCCGACCCTCGCCTCTATTCGGGGGGGGGGGGGGGGGGGGCGATCTGGAGCTCGCCGTGAGGGGCACGGAGTTCCTGTAGATAGGGGACAAGTAGTTTTTAATCGGAAAGCCCCTTTAATTCTTCCTAACGAAACAGGAACTCAACATGTTCTCTTTACTGTATGGAACAAACAATCTGTATTGCAACATAAAAATGTGATCAAGCAGGGCAAAGTCACAAGAACGCCACACCAGAACGGCCAGTTCTATGCACGGCATTACACAAGAATACTTTATCATATAAACACCAGTCCAAACACTGGCTTCCTAGTATGTGATACATATACAGCTGTACTATGTACATTCATGTATGACTATGCCAGTGTATAGGCAGCTGAAAACCGGCACATTACAGCATAACAGACTTACCATCCTGATTCTTCACAAAGTTCAGTTTAATAAGGGATTTGGCCTCCAATTTCTGCATAAAAACAACAAGGAATTAATATGGCCAATAAATAGTACTGCGAGGTTGTCATGTTTCAGTGCAAATCCAATGGTCTGTTATACTTAAAGGGGTAATCTGCTCAAACATAACGTTTCATATGTTGCTGCCCATGGTGAGACTAAGAATTCATTCCATATTTGTTCTTATCTATTCAGTCTCCTTCTCCCAGTTCTGATCCTACTGCTTTGTGCTGAAGATAAAAAAAATCTGTGTCTGAGCTGTTCTTACCGTCTCTGCTCCGAACTCCCTTCTTCCCCTTCCCTTTCCGACTTGACTCATGTAAACAATTCCCTGGCAGGCTACTTTGTAACGCTGGGAGGGTATCACAGGGAGTTCATCAGCAACTTGACCTTAGATGAACCCTCCCAGCATTACAAAGTTGAAGATACAGCCTGCCAGGGAGTTGTTTGCTCCGAATTCCCTTCTCCCCCTTCCCTTCTGAGATGGCTCAGGTAAACATCTCCATGGCAGGCTACTTTGTAATGCTGGGAGGATTAATCACAGTGAGTTCATCAGCAACTTGACCTTAGATTAACCCTCCTAGCATTACAGTTGCAGATACAGCCTGCCAGGGAGTTGTTTACCTGAGCCATCTCGAAAGGGAAGGGGGAGAAGGGAGTTCAGAGCAAAAAACTCCCTGGCAGGCTGTATCTTCAACTTTGTTATGCTGGGAGGGTTCATCTAAGGTCAAGTTGCTGATAAATTCACTGTGATACCCTCCCAGCATTTCAAAGTAGCTTGTCAGGGAGTTGTTTACATGAGTCATGTCAGAAGGGAAGGGGAAGAAGGGAGTTCGGAGCAGAGACGGACAGAACAGCTCAGACACAGATTTCTTTGTCTTCAGCAGAAAGCAGCAGGGTCAGAACTGGGAGAAGGGGACTGAATAGATAACAACAAGTATGGAATAAATTGTTACTTTCACCATGGGCAGCACCATATCAAAAGTTATGTTTAAGCAGAAAACCCCTTTAAAGTGTCAGTCGTATTTTTTTTTTTTTTTTGCAGAAATCAATAAGTAGTTTTGTAATTTGTAATTAAGTTTATTAGGCAAATATGCCATTATCTGCATTCAAAAAGACTTTCCCCAGGTCCCCCCCCCCTCCTCTCATTCATTAACTGCTCATTATCAGGAAATCTCAATTTTTACACCAGTCGAGCCCTGTCTGTTCTATGGAGAGGTGAGGGGGGAGGGGGGAATTAATTGCCACCAGAGAACAAAGGATTACACAGCGGGAGCTGTGAGAAAGCCCGTATTCAGAGGTCAGAGAGGTCAGTGCTGACTTCAGAGGAGATAGCCCGGTGATGTAGCTGTAAATTAACTCTTTGTTGTCCTGTTTTGGTGCCTCATCTCCATCCACCCCTCCCCTCTCCATAAGAGAACCGTGAAGACAGGGGGGAGTGCTTCAAACTGCTTTTTCATGATAGAAATGCATTTTTGGCTAATAAACCCAATTACAAATTTTCTTAAAATCGCCTCTAATATTGATTCCTGGAAAAAAAAAATGTAAACGACAGCGACACTTTACGGTATACATCTTACACAACATTTTCCTGTAGTAGCAGAAGACATTGATAGGGTATTATTCCCTCCGCGATCCACCTGTATTGTACTCTCTAGTTGTCTATATACAGGAGGGATCAGCTGACTATCAAACATCTATGAAGCTTAGGAAGATTAGCAGTTCTACTCTTCCCTGCTCTTCTCATGCACGCTATAGGTTAATCCTGGGCTGACCGCCCAGCTGCTTGCTATCTCAGTCAGGTATACTTAGACACTGTTTTCTCCTGTATTATAACACCTGCCCTATTACATTCCCTGGCGCCATCACCCATGACCAGCTATGTAACACGGCCAAGAGAAAGAGTAATAGGTGAACTAATTGAAACAGTGACTTGGTCTCTGGACTTGGTGTCTGGCTGCCCTCCTGGCAGGACGCAGGTTAACTCATGGTAGGGTGGAGAGTCTGTGACCTACTTTCTAAGAAGCTAGCGCAGTGAGCTCAAGGGGTTGCTGACACACAATCCCATGCAGGGTGTGTGCATGACAGCCTAGTATACAAAGATGGCAAGAGGATACGGATTTTAAAAGGGGTAGTCCAGCAAAAATCTTTTTCCTTCAAATCAACTGGTGTCAGAAAAATATATAGATTTGTAATTTACTTCTATTAAAAAATCTCCAGTCTTCCCATACTTATTAGCTGCTGTATGTCCTACAGGAAATGTGGTTTTATTTTCAGTCTGACACAGATGTCTGCTGACATCTCTGGCCGAGTCAGGAACTATCCAGAGCAGGGGAGTTTTTCTATAGGGATTCATAGAAAACCGAGGCAAAGTTCCTGTCTCGGCCAGAGATGTCAGCAGAGAGCACCGTGTCTGAAAGAAAAAACAACATTTCCTGCAGGACATACAGCAGCTGATAAGTATGAGATTTTTTTAATAGAAGTAAATTACAAATCTATATAACTTTCTGATATCAGTTGATTTGAACGAAAAAGATTTTCGCTGGACAACCACTTTAAATATACCATGTTGTCAGAATTTAGAAAGGGCCATAAACCCTTTAAGACAGGGGTAGGGAACCTTGGCTCTTGAGTTGTTGTAAAACTACAACTCCCATCATGCATGGACAGCCAAAGCTTTAGCTTTGGCTGTCCAGGCATGATGGGAGTTGTAGTTTTGCAACAGCTCGAGAGCCAAGGTTTCCTACCCCTGCTTTAGGGAATGGTGAAATGTGACTCCATCCAGTAATGGATATGCTGTATAATATCATTCAGCTAGGGATATACACCTGGCATAACCATAGAGGACGGCTTAACAGATCACCCTTTAAAATAGCTCAAATCAGGAGGTTGTGACACGGGCCAAATATCTGTAGGGCATGAATGAAACATTTGCTGCCTCTGCCTATAAAGTGTGACATGTGCAAGGCAAGCTTATGCACGCTAATAGAATGCCAGATATCCAAGGCATGCAGACGGGTCAGGGTGGAGCGCATCATTAACATCGGAGAAGGAGGTGGGAATAGAAGCTGTAATTATACGTGTGGATATTAATATACTGCTAGGAGAATAGGCACAGGGGTGGCTGAACAGGAGGCAACCAATGGGGGATCCTAGATAAAGAACAAAACAAAACGGTTTTCTATGAGGATCTGCTATTGCTCTGGACAGTTCCTGACATGGACAGAGGTGGCAGCAGAGAGCACTGTGTCAGATAGGAAAGAATCCACTACTTCCTGCAGGACATACAGCAGCTAATTAGTACTGGAAGACTTGAGATTTTTAAATAGAAGTAAATTACAAATGGAAAATATGGTTGAACAGTTGTTCTGCTGCCTATAACTTGTTCGGCCATATAAAGTTCCAATAAAGAGCCACATTTCACCCTGTGTAAACAGGTTGTATGTCCAACAATGATTAACTTAAAAAAAAACGCCTTTAGCCTAGACCACAGGTGTCAAACTCAGGCCCTCCGGCTGTTGCAAAACTACAATTCCCATCATGCCTGGACAGCCAAAGCTAAAGCTTTGGCTGTTCAAGAATGATGGGAATTGTAGTTTTGCAACAACCGGAGGGCCTGAGTTTGACACCCCTGGACTAGATAGTCTTGAAATGCTCCAGATTTATCAAGGTGGCTTAGGCTGTTCAATAAACCGGCGTACCCGAGGACTTATACTACTCGAGTACTGTGCCGAGAGGGCCGCACTATCGATCCCTGGATCATTTGTGTGGCCATTTGCTGCCATCACTTGTAGGCCTCACTCCCTGTGACAATCAATTATATATATATATATTTTTTATTTTTTTTTAATTTTTTTTTTTAAAGATACAACTAGCCAAGTAAGTGCTCGCACATTAGCAGATCGCTGGCTCTATTTGAAAGGGTGATGTCAGCTGATAATCGACCTGTGTAATAGTGCCCTGAGCTTTGAATAACTATTAAATAAAAGTGGACCTCCAGTGTTTTCTTTTTCAACTCTACTGGCATCAGAAAGTTATATAGATTTGTAATTTACTTCTATTTAAAAATCTGCAGTCTTCCAGTACTTATCAGCTGCTGTATGTCCTGCAGGAAGTGGTGTATTTTTCCAGTCTGACAGCGCTCTCTGCTGCCACCTCTGTCCAGGTCAGGAACTGTCCAGAGCAGAAGCAAATTCCCATAGGAAACCTCTCCTGCTCTGGACAGTTCCTGACACGGACAGAGGTGGCAGCAGAGAGCACTGTGTTAGACTGGAAACAATACACCACCTCCTGCAGGGCATACAGCAGCTGATAAGTACTGGAAGACTGCAGATTTTTAAATAGAAGTAAATTACAAATCTATATAACTTTCTGACATATTTTGTTTTCCTCCGCAGGCGTGTCTCTATTTGTCTACACAATTTTTGGTGAATTTAGGCCACTCCCCTATAGTCAAACTTGGTAGAAAAGGGTCTGAAGAGTGACTAAAACCCATAATAAATGTGGCACATGATGAATAGTAACATGTGAGCCTATTTACATTTTCTCACAGATGGGATTTGATGCAAGACCCCCAAAACTCTGACCCTTACTTGCTGCTAACCCCCATTACCCCTCAGACCACGTAGAGGGAAAGATTGTGCTATATAAAGAATATGAAAAGCACAATGGAAATATGCAGTATGACCAGAAAAGTGACTAGAAACGGACTAAGCCCTAACTACTGTATTCACCATGACATGCTTGTAAACAACATAGCTGGGGATGGAGTGTAATCATTAACCTACTGATCTACTTTGTCTCTACAACTTCCTTGAAGCCTAACAAAAACAGACATCCCTTATAAATATTTGCTTCTGTCAGACAGTCATGTGATGAGTCACCTTCCCAGCACCCTTTAAGATCCCTACCTGAATTAACACATTGAGTGCAGAAAGTAAATGCTTCAGTCACTGTGCGGTGCTTAATAGCAATGTATCGCCATCTAGTGTGGAAATCTGGAACTGCAGACTTTTTTTGGGGGGCCATTTAAATTATTTCTTGTGCTTAGTTTTCATTGTTTCTGATTATATTCAACACACATTCTGACAATGTTTAATTCCTTAAAGGGGTTATTCACCATTTTCTTCTTTATTCAAATCAACTGGTGTAGAAAGTGCCAGAGATTTGTAATTTACTTCTATTAAAAATATTCAAGTCTTCCAGTACTTATCTGGTGTATGTCCTACAGGAGATAGTTTATTCTTTCCAGACTGCAGAGCAGGAGAGGTTTTTTATGGGGATTTGCTACAGCTCTGGACAGTTCCTGACATGGACAGAGGTGGCAGCAGAGAGCACTGTGTCAGACTTGAAACATTACTTCCTGCAGGACATACAGTAACTAAAGTATTGGAAGACTGGAGATTTTTTAATAGAAGTAAATTACAAATCTCTGGCACCAGTTGATTGCTTATGATACTAATCATTTCAATCAAATACTGACATCACCAAGTATTCTGCAGGGCACGTCTGGATCGCGGAATGTCAGGAGATCTTTTACAGGAGGCTTCTACATGGACACCACTTCTTTATACAAAGCTATGACACAGCAGGTTGCATGACTGTAAGCATTCACTGACTGGTAGCGAGCACTCCAATAATACATGACTCATCCACCTCCCTGCTGGGAAGCATATTGTAGCCTTTATACTGGGTGAGCTGTATTAATGTGCTATATGTATCAGCCAGTAACTGGATCAGGTCAAGGATTATACATAGCCCCAGTGATGCGGCTTACAGCCTTGCTATGACGAATGCAGGACTTAGAGATGAGCCTGTTCCAGGTCATGCACATCTTATTGTTACTATTCACATTTGCTACCATCATTTGAGGGGTATGAAAATCAAGGCGGACACAGGGTTTATAGGAATGTCACATTCACAGTCATTCTGACTATAGATTATGTGGACAAAGCTATAGGGCTGGGGTAGGGAACCTTGGCTCTCCAGCTGTTTAAAACTACAACTCCCATCATGCCTGGACAGCCAAAGCTAAAGCTTTGGCTGTCCAGACATTATGGGAGTTGTAGTTTTGCCACAGTTGGAGAGCCAAAGTCCCCTAACCCTGATATAGGTGTAAGGGTCCTATTTTACGGGCCGGTGGGGGCCTGATCAATAATGTAAATGAGAGCTAATCTGCTAGATCGGCGCTTGTTTATTGGGCCTATTACACGGCCCAATAATCGTTTAGCGAGGTCTGCAGGGACATTGTTACTGATGTCCTTGCAGTCCTTGTTTAAACACCATAAATTACCTAGCATGTTGCAGGTCTTCTGCACTCCTTCTCCCAGTCTCGCACGCAGCAGCAGCTTCTGTGCGGCCTGTCTGAGCTGACAGACCGCTCAGCCAATCACTGGCCGCGGCGTTCCTGGCCAGTGATTGGCAAAGCGTTTTGTCAGCTAAGACAGGCCGCACTAAAGCTGCTGCTGCGCACGGGACTGGGAGGAAGAAGGAGCGCAGGAGAAGCCCTGCAACATGCTTAGGTAATGTATGGTGCTTGTGAAATCGTCAGTCGCCCACCGCGCATCGCTATTCCACACAGCATGCGCAGTCGGTACCCGATGATCTCAGGTTTGAACCTAAATCGGCCCCTTAATGTCATGAAGCAGAGACACAGAATGTGTTCACATTGCAGCAAATACATAACACAATTATAGGATTTGGTGGAGTTTTAAGGAATTGTTGCATTTGATCATTTTCCTTTTTTCTTGACCTCAGTATGTACAGGAAAACCCTCAAGATATGGCCAATAGCCTGGAGAAAAGCTAGGCTGCCAAGAAAGTAGTTGTAGAAAACCTAGTCTGTGACAAGTTTATATAAAAGAATTTCCTAAAGGGGAACTCCAGAGATTTTTTTTTCCAAATTAGTAGGTCCCAGTAAATTATATAGATTTGTAAGTGATTTCTATTTAAAAATCTTAATTCTTCCAGTACCTATCAGCTGCTGTATGTGCTGCAGGAAGGGTTTGTTCTTTCTAGTCTGACACAGTGCGCTCTGCTGTCACCTCTGTCCATGTCAGGAACTGTCCGGAGTAGTAGCAGATCACCATAGAAAACCTATCCTGCTGGAGAGCCAATGCTCTAAGGCTGACCCATTTAGAAAGCCTTGAAACATGACTAGGGATATCAGCCTGAAGAAGCTTCTGAGCACTCATTCTCCCAGCTGCAACACCTTATGAGATGGAGGAGATAAAGGAAAGACTGAGATTTCTCCTCTTTTCAATTCCATTCCTGGCTTTGGCTTAAAAATCTGTCAGATAATCTGTTGATGTAATAGGGCCCTAAAAGTGCCATTTCCAGTCCCCAAGATTATAGTAATACAAATCCAACACAGAGCTCCCTGCTGCCACCCTCTGTGTCAGGAACTGTCTGGAGCAGGAGAGGTTTGCCCTGGGGAATTGTTTTTGCTCTGGAAAGTTCCTGACATAGACAGAGGTGGCAGCAGAGAGCACTGTCAGACTAGAAAAAATACACCACTTCCTGTAGGACATGCAGCAGCTAATAAGTACTGGAAGTAATTTACAGATCTGTAGATCTTTCTGGCACCAGTTGATTTGAAAATAAAATCTCTTTTCTCCAGAGCATGTTAAGTGAGAAAGAGAATCCAGACTTTTGCATAAGAACATATAGACATACATTTATGAAGAAATAATCATCATTACACAAAAATAATGTCCCGCTTTGTTTGTTTTTTCAGTACTTTCTACTGGTAAAAATAAGATAAAATAATGATTTAACCACAAAAATAGGAAGACACTCACCTCTCCTGTGATGGGGTTAGTGCCAAATTTTTTTATCCATGGGACAATGCTTCTGCAGAAAGAGAAATACGCAGATTTACACCCCAAGGCTGAGGTCACATCTGTTAGGGAGTCTATCTTAGCGACTATGCAGATTCCATCATATCTCATGAGGAAAATACTGATGCATGTGGTGTTGTGAATTGGATCTGGCACAGGATCCATTAGGAGTCTGGGGTGTAAACACGCTACCAAAGCGGCTGCTGCCTCCCAGCCATATGTAATTGCGTTATAGGAGATAGAGTCTCCCCCTCCTAGAGACATGTCTAAAGTGAGCGCTCTGTTTCTAACCGACCAGTAGAACGAACAGGGAGACGACTGCACTTCCATGTGCTCCTTTCCACACTCTATGATACCTGGACGGCCACGTTGACTTGCATTAGGAGTCCTTCCAGGTCACATGACACACAGCAGAGCGAGAACGTGCTGTTGACATCTTAAAAGTTTTTTATTTTATTTTATTGGCAAGTATGTTTCGCCCCCCCCCCCCTCCCTCCAAGCTGTCAGCATTTGATACCAGTGGTTGAGGAAGTTGGATGCAGCCCTAAGGCTGCCTGGAAAACATGGATACACTTATTGGCTGTATCCATGTGTTCCAGGACTCTCCAGGACTGCATCCAACTTCTTCAGCCACCGTTAATCAAATGCTGCATGCTCAGGTTCAGAGTTGCTCGAGTTGCGCTCTTTTCTATGCTTTACCCATTTACATTGTTTGCTTTTATTTACATAAACTCTTTCTACACCTTTATTTTTAGCCTTATGATGCGTTTACACAGGCAGATTTATCTGACCAATTTTGGAAGCCAAAGTCAGGAATGGACTTGACAGGGAATCTCAGTCTTTCCTTTATGACCTGCACCCTGTTTATAGTCTGTTCCTGGCTTTGGCTTCAAAAATCTGTCAGATAAATCTCTCTGTGTAAACACACCATTAAGCCCCTATTACACAAATCGATTATCAGACGTATTCGGACGATAATGGTTTCGTGTAATAGAAGACAACGATCAGCTGACATGCACGATGTTGGCTGATCGTTATCTTTCAACAGGCTGAAATGCCAACGATCAGCCTGGCAACGACCTGCTGCCGCCACTCCGTGTAATCAAAACGGCGGCAGCAGACCGCTGCTGTCTCCTATGGGCAGCCCCCCTGCAGCTACCTGTGGCCCCCTCCTGGCCACCACCTGCTCCTCCTTGCTATTACATGCTCCCACAGCAGGCAGGGGAATGAAGAGCAAGTGAGCGTTGACCTGACAGATCGCCCCATGTCATAGGGGCTTAAAGGAGTAATCCAGGCACCCCCTGTGAAATCTAAACTCCTCACACACTGGGGGATGGTTACTGGCTTCCTCTGTCACATTTCTTCCCACTCTGGCTGCTCTCGCTGCCCCCTGCACTGTTCTCTGTTGCTGCTGATTACATCTCCAGCTTCCTGTTTGGACCAGTGTCTGTGTGCTGCATATTCCTACAGTCCCCACAATGCCTTGTTTCCCTGGCCTGCCTCTGTAAACCTCCCACCTCCTCCTCCCACCCACAAACATGGCCACAACCCCGCCCTCCATCCCTAGCTCCTCTATTCTCTGCCTCCCTCCATCTATTCCCCTCCCACTGCACAGCTTAGTCCCCTACACAAGCAGTAATGGGAAATACTGACAACCCAGCCCCCTTATTTGGGTGTCCGTCCAGTGAATACAAACTACAGCCACCATTGTCTACTTTTAATATGTCATGATGCTGAGGGTTGTGGTTGTGCAACCTGGAGTTGCACAGCTTGAAAAATTACTACCAGCATCTTGTCCAAGAGACAATGATGGTGGTAGTAGTTCTGGAAGCTGTGCTACTCCAGCTTACACACATACAACCCCCACCATCATGCCATGCTGATACTTGATGATGGTGATTGTGCTTATGAAGCAGAGGAGACCTCGGACACCAGATTCAGTTATAACACATAGTCCAGCAGCTGACAGCAAGCAGCAACATCTTTAAGGAGCTTGAACTCGGCCAGGATCTTCCAGGAAGCATTGAAACAAACCCTTTCAGCCCCAGAAAGATGTTGCTGCTTGCTGTCAGCTGCTGGACTATGAGTTATAGCTGAATCTGGTGTCCAAGGTCTCCTCTGCTTCTCAGTCATTCTGGAGGAGAATCCTGTAGCATCAGACACCAGTCATCTCCTAGCAGGCATCTGGCATTGAAAG
Source organism: Dendropsophus ebraccatus (assembly GCF_027789765.1). NCBI lineage: Eukaryota > Metazoa > Chordata > Amphibia > Anura > Hylidae > Dendropsophus > Dendropsophus ebraccatus. Next base: position 22,132,908 of record NC_091456.1, on the reverse strand, counting down.
GGTGTCAAATGCCTCCTATTAGATATGTGACATCTGATGCTGCAGGCAGCTGCCGAACTCCAGGATGACTGAGAAGCAGAGGAGACTGAGATTGTGCAGAGGAGGGAGCCCGACAGATAATATAGTATGTATTGTAAAACTGGGCGGGCAGAGGAGGAGTGGGGGCGGGCAGAGGAGGAGTGGGGGCGGGCAGAGGATGTGTTGAGGGGTGGGTTTCCCTGTGACAGAGAGGAAATACATCACCTCTCAATATGGCACCTGTGGAACAGCATTGAGACGTGATGTGTTTCCTTCTTCCTAAACTACAGAACTTCCTGTGGGACTTTGATTCTTTGAAAAACGGGTAACATTACAGCTGTCCTAATGAGTGTAAATGGCAATGTTATATAACTTTCCTTTGTAAGTGCAGTGTTAAATTATTTAATTTGCCCGGAGTACCCCTTTAAGAGCTCCTAATTTTCAACTTTGTACCGAGTACATACTTTGCCATGTTCATTTCAATAAAACCTTTTTTGAATTTGGAAAATAAAATGTAGTTCCTTAGCAGAAGGGAATATTCCCCAAATATTTTGTACAATGTTTCTTAGGTTTGTGCACCTGTCCAATGTGGAAGGTGGACTACCTGTTATCTGAAGCAATCATACGTTGTACAGCAAATCTCAGTCTGTGAAGGGATGGTGGTCTCGGTGAGGGCAGATATATGTAAGAAAATGCTGTCAAAGCAGTTTACGCTGACATAGTGAATTTAATAACACTTCCATTTAAATATATATACTTACAGTAAGTCAAACACAATTCCATCTGGGGTGCACACGGGATATTCAAAGGGCTGCAAAGATAAGCTAAAACAAAGTCTCAATTATTAGCAAGTCGGCTACATAGCTTTTCAACATAGAGAGAATGAACTGAATGTATGAATGATCTGGATAACCCTGCTCCCACCAGGTTAGCACAGTAACTTAGCGAAGCTACCTTTCAGATGTCCACATTTAAAGGGTAAATATCAATTTTCCTTGGAGGCAGGATATGGATTTAAATTGGACCTGTCATGATGTACACTGACCCAATTGGTGTGAAATCCATTCTGACACTATAATTTCAGGTATGCATAGACACAACACTAGGTCGGTTCCGCGCACAAGGCTTGCTGGATTAGAATGGGACTTGTGTACAGTACCAGCTTGGTATGGCCGTATCCATGCATACCCAAACTTCTGAGATGTGGCTTGTGCGTTCTCCATCTCTTCAATGAGACAGAGGACTTGTGACCCACTGACATCACCTTCAGTGGGCTGAGCCTCCAGTAAGAGTGTGCACCCTCTTCAGTGTATGAATGCCCCTTCATATCTCTCCATGACCTTCATCCTCAGCTCCCTTCCACCAAGATCCCATTCCCCCTCTGTCCCCTTTAATCCTACATCTCCTTCCCCCTAACACAGCTCAGCATTGTATGTGCAATGCAGAGCCCAGCGGGTACAAAGCAAGAGTAGAAGTAGGCAGAATTATGACAAAAGAGAGAGGGGGAGGAAGCATAACAGGTTAGAGGAGAGAGAGGAAGATGTATGAGGTGCGGTGCATGATGGGAGCTGTAGTCTCCTGGACGGTGCCATATTAGAAAGCATGACAATTATAAAAAATTTTATATGAAAAGCAGAAGCACATTGAAATGCAGGAATGTGTATTGGAGCGAGTGTCTGATTCCAACTGCACTTGGACAGCTGATAATGCACTCAGAGCGCCAATGTTACAGCTGCCTAAATTAGAGTTTAGCAGAAGCATCAAGGGTCTGAGCAGTGATGTTTAGGGTAGCTTCACACGTACCGGATCCGCTGCGGATCCTGGTAGTGTGAAGTTGAATGGGTCACATACCCGCAGGCAGTATGTGACCCTTTACCCCCCCGTGGCCCGGAGCATAGATTACCTGCTTGGCACTGCGACTGTGTGTGTGAGGCTCCCTGCTCCCCATCAGCCAATCAGTGCACGGCAGCACTGACTGGCTGATGGGGACCCGGGAGCCTCACACACAGCCGTGGGCCGAGCAGGTAATGTATGCTCTGGGCCGGGTGCTGCGCGGGGATTAAAGGGGCTGGCTTACATATCCGCATTAGAATGAAAATTCCGCTGCGGATATGTAACAGACCTCACACTATATGGATCCGCAGTGGATTTCATGCTGCGAGTTTGCAGCGAAATCGACTGCGGATCCAGTACGCATGAAGCTACCCTTAGAGCACTTGATCCCAACAATGCAGGAATTAAAAGGAACCCCTCCAAACTGTGGGTTCCAGAGATTGTACGTAGCTGAACGGCATGCTTTACCAATTAATGGACAACTATAAACACCATTATTAAAAATGCAATGTTTTATAAACGCTTATATATATAAAAAAAATAATAATAAATCACTGATAAATCAATTTGCAAAAAGTTACAATTGAAGCTTTGCCAATATTTTACATTCCCTGAGAGTAAATAAAATCAAAACATCATGAAATGATAAAATATAAATAAATAAAATAACATTATAGATAAGAAAACAAGTAACAAACCTGCAGTGATCAAATGGTAAGCGTCTGAAGTTTGACTTTGGAATATCTGTTCAGCAAAAAAAGAATCTTTTTTTAACATGTATCCCACTGGTAATGCGTAAGTTTAAAAGACCAAAACATGCTGTAAGACTGCTGTCACACACACACACACAAGTTTTTTTTAAAGGGAAACTATCAAACTAACTAACAATATAACCTGCTGATATGTCTCTACAGTGCATTGGGCCCCGAGGATCATAGTAATTTTCTTAGTTTTGTCCTTTGTGCTATTAGCAGTTTATTCCCTATGCTAATGAGGTGTGCACTGGGGGCAGAGCTACCATTCCCAGGGAACTGATCCACCCCCGGCCACCTTGCTCTGATGATATTCATAAACTGCTAAAAGCATGAAAACAGCACTGAGGACAAAGGTAAACTTACTTTCATCCCTAGTACCCCATGTGCTATAGGGACAGGTTAGATTTTAAAGAGACTGTCAGGAGGGTTATGCTGTCCTCTCTCAGGGTAGCATAAACTAGTGACAGAGAAGCTGAACAGAATGATGTATGACTTACATTGTTCTGTGAAGCTGATCCAGAGATATCCTCCTGAATAACATGGCCAATAAGTAGTCTTCTCCATTATGTGCATGAGCCCAGTAGTCCTAGATATTGATGTAGAGATGCAGTAAACTCCACCCACCAGCTGCTGATTGGCAGTTATCTATACATGCTGTGTATAGGCAGCCAACTGTCAATCAGCAGCTGGAGGGCGGGGGGAGAAGTGCAGCATGAAGGCCATTCTCCTGCATATTAGGAGAACGGCTGAACAGAATGATGTAAGTAATACACCGATCTATACAGCATTTATATCACTAGTTTATACTGCCCTCATTTAACCCTTTAAGGACGGGCCCATTTTCGTTTTTGCGTTTTCGTTTTTTCCTCCTTGTGTTTAAAAGGCCATAGCACTTGCATTTTTCCACCTAGAAACCCACATGAGCCCTTATTTTTGCGTCACTAATTGTACTTTGCAATGACAGGCTGAATTTTTGCATTAAGTACACTGTGAAACCAGAAAAAAATTCAAAGTGTGGTGAAATTGAAAAAAAAAAAACAACGCATTTCTATTTGGGGGGTATTTGTTTTTATGCCATTCGCCCTGGGGTAAAACTGACTTGTTATGCATGTTCCTCAAGTCGTTACGATTAAAATATATAACATGTATAACTTATATTGTATCTGATGTTCCTTAAAATCGCTCCATTCCCAGGCTTATAACGCTTTTATCCTTTGGTCTATGGGGCTGTATGACGTGTCATTTTTTGCGCCATGATGTTTACTTTCTATCGGTACCTTGATTGCGCATTTACGACTTTTTGATCACTTTTTATTACATTTTTTCTGGATTTGATGCGACCAAAAATGCGCAATTTTGCACTTTGGGATTTTTTTGCACTGAAGCCGTTTACTGTGCGAGATCAGGAATGTGATTAATTAATAGGTCGGGCGATTACGCACGCGGCGATACCAAACATGTTTGTTTATTTATTTGTTTACTTTTATTTAAAACCTGGGAAAAGGGGGGTGATTCAGACTTTTATTAAGGGAGGGGGCTTTTTTACTATTAACAACACTTTTTTTTTTTTTACACATATACTAGAAGCCCCCCTAGAGGACTTCTAGTATATATACTTTGATCTCTCATTGAGATCTTTGCTGTATAGATATACAGCAAAGATCAATGAGATCGGCACTCGTTTGCTTTCGGCTGCTGCAGTCGGAAACAAACGAGTGCCGAGCTGGGGACGGCGCCATCTTGGATGACTCCCCGGCCGGCTTCAGACAGTGAGATCGCTCCTCCGGGACAACCCCACTAGACACCAGGGAACGGTTGCCTCTGGTAATCGGAGGCAGCTGTCAACTTTGACAACTGCCTCCGATTAGCTAATTAGCGGGCACGGCGATCAGACCGTTCCCGCTAATAGCGGCGGTCCCGGGCTACACGCGGCACCCGGGACCGCGGCGCTTCAAAGCGGGGTCGCTGTGCGGCCCCGCTTTGAAGTGCTATTGAGGACATATGACGTACGGGCACGTGATATCTCCTTAAGAGGTTAAGGCAGCATAAACCTAGTGACAGATTCCCTTTAACCTTTAAGAACTGCCACTGCAGTTTTTCAGCAAAAAAAATGAAATGGATTCAGAGGAATAAAAAAGAAAGGACTTTTATCTCCCACTTGCTGGATCCACTCCTGGCTTTGGCTCAAGAACAGAAGTGGCAGTTCATCAAAATGTGTACGACAGCAGCCTCACAGTGATTCTGCAAGACTTTTAAATTCATGGCATATCCTAAGAAACTCCTGGAAACCCCCCTTTAAGTGTACAAAATATGCTACATGTCAATGCACTAACTATACGTCACTGTTCTTGTACCATTTAGCTCATACCTGCTTTTTTTCCTCCGTAGAAGTTAGTATACTCCGCACAAGTAATGTACCTAGTAAAACAAAGCAGAATTATTCATCAGCAAAGAGGAGACAATGCAGTAACATAATCCATCTGCCCAAATAAAAAAAAATAAAAAAAAAACCATCATAAAATGATTCATTGTCTATCCATGCCACCTAACAGCACTCCTAGCACGTAGGGGGTCTATACTGTTGTATGAGTCTGTGTTTTCATTTTCATAGACAATGTCTTAAAAAGTGTCAAGGAGGCGGGGCTTAGGGTTCCCTAGCCCCCAGCATTGCTAAGTCTCACTGCATAACAGTGTTAGTCCCCAGGGAACGATATACCTTTTATCCTTGATACTCTTTAAAAACTTTTTTTATTGAAAATTACAAAACACAGGCAGCAAAGATGTTCTGAATGCTTTTATTGATAGCTAACCAGTAGTTCCACCAGGTAAAGCACTCACTTTAAAGATGCCCATAGACTGGTATCAGACGCAGAGACAAGCCTAGGGTACGGAAACTCTAGGCTACGCCAATTTGACAGAGTTGTCAGGCCCCTAGTGAGCATGGTACCTTTGGGTAAATTGTCTGTGGAATGGGTTATGCGCAAGTCTTCTACTGCAATAAAGAGTTGTGGCTCAGCGTTTGTGCCACACACCGGCACATCTCCGCACTCCTTCCTCATAATCATTCTCTACTGCCCGGCCTCCTGCTCGCTTACGCTGTCAGCCAGCGTCTGAGTGTTGATATCAGTCATAAACTGCCTACAGGGGGACTGATCTGCAATCAGATATGGTTGAATGCCCAGACCTAGTTGAGTTGGAGCCGTGGTCTAGGGGTATTTCACCTAGAGAGCAAAACTTTATTTTTTCCTGGGTTCGAAACCTCTGATATAAATGAAATAGTTGCCCGTAGACCACAGCTCCAACACAATTAGGCTTGAAGATTTGACTATATATGATTGCAGATCATTCCCCGGTAGGCAGTTTATGTCTGAAGCAAACACTCAAGACACTGGCTGACAGTGTGAGTATACAGGAGGCAGGACAGCAGAGATTATTCATTAAAGTGTCACTGTCGTGATTTTTTTTTTTGCAGAAATCAATAGTCCAGGCGATTTTAAGAAACTTTGTAATTGGGTTTATTATCCGAAAAATGCATTTTTATCATGAAAAAGCAGTTTGAAGCTCTCCCCCCTGTCTTCATTGTTCTCCTATGGAGAGAGCTAAAGAAAAGACCAAAACAGGACAACAAAGAGTTAATCTACAAATCCCTCACCTGATATCTCTTGGGACAGTCACCACTGACCTCCCTGACCTCGGATTACAGCTGTCACCCAGCTCCGTGCCTGTAATCCTCTGTTATCTGCTTTCTGCTGCCGGCTAACTCCCTCCTTCCTCCTCCCCCCTCCCCTCTCTATAGGAATAGACAGAGTGTGACTCATGCAACAAGTCACAATTTTCAGATTTTTTGGAGTGGATGAAAAAGAGGAAGGAGGGGGGGGACCTGGGAAAAGGCTTTTTACATGCAGATAATGGCAGATTTGGCTAATAAACCCAATTACAAAGTTTCTTAAAATCGCCTGGACTATTGATTTCTGCAAAAAAAAAAATACGACAGTGACTCTTTAAGGAGAAGAGGAAGGAGGAAGCAGTGGTGAGGTGTGCCAGAGTTTGAAACAAACATGGCGCCGCAAACTCCTCATTGACTCTTCATTACAGTAGGAGACACAAGATTGTGCGTAATGCACTCCAAGGACAAGTTACCAAAAGGCACCATTCTCACTAGGGGACTGCCAACTACAGCACACTGTCAGCACCTCAGACAGAGCCCAGGTGCTGACTAGAGATGAGCGAACCTGACCTGGAGCATGCTTGTGTCGATCCGTACCCGAACTTTCGGCATTTGATTAGCGGTGGCTGCTGAACTTGGATAAAGCCCTAAGGCTATGTGGAAATCATGGATATAGTCATTGGCTGTGTCCATGTTTTCCAGACAACCTTAGAGCTTTATCCAAGTTCAGCAGCCCCAGCTAATCATATGTCGAAAGTTCGAGTTCGGATGGACTCGAACCCGGTTCACTCATCTCTAGTGCTGACAGATTCCCTTCAGGATCACAGTTTCTCTATATAATACTAAGCGAATTTACTAATAATGCTGTATTCCAGATTAGAAAAACTGGTTTTAGAATAGGCAAGCACTACTTCACAAGCACAAAAAAAAAAAAAAATGTAGTTAAACACACCATGAAAAACATGGGCCTTTAACCTTTTGAGGATCTATGTTAATCCACCCCAGTCCTACACACACAGTTTCCCGATTATACAAGCTATTACATTCTAGATGCCGGTTAAAAAGTTTTTACCTTTCCCATACGTCTGTAATTGTTACTACAATTCAAGAATCAAATAAATAGATCCTTTCTTGATGGCACAGAGCCACTCTTCAACTACATGACTGGTATCCCCAGTTTCCAGATAAAAAGCAGCAGTCTATACTTACCAATCACGCTGCTTGTGATCCGGCAGCATCTGGTTCACTGGTTGCTGCTGTACCTTCAGGCCACCGCCTCCAGAATGATTGACAGCCGGAGTAGAAGCCTGAAGATACAGCTGGTGGCCGAGGAACAAAGAGCCAGAGAACAGGACCAGAAGCAGCATGGCTTGTAAGTATACACTGCTACTTGTTATTTGGAAACTGATAGCAGAGATATAAACATATCTGTGCTGTCAGTTTCCAGGGCCTCCTGAGCAATACAAGGATCCTTAATGCAGTCCCTTCTGCTTAATTTCTCATCACAAACCGGCCACCTTTCTCGTTTATCTGCACTCGTTTGCTGCCCCCACAGACAAGAAATTTGTGTGTCCCTAAAACTTGTAGAAATGGCTACCTTTTTAGTCATCTACTGTGCACCAGAACCCTTCATAGGCCATCATGTGGGTCCCAGTCCTCCTGTGATGGGCACACTATTACTACTACTTTTTTGAGCCAAAGCCAGAAGTGGATCCAACAAGAAGGAGAAGTTCATTTCTAGCTCCATTTCCTTTACACTTCACTCTTAGTGTTGGCTCAAAAGATAGCAGTTTGAAAAAGAAATGTCAAAACTTCATTGATGGTAAGAAGTAGAAATGAGTGAATCGCTTATCCAAATGAAGCGCTTTGTTTAATCTGTGCTCGGCTCATCATGCCGCCGGCCTTTCAGCGCTGCTCTGCTCCCTGTCGCTCCACCCTGGGTGCCGGGAAAAGCTGGAACCAATCCTGGGAAATTGTGAGAAGTTTCCCAGGATTGGATCCAGCTTTTCCCGGCCTTCTGGAAGGAGCAGCGCTGAAAGGTCGGCTGCTTTATGAGCAGAGGGCGGGTCAAACAAATCGCTTTGCTTAGTTTAAATGAGGGATTCACTCATCTCATAAACAAAACTAGTATCAAATGTAATGGCCGAAAATCGGCCATATACGGCCAATAATCGCTTGGCGTAATAGGGCCTTTACCTTCCTCCTCAGCACCGTTCCTGTGCTGTTAGTAGTGTAATCCACAGTCTGGAAAATCGGTAGCACGAGGGCTCTGGGGGCGGGGCAATGCTCCTATTGGTGCTCCGGACCGAGGATTACACTGCTAACAGCACGGGAACGGTGCTGAGGAGGAAGGTGGAGACATACATTCCTCCTCGGTGCCCTCTCTTCAATAGGGGGCTATGAGCAGGTAAGATTTGTCTAACCTGCTGATAGTTCCCCTTTAAACATGGAGTCACATGACCTGTCCCATACTTTACTATACAGGCAGAAAACACTGCATATAAAACTGTGATAATGAGCAACTAGCAGCAAACAAACAAGATATAATATAAGAAGTGACTCCATAGTGCAGAGAGTAAGCAGCACACTATACAGTGTTACTAAGCGTCAGTCCTGACAGGAGACACGAGGCTCCGCACTCACATCTTATCCTTCTGGTGCTGACGCTTCCCCATCTTTCCAGTTTGTTCTCCCTCAGATACCAAGAAACATAAAAGAGCTGAAAAATCCCTTCAAATGCCCCACTTCCGGTCGTCTCCTACCAGCGCCGCAACACACCGGAAGCTACGAACCGGAAACGAAGCCGCCGCCATCTTTGGACTCCCAATATCCTTACATAGAGGAGTACTAACATGGGCGATTGGAGCGCTGTCTACTGCTGAAGCACAGCGGGCCGGGGGTATTGCTGGCACATTGAAACTATACTGGAGGGAGAAGGTACATGAGGTATCAACAGTATGAAGCCTCCGCATACAGCAAGTGCAGCGGTACATGGAGTGATTCCACCCACAGTACATGCAGCGCCCCCCTGTGGTTATAGGGAGCCTGTCACTGTTAATGGGCTTTCTCGCTCGTTTCATTGGCTACAGGCGTCATATTATAGAGTGGGAGGAGCTCAGCAGATTGATATATAGTTGTGTGGGGAAAATTAAAGGGGAACTTGGTGACATTTTTCTCTCTTTCAAATCAACTGGTGTCAGAAGGCTATATAGATTTGTAATTTACTTCTATTTAAAAATCTCAAGTCTAACTTTACTTATCAGCTGCTGTATGTCCTGCAAGAAGTGGTGTATTCTTTCCAGTCTGACACAGTGCTCTCTGCTGCCACCTCTGTCCATGTCAGGAACTGTCCAAAGCAGGAGACATTTTCTATGGGGATTTGCTCCTGCTTTGGTGGCAGCAGAGAGCACAATTCCAGAAGACACCATTTCCTGCAGGACATACAGCAGATGGTAAGTACTGGAAGACAGGAGTACTGTTACTGAAAGAGACTGGACTTTTTTTTTTTTTGTGACACTAGCTGATTTAAATGTTCTTTTCTGATGGAATTCCCTTTTAACCCTTAGAGGACGGGGCTAATTTCCTCCTTGTGCTTAAAAGGCCATAGCACTTGCATTTTTCCACCTAGAAACCCACATGAGCCCTTATTTTTTGCATCACTAATTGTACTTTGCAATAACAGGCTGAATTTTGCATTAAGTACACTGCGAAACCTGAAAAAAATTCAATGTGTGGTGAAATTGAAAAAAAACAAAAACGCATTTCTTTTATTTGGAGGGGTTTTGTTTATATGCCTTGTTAAAACTGACTTGTTATATATGTTTCTCGAGTCGTTACGATTAAAACGATATATAACATGTATAACTTTTCTTGTATCTGATGGCTGTAAAAAATTCAAACCATTGTTAACAAATATATGTTCCTTAAAATCGCTCCATTCCCAGGCTTATAGCGCTTTTATCCTTTGGTCTATGGGGCTGTGTCAGGTGTCATTTTTTGCGCCATGATGTGTTCTTTCTATCGGTACCTTGATTGCGCATATGCAACTTTTTGATCACTTTTAATTACAATTTTCTGGATTTGATGCGACCAAAAATGCGCAATTTTGCAATTTGGGATTTTTTGGCGCTTACGCAGTTTACCGTGCGAGATCAGGAATGTGATTAGTTAATCATTTGGGCAATTACGCACGCGGCGATAGCAACCATGTTTATTTTATTTTTTATTCATAACATGGAGAAAGGGGGGTGATTCAAACTTTTATTAGGGGAGGGGGGTTTTATTAATAATGACACTTATTTTTTTTTACTTTTACACTTCTACTAGAAGCCCCCCTGGGGTTAGGGTTATTCCCCCTGGGGGACTTCTAGTATAAGTGCACTGATCTCTCATTGAGATCTATGCTGCATAGATATGCAGCATAGATCGATGAGATAGGCACATTGATTGCTTCCGGCTGCTGCAGCCGGAAGCAATCGAGTGCCGAGCCAGGATCAGCGCCATTATGGCCCAGACACTCGGCTGGTACAGACATGTCGAACGTCCCAGGGGGGTGATCCACCACACTAGACACCAGGGATCGGCTACAACTAGTAATCAAATGCAGCTGTCAACTTTGACAGCTGCATCTAATTACTTGATTAGTGGGCACGGTGATCGGACCGTGCCCGCTAATAGCCATGGTCCCAGGCTACATGAGGCACCCGGGACCACGGCTGTTCCGAGCGGGGTCACCCGCTCTAAACTCCCTTAACGACCGCAGGGACAGTTTCACTTTGCACCATATTTGACAAATCTCCCCCTAGATTTTTTTTTTTAAGCAACGAAGATTTCATATTAACCTTCTTCACATAGCATTGGTAGATTCCCCTCCATTCTGCACCTGCATCCTGCTCCTTCTTTACCTAGATGTGGCTGCCAACCAAAAATGTCAGAGGGTCCCCCCATGCTGATGCCATGGGGCAGTATTTGGCAGTTGCAGTCACATCACATCTTAAAGGGGTACTCCAGCGTGGGGGCACTTTTGCGCTGGGACTGGGGATGAGGTGGCCGAGGGGAAAAGACGTCCACTCACCTCCCCGGCTCCAGCGGCGGGTCCCGCATCGCGGCGCTACAGTGCAGGGTCGGGACAAAGGGTAGGCAGGGGTAGGCGATGGCCTAGGGCGCCATCTGGTGGTTAATTACAGGGGGCGCAGTAAGGAGTGAGCTCCTATCCTCCAGTCCCTGTAGCCTGGCACCATCCCCCGCCCCCCACAGCCTATCCCAGCCAGCAACCCCCACCCCCCTCCCCACGGAGACAGACAGGGGGGGCTGCAGGGGCCGGATGTCATTGAGGCCGCTCTGACACTCAGCTGGGGGGCCATGAACTCCCCTCCCTCCTGCTGGAAGTACGGCATCTGTTGCTGCTGATCGGTGGGATGACAGGAGCGCCCCCTGCCGTCTGATCCACCAATGAGCTCAGCAGCTCTGTGCACATACACAGCAGCCAGAGCAGAGATGAGGCGCCCCTCCCCCGGCCGACCCGTCCTGTGTGAGTGTGTGTGTGAGTAATCTCTCTGCTTCCTTCTCTTATACAGCACCATTCCTTGTACATGTGTGAGGGCTGTGACAGGACAGATGGACTCTGAGGTGGGGGCAGCAGTCCTGTCACATAGGAAGGGGCTCCATTTTCTTGCTGTCTCCTTATCTTGATTTGTTGGAGCAGTCAGGTTTAACTGCTCTTCTGTAGCTACTGTTAGAGGAATATCTAAAGTAAAGTAGCGAAAGGGTTAAACCTGACTTGCTGCAATGTAAGTCACAGATAAGGAGACAGGAGCAGCCAGAGGAGGGACAGGGAGCTGTACTGGGGGTCCCTGACACACACCACACATGTGAGTGCAGCTAGTGCAGTACCTCACAGCTATCCATCAGCATGGAGATCCCCCATAGACTGCAACACAGTCACCTAGAGATTGTCCCAGCCACTTCAATTCATTTACCTGGACTCATTAGTGTGGTATACTGAATTATTGTGTCCTGTGTAATGGTGCGTTTACACAGGCAGATTTATCTGACAGATTTTGGAAGCCAAAGCCACGAACAGACTATAAACAGGGAACAGATCATAAAGGAAAGACTGATTTCTCCGGTTTTCAAATTCATCCCTGGCTTTGGCTTCCAAAATCTGTCAGATAAATCTGTGTGTGTAAACGCACCATAATTAATAGTGATCCAGCAGGAAGCAGTGTGAGCATAGTCACCAGCTGATGGTAATTTAATGGTTCCTGCTGCACTATGTGAAATTATACCCTAACCTCCTTTTGGTGGGATTTGATAGCTATGATGCACGGCATAAACGCAGCGTGATCCTTAAAAAAAATAAAAAATATATATATATATATATATATATATATATATAATCTATATTTAGGTCTCTTAATCCCTAAGAAAAAAAGACAAACATTTCTTTAAAATAAAGTATTAAAAAAGTCCTTTCAGTGTTTTCCCCCCTTTAAAAAAAAACAACAAGACAACACTGCCATTCCTTCACTGATAGCCATGCAATGTTGCTGGGATTATTGGCCATATGGCACGGCTCCTGGTAAAGAAGTGGTGTGCTTGCTGCTGTGTTTGAAATGCTTTGTGAGGATATGTTCCCACACAGTATTTTTGCTTAGTATTATGCAACCAACCGCCATTTGCCCTGTCTGCCTAGGGCACCAAAACTCCTTGTCCCGGCCCTGCTACATTGCCCTGTTCCCGACCGCTGCTCATTATCAGGAAATCTCGAGTCTTTTACATCTGTTGAGCCCTGTCTGTTCTATGAAGAGGGAGATTAGGCGCCAGCAGAGAACAAAGGATTACACAGCCGGACCTGTGTGAAAGTCAGTATTCAGAGGTCAGTGCTGACTTCAGAGGAGATAGCCCGGTGGTGTAGCTGTAAATTAACTCTCTGTTGTCCTGTTTTGGTGCCTCATGTCCCTCTCCTCTCCATAAGAGAACCATGAAGACAGGGGGGAGAGCTTCAAACTGCTTTTTCATGATTAGGGCAGGTTCAGACTACAGAATTCGCACGAAAAAAATCCAACGGATTCGGTTGCCTGTACGCACTCACTATGCCATAGACACCATTTTATGCACGGGCAGATTCCGCATTCCGCCAAAAGAATTGACGTGTCAATTCTTTCGGCGGATAGCGGAATCAGCCGGCCCATAGAATGGGGTCTATGGAGCCGGCGGAAAGGCGTGCGTACGAGCAACGGAATCCGTAGTCTGAACCCGCCCTAAAAATGCATTTTTTGGCTTATAAACCCAATTACAAAGTTTCTTAAAATCGCCTGTGTTAAAATTATTACTAAAAATTGCTCTATTCTGACAGAATTTTTTATTTTTCATTCTATGGGGCTTTAGGAAGGTTCACTTTTTTCAAAGTGATGTGCAGTTTTTTGCATATTTGATTATATTTCAATTATTATATATATACATACACACACACACATTCACACACACCGACCACTACTTTAAGAGCAGAGTGGCTGTCGGTAACTTAGACAAAACTTTATCTTGAAAAGCCCTACAATTTGAGCTATATTAGTTGAGATGGGAATACGCTGCCTAGATGAACACTGTAGTATAAGAGCTTTGTGCTCATATCTTTCCTTTCATCACCCTAAGCAAAAACATTATAAGGGTCCCATCACACGTACAGGATCTGCAGTAGATTTGATGTCGCAAAAATCAATGTAACTTAATAATGCAACACAGTGTAAAATTTGCATAAAATTTACAAAGGAAAGACACATTAAATTCTGTCTAAAAACAAGTTTTATTCCAAGAGTGCAGCGAGGCTGGGTGTCAGTGAGGGGCCTAGAGCATCTGTGCCCTAGGTCTGCATTGCCTCTCTCCCCGCCTTCATGCAGCCCAGAGGCGTACCGAAAAAGAGGCGCCGCAGGCCTATGGCACAGATGCTCTAGGCCCGCGCCTTATCAACACCTCGCCGTGAAAAAACTTGTTTTTAGCCAGAATATCGGCTCCAGGAGAAAGGCCAAAAGCAGGACTGGACATGGTGTGATGAGGGTCCCCTCTAAAGGTTGCTTCAGGGACTCCCGGCGCTCAGCCAATCAAGGTGCTGTGGCGGTGGGGTTAAGGGGGCTGACTTTTCCATACTCGCAGCGGGATGACAATCCCACTTCATATAATGTCATCTCATTGAAGTGACTGGGAAAGTATCTGCAGCATGAAATCCGCTGTCGATACGGTAAGTGTGGACCCACCCTAAAGTATATTAAATAAACACATATATAGACAATTCTAGTGGGTTCCCAAACTGCAGATATGACAGGGTTATGATTATCGGGGTTGAAATTCAGAATGTTGGAATAATTATAATATTTATTATTTCCATTAACGCTTCTTAGGGTAGCTTCACACGTACCGTATCGCTGAGATTTTAACGGTGCGCCTTTAACCGTGCGCGTTTTGATTTTCACATGATTTTCATGTGAAAATCAAAACTCGCATGTAAAAATCGCACCAAAAACGCAGCGTTAAAGACGCACCGTTAAAAACGCAGCGATACGGTACGTGCGAAGCTACCCTTAAAGGAAATCGATCTGCAGGTTTGTGCAGAAGAACCTGCTGATAGTTCCCAGCAGCCGCTTACCTCCTCTTGCTGGCACTGGTCTCCTGACTCTTTTAAGTCCCGCCGTGTTTGTGAAATTCAAATCTTATAAATATGCAAATTAACTTGTTAGAAGAACTAGGGGCATTCCTCCCCCCCACCCCCTCAGAGCACTGTTCAAGTCCACTCACCGGCTCAGATGCTCACGCCTACTTATGAATATGTACGAGCAGGCAGCCCGAAATATGCATCAGTAGGCGGCAGGCGGCCAAACAGTGCTTGTTGGGAAAGGGGGGTAGGAAGGCTAAGCTCATCAATTCAGCTGTCTGTGAGCACTGCTCCGTTACCTGCCACTGTGTCCCCGGGTTTCGGGGAAAAGCTGGATCCAATCCTGGGAGAAGTTTCCCAGGATTGGATCCAGCTCTTCCTGGCATCCTGAGAGGAGTGGCAGGGAGGGGAGCAGCGCTGACATGCAGCCAACTTGATAGGCTGAGCGCAGATCAAACAAAGCGCTTAGATCTCTAATCAGCAGGTTTGTATGCATGAACCTACTGATCGTTTTCTTTTAAATCAAATATAATTCACAAATAAAAATGAAAGTGGCAAAGGAAAGCATTACTGAGTGATCAGTGGTCAGTGGATCAGAAACTTTGTGTACATGATGTCGCGTCTGGCCTTTCACTTGTCTATTACCACACCCCTTTCCTTTTTCTTACAAAGGTTATCCGATCAATAATAAATATTTATTTGTATAGCGCTAACAGATTCCGCAGCGATTACAAAAGGAAGTGGGATACAACTTTTTTTTCTTCTTTTTTTTAATTTGTAGTTAGAAAAGGAATGGAAAAAAACCCTGTTTTTTTACAAACATTTAAAAATCAAAAACTGAATGAGTACAGAATCAGTTGTTGGATTATTCAAACACAGCAGTCATTATCAGAACGTCCTACATTAACTGGACCTGTAGGGTGATTGTTGCCCTGTGGACAGTGCATTACGAGTTAGTACAGTCTAGTAGAAAAATAGTCTGAAATGGGGCAGCATTCTTCTTATATTCACAGATGAAATTTGGCTTAAAAAACAAAAAAATGAAAAACCACTCCAATGTGACCGTTATCTTTCCATTTGTATAGTGCAAGGTCTTGATTAAGCAATGGGACACAACCCTAAAATGTGGATGGGGCAAAGAAATTCAAGTGTTTTAGTAACGTACTGTGCTTTTCTTGCAAACAATGGCCAACGTCCTGTCATTCAGTCTTTACCATTAACAGAAATCCTCCGTTTTCCAGCAAACATGAAAGAACAGTTACAGGGCTTCTAGCTGATGCTCGACAGGCCAAGAAAGGCTTCTTCGACTCATCCTTCATGTCCATGCATGCTCCTCACAGCACCTTTGTTTCTCACAGTGGACACTGCCCTGCTGGTCATCTTCCCAAACTAGCAGGGAAGCACACAAAGGAGAACAACCAAAAGGAGGTTAAGGATGTGAACCATGTGTTATTTGTCCATTAGACTGTCCAGCTGCTCCCGATACTCGGTGAAAAGACGCTGGAACCGAAGATTTTGTCCAATAAGCGGGAGCAATTCCTGCAGCAGACTTCTTTTCCTGAATCCCTGGAATATTAGAAACATAAAACGTTATGGCTTTACTTATTCTTTTATTAAAAATATTTGTATTTAGAAAGAAAAATATTTATTTGTGCCATGCCGGGATACAACACTGTGAATGTCATGCAGATCTATTTAAAGGGTTTGTCAAGCAAAAAACATTTTCTTTCAAATCAACTGGTTTCAGAAAGTAATAGATAGATTTGTAATTTACTTAAATTAAAAAAATCCTCAGGTCTTTCAGTACTTATCAGCTGCTGTATGTCCTGCAGGAAATGTTTTTTTTCCAGTCTGAGAGTGCGCTCTCTGCTGCCACCTCTGTCCGAGACAGGAAATGTCCAGTGCAGCAGTAAATCCCCATAGAAAACCTCTACTGCTCTGGACAGTTCCTGACATGGACAGAGGTGGCAGCAGAGAGCACTGTGTCAGACTAAAAAGAAAACACCACTTCCTGCAGGACATACAGCAGCTGATGGGAAGACTTTAGATTTTTAAATAGAAGTAAATTACAAATCTATACAACTTTCTGAAACCAGTTGATTTGAAAGGAAAAGATTTTTGCTGGATAACCCCTTTAATAAAAACCCGTAGATTCAATTCCAAAACCATAAAACAAAAAAAATCTCATTGACAGCTGTGTGAAGTGTGAACAGTAGGGATGGTCCGAACAGAGTTCGGTTCGGGTTCGTATGAACCCGAACTCTCGGTAATGATTCCCGCTGTCTGCCCGCTCCATGCAGTGGGCGGACCCAGCGGGAGGACCGCCTGGAAAACTGGGATACAGCCATAGGCTGTATCCCAGTTTTCCAGGCGGTCCTCCCGCTGTATCCACCCGCTCCACGGAGCGGGCAGACAGCAGGAATCTGATACCGAGCGTTCGGGTTCATACGAACCCGAACCTCGGAGGGTTCGGACCATCCGTAGTGAACAGTATTTTTACTTTTACTTTTATTTATTTTTTTACATGCACCATTTTAGGACGCATATAACTTTTTTTTCTGGTATATCCAGATACCACAACATTAATCATTTTTTTTTTCATATAATATAAAAAGATTTTTTTTTCCTGGCTCACTTGTACAATACCCTTGTGCGTTTGTATTGTGCGATAATTGCAGTACTAAGATGGGAGAGCCTAGAGGCTTTCATTAAGACCAGCTGCCATGCCAACCCAACGGCACCCTATAATCACATTGTGAGGGTGGGGGGGCTACTGGGTGACTGATAACGATCTACCCGCCCACATACCATGGTGACCTGGCATGTATCAAGTAGGTTTAGTTCCTAAGCCATTGCCATATTACCATGTCAGGAACAGAATGAAATTATATATATATATATATATATATATATATATATATATATATATATATATATATATATATATATATGTGTGTGTGTGTGTGTGTGTTCAAACATTTTATTGAGTTTTCACATAATATAACATTGGTACAGAAGATGTGTGTATATATATGTATATAAATATTTGTGTGTGTGTACTCTTTTGGGGTTTATATTTCTCTGACTTCCAAAAAAGAAAGTTCTAGCAACTAAAAAGAATGGTTTACAGAGGAGAATACCAAGCAGGAGACCCTCTATGCTGCCCATGTGCCTCCATATAGGACAACCCCTAAAAGTATGATGTAGAATGTAAGAGAACCATGAAGTAGAAGGATGTAGAATGTAAGAGAACCATGAAGTAGAAGAATTGTCTTACCAATATTTTAGATTCCCATTGACTGTCAGATGAGTGATGGACAGGGCCAAGCAGTTCCTGGCATATTTCCCGTAGCTTCTGCTCAAAACCTGTGTTCATGCAGATACAAAACACAATTGTTTTAACATACAATAAATGTGTACTTATGTGTATAAATCTATTATACAAAGCTGTTCCCCGTGGCTATGGGTTACAGTTTCTGCATTGCAAACAAAGCTGGTTTAAAAAAAAAATCTGTATATTATTTCAAATCACAAGAAGTCATGGCAGCAGAGAATGAGTTAATGGTGCCCAGAATTCTATCCGTTTGGTAAACAAGGTTTTTATAGATTGAGACTGACCTTCATTAACCAAGTAACGTGCATAGATGAGCAACCAGTATTTGTATTCCTGGCTTGACTGTAGTATCAGGGCACCTGCAATCTGATTTTCAAGGTAAGCCATGGTGGTTTCCTGCTGCACTTGGTGAGGCATTGTGAAAAGGTGAGCGGCCTGTCTGCCTGCACTGAAAATGACATAAGAATAAAAAGTTATAAGAAGTTATATAGTCGACCTCGGGTACAGACTTCCAGTTCTACAGCATGTCGATTGTTGTTGCAGATTTTAATCCTTCAATATACAGTACTGGGCAAAGGTTTTAGGCAGGTGTGGAATATGTGATCAGTTGTAAATTTTTATTCTGTGGTAGGAAAACAACCTCAAACATCCAGCCAATGCCACCAAGAGCTATCTACAGTGTAGCGAAGAACAAGGAGTCCTGGAAGTAATGATATGGCCTCCACAGAGCCCTGATCTCAACCATCAAGTCTGTCTGGAAATACATGAAGGCACAAAAGGATCTGACCAGCCGACTGCATTAAAGGTGAAGATTAAACCCAGTTCAATCACCCATAATCTAAGCTTGTGTGTAATAGCTTTCTTTTACATGAATTGGGCAGTTTGTCTGCAGAAAATCCTGACTAATCGGCCCCGTTCACACTGAGCAAGAACGTCGGAATTCCACGGAACAGCGCTCCGCTGCCTTGCTCAGTGTCTCACTGTCAGTGAATGAGAGGGCTCGTGCTCCTCCGCAACTGCCGCTCTCGACTCATAGAAGTGACATGTGACTAAGCAAGGCAGAGCGCTCAGCCGCGGAATTCAGATGTTCTTGCTCAGTGTGAACAGGGCCATCGCCTGAAGCTGCTGAAAATTATCACTGCCTGGTCCACATTGTCTCCACTCCTGTGTCCTCCTGTCCCCCCTCCCTTCTGAGACAGAGGTCACATGATCTCTCTCTTCTGTTGCCAGGAAACCTCTACCACCCTCATCTGTAACCCCAGCAAAAAGACACTGGTGTTTCATCTCTGTCTTTTTCTAATATAGCTATCCATCTAGTTGAACAAAGACAGGTAATATATCTTTATTGAATTATAATGTAACAACGTCTGGAATATAACATTCTTACTTGGACGCTCGTCCTTGGATTATGGCTAGTGGTCCAGAGCACATCAGGGCTTCCTGTGAGGGCAAACAGTTCCTGTAATCTGCGCACTGCGCCAAGGAGTCATGTTTGTCTGATACCAGGTTCCTGTTCAAATGCAGAAGTCAGAAAATAATGTAAAATGCAAACGTCACAAACCGTGTAAATGTCCACAAAAGCAGCAGATAAACAGTCCTGAACAAAACGGTTACATTAGAATTTTAAATTTGTGTTACGAAAGCAATAAAAATGAACTGTGTTACAGCCCTCAATACTGAACAGTGCTGAAGCTTTATAGGCTAAGGGTCCATTTACACAGAAAGATTATCTGACAGATTATCTGCCAAAGATTTGAAGCGAAAGCCAGAAATGGATTTGAAAAGAGGAGGAATCTCAGGCTTTCCTTTATGAACTGATCTCTGTTTATAGTCTGTTTCTGGCTTTGGCTTCAAATCTTTGGCAGATAATCTGTTAGATAATCTTTCTGTGTAAATGGACCCTAATGGTGTGTTTACACAGAGAGATTTATCTGACAGATCTTTGAAGCCAAAACCAGGAACAGACTATAGGGATCAGGTCATAAAGGAAAGACTGGGATCTATCCTCTTTTCAAATCCATTCCTGGCTTTGGCTTTCAAAATCTGTCAGATAAATCTTTCTGTGTAAACGCACCCTTAGGCTGGGTCAACACTACAATTTTTTATTTTTAAATGATGCCTCCAGCAGAAGTCAATGTCTTTTATAAATCTCTATGAGAGCGCACTCATGACTTCAAAACTGCTGCACTATTCAGGATAGTCAGAGGAGAGGCCATGAGGGTGCCCGACATGACTGGAATAGCATGGGCATACAGATATAAAACAAAACACAAAAAAAACACATTGACCACCCATCAAAAGGAATGCTGATGTATAACAAAGTCCAAATGCAGCCACTAGTGAATGGGGCCCACTGCAATGTACAGCAGTATATGCCTGTATCCTTTTTTTTTTAACGGATGCCAACATATACCTGAGAAGCAGTGCATTATTACATTAAAGGAAATCTGTCACCTCCAACTCACTCCCTCCCACCTCTAAAACTAGTTATCTGTAAATAAAATAAAAGTTGCCAATTCCAAATGTTTTTAGCTTTCTACCCTTCTGCATCTCCCCGCTGTAAGCCTACAAACTGGGCATAGAGAGCGATACTTCACTCAGGAATATAATAGAAAAGACTACCTAAATTCCTTTGTTTGTTGGCTTATAGCCAAAATCTTAGGTTTTGGGGTGTTTTGGAGGTGATTCTTTAAACTGCACAGTGATTCCATCACTGGATTAGAACACAAAAAGTCCCTCATTTCTTCTGGAAAGATTCCGTTAATATTTTACTTTTCGCTCCAATGGGTCTCCAACATTTAACATTATTATTATGACTATATAAAAACAATGGATTGATAGAGGAAGGAGGGTTGTAGAAGTTCATTTAAATATAAATGCTCTATATGCCACCACATAGACTGACCTCACTAACATCTACACTCACCGGCCACTTTATTAGGTACACCATGCTAGTAACGGGTTGGACCCCCCTTTTGCCTTCAGAACTGCCTCAATTCTTCGTGGCATAGATACAACAAGGTGCTGAAAGCATTCCTCAGAGATTTTGGTCCATATTGACATGATGGCCATGATGCGAATCTCCCGTTCCACCACATCCCAAAGATGCTCTATTGGATTGAGATCTGGTGACTGTGGAGGCCATTGGAGTACAGTGAACTCATTGTCATGTTTAGAAACCAGTCTGAGATGATTCTAGCTTTATGACATGGCGCATTATCCTGCTGAAAGTAGCCATCAGATGTTGGGTACATTGTGGTCATAAAGGGATGGACATGGTCAGCAACAATACTCAGGTAGGCTGTGGCGTTGCAACGATGCTCAATTGGTACCAAGGGGCCCAAAGAGTGCCAAGAAAATATTCCCCCCACCATGACACCACCACCACCAGCCTGAACCGTTGATACATAGCAGGATGGATCCATGCTTTCATGTTGTTGACGCCAAATTCTGACCCTACCATCCGAATGTCGCAGCAGAAATAGAGACTCATCAGACCAGGCAACGTTTTTCCTTCTACTGTCCAATTTCGATGAGCTTGTGCAAATTGTAGCCTCAGTTTCCTGTTCTTAGCTCAAAGAAGTGGCACCCAGTGTGGTCTTCTGCTGCTGTAGCCCATCTGCCTCAAAGTTGGCCGTACTGTGCGTTCAGAGATGCTCTTCTGCCTACCTTGGTTGTAACGGTTGGCTATTTGAGTCACTGTTGCCGTTCTATCAGCTCGAACCAGTCTGCCCATTCTCCTCTGACCTCTGGCATCAACAAGGCATTTCCGCCCACAGAACTGCCGCTCACTGGATGTTTTTTCTTTTTCGGACCATTCTCTGTAAACCCTAGAGATGGTTGTGCGTGAAAATCCCAGTAGATCAGCAGTTTCTGAAATACTCAGACCAGCCCTTCTGGCACCAACAACCATGCCACGTTCAAAGGCACTCAAATCACCTTTCTTCCCCATACTGATGCTCGGTTTGAACTGCAGGAGATTGTCTTGACCATGTGATTGCCGCCATGTGATTGGCTGATTAGAAATTAAGTGGTAACGTGCAGTTGGACAGGTGTACCTAATAAAGTGGACGGTGAGTGTATAACAACACTTAGGAGCCTTACCATGAGGAGAGTGCAGGATTAAAGCAATATGCTTTTCCATTAGACAAGCTTAGTACAGGTACACCTCTCTGGGTAAGCAATGTTTGAGAAACAGTCAGATCACTCCCTAAGGTATAAATAAAAAAAAGTGGTAAAAAATATTTAACAATTATATTATATACATATGAACACAAACACACACACACATATATATATATATATTATTATTATTATTTTTTTATTGGACATAATAGAAGGTAATCACTTTTTAGAAGCTACTGTAATATTTTATATTTTGTAAGCACACAAAATGGTAAAAAACACACACATCTGAATAATATTACCTGCTAAAATGGGCAATAAAGACTCATTCTTTACAACGGCTTTCTGATTCAAGACATCCCTTTAAAAATAGAAAAAGAAAATACTTATAACTGCAAATCTACATAATTATATACATGGAATGTGAAAATACTGCTGCAAAGCATGTATACTAATAAGCTATAATATTATAACCACTGGCAAATATTGTGTAGGCCTCCCTCCTGCTTTCCAGTGGTATCTGAAGCCAAAATATTACAGTAGATTCTGTAAATTAAGGTGGGGATTAGATGGATAGGACTAGTTTTTTCCAGCACATCCCATAGATGCACATATGATGCATTATAATTATTGACATTTCTGTAGTGTTGCAAGGCGCTTTACCTTGTTCTCTAGATATGAAGAATCAGCCTACGAGACAAGAAATCTAGTGGCCAGGCTGCACTACTGACCCATGTATAATGACAGCACGGATATACATATCTCTGCACTGTCAGTTTCCAGATCACACAGCATTACATACTCACCTAGGGAGATATAGGCATCAGTTTTCTGGCTCTCCAGTCCAGCCGCTGTGTCTTCAGGCCTTACCTTCCCCAGTTGTCAATCGTTCTGCTGGAAGAGGCTGCAGTCTATGATACAGCAGCTGGACAGGAGGGCCGGAGAATAAGATGCTGGATCACAGCAGCAGTGCACAAGGTAAGTATGTACTGCTGTGTGAGATGGAAACTGACATACAATTACACACATGTGTGCTGTCACTTTATAGCACTCTGGAATCATATAGTGGATAATGGATGTCCCACATCTTCCTGCTTGAAGTTAGCAAAGGGAAGACAGTTTTTACTCTTATATCAGTAAGGTTTGTAAATATCCAAACTTAGAGTCTCAAAGTGTTTTTTCCATACCAGGCCTATCTAGGATACACTAAGAAAAATTCAGCCTACCCTCAGAAAGCACTAGGGGGTTTATAAATAAACAGTACAATTAGGGTCAGTCTGGGTAGGGCACAGGGAATTATTGTTAATAAAATTTTATTTGGCTGCAAAGCATTCCCTGGAAACTGTCCTACACTGTACTGAGGAGGAGGGGCACTCTAAAATGTCAGCTCTATTAGGTCCCTTGTTGGGTTTCTAAGGAGTCTCACAATCTCGACGTACAGTTAAGTTTTACTAGCTGAACATATTATGCAAACTCTTCATACAAAACTTTGAAATACTCACCAAACTGAGAGGGCAGCTGAGGATGTAAGAGCCATGACGAAACGGCCTGTACATTGTAATGAAGATATTTGGGAAGGCAGGATGATGGGTGGAAACACTCGTCTGCCACTGCCAGAAAAGATGGATAACATTCTCTTCTCGCAGGCGACACACACCACCTCACTGAAGAAGAGTTAAATGGTTAAATGCATTGTATTTATATAACATTAAACAGACTTTGGAGGACACAGTGACAATACTAACTTGCTTCCTGCTGCTGCAAGGATTCGACTTGTAAGCACAGTCTTCCACTCCTTCCCTTCTCGATTACACTTGACCTGGCTTAGTTTTGATCCTCCTACTGTTCGGATGTCATTCTCTACTTCAATGTATATTGTGGGGTCTGCACTAATCTGAAAAGTTAAGCAAATAAATTAAAGGCACCTAAGTACCCTGACAAAGTACTTAAAGGTTTAAGGTGAATACTGATAATATTAAAGGGGTACACAAGAGACTGACACAAGTATGTGTGTATATGTATTATATATATATATATATATATATATATATATATATATATATATATATATATATATATACATACATACACACACACATACATATATAATATATACTAATTTTTATTTCCCAGAGTACCACTTTAATAAAGCCAAAATACTTGAGAAGCTTATTTTAGCTTTAAATAAATTGATGGCGCACAAACTGATGTGTTTAGTTAAAAGATATTTTTCTTCATTTTCAAAATGCCCAAATGTAGAGCAGACTGACCTGTACGGTAAAGGACTTCTGAATGATTGGGATCGGCAGTCTAAGGGATATCGCTGGTGTCACACAAGTTAAGTCCTTCTCGGATGTTGCAGCCACCTGAGACTGAGAACATTCATAAAATATAATAAAAATTACTAAGCAAACTCTGTATTGGTGGATGAACACAATATTCGGGCAAAAAGGCTTGCAATACTTTTTAAAAGGATTTTTTTGAAGGTTTGTATTACATTCATTATAAAGTAACGGTGTCTTATATTTATGGAAATCTCCATATTTGCGTGCCAATTGTAAATCCCCCAACACATGTAACGGTATAGCATAGTTTCATGTCTCCCATAGTCTCCCACCTAGAAGAAACAATGTGTAGTTTGGATATCTTTTCAAGAAGCCTGTAAGAATTTTGCTTTAAGTTCTAAAATATCAATAATGTGCGGTCTTGTGGTTAAAAAGTACAATAAATTCCCTTTTTTATGGTCCAATTTGCAGACTTGCTGTGTGTTATTTCTTATCCAGAAACATTTTTGATAAAAATAGTTAATTAAAAAAAAAAATTAATAAAATAAATGAATATTTCAACTGAGCATCCACAGTAATAGGTGTAACTATTGTCCACTTGATAAACGATAACACACTTATGTCCCCACTACAGGAATGTGCCTTTTAGCAGGGAAAGATGGAAGTCTATTGATATTGATGGTATTAAATTATGTTCGTGATCATTAAAGCGGACGTCATCTTCAATAGACAGCCAAATTTTACCGCTAAATGACGGCATATTCTTGTAGTGGGAACATAGCTTAAAGGGATATTTTCATCACAACCACCACTGCTAAAACAGTAGGTCTTTATAAGTTAAGAAACTTTGCAATTGGTTCTTTTTACCTTATTAGCTGTGTCTCCTTGCTAGGCACTCTGAGCTCTGTCATGGTTACAGCTGGTTGCCTAGGTTCCCGACCACCTCTCTGTGTTATCAGCGGTGGCGGCGCTGTCACGATGGGACTTGGTATAGCAGAACTGAACAGAACAGCAGAGTGTAGAGCAGAGGAGTACAGTGCTGCTGGCCACAACAACCAATGACTGTGGAGGTGCCTGCCCCCCACCCAAAGCAAGAAGTGAAAGCACGCCAGGAGCATTAAGAGGGGTATGTTTGGCAGCTGAGAATACCCCTTAAATATTACAATCCTTTAAATAAACTATCAGCAATAATTATTTGGAGCATTTTCTTTAAACACCTAATAAAGCTATATGCTACTTTGCTCTATTACTGTGCTACTACTTTTGGTGGATGTCGTCACCCATCATCCTTTTGTATGCAGCACCTATTCAGGTCAATAGGAGATGTATACAGGTCAGTGGTGGCACCAGGCAATGAGGATTTTTACAGAGACAAGGGCAGGAGAACAAAGGAATACACAATTAACCCTTTTCCACCATATTAGGGAAACACTCCAAATAAATTATGCTGCTAACTTCCTAAGGAATATAGGGGTAGAAACACTTAAATTTTTGATAACCGCTGCATTGCTAGTGTTACTGAGGATACTTCACTAACCTGCACTGTGAGGGAAACAGACATGAGCCGCGAATCTTTCCGAGGTCGTCCTTTTTTTCTTTTTTCTCCAAGATCTGAATCCAAATCTGCCTTTCGTTTGTTTAGAGACTTGTTTGCGAGATTTTTTTCTTCACTGTCACTACTACTCTCTAAGTCACGAGACTTGGTTTCTTTAGATGCATTATGATCTTTTGGTCTATTTAAGGTAAGAAAAGCAGCAAAGTATATGATAACAGACTAATAACTTAGGCATAAGACTATGATCTCATTCTGTGAAGGATACTGTTAATGTTGGACTCACCGGTCAGCAGTGATCTGGTTCACATGTGAGATCCCTGTTGTCCCTGAGGTGGCTTTTGATCGTTCAGTGAATCGAGAATCAAGTGCTTTCATGGGCTCAATCTTCGGCTGGGCAGAGACGCTTGTGGGTGTTGTTGTAACTTTAGTGGTGTTTACACTATGAGGATTAGAGTGCAAAAAATTGCAGTTATTTCACAGATATAATGTTCCCTAACTGTGGAATTCCCCTTTAAGGGTATATTCACACGGACGGGCTCGCAGCAAGATTCTCGCTGCGAGCCCGGCAGGTCCTGGCAGTTCCCATACACTACATACTTGCTGCGGTCTAAACGACCGCAGCGAGTATGTAATTATACCGCCCTTAACCCCTTCTGCTCCCCCGCTGTGTATATACTTTACCTGTCCTCGCTGCACGGGTCCGGCGTCCTGCTCTCCTGTCCGGCCAATCAGTGTGTTGCCCAGCCGCAGCCACTGAATGGCCGGGCGGGAGAGCAGGACGCCGGACCCGTGCAGCGAGGACAGGTAAAGTATATACACAGCGGGGGAGCAGAAAGGGTTAAGGGCGGTATAATTACATACTCGCTGCGGTCGTTTAGACCGCAGCAAGTATGTAGTGTATGGGAACTGCCAGGACCTGCCGGGCTCGCAGCGAGATTCTCGCTGCGAGCCCGCCCGTGTGAATATACCCTAAGAAACTAACATGTACACAAGGTTATAGATAAAATATTCAACTAAACTGCAATTATTATAAGCCACTTAAGGCCCTATTCCACGAAACGATTATCGTTCATAAACTTGCTCCAACGACCGCTCGTTAACGATAATCGCTTCGTGGAATTGGTGTTAACGGGCGAAATTGTTATACTGTCGTTCAAAATTGTTTTTCAGCATTTCGAAAAAAAGTCGTTGGTCTTTGAAAGATAATTCCCTAATCGGTTAGTAAAATTAGAAATCTTTCAGTCGTTCGTAAAAAGGTTTAAAAAAAAGTAGGTGTGTCGTATGGTCATGATCACCCCGGCGAACGTTTTAAACGACCATGTAACGATTGTGTTTTATCATTCGCTAAAAAAAAAAAAAAATCGTTTAGTGATCGTTAACGAGCGGTCGTTGGAGCGAGTTTATGAACGATAATCGTTCCGTGGAATAGGGCTACAAGTCACCAAACTACAGCAGGTTTATACATAACAGACAAACTGGTTCCCTGCTGTTAGATCTTCCAGTTCTGTTGTTCTTCCAGTGACGTTTCACTCAGGAACTGCCTGCTTAGCCCCATGATTGGTTAAGCAGGAAGAGAAATGTCATAAGGAGATAGAACAGGACTAGAAGACAAGACAAGTATGATGTGCACAAAAATGCATACCGAAAGAGATGATTTTCTTTTGTACTTGCCGTAAAATCCCTTTCTTGTGGCTTCATTGGGGACACAGCACCAATGGGTATAGGCTACTGCCACTGGTGCGGTGTCCCCCAATGACAGGCACAAGAAAAGTATTTTATGTGGCCAGAAAACCCCTTAAGGGTGGGTTCACACGTAACTGATCCGCTGCAGATCCCTTCACGGTCACTTTCAATACGATTACATACTTGCAGCGGAATTGTCATCCTGCTGCGAGTATGTAAAAGTCAGGCCCCTTAACTCCCCCCATGGCCTGGTGTCATAGACATGTCAAAAATTTAGATCTGCCTTAGAGCCAAATATTCAAACCCTGACCGCTCACAAAAGGCGAGCCAGTTGAAGTCCGTGGTTAGCACGTTTGCTCCAGGTTTTGTGTCACGTGATGGAAGTTTATGCTCCCGTCTAGAGTGGGGAGGAAAGCACAAAGCAGAGCAAGTCTCTCCTCACTTGTTGTACTGGTCACTCAGGTCTGATTGTTCCATAAGACACATAAAGCATACCTATCACTCAAAAAAAGTTTGAAGTCACATAGAGTCCAGGCTAGCTTTACTCTTTCACAATACCTCTCTTTGTTGGCAGGTTCTTCTGATGGTTTTGCATTTCCCGTTGGTTCTAGGGTGGATTTAGCTCCTAAAGAGCTGTTGGTGTTTGAATCCAGAGATAAGAGCTGCTGGTTGCTCTGAGATGACATCATGGACCCCGTGACTGACCCCGATATAGGAATACTATTGAAAAATGCTGTAGAAAAGTCCCTGCAAATAACAATAGCAAAATAATTAATATAACATGGTGTAGTGTTACAAACAAGGAAAAAGATTTTCTCTGGATAACCCCTTTAAGCCTTTATGTGCTTCATCATTTCACGGAGCAACACAAAAAGGATGAAAGAGCAAGACGTTTCTGCTTCATTGCTCCTGCACCAATAACCCCCGACCTCTGCTCACAGGCTGCCCACAAGTAGAATTATGTGCGGGACTCCATGTGGTGTTTATGACTGCATGAGATATAAAATCAATTTGTTCTTTAACCCTTTCTGTGGTGCAGAATGTAAGTGAATTTTTTGTCACTTACATGCTGCAGCACACAAGGGGTTAAGCAGCACGACTCTCTTCTGGCCACAGGCAGCATTAAACCCCTGGCCACAAAAGGCCGCTGTCTCCTCCAGCTCCTTGGACAGTGACAGAAGAAGCCAGAGTAGTATGTGTGTTTGTTTTTCCAAAGTGGATGATGCCTACATGGGGGGGTAAGGGGATTATTATTACCTACAGGGGGATTACTACAAGGGGATATCCTGCAGGAGGAGGAGTACAATTTACTGGCAGAGATAGGGAGCACTAATTACTAGGGCATCTAACTATATGGAGGATTCTACTTACTGGGCGGGCTAGCAAATAGATGCACAGAGATGACCTCCTATACTATATGGGGGCTCAAAATGGCCTGAATACTATCTAGGGGCACATACTGGGCATAACTGCTTATGGGGGAGGAGGGGCATTGTTACTGTGTGAAGCAATATAGCTGATGCCTCAAACACCATTAAAATAGTATCTGAGGCTGACTGTCAGGAGAAAAATCTTTATATGGCCACTTGAAAAAAAAAAAAAAAAAAGGTTTAAATTGTAAACCGCCCATGATAATTAAAATATATTTTTATTACTCAGCTCTATTTCAAATTAGTTAAAGTTGAATATTTCATACAAACCCAGTGTCCAGCTGGGCAATGCACAATGGGGTGATCCTACGCCGGCCATCTGCTGTCCTTGTTTCAACTTGCTTCTTTAAAAGATTCTGTTGAAAATAAATTTGAAATTTTTTTTAATAAAAATTATTTCATACAGAAAAGCATAGACACTCCCTCTAATAATGCAGCCATAAGAACAAGAAGATCCAACCAATAGGCCCCTGTGACGCCTTTCCTTTTTGGCAGAAACCTGTATTATTAAGAACTATAGGGGGACATTTATCACGCTGTGTTATAGAAGGATTACAGCAACCAATCACAGCTTAGTCTTCACTTCTCACATTGCTCTGGTAAAAATAAATTTGAGTTGTGAGATAGATAGATAGATAGATAGATAGATAGACTTAGATTTTTTTCCTTTTTTCTGGATCAACACAGTAGGTCGAACTTGATGGACTCTTGTTTTTTTTTTCAATCTTATTAAATGTTTGCCCCTTGTAAGTTTATACCTTTCTGATGTCCTCCAGGCTTTCACCATTTACCATACTGGCCACTTTTGGGGCTGGGATATCTTTCTGTACAGCTGTCGTATGTTCTCCATCCAGATGTGAATGTGGCCTCTGTTGAAACTTTAACATTTCGGGGTTTTCAATAATGGTGTTGGGCAGCTGGGACTCCGTTGTGATAGCAAGACTCTTCCCATAAGTGCTTTGGTGGATGTGATTCTGCAACAATCAAAGTAACTTGATGATGTTCTATTACAACTAAATAGGATCAGGTATAAAACTTTGTGGAAGCGCAGTGTGCGGTCAGTAGGAAGGCATATTTCAGTACCTTTTCGTCCTCGTTTAGTGGGTCACCCAGTTCATCCTGTGAGAAATCTAAGTACGCAACTGATCCATCCATAGAACACACCAATATGCCAAGTCCATTAAGGGTCCTAAAAGACAACCACAGAACAGGATTGTGTCACTTGTGATATGAGAATGAAAGGAATTAAACTAAACTTTGGTAGCAGCAGAATAAAAGCTGTTACTTCTCCTGTGCACATAACATACAGAGTGATTTGAAGTGAAACGAACAGCAGGTTTGTACATAGGAGCCTGTTGGTATGTACCTGTAGTCATTTTGATGGCCATTTGAAAGATAACTTATGATAGTCGATCTGTTCTGTCATTTTTTGTATAAATTATCTATTTTTGATCAATTTGTTAAATTATTTTAGCGCACTGTGAGCGTTCCTGCTAGCTTTCCCTATGTCACCTACTTATGCATATTTATGTATGCATTATGTTAGGACATCATCTTCCCCAAGCTCCTGCACTTGTGCAGTAACACTCCCCAGCCACCACCGCCGGTAACAACCTGGCCCCCGTCACCAGCCCCCAGCCTCCCCCACTGCCGCACGTCCTACTCACTTCCCTGCCGGTACCGGACTCCCAGCTCACTGCCGACCCCGTGTCCCGGATGATAAGAGCTGCTGGGGGTGACATCCGGGACGCTATAATGGGAGTAGTAGTAGTAGTAGTAGTGTGTATCTATCCCACAGCACTGAGCAGGGAGGGAGGGAGGAGGTAGTTAGATGTACCGGCTCCTCTCTCCCTTCCTGCTCTGTGCCTTTCCTTTGGGGAGCAAGAGTCCTTGCTCCCCAAATTATCCTATACACACGGTCCATTATCCCATACACCTAGTCTACCAATAAAGTGTAGTTTTCACATTACATTACATACTCCACAGACTTCAATACAGTCTATAGGCTTTTACATATACTGTGCCCCCTGCTGGACATTCCATTGGAATTACACCCCGGTTCGTGACGTCATGGTATTTCAGAGAATTTGAAGTCTCCATGATCTACTAAATTAGGGGAAATAGCAGTATATGTGCATTTCCCATATTTAATGTACATTAGGAAATTGTCTAACTTTCCATAAGTAATAATATATAAAAAAATACTTTTGGCCGGAGTTGTCCTTTAAGTATATAAAAAAAAATATGGTAGAACAGATTGGTGTTACCTTTTGAATCAGCCTCAAAACAACTGCAGGCACATACCAACATGTTCGTATGTACAAATCTGATGTTACTAAGTGGTTACTAAGTGGTACTTAGGTGGGAACCTTTTTTAATATATGCCCAGAGATAGATTGTTTGCAAATTAAGTGCACTTGCCGCCCTGGCTCCCATAGCACTGTTGGCATCTCACAACTCTGTCCTGCTGTTCATTTATTTCCAGGTCCTGTGGCGGTGGCTTTGCAGGCCCACCCAGCCAATCAGCGCCTGCAGTGTGGTCCTGCCTCAGTTGCTGACTGGCTGGGCAGGCCTGCAACGCCACCGCCCCAGGACCCAGTGGTGAGATACCGGTGGTGCTGCGGAAACCAGGGAAGTATGCATGCTTTATTGTTTTCAAACAACCTATCCCTTGGAATTTAAATCCTTTTAAATGCATTTTTCCCAGCGTGAATATAGGGGGAGAATGTTTTTGGCTTCTTTGTTTATATGGATACCCAAAATGTGTAGGTTTTTATTGGTATGTAATATATGCCTTAAAATTTTCTTTTTCTAATATTTATTTTATATTTCTGTATGCTAATACATTACGCTGTGTGTACCTATGAACACAGGCTGCATCTACACCTACACTTATTGTGCCCTAGCTGCAGGTTTATCGAATAGACAGCCCTGGGGTCTCCTTTCTAGGTCCCCAGAGCCAACTGTGGAGCATTTCCCAGATGTCTGCTTAGGTTACTAGGAAAACCAAGTGACCCGATCGGAGCAGGGAATTCAATTTGATCATACTGCAGTCACGAACTACGGCAATCAAAGGGTTACACAGGCAGGATCTGTGGCTCCCCTGACCCAAGCCTGTGCTCCAGAGCTCCGGTTCTTAGCAATTCAGCAGCCCCAGAGACGCAAACCCCCCACTACTGCAGTGATGCCAGAGATCGTCACTACAGACTGAGGACCTGCACTGCACATTTTCAGAAAGGCTATAATGAATGATGTAGTTCAGAACAGATTAGTTACCAAGAAATGTCCATTATAGACTTGTCAAATAAGTCGTGGATTACCACCAGAGGTCTCTTAAGGCAGGTGAGCTGCAATACAAAGAAAGATTAATTTAGCAATCCATGCAAAGACGACCCCTTACGATAATATGCAGATCGAGAACGTGGCTGATGTCTATGAAACGTTTGTGGGATTTCTGTTTCAATTAGAAACCAAGTCCAGGTTGTAAAACAACAAAAACAGGAGGGGAACATTAAGGAGAGTGAAGGCAATATGGCCCAGATTTACTAAAACAGTTAGTAGACCTAGTGCAAACCTAGATGGAAAACTTTCAAATGCACCATACTGACCAGAGTGACTGACAGACCGTGTAGTTTAAAGTAAATCTGTCAGCTGCATTTTATGTTCCAAAATGTTGAAACTATTAGGTAAGGGAGACACATGATACCTTTAATACATCCAGCTGGGCTTCCAGAATGTAGAAAAATGCTTTTATTCTCTGGTGCAAAGTGTCAGAGAGGCTTTCCGAAGCTCCTGATCTACTGCAAGCTGGAATGCATCCTCTCGCCCCCTCCCATGCCTATCTTGGCTTGGAGCTTAGCTTGCAGCTGACCGTCAACCAAGCATAGACAGGGATGGGAGGGGGAGTGAGGGGACATCCAGCGCGAAGCAGATCAAGAGCTCAGTAAAGCTTCTCTGACACATTTGACTGGCAAATAAAAGCACTTTTCTAGAAGCACAGGCGGATACATAAAAAGGTACCATGTGTCTCCTTGTCCTAACAACTATCTAAGGGTATGTGCACACTGAGCAATGCTTGCGGAATTTCAAACGTAAAAAATAAGCAGTCTTTGCTATTGTATTTCCACACATTAGTGCACACGGCGGAAATTTCCATCCGGATTCCGCGTTCTGCCTGAAGAATGGATGGCTTCATTCTTTTGGCGGATTCCACTTGAGGAATCCTATAGAAGTCGAAATTCTGCTTGAATTCAGCTCTTATTCTG
The DNA here is from genome assembly GCF_027789765.1 of Dendropsophus ebraccatus. NCBI lineage: Eukaryota > Metazoa > Chordata > Amphibia > Anura > Hylidae > Dendropsophus > Dendropsophus ebraccatus. The sequence goes on along the minus strand of NC_091456.1, from coordinate 22,099,311 downwards.
CCAGAGCAGAAAAGCAGAGGAATTTCAAGCAGAAATCTTTCCTCTTCAATTCCTCGTGGAATCTGCGAGAATTCCTCAGTGTGCACATACCCTAACAGTATCAGCAGTTTGAAACATGAATTAAAGCGGACAGATTCCCTTAGCCACCTATTACGTTAAAGTGAATGTACCATAAGGTAAATCGCTTTGGATTTTTTACCTTAACTTTTTTTATACCTCCCCCCCCTCCCCTGCAAGTGGAAGAAAAGGGTCTAAACAAATTATAAACGTGGTACAAGTTATTCAAGTCAGTTTCTGGCTCATCTGCAATAGTAAATTTGAAAAAAAAAAAAAAAATTATATATATAATATACATATATACACACACACACACAGACAGTGACTGTGCATTTCCTGCAGGAAGCACTGCTCAGCGCAGATCAAGGACAAGATTCGCGAGAGGCTGGACAAACCTCTTAACTAAAGCATTTTATATATATATATATATATATATATATATATATATATATATATATATATATGTTCTTATTGTGAGCCTTATTCGCTTAAAGGGGTATTCCAGGTTATTTTGATATTAATTCTACTGATTTCTCTTGTAATATAATTAATATATCTCATTGGTTTCTATAATAAATTTTGTCTCTTTCTCTCTATTTTTATGTAAGTCACGTGTTTCTGTGACGTCACCGAACCGGAAGTGTGGGGACTTCCCCGACTCGGCCGGCCTCTTGGTGTTTATGTAGTTAGAAAGCTAGCAGAGCTTTACAAACGGCCTCCCTGCGCACGGGAGGTCACATGACACCCTGTTCCCGGGCGGCCTGTCAGTGTGAAGGAGGTCGCATCCACCTCCTGTATAATCACTAAAACCCTCCACCCCCTGCCAGTATAATCATACCGATGTCTCCCCCGGCCCCCTCCATCCTGTGTATACAGTCCTTTTCAAAGATCTCTCACCCCATCCCCCGGTCTCGGCACCTCTTGCACTCAGCTGACAGGCTCTCTCTCTCTCTCTCTCTCTCTCTCTCGCTGTGTGTGAAGCAGGAGAGATTTCTTTCCTGCTCCGTACACAGTTCCTGTCAATTGCCCCGATAAAACTCAGCTGCCAGGAACTGTGTACAGAGCAGGAAAGAAATCTCTCCTGCTTCACACACAGCGAGAGAGAGAGAGAGAGAGACTGTCAGCTGAGTGCAAGAGGTGCCGAGACCGGGGGATGGGGTGAGAGATCTTTGAAAAGGACTGTATACACAGGATGGAGGGGGCCGGGGGAGACATCGGTATGATTATACTGGCAGGGGGTGGAGGGTTTTAGTGATTATACAGGAGGTGGATGCGACCTCCTTCACACTGACAGGCCGCCCGGGAACAGGGTGTCATGTGACCTCCCGTGCGCAGGGAGGCCGTTTGTAAAGCTCTGCTAGCTTTCTAACTACATAAACACCAAGAGGCCGGCCGAGTCGGGGAAGTCCCCACACTTCCGGTTCGGTGACGTCACAGAAACACGTGACTTACATAAAAATAGAGAGAAAGAGACAAAATTTATTATAGAAACCAATGAGATATATTAATTATATTACAAGAGAAATCAGTAGAATTAATATCAAAATAACCTGGAATACCCCTTTAATATATCTGAAGACAAATGATAGATTTCCTTACCCACACAGACAGTGAGCGGTCCTTGCTCCCCACTGCACAGCAGCAGTACGGACAACCCGCCTTGCTTGAGCTTCCATTTTTTTGTTTCTTTTTAAAGATTTTTGGGTTAAATTTCTGTAAGAAGAAAAAGATACAATATTTCAATGTTGTTTTCTGGACTCAAATGGAGCTATAAACCACATGTATCATCACCTATTTTATTTAAATACATCACAGCAATAAAAACAAAAATATGCAAAAGGTGTTAAGAGAAACACCGGAAGGGGATTAAAGGGGTACTCCAGTGAGGGGGCCCTTTTTTGCTGGGACCAGTGGCGGGTCCCGCATCGCGGCGCTCCGGTGCCCGGCCGCTTCCTGGTGTCCGACGCGGGCCGAAGACGTGATGTCTCAGGTCCACTCAGCCAGTCAGTGAAGGAGGCGGGATCCGTTTCAAGTCCGCTCAGATCCCACCTTCTTCACTGACTGGCTGAGCGGACCTGAGACGTATCGTCTCGGGCCCGCGTCAGACACCAGGAAGCGGTCGGGGACCGGAGCGCCGCGGGACCCGCCACTGGAACCGGGTCCCAGCAAAAAAGTGCCCCCCCCCACTGGAGTACCCCTTTAAATTGTTTAGGTTTTGTTTTTGTTTTTTTAAAATCCCACTTAAATTTAAAGCATGACTGCTTAACGTTACAGGCTTAAAGCTGCAGTACTGGAAATAAGGTGACGTAATTTTTGCCAGGTGAAGTGTCGTCATAAAGCTCGTACGTAGATGTCACCAACAATATTGAGGTCCCTACCTGTACACTAGAAAAATGCTAATTAGGGTGGAGTTAACTTGCTGAACTGTAAAGCAACGTTTTCTGAACCCAAGTGCTCAGCGTTTGACTTCCTGTGGCTGCAGAAGTTGGATGCAGCCCTAAGAGTGCCAGGAAAACATGGAGAAAACCTGTTTTCCAAGACTCCCTAGGGCGGCATCCAACTCCTCCGGCCATTGGTAATCAAATGCCGAGCATTCGCGTTTACAAAACGTTGCCGAACACAAACAGTTCAGCAAGTCAACACTTCTGTTAATATTTATACTAAGCAGCGAAGAGATTCTTATTTTTAGTTATCTGGATACACAAAAGGTTCTCAGGACAACATATTACATCCGGTAGGTCTTCTTTAAACAGCCAGAGGGCACTCACCGTTTATATGTGCAGACTTTATTCTTTATGAAAACCCAAAATTTCAGCAGGTTCATAGGTAACGGGCTAGGACGCCAAACACTCGTTAGCACAAGCTATTACAGATGTTTCGCACGCATGTGCACCAAACAGCTGTAATAGCTTGTGCTAATGAGAATAAAATCTGCACGTATAAACGGTGAGTGCCCTCCAGCTTTTTTCTCCTATATGGTAATTTATTTATGAATGACTTTGGTTTCATGAGGAGCCCGTATACCGACTTTTTTACCTCATCTTGCACTTTGGCGGCGAAGGCCGGGCCTAAGGGGTAGTGCAGTTACTGGTTTCTATTTGAAGTCTTCTTTAAACAAGTTATCCAGGATTCAAAATATATGGCTGCTTTTTTTCCCCAAAAAACAGTGCTAAACCCATCCTTAGGTTGTGTGTGGTGTTACAACTTCATTCACTTCAATGGAACTGAGCTACAATACTACACACAAACTGTGGACAAGAATTTTTGGAAGAAGGCAGGCCTATTTTTTTTAAAACCTTGATAAACCCTTTAACACTGTAACAAGTATAAAGCACTAATAACAATGGCCCAGATTTATATTTTGATTTTTCCCCTATTTGGCTTTTATCCAACTGGGTATTTTTCACCAGACTCATCTGGTGGCACACGGATAAAAACACTGCACTCAAACTGGGCTCACACAAACCATGAGAACAGAAAAATACAAAATCATTTATTATTTTTTTCTTCTTTAACTCAAAGGGGGAGATTTATGAAAGGGTGTAACTATACACCTGGTGTAAACTGCCCACAGCAACCAATCACAGCTCAGCTTTTAGCTCTGGTACAATATAAGAGGAGCTGTGATTGATTGCTGTGGGCAGTTTACATCAGGTGTATATTTACACCCTTTCATAAATCTCCCCCAAAGTATTACTTTTAGTGAAAGCGGATAGTAACATTCTTAAAAAGCACAATTGGATATTGGCATATGATTTATAGTGTCACAATGGAAAAAAAAAAAAAAGCCATCTTACCACCACAGTGACAGCTTTTCGATGACCCACAAAGTCCATGTTTGTTTTCCAGCCATCACGCTCAATAATCTGTGCTGTAGGACCAGAATTGTTCATTGCATGAGCAGATACAAGGTAATGCCCATCAGGAGACCAGCTAAGACGCAAGACATGGGTAGTCCCTCCACACTAGGAAAAAGAATAAGATTACTTTAAGCGAGGGCATATGTACAACTTTGTGACACTGAGAGAGTGTTAAATAGTTGGTACCTCATCGAATGGTTTGGTGATACTGGTTTCTAGCTGCCAGTCCATGGTCCTCCAGACTTTTAGGCTATGGTCATCAGCTTGAGAAGCAATATACTTCCCTACTGGATCCCAAGTCAGTCCTTTAACCAGTCCCGAATGGCCCCTCAATGTAGCTATAATCTCTGCAACAGTATGTCCAATATTTCCATCAAAGACAAATCAAAAGTAACAAGATAAATATTCTTACAGTGTACCTGTCACTACAAATAACATCTGACATGTCAGACTTGTCAAAAGTTATTCATCACATTGCGTCTCACTGCTGAGACCCATTGTGATCAGGCAATATAGCTGGGGAGAGATCACGGCAGCGCAATCGACTCCCCGGCTCTCCATGCATAAATATTTTTCAATGTAAGTCTATAGGAAAATATTGACAATTGCCCAGGGAATAAATCAGTGTTGCAATCTCTCCACAGCTATATCTCCTGATCACAGCAGGTCTCAGCAGTGAGACCGGCTGTGATCTGATGGCATCTCAAAAGTTATTTGTAGCGACTGTACTCATTTAAAAACTACCTCAAAATGGCTAATAGAATACATTAAGAAGTAAAATACATTAACGCACCTGGAAACTTGAGGGCATTCCATATGACAACAGTGTTATCAACACTACAGGAAGCCAGCCATGCATCATGTGGAGACCAGGCGACATCCATTACATCTGAAAGGAATTTTGGAACAATTAAAAGTTTATAAAACTTAATGTGACAATATACTTTACAGAACACTACAAAAGCTGTTCATTAAAGGGAAACTCTGGCCAATGTAAAAAAGCTGCTGAAGGGGAGTGTGGGAACATTAAAAAAAAAAAAAAAAAGAATATATACTTACCCATCCCTGTGCCCCCACAGCACCGCATCACCAGCTTCCGGGCTCCACTTTCTCCTGGCTTCCTGGTACATTACAAACCTAAGGGAACTACTTACTCAGCTCAGTCACTGACTGGCTGAGCAAGCATTCCCGAGCACAGGTTACGATGAGGCAGGAGCAGCAGTGCTATGGAGTCACAGGAACAGGTAAGTAGAGCCTTTTGATTGTGTTTCTGCACCCGTCTACAGCAGTGTTTTCATTTTGGCCGGACCCCTCCTTTAAGTCACTTACCTCCAGAATGATTCCTGAGAATGGAGAGGCAACGCCATTGCTCTACATTAGCCAATTTGCTGCTGGAGCCAAAAACAGTACTGGGTCCGATGTACCTGAGATGTAACGACAAAGCAGAAGAACTTTATACATCTTTTAGGATAAGGCAGAACATACTATTCATTGTAACTAATAATTATGAATCATGACTAGGATTTCATCCAGAAGTCAATCATCTGCGTTTTCCTTATAGAGGCCATGGGAACTTTAGAAATTAATGACACAAGAAAAATATCAATGTCTTTACTCAAACCCTCTCTGTACCTTAATACAGAAAATCAGAAGTGCATATGTAAGAACTATAGCAGCTATTTGTATAAAAAGACAGTTACAAAAATATAAAACCGCTAGCAAAGACAAACATAAAAATTATAACTATAGTGTTTGCTATGTAGTAACATGGATATGGGTTTGGAGACTATTTAGAGAACTTAAAGGAGACCTGTCACCCCCCCGTGCCGGGATGACAGGCTCCCAACCCCCAGCTAGATCCCCCTATACTGACCTGATCCCGCTGAGTCCCAGGGCGGAGATATTCATTCTCTATGGACGCCGGACCTATCTCGACCTATCCTGATCAGAAGCCGGCGCGCACGCTGTCGAGATAGGTCCGGCTTCCATAGAGAATGAATATCTCCGTCCCGGGACCGGCTCCGGGAGTGGGACTCGGCGGGATCAGGTCAGTATAAGGGGATCTAGCTGGGGGTCGGGACGTTTCCCCCCCCCCCCCCCCTTCCCGGTCCACTTTGAATGGTGTAGTTAATGCGCACTCTTTCTCTTTGGCATACATCAGCCCACTATCTGCTAATAACATGTATACCAGAACATGGGAAACACAATGCATAGGGGGGTGACAGGTCCTCTTTAAAGGAAAACTATCAGCAGGTTGGAAGCATCTAACCTACTGAAGTTGAAATGTCCCTATTGTACACAGGGCGCTGAGGAGGAAGGTAAGTTTCTTACCTTCATCCTCAGTGCCTTTTCTGTAATATGATAAAAAGGCATTTTGGTGCTGGCCCCAGTATAACTTTTCTACCAGGCTTCAGTTAAAGCTTCATCCTCATCTCATTTGCTGCTACAGATGCAACTTTCTTTTCTTCTCTTTCCTGCTGTGAATTATCATTGCAAAATACCCCTAGTAGTATTGAGCGATCATCATTTAACTCCCTGCATCTGGATGCCGCCCTAGGGAGTCCTGGAAAACATGGATACAGCCATAGGCTTTCTTAATGTTTCCAGACAGTGCTTGGCTGCCTCTACCTTTTCCAGACGCAGGAGCTAAACGATGAGCATTCAGGTTCGAAAAATTTGCTGAACCCAGACACTTCCATATTATCTATTATAATATTATATTACATTTCCAAACTGTTTTATAACCATTCCACTCCAGAACAAGGCAAGGCACAGCGTACACAGTTATCTCAGCTTACCCAGACTTCTTCCACACCATGATGAGTTTGTCATCTCCTCCAGACGCTAAATACGCTCCATTGTTGGACCATCGCACACAGTTCACACAGGCTGAAACAGAGTGTACATAAAGATTAATCCAACTCCACAGTGAGGACAACAAACTGCACATATAGAGGCTACCCTTCCAATGCCAGCCCCCCATCCTTTGACACCATCTTAAAGATTGCCTCTTGTTCAAGCAAGGAGGCGTGAACCCCCAGAACAGGTATCTCCCATGTAGTCTGCTACCTAAGTGGTTGTCCATCTGACACAGCATCTTGGGAATACTTTCATTCTTCTCATCTTCTTCCTTGACAACAGGTGGCATATTCCATATGACCACTTTTCCAGAATCTTGCCCTAAAAAAAAACAACAAAAAAAACTTTATTTTCCTGTTATGCTGAGGGACTATGTGTGAGTACATTAGAATGTTCAAATGTCAAAAGTATTTTATTTGATACAGCCTATGCATGGTGTTTCCCATGTTATGGTATACAAGTTATTAGCAGATAGTGGGTTGATGTATGCCAAAAAGAAAGAGTGCGCAACAAAAGTGGACTGGGAGGGAAAAAAAAACGTTACAACAAATCACAGTTAAGGTGCACATACAAATCAGATTAAGGTCAAAGTGGGCAACTTCATCCAAAACAATGTTTTTAACCCCTTCTAGTGGCTATATCAATATGGGCCTTATGGCCCAAACAGTTTTCTTCTTTTCCATCATTGCCTGTATTATACACGGCTGTATACAGGCATATACATAGCATGTTGGTCGTGCCGACATGGAAACCCATTAACCCTACAATCGTGTCCCCAGGTTGCAGGTCCTGCGATCATGATTTGTCTGGATCAGACAACAGATCTTTTCCCAGAATCTTCCCATAAAAATCTCTTGCACTTCACCAGGTGTCACTAATCACAGACTCTATGGACTATTGCATGGGTCTCCAAACTGCAGCCCTCCAGCTGTTGCTAAACCACAATTCCCATCATGCCCGGACAGCTAAAGCTTTGGATTTGGCTGTTCAAGCCTGATGGTAACAGTTTGAGGGCCGCAGTTTGGAGACCCATGGACTACTGTGTATGGCTGTGTCTGCAAAACAATCACTCATCATCGCTCCTTTAACCATCAGCCTACTCATATCTAATGTGTGCCATCTTTGCTGATCTCTGGTGCCGGTCAGTTAGGTGATGCACGTCATGCATGCAGTCAGTGAGTGGAAAAAAAAGTTGCGCAAATCACTCTACTGCCACAGACCAGTTCACACATATTACAGATGTATTTTTTCCATCCATATTACAGCTGCAAATCCCAGCCTGACAACCCAAACTGACAGCTGTCAATTCTGGCCACTGGGAAGGCCGGTCCTTGCTGCTTTAATATAAATGTTTAGCCCAAGGTTACATTTTCTATGGATACAAGGGTTGTATGACCACGTATACATCTAAGGGTCCTTTTACACTCACAGATTATCTGACAGATTTTTGAAGCCGAAGCCAGGAACAGACTATAAACAGGGAACAGGTCATAAAGGAAAGACGGAGATTTCTCCTCTTTTCAAATCCATTCCTGGCTTTGGCTTCAAAAATCTGTCAGATAAATCTGTCTGTGTAAACGCACCATAAGGGTCCTTTTGCACACAAAGATATCCGACAGATTTTTTTTTTCTTTTTTTTAAGCCAAAGCCAGAAATGGATTTGAAAAGAGGATAGATCCCAGTCTTTCCTTTATGACCTGTTCTCAGTTAATAGTCTGTTCCTGGCTTTGGCTTCAAAAATCTGTCAGATATCTGTGTGTATAAAAGGACCCTAAGGCTACATACCTACGTTCCCTGCCCAGGCTGTATTAATGGACTGGACTTTGGAACTCCTCATTTAATGTGATGGCAGCTCAGAAACTGTTCAAATCTCTGCGCTACTGTACTGACACAGCGGTATCAGTACAGTAGCCTGAAGATTTAATTATAGCTGAGCTAATGGTATCATAACGAATGATTATCCCAAGAGTTCTGAAATCCGTTCCTTAATCCAAATATACAGTCCAAGCACAGAATAGATGGATGCGGCCTTATGGTCCTTTTACACGACAAATCGTTCATTTTGATCTTTCAACATGTTCTCAAATCATCGTTGGTTGTTCACTAAAAGTTCGCAGATCGCTTTGTGTAAACAGTCTTTCACCGATTCACCCTATGTGTGAGATAGGCTTAAGCGATCTTAAAACTATTGCAATAACGATTTTTTCAAATGATATATCGTTGTCTAAACGGTGATTGTTATAAAAAAGCACATTGTTGCTACAAAATCGTTAATCGTTTGATTAAGTAAATTATCGCTCCATGTAAAGGGACCATTAGGGTCGATAGTCGATAGTTACCATCGTTACAACAATCGTTACTACGATCCTTTATGTTGCATTTACATGGAGCGATAATTCGCCCAATCGAACTATTTCAAAGTAACAATGTATTTTTTATAACGAACAGCGTCAAGACGGAACGATATATCATTTGGAAAATTCGTTATTGCGATTGTTTTAAGATCTCTTAACCCCATCTCACACACAGTGTGAATCGGTGAAAGACTGTTGACACGAAGCGATCTGCGAATTTTTAGCAAACGACCAACGACGATTTGAAAACTTGTTGAAAGATCAAAATAAACGATTTCTCGCTCGTCGCTTGATCGTTCGCTGTGTTTACATAAGCCGTTTATCGCTCAAATGCGAACGTTATCGCGAAAATTTGAACGATAACCGTTCCATGTAAACGCAGCATTACTCCATCTGATCCCAGCAAAAGAAGGAACAATTTGGAATCACACTGAATAATTAGTGAACGCGGAATTGCAGCAAACAATTAATAATGATTTTTGGGTCAGATCTAATGGTGCGTTTACACAGACAGATTTATCTGGCAGATTTTGGAAGCCAGGAGTGAATTTGAAAAGAGGAAAAATCTTAGTCTTTCCTTTATGACCTGTTCTCTGTTTATAGTCTGTTCCTGGCTTTGGCTTCAAAAATCTGTCAGATGAATCTGTCTGTGTAAAACGCACCATAAATCAATGATCAACGACACAAACGATTTTTCTATCCTTGCCTGCAATTACACAGGACGATTAAATTCAAACAACATGATTTTCTGCGCGATGATCGTCCTGTGTAATAGGGCCCTTAAGGCCCTATTCCACGGAACAATTATCGTTCATAAACTCACTCCAACGACCACTCGTGAACGATCACTAAACGATTTTTTTTAGCGAACAATAACACACGTGGGAACGTGAACGATATATGTAGTGTAACAATTTTGCGGTCGTTACATGGCCGTTCAAAACGTTCGCCGGGGTGATCATGACCATATGACACACCTACTTTTTTTAAACCTTTTTTTTTTTACAAACCGATTAGCGAATTATCTTTCAAAGACCAACAAATTTTTTTCCCGACATGCTGAAAAACAATTTTGAACGACTCACCACCGATTTTGCAATTGTCGTTCGCTCGTTTACAGCTATTCCACAAAACGATTATCGTTCATAAACGCACTCCAACGACCGCTCGTGAACGGTCACTAAACGATTTTTTTTTAGCGAACAACACACGTGGGAACGTGAACGATATATGTGGTGTAACAATTTTGCGGTCGTTACATGGCCGTTCAAAACGTTCGCCGGGGTGATCATGACCATACGACACACCTACTTTTTTTAAACCTTTTTTTTTCTACAAACCGATTAGCGAATTATCTTTCAAAGACCAACGATTTTTTTTCCCGACATGCTGAAAAACTATTTCGAATGACTCACCAACGATTTTGCAGTTGTCGTTCGCTCGTTTACAGCTACTCCACGGAACGATTATCGTTAACTAACGGTCGTTGGAGCGAGTTTATGAACGATAATCGTTTCGTGGAATAGGGCCCTTAGGGTTAGTGCACACTGTGCTTTGTGTTGCGTTCCGCTTTGATTGATGAAAACATGCTAAAAAGATACAGCGTAACCACAACCTGACATCTGTTGCAGCCGCAAACTATACTAATAAACATAGATGAGCATCAAACCCACCTTGTCCTCCTGTAGCAAATTTTGTACCGTCGGGATGAATGTCCACGGAAAATATCGGTTTGCCTAAAATTAGAGAGAATTTTTTTTAAAATGCACATGGTACGTCCAATATTACTACCGTATTATACTGTAAGTCAGGGGGTAGGGAGCCATGCCTCTCCAGCTGTTGCAAAACTACAACTCCCATCATGAAGGCTGTCCAGGCATGATGGGAGTTGTAGTTTGCAACAGCTAGAGAGGCCCGGCTCCCTACCCCTGCTATAAGTAATCTGTGATGTGATCCCTGCCCGGTGCCCAGGAGCATCATGTCCTCATATCCTGGTCTATAGTATTCCAGCACAATCTGGTCAGCTCTCCCCTGGAGATGGACCTGTCACCTGTGGAGGATGATGCAACACCTGGCATGGAGGCATCTAGAATGCATCATCCTCTACAGGTGACAGCCCCAGGGGAGAGCTGACCGGCTAGTGCAGGCACACTATAGACCAGGATATGAGGTGCAGGTGCCCTCCTAGCATCACCACTGACCTCGCCCTCTATGGCATCAGCCTGGCACCATCACATCTACACCTCCACCAGCTCACAACATTTCCCATTCAAACACAAGAGCCGCTAAAAGTTGGGAATAATTGGCAACTTGTGTGGCCCCTTGGGGGCCCCTCTCTCCCGCCCGCTCCTCCCTCCCTCACCATTGTGATTCACCCAGGTGGGCTTCAGAAGCTTCATGGTCCCGCTGTGCCCGGAGCCGGGTGTCAGCTCCGGCCGCCCATTGAGCACCGGAGCTCTCCTCCCCCCACCACCGTGCAGGCTTCTCGGAGCCGCCTCTCAGCGCCGCTCCATCCCGCTCCGGCACCCGCACCAAGACCGGAAGCCCGCGGGAAGTAAGGTTTAAAAATGTCCTACTGGAAACATCGACCTGGAAGCAGGCGTTCCTTGTTAAGAACAGTGTAGAGAGGAGGGGAGGGAGGGACGCCGGCTCTGCTGACACACCAAGATGCTGGGGGCTCCCCGGGGACACTGCTGCCACCTCACCTCACCCCTCCTGAGGGGAAGCTACACACACCCCAGGCACACTGTATACAGGCTGGGGAGAGGTGACAGCAGGTGGACCACATCATGGGGCAGACATTTCTCTAGACTTCCTGTCACACATCTAAAGAACACAACATTACCGAGCCCAAAATGGCTACTGACACCACCAACACCTCACAGGGGCCACATCCTATGGGCACTCTCTTAGGGCTTTGTTCACACCCTGAACAGAATCGCATCCTGGAAACCCAACAGAACCCACTGCCACACTTGGCTTCTATGTCCAGATTATAGGGAATCCGCCACTGTCCCCTCAAATATCGCTTTAAGATAGGGATGGGGGACCTTTCGCCCTCCAGCTGTTGCAAAACTACATTTCCCATCATGCCTGGACAGCCTTTGGCTGTCCAGGCATGATGGGAAATGTAGTTTTGCAACAGCTGGAAAGCCGAAGGTTCTCCATACTTGTTTTAAAGGGGTTATCCAGCGCTACAAAAACATGGCCACTTTTCCCCCTACTGTTGTCTCCAGTTCAGGTGTGGTTTGCAATTAAGCTCCATTTACTTCAATGGAACTGAGTTTCAAAACCCCACCCAAACTGGAGACAACAGTAGGGGGAAAGTGGCCATGTTTTTGTAGCGCTGGATAACCCCTTTAAGCTCCATTTACTTCAATGGAACTGAGTTTGAAACCCCACCCAATCTGGAGACCAGAGGTGGAAAAGTGGCCATGTTTTTGTAGCGCTGGATAACCCTTTCAGGATGCTAACACACACGACTGATGCGCAGCAGATTTGATGCTGTGATCAGTTATTTACATTAAATCTGCTGCGTATCGCAGCAGAAAATCCACTGCGATACGGTGTGTGTGTCAGCACCCTTAGGGTACGTTCACACCTAACGACTCGCAGCGGAAATCTCGCTGCGAGGTCCGCTACGAGCCGAGGTCCCTCTGAGTACATACTCGCTGCGAGTATGTAATGCAGCCGCCCCCTAACCCCTTCATCGGCTCCAGCTCTCTGTATACATTACCTGTCTCCCGCACGAGGTCCCGGTTTTCTCCTCTGCCGCCCAGCCAATCAGTGTGTTGCCCAGCTGCAGACACTGATTGGCTGGGCGGCAGAGCAGGACACCGGCCCCGTGCAGGATAGAGGTAATGTATACAGAGAGCTGGAGCCGGGCGGGAGCGGATGAAGTGGTTAAGGGGACGGCTGCATTACATACTCGCAGCGGTCTTTCATACCGTTGCTAGTATATAATCAGAGGGACCTGCCAGGACCTCAGCTCGTAGCGGACCTAGTAGCGTAGATTTCCCCTGCGAGTCGTTAGGTATAAAGGTACCCTTAAGATTTTGAAGGGGTTATTCAGCGCTACAAAAACATGGCCATGTACCACCAGGTACATCCTCTTTAACCTGAACCCACTGTTCAAACGGCGCCGGCACGGGGAAGCCGATGCCGCGGTCCGTTTTTCGGACCGAAACTCGGTTCCCGTGCACGGCGCCCTTCTATGCACTGGAACCGGCCGGTCCACCCACAGTGGGAGAGAATTCCCTCCCCTGTATGACGCGGCTCCATTCATTCTAAGGGTCCTATTTCACGGGCCGAGGTGGGCCCCATCAACGATGTAAACGAGCGCCCATCTGCTAGATCGCCACTCGTTTACTGGGCCTATTCCACGGCCCGATGATCGTTGAGCGTTACCGATGTCCTTGCAGCCCTTGCAGCATACATTACCTGTCAGGTCTTCTGCTCAGCTCCGTCCTCCTCCCCGGGTCCGACGCGCTCTATCTTCAGAATGGCCTGTCAGCTGACAGGCCGCTCAGCCAATCACAGGCCGCGGGGGTCCCGGCCTGTGATTGGCTGAGCGCTCCGTCAGCTGAAAGGCCATTTTGAAGATAGAGCGCGCCGGACCCGGGGAGGAAGACAGAGCGAAGCAGAAGACCTGACAGGTAATGTATGCTGCTGCTGCTGCTTCTCAAATCGTCTGCCCGCCGCGCACCGCTATTCAACCGTAGCGATGCGCGGTGGGGGAACGATGATTTTAGGTCTGGCCCTAAATGAACAATCAGCCGATGACACGATCATCGGCTGATCGTTCTCTCTATTTCAAAGAGCGATAATTGGCCGAATCTGGCCAAATGGGGCCGATTATCGTTACTGTGGAATAGGGCCCTTAGGGAGCTGCGTCATACAGGGGAGGGAATTCCCTCCCACTGGGGGCGGCCCGGCCGGCCTCCAGTGCTTCAGCACCTGCCGGTTCCGGTGCATAGAACGGCGCCGTGCACGGGAACCGGGCCTCGGTCCGAAAAACGGACTGCAGCACCGGCTTCCCTGTGCCGGCGCCGTTCGATCAGTGGGTTCAGGTTAAAGAGGATGTACCTGGTGGTACATCCTCTTTAAGCTCCATTCACTTCAATGGAACTGAGTAAGGGTCCATTTACACAGAAAGATTATCTGCCAAAGATTTAAAGCCAAAGCCAGGAATGGATTTTAAAGGAGGAGAAATCTCAGGCTTTCCTTTATGACCTGATGTCTGTTTATAGTCTGTTTCTGGCTTTGGCTTCAAATCTTTGGCAGATAATCTTTCAGATAATCTTTCTGTGTAAATGGACCCTAACAAAACTGGAGAGAAGAGTGGTGTTGTCTCTGCAAGAAAGTAGCCATGTTTTTGTAGCACTGGATAACCCCTTTAACATCAATAGACCAACACGGGGATGTCGATGCCACAGTCATTTTTTTGAACCGTGGCTCCTTTCTCATGCGCGGCACCAGTCTATTATCAAGTACGTCCTGGCTTGAAGCACTGGAGACGGGCCAGCCCGCCCCCTAGTGGGAGGAAACTCTCTCCCTTCTGTGACACAACTCCGTTAGAACCAATGGAGCTGCATTACAGAGTGGAGGGGGTTTCGTCACACTGGGTGGGGGGCGGCGGGCCTGCCAGTGCTTCATGCCGGGCCCGTGCTCGGGAATAGACCGGTGCCGTGCATGGGAACCAGGCCACGGTTCAAGAAGAGGACCGCGGCAACAGCATCCCTGTGACGGCACTGGTCTATTGATGATAAAGAGGAACTCCAGGTAGAGGTTAAAAAAAATGAAACTTCTGCAGAAGTATATAGCATTACTTACCTATCTATTCCATTTTTGAAAGTACCAAAAAATCCATTTGTTTTGGGCGGTTTTGTTCTGTTTTGTGTTTCTGTACTTTCTGGTTTATCAGTTGTACACAGTACTACAGGTTCCAGAATGCATTGCTTTCCCTCAGCTGTTTATCACAGTCCCCCACCCTGCACATTCCCCGCCCAAAGCTGTTGCAGAACATCTAGGCTGTGTTCACACATTGTAGTTTCATTGTGTTACAGAATTTTTTGCAGTAATTTGATTTCATTGTGGTCCCACCCACCCACACAGCACGCTCTATTCTCTACCTGTAACACCGCACAGCGCACTGTATTCCCTAGCTATAACACCACACAGCACGCTGTATTCTCTACCTGTAACACCCCACAGCACGCTGTATTCTCTACCTGTAACACCACACAGCACGCTGTATTCTCTACCTATAACACCACACAGCACGCTGTATTCTCTACCTGTAACACCACACAGCACAGTATATTCTCTACCTGTAACACCACACAGCACGCTGTATTCTCTACCTGTAACGCTGATATTGGAATAAAGTAAAGAACTTTTTGAATTTTTTTTTCTTTTCATTTCCACGCACATATTATGATCAAGCATCTGTTATCCTTGAAGTTGAGCCCCACAATAAGGCTCTGATCCTCTCTGCCGTTTAGCATCATTTACTTGTGTTACTGCATCATTTTTGTGAATACGCTGTAGTACTGCAATGACACTTTAACATGTGTGAACACAGCCCTAATTTCACTGCACACTTCTGCACAATTAGAGAAATAAGTGCAGCAGTTGCTTCTGCCGGTCAGAGATGGTGACTCTTTTAGGGGATTGGGGGATCCAGCCAAGCCTCCTGGGACATCACGCCCTGCCCCCTGTCTGCATCATCAGCCTGATCTTAGCAAACACACACAATGTGAGACAGAGGCATGGACGATTTGTCTCCTAAGGTGGGATAGCAGTGGGAGCAGGAGACAATGTAGATTTGCACAGATGCCATTTTTCTTCACTTCCTGGATTTCTATCAGCTACCAGTGTGGCAGAACCGCACAGGTACGGTAATACATTGTATAGATACATCTATATAACTTTTAATGTACTTTTAATAGAAAACAAGTTTTTCTTATCCGGAGAAAGTTGAGAGTAGTCATATGTATCTATCTGCACCATCTCTCTCTCTCTCTCTCTCTCTCTCTCTCTATATATATATATATATATATATATATATATATATATATATATACAGTAATACCTCGGTTTTCGAACGCTTTGGAACTCGAACTGCTTGGTATTCGAATGAAAATTTACCCAAAAGTAGTGTTTGGAATTCGAACTTTGCTCGGTTTTCGAACGTTTTTGCGAGCGTGGATGGTGGGTTGTACCTGGCGACTTAAGCAGTGGTGAGGCTTCACATACAGTACAGTGCTGTATAAGACTGCTGGAGTGCATATACAGTGCAGTAGTAGTACAGGCAGTGCACCACCATCTCCCATACATTACAGTGCTTGGATGGGGGGGACACTATACAGTAAAGGATGGGTGAGGAGTTGGTGACTAATGTACTATAATTGCTGGTTCTGATGAACATTTCTTATGTTTAATGTCCTGTACAGTATAGTGCTGTTCTGTACTGTATTGATTATACTGAGCACTTATCAGTGTAATAAATGATTATTGTAGGTAATTATTGGTGGCTGCTGGAAACAATTAATCACATTTACATTATTTCCTATGGGAAGACACTGCTTGGTTTTCAAACTGCTCGATTCTCAAACTGCCTTCCGGAACCAATTAAGTTCGAGAACCGAGGTACCACTGTATATATATATATATATATATATATATATATATATGTCTCATGGCTTGTATATATGCCAGTGACTAGGGATGGTCCAAACCTGGTTCGGGTCAGGTTCGTACGGACCCGAACCCTCAGAAATGATTCCCGCTTTCTGCCCGCTCCGTGGAGAGGGTGGATACAGCGGGAGGACCGCCTGGAAAACTGGGATACAGCCATAGCCATAGGCTGTATCCCAGTTTTCCACGCGGTCCTCCCGCTGTATCCACCCGCTGCACAGAGCCGGCAGACAGCGGGAATCTAATGCCGAGCGTTCGGACCATCCCTATCAGTGACTCTTAAATGCAGAGGTGATTTGTTTTCTGTGCACACCAGACTTCCTGTCAGTGAGGAGTGGAAAGAAGCCATCTACTTGCTGCTTACGTGATTCACACATACATAGTCAAAGCCATCAGGACTGGGCGGATCCAATACAATAAACGATCATAAACTAGATTAACCTGAAATTGTTCACCATATTACAGAGAGTGATCACTGTTATGCTGCGTTTACACGGAGCGATAATTCACCCAATCAAACGATTAACGATTTCAAAATAACTATGTGTTTTTTTTAAAGGATCAGCATTTAGACGGAATGATATATCATTTGAAAAAATCGTTATTGCGATCAATTTAAGATCGCTACAGCCCATCTCACAGCAAGGGTGAATCTGTGAAAGACTGTTTACACAAAGCGATTTGCGATTTTTTAGCGAACAACCAATGACGATTTGAAAAAATGTTGAAAGATCACAATGAACGATTTCTCGATCGTTGCTTAATCATTCGATGTTTACAGGAGCTGATTATCGCTCAAATGCGATCGTTATCGCAAAAATTCGAGCGATAATCGTTCTGTGTAAATGCACCATTAGTTACAATAATCACTATAACTATTTACGCCACCTGATGCCAGCAAATGAAGGAACAATGTGAAATTATGGGCCTTTTACACGGATTTGGTTTTTATGCCGATCAGCGTTTAGACGGAGAGATAAATCGTTCGAAAAGATTGTTTTTAGACTGTTTAGACAAAGCGATCTGCAAATTTTTACTTGATTGTTAGATGTTGTTTACACGAGTAGATAATCGCTCAAATGCGATCGTTATTGTGCAGATTTGAACGATAAGCGCTCCGTCTAAACGGACCATTACAATGAATGATTGGTAAATGATTAGCGAACAAATGCGGAATTACAGCGAATGATTAACAATGATTTTAGTGTCAGCACCAAACGAATGATGAATGATTTCTCGTTGGTCGTTTGATCATTACCTACATTTAGGGTCCATTTACACAGAAAGATTTGAAGCCAAAGCCAGAAACAGACTATAAACAGAGAACAGGTCATAAAGGAAAGCCTGAGATTTCTCCTCTTTTCAAATCCATTTCTGGCTTTTGCTTCTAATCTTTGGCAGACAATCTTTCTGTGTAAATTGACCCTTAGGCTTTCCTTTATGACCTGATCTCTGTTTATGGTCTGTTTCTGGCTTTGGCTTCAAATCTTTAATCTGTCAGATAATTTTTCTGTGTAAGTGGACCCTTACTCGAAATGATTATCGTTTAAATTTGAAGGATATAACGATAATTCGCACAATAATCGTCCTGTGTAAGGGCCAGTTCACACTAAGCAAGATCGTCGGAATTCCGCGACGGAGATTTCCGCCGCGGAATCCCGCCGTGTTCAGTGTGCTGCTGTAAGTGAATGAGAGGCCGCGCGCTCGTCCGCTCCCTCTCTGCTCCGCTCGAAGAACTAACATGTTAGTTCTCTGAGCGGAGAGCGGCGGCAGCGGTCGAGCGCACTCCCTCTCATTCACTTACAGCAGCACACTGAGCATGGCGGGATTCCGCGGCGGAGATTTCCGACGATCTTGCTCAGAGTGAACTGGCCCTAAGGCTGCATTCACATGTGCGCAATTTTGCAGACCTTATGGATGGGGAAGGCACATAAGGGATTGGTTCCCTACCCGGCATGATGTATCAATGCCATGCTGACACTGGGGAAACTGCTTGAATCTGAGCGGCACTGTAATGACACAGCCATGCAGCTCTGTCATTAAATCATGCTGGACAATCAATCCAATCAATTCATTATATACCTTCACCGTCCATAAGGTCTGCAAAATTGCGGACGTGTGAATGCAGCCTAATAGGGCTCCAAAGGAGTTTGGAAAAAAGAATTGACAAATTTATTGCAGATGAAAAGAACAGTTCTGTATATGTGAATGTGGTTGTATCTGCAGCATGAGCCTCAAAGCAATTTCCAGGATCCACAGAAGTACAATCATAGTACACCCACTCACCTTGTTGTGAACAAGGCGTGAGAGACGCCGAAACGCGTCAACAATCGCATGTTTGTTTCCTGTTATGTGAAGTTTTGCTAATAAAGAAGGACGTTATTTTTATCCGCATACACTGGTGCTGGACTTCCTTTTCTGCATGTATTGCCCTGGCTCCGGGCTTTACCGTGCACCGTGAGTGGATACAGCAGGTGAGCTGACCTCAACTAGAACTTGCCATTTACACCCACTCATTGGCAACAAACAAAAAAAAATAATGCACCAAGAATTAAGCAAATAAAATTTCTATGTGTAGATATAATATATGTGACAATAAGGATGATATATGTAGGTTAAGTTTATATGGGAAACTATTCATTTCAATGGTGGGTAATTTCTGAAAAGACCATTGTGCCTCTTCCAGCCCAGCGATGCAGCCTCAGTTATAGCCTGTCAATGGGCAAAATGTCTTTGGGCGCATGTCAGGCAATCTTTCACCTAGAGGTACACAGACCAAAATAATCCTTTGAGGGTTTTTTAGGTAAGCACTTTTACAGCTTCAGCCTTAGTGTCAGCAGTTTGGAAATGTAGTTGAATTTGACATATTCACTTTAAGGCCATGTTCACATGGCGTAAGACACCGGCTGTTCTGTGACCCAGCCGGGTGATCTTTATTTCTGATGAATTAGTATGCGGTCACACGCTCCATTGTGTGAACTGACATGTCGGTGCGGCCGCTATTCAATTAATAGTGGCTGCACAAAACTGACATGTCAGTTTTTCGTGCGTCTGGTTAGAATTCTGCCGGAGCGTTTTCCATGTGTATACGCTCTGGTCGGGATTCCATTTATGCCCAGAGAACGTATGTACTGTATAATTTTATTTATACACAACATACGTTGTGTGAACATGGCCTAAGGGCGCGTTCAGCCTACGGAAATCTGAGCGGAGAACATCCCGTGGATTCCGACGCTTGCCCCAGCGCCTCCCATAGTCTCTATTTTATGGTCAGACAGATTCCACCGTCCGCCCGAAGAATTGACATGTCCAATGTTTGGGCAGAGGTGGAATCCGCCTGACCATAGAATGGAGTCTATAGGACAGGCAGAGATGCGAGCGACGGAATCTGCTGGAACTAGAGCAAATGTACCAGGTACATTACTTTGAGTTTTTTACCTTAACGAATCAGCACAGGGATGCCGGTGGCGCGGCCCTTATTTTGAACCGCCACCCAGTTTCCGTACACTACCCACTCTATTCCCGGTCACCGGCCCGGCATGGGGCACTAGAGGTGGGCCCACAGGCCCCAAGTGTGACGAAACCCCCCTCCCCTCTGTGACGTGGAGCTGGGTCACAGAGGGAAGAGGTGATCGTCAAACTGGGTAACAGACGGGCCGCCTCCTGCGCTTTAGGCTAAGCCTGTGACTGAGAATAGACCAGCGCTGTGCGCAATAGCCAGGCCGTAGTTAAAAAAAAAGGACTGTGCCACCGACATCCTCGCTTTAAGGGGCCCATCTGAAGGGGAGGCACTAATATTTGGGTTAGAAAACTGTCTGGCAAGTAAAGTGATTTAAAGGTGGAAGATTAGTGGGGAAAGAGGGCACGGGCACCCTTTAAGGGCCCTATTCTCCAGACAGGTATGTGGCCACCACTTGCTCCTGGTGGCCCCTTTCACCAGAATATGATCTAATAGCGACTATGGGGGAGACTCATCAAATATGGTGTAAAGTGAAACTGGCTCAGTTGCCCCCGGCAACCAATCAGATTCCACCTTTCATTCCTCACAGACTCTTTGGAAAATAAAAGGTGGAATCTGATTGGTTGCTAGGGGCAACTGAGCCAGTTTCACTTTACACCCTGTTTGATAAATCTCCCTCTATATTCAGCACAGATGTCAAGCTCAGGCCCTCCAGCTGTTACAAAACTACAATTCCCATCATGCCATGCTATGTAAAGCTTTAGCTTTGGCTGTCCTGCCATGATGGGAATTGTAGTTTTGTAACAGCTGGAGGGCCTGAGTTTGACACCCCTGGATGTATATTTTATTGAAATACACCCGCCTACAGTACGCCATGGTATAGGTTGGCACATCTTACAGGTATGCCAGTTGTGTGGGCAAAACCTGAAGTGAATGAGGTAAAAAGTACCAAACCCCCCCAGTGCCAGTCTGTGAGTAGGGATCAGTGAGGTCAGTGTTATAACTATAGAGGGAGGTCACGTGCTGCATATTACTAGCAGCCGGCTAGTTTCCTCCCCCTATAGCCCCGCCCCCTGACTCCCGAGAGCCTCTTCGCCTGTCATCTCTCCGCGCACACAGGAACCTCACATCTGCGCGCTTGTTTCCGGCCGGTCGCAGTGCCGGGTTGCACAGCTCTGTATCCGTGTGAGCTGAGGTTACTGGAGTCAGAGCCGGGGAGAAATCTGGAGGCAGGCGGCATGAATGCGGCGGCGTGCAGTGCGCTTCTCCGGGTGTGCCGGCAGGGGAGCCGGGCCTGGTGGGTTACCTTCTCGGAGCTGTGTACGGGGCTGGCTGACACCGCCATGATGTTATATACATAGAGCAGCGCATGTACACAGCATTCTATGGCGTTCTGTATAGGAGACCATACATAGCTGGGGACACAGCTCCGGTCCTTTGCTGTTCTATAGGATTGAGGTGTGGGCTTAAAGGGGTATTACACTGGTTCTTTCTGGGCCTTAAAGGGGTACTCTCACCTCAACAAACATAGTTATAATCCTCAACTTGAAGTTTCACTGGCAGTATAAGAAAAACTTTTGACGTGTCAAAAGTTTTGATCGGTCCAGATCAGACCCAAACTGATCATGAGAACGAGCGGGGAGAAGACTGCGCTGTGTTGGTGAAACCATTCGGGCCCCATTGACTTACATAGACTAACTCGACTGATCACGTGACTCCTGTATCTGTATCGGTCTGGACACTCAGACCCAGACCGATCAAAACTATAGTTTTGTTTTTTTTTAGAGATCAGTGACCCTTTAAATACTTTTGCAAATACAGTCATGTAGCAAACTTGTCTCCTTCCCCTGAAATGCTGCTCTTTTCCTCCCATTGTTGACAGCTCGTTGTCTAGGTTACCAACCACCACTCTGCTCTTAAAGCAGAGGCCTGGCTGGTGTATATATAGCTGTAATGTAGATATAGTGTGTGTGTGTATCTATACACTGTATAATATAAATATGTATACTTTATATATACACCAGCCAAACACTGCTTTTAGAGTAGAGTGGTGATTGGTAACCTAGACAACGAGCTGTCATCAATAAAAGGGAAAGTGCAGCATATCAGGAGAAGGAGACCAGTTTGCTAATTGAATCTATTTGCACAAAATTTTTGGACGTCCCCTACGAGTATGACTATATTAGTTAGGAGGGAATACCCCCTCTTGATCAGCCCAGATATCTGTAAGGAATAAGGACTTGAGTGTTGATGTGTTTTCCAGCATCCTATTTTTGGATTAGAATATATGAAGTTATTCACGTCATCAGTTGCAAGGTTTAGGGGGGGTCTGAGTGCCAGCACACTTGCTGATCCACAGTATTACAGTAGGTTATGGCGCTTGTGCTGTAGCCTCTTACTGTCATTATGAGGAGTGAGATAAATAAAAGGTTTATAACTCTGAAAATGATCTCTGAAAACTTTTTTTCTGCAGTCCGCCTTGGATATGGAGACGTGAAAGTCATTGGCAAACTTCTCTCCTCGGCCTTCGTTCAGTACTTCCTATGAGGTAAGAGAATAACCAAGCCTGGTTTATTGGACAGCGGCTCTGTTCACGTTGGGATCTTTCAGGTTACTGTAGCATGAGCAGGCAGAATAGCAAAACCTGAAAATCCGTGTTGTATTTGCTATTTTTTATTCATATTAAGTTTCCTCTTTAAACCACCTTTAGAGCTGAACCAAAGAAGAAGAAGAAAGTAGATCCGAAGAGGGAACAAATAGCAAAGGAGCGCTTAAGGAAGAAGCTTAAGAGACTGGAGCGTATTCCACCTGAATTTATACCTATTGAAGACTTTACACCATCTGCAAAATTCTTGGATGAAAGCAGGTAAATTGATAAAAGGGGTTTAGAAGTTAATGGAATGCATTAATACATTGTGTTTTTACCTTTTATTTTTCAGTTAGCGAACATAGTCTTAGGGTCCTTTTACACAGCCCGACATGGGGCGGTGCAAGGATGCAAATGGGCGCCGATCAGCAAGATCAGCGCTTGTTTGCAGTGCCTTTACACAGCACAATTAATCAAGCAGTCGGCCCACATGAACGATCCTCATATCATTCAAGCAGCCATGGAAGCTGACAGTACAGAAATGTATGTATATAGGATATGCATATATCCATGCTGTCAGTTTCCAGTTCACCAAAGTAGTGTATACTTACCATCAGCGCTGCTTTTAATCCGGCATTGTTAGTTTCCGCCCTGCCGCTGCTTTAACTATAGGCCACTCCTCTAGAAGAAATTATAGCCGAAGGAGGTGATAGATGTGTTAAAGGCGTAATAATATATTTCTTTGAGCTCTGATGTCTTCACTGGGGCGGAGATGCGCAGTCCAATTTCCACTACCTGTTTCCTTTACTGCGCATCGCCAGTCCAGCGAAGACCTTGGAGCTCGGAGAAATACAGGGGCGGTCCCTCAGTGACCCTGCAGGTCCTGCACTGTGATCATGCTCAGTGAGGTGTGATTACAGATGATACCTTCCCGCTGGCCCTGACTAGTTTGGAAGAATGTATTATACTCAGCCCACAGGTACAATACTCTTTTTAGAAAACACTGGGTGTCATGCACTCCAAATATAGTGGCCACTATATTTTAAGTGAATGACACCCAGTGCATAATATTCAGCACAGTTCTCCAGTCTGAGCTTAGTATATTCTATTATAGATATTGTAAGGAGGATCATATCCCCTATGATAGTGTAGGTACCTCTTTAGGTGTTCAGATTTACATGTGGTATTAAAAACTCTGTGCAGCCTGGTATATATAATCTCAGAGTTTTGGGGGTACATTTCGTATGCTGCACCAATGGGGTGCACACAGCACTTACACAAAGAGTGACAGAATATGGAGCTATTGTGAATCTGATTTATGAAAATGATTTTATTTGTAGAATTAGGAAACTACCACAGCTTTCTGAAGAAGAAAAAGAAAGACGGGCATTACTTATTAAAAAATGGTCTTGGAGTAAGCAGCAAGAACATGATGCAGAACACGGGGGAATTGCATCCCTATTGGAATCGCAAAGAAAAGCTCTGGAAGAATTGCGTCTAGAGTCAGAGGAGCTCTACAATGCCGCTATCCGTTGTGACACAGGATTGTTACCTTTGGAAAATGCTGGACCATGTAACACTCCCCCTATTTCCAAATACAATCCTCCAGATGGGAAGTACAATGACATAACCAAAGTGTACACCCAACAATAAGGGGACAAGTCTGACTCTGATCTGGAACGTTGGCACTTCTAAGTTTGAAGAAAGCAACAATGGACTTGACTTTTGTTCTGTGTTTTTTTTTTTTTTATGTAAAAAAGTACTTAATAGTTACACAAATAAAATCTGCCTAAGTTACTGTTATGATAAGGAATGTAATAAAATGTTTTAATCTGTATAAAATTGAACCTACACAGCATTAAAATGTTAAGTACTTTTCCAAGGACACATGTCTGGTTAGGGCCTGGTTCATGCAAGAAAAAATAATAATATATAGTAATAGAGTATAGAGATGACCACAACGCGAGCGTGCTCTAGTCCAGTCTGGAGTTGGATGCAGCCATAGGGAGCCTTGGAAAACATGGATACAGCCATAGGCCATAGTCTATATTGTTTTTTTTCCTTGACTCCCTAGGGCTGCATCCAACTTCTTCAGCCACCAGTATGCAATTGTCAAACGATCAGGTTCGAGTTGTGTTAATCTCTAATAGTTCTATGAAATTGCAAAAAGAATGCATTGGATGTTCCGGTCTAAGTTGATAAATGATGCACAGAATGCGGCACTGTGATACCCTATAACTATTGGAGACAACTGTATGAAAACTAGCTCAAGGGCCTTCCAACCAATCAGAAAAGTTCTTGGAAATATGAACATTATATACACCTTCTCCACTTTCTGTCTGCACTTATTCTATTTGGGGATTTAGTTTCTTTCCTCAGTATATTGTAGACCTTTCTTTACTGTACACAAGATAATATTTTTATTTGTTGTCTTGGAACATTACTTTATGTGCAAGTTGTGGGTTTAGATAAGTATTTGTTCCTTTAACAAAAACATTTAGCGACTATTTACAAAAAGCTACAAAACTATGTGAAAATTTAGAAAAATAAGCATTTTGGGAAATTTTAAATTCTCTACTTATAACAAAGGTAGTCATGCTACTTAAAGAGGACCTGTCACCCCCCATGCCGGGGTGACAGGCTCCCGACCCCCTTTTAGATCCCCCTATACTTACGTGATCCCGCCGGGTCCCGGAGATTTCAGCGCCCGAAGCCCAACGCGCGTGCTGAGAGATGAGTCCGATGCCCATAGAAAATGATGGAGCATCAGACTCCCCATTCATTCTCTATGGGCGCCTGACTCTGCTGTCAGCGCGTGCGCCGGGCTTCGGGAGCTGATATCTCTGGGATCCAGCCGGTTTAGGAAGCGGGACCCGGTGGGATCACGTAAGTATAGGGGGATCTAACAGGGGGTCGGGAGCCTGTCACCCTGTCACGGGGGGTGACAGGTGTCCTTTAAATTTTTTACATTTAAAGGGTAACTGTCAGCTGGTTAGATGAATGTAACCTACTGATAGCTCCCTATATGGCATGGGGTGCTGAGGAGGAAGGTATGTGTCTTGCTGTCGCCCTTGGTGCCACTCCTATGCACTTTGTCTTTTACTCCTCGGTTCAGTAAGACCATTAAGAGCACTGCCCCGCCTCCATAGCAACGATCCGCCGCCGGATTGGCGCGGTAGGTGCAGAGCAGTGCTCCTAACAGTGTTACAGGACTATGGAGTATATGACTAAGTGCACGCCAACAACGCTGAGGAGGAAGGTAAGAGACATACTTTTATCTTCACCATCTCCTGCTCAAGAGGGACATATCAGCAGAATAGATTTGTTGATAGTTCCCCTTTAAGGGTGCGTTCACACGTAACAGATCCGCAGCGGATTTCTTGCTGCAAATTCGCAGTGAGATCCGCTGCGGATCCGTGCCCTGTATGCCCTGTGGGCATGTACATCTTGCTGCGAGTTTGTCCGCAGCCCGCCCCGTTAACCTCCAGCCGCCGGAGCCTATACTGCACCTGGTCCCCACTCCGGCTTGCTTCGGGGGTTCCCGGCATGTCCTGCTTCGCCAATCAGTGCGCTGCCCCGCTGCAGCACACTGATTGACTGAGCGGGACGTGAAGACACCGGGAGCCCCGAAGCAAGCCGGAGCGGGGAGCAGGTGATGTATAGGCTCCGGCGGCTGGGGGTTAACGGGGCGGGCTGCGGACAAACTCACAGCATGATGTCCATCCTGCTGTGGGTTTGTCTGCCCATAGGGCGTACAGGGCAGGGATCTGCAGAGGATTTGTTACGTGTGAACGCACCCTAAAGCTATGTTTGCACATGGTATTTCCATCAGTCTTTTTTTAACCAAAACCCGGAATGGCTTCAAAAAACAAACTGTCTAATCTTTCCACTATAATTTTGTCCTGTTAGTTTTTTGGTTGGGGGAAAAAAAAACAGATCAAAAGACTGACTTTGGCCATGCAATTTTAATAAAAATTTCCAACATCAATTTTTTAAGGGACCTGTTCATTTTGGAATTGGATTCAACAGTGCCTTTACACAGATTAATCTGACACATTATTGAAGCCAAAGCCAGGAACAGACTATAAACAGAGAACAGATCATAAAGGAAAGACTGAGATTTCTCCTTTTTAAATCCATTTCTGGCTTTGGCTTCAAAAATCTGTCAGCTAAATCTGTGTGTGTAAATGCAGCCTAAGAGGCCTGTATGCTAGTAACTGCCATAAGCCACCCCATTTTTGCACCTCTCGAGGAATGCACAGCAGGGTTTGGGAATTTTGTTAACCCTTAAAGTGGTTCACAAGAATTAAAGCAAAGTGAGGGTGTAGTTCTAAAATTTTAATTTTCTGACAAAAGTTCAAATTGCTTTCACTGCACCATCTTCGTTACGTCACTTCCGGCGGCAGGCCTCCTCCGCCGGATGTAGACGCCACTGTGGCACACGTCACTTCCGGTATGCCGTGATTGAAGCAGCCTGGCACTATATAGAGGCTGCAAGGGGGACAGCAGACAGGTCTTTCCCTAGGTTAGATCTCGTGCTGTTAGTGTATCTGACGCCTGTGCACCTACACCTCTGTTCTGGATTGCATACTAATGTTAGTAGGTTCATTGCTGCCATCTAGTGGCAGAATTTATTTATGAAGTTTTTTCCTATAGAATAGGTCTATTGGGAATTGATAAGGAATTTTTATTTCAGATGTCTGAAATGGAGACCAGCCCTTCTGCTAAGAGGCCTGGGAAAAGAAAGCATTTCACCTGTGCTGATTGTGAGTCTCCTCTTCCAGACGGCTATGAATACTGTATGAAGATCTGCTGATACAGATAAGATTAAATCCTTTATTCCTTATACATATTCATGTAGGACTATGTATAACAGTGCGATGTACATCCTGCTGGCCTAAACCCAACGAAGAGCCTGACGTTCAGGACGTAGTTATTTGGGTCAAGGATTATGTTAAAAAAACCCTTGCGGCGAAAGATACTTGCCCTGTTTGTCCTAAGAAAAAGAGTAAACAGAGTATTTCTTCCTCTACTTCTCAGTCTGTAAGTATATTTTTTAATGGCTGAGAACGCACTGGTATTCAGTTGCCTAAGGTGTATATTCTGTATTCTACCCTAGGGGTCTGAATTGAAGATAATAGATGAGGTTAAAACATCCTCCTCTTCTGAATCATCTTCCACATCAGAAGATGAAAAAGAATTATTCAAGGGGTACTTCAATGAGGACTGGATTTACAAGCTTCGTAAAGCTGTTCAGGCAGAGATCCACCCGGAGGAATTAGAAGAAGGCACGTCCTCCACTAAAAAGCCAAGGGTTTTTCATGTAGGAGAGACTTCCATGGCAATGTTACAAACTGAGTGGAAGAAGCCGGAAAAAGCTCTGGTTCTGAGCAAGAGGTTCAAGACTTTATATGTTCTCAATGAAGAACAATGTAAGGAATGGATTGAACCTCCTAAAGTGGACATGGCCATAGCCAAATTGTCCAAGTGCACGGTTTTACCAGCAGAGGATGGGTCAAACATGAAAGACCCTATGGACAGAAGAGTCGAAGTAGCCCTTAAAAGATCCTATACTGCGGCTGCTGCCCAAAGGGCGGTTTCTATATTTTCTTTTAAGATCTCTAGAAGCCTCAGAAGATGGCTGGCCAAGGTCCAAGAGAACCTGGAGTCTGGAGTGAGCAGGGACAAGGTCCTTCGCTCCTTCAAAAAGGTAAATATGGCTATAGATTTTCTCTGTAATGCAGCATCCCAGGGGACTAGACTAGCGTCCAAAACTATGGCCCTCTCCACTGCGGGTAGAAGGGCATTATGGTTGAAACCCTGGGTTGGGGACGCAAACTCAAAATTCCAGTTGTGCAATATGGAGTTCCAACCGGGAAGACTGTTTGGAGCTGAGCTGGAAAAACTGATGGAGGAGATGTCAGATAAAAAGGGAATCGTTGCCACTTTCCATAGATCACGTGAGTCCTTTCGGGGAGCAAGGTCGCTTCAGCGTGGAAGAGGCAGATATCAATACAGAGGGAGAGAAAGAAATTATGCCAGAAGAGGATCCGGCAAACAACAGAATAAGGATAATAAAAAACCCGACTTCTGACGCCAGAGGTATCCCAGTAGGAGGGCGGCTAACCCTGATTCTCTAGTACTATTAGCCTGGAATTGAAGACAAGAGGATCTGGATGCAACACATGTCCTGTCAACTCAAACAAGACAGTCCCTAATGTGGTGGAGGCAGGTAAAACATGAAGCTTTGATTTCAGGGCCACATTGGGTGACCATTACGACGGATGCTTCAGGCACAGGAAGGGGTGCCCATCTTTTAGACAACACAGTTTTAGGAATCTGGAGCCCACAGGAATCTATCCTTCCCTCCAACTTAAGGGAACTCAGAGCAATTTATCTTGCTCTTCTTCATTTCACTCCTGTTATAGTACACAGAGCGTTCAGAATCAGGACAGACAACATAGCCTGTGTAGCCTACCTGTACAAGCAAGGAGGTACCAGATCTCCTTTACTTCTCAAGGAGGTGGAGAAGATCTTCAGATGGGCAGAAACCAGGGTGATCAGGTTATCTGCAATTCATATCAGAGGCATACACAATACTCTAGCGGATCGACTGAGTCAAGGTCTTACAGTCCCAGGAGAATGGTCACTTTGGAGGAAGGTGTTCATTTAGCTAACACACAGATGGGGATTCCCTCAAATAGATCTCATGGCATCAGCAGACAATGCCAAACTGACGCAGTTTTGTTCCCTGTATACGTCGGACAACCCGACCGTGGTGGATGCGATGACAATCTTCCCTCCTATCTCCATGATTCCCAGAGTTCTGACGAAGATCAGAATGGATCAGGCGTCAGTGATCATGATAAGACCTTTCTGGCTGAAAAGGTCATGGTTCACCCTGCTCATAAACATGAGCAGAGGGAACCTTTTAAAACTTCCTCTCTATCCAGATCTAATATCCCAGGGACAACTTCTATGCAGGGACCTAGCCAGCCTCAGCTTGACAGCTTGGAGGCTAGAGGGCTCATATTAGAGTCTGGTCTTTCCGAGAAGGTTTTGCATACTCTTTCTCATGCACGGAGTTATGTCACAAATAAATCCTATTTGCGAATATGGAGGATATTCCAGGCTTGGTGTTCTACTAAAGAAATTGATTCATCTAAACCCTCTACTCCACAGATACTGGATTTTATTCAAAAAGGGTTTGATAGGGGTCTCAAGCCTGGATCCATTAAGGTACAGATAGCAACCCTTTCGGCGCATCTAAACTTACGTCTGTTCCAGAGTATGGAAATCAAGAATTTTGTCAAGGCTGTAACCAGACTAAGACCTAACTTGGTAAGGCAAGTGGACACTTGGGACTTGTCCTTGGTGTTAAGACGCCTATGCCTTTCTCTATTTCAACCCCTGGAAGAAACAGACTACAAATTCCTCTAATTTAAGGTGGCCTTTTTTTTATTGGCAATCACGTCTGCCAAGAGAGTTGGAGAAGTACAAGCACTTGGCTCCATTCCTCCTTATGTCATATTTTCACAAGATAAGGTCATTCTGCGGTTCCTTCCAGGTTTTCTTCCGAAAGTGGCATCCTTTTCCAACATCAATCAGCCTGTGATACTACCTGTATTCTCTCCTACTGGATCATTTCAAGAAGAATTAGATCTTTCCCCGTTGGACGTGTCAAGATCTATCAAAATATATTTGGAGAGAGTACGCGCTTTCCGTAAGGAAGAAAAATTTTTTATCCTATTTGCAGGGCAAAACAAGGGGAAGAAAGCTTCAAAACCTTCCATATCTCGATGGATCTGTGACTCCATCGCCCTGTGTTATTCTACTGCCGACCTAGCTCCACCAAAATTCACTAGAACACATTCCACCAGGGCAGGAGCTTCAAGCTGGGCCGAGCTCTGTGCCTCTGTGCCACTGGAGGTTATATGCCAGGTGGCTACCTGGTCATCTCTTTAAACCTTTGTAAAACATTACAGGTTGGAGTCGATTTGTTCAGCAAGGACAACCTTTGCAAGATCTGTACTGTCTGCAGCTGTACTTAATAACCCACCCAATGAGGAGCATTTTTAGTCTCCCACCTACCGGTCAGACTTGCCAGTAAATATAGTGTCTTTTTGAGGGGGGTAGGTATGATCAGGTCTGGTATGGCTGTGACGCCTGGAGCTATTACCTACCTATTTCCTTCAGACAATATGCAGACGGCTCTAATCATTGAATCTATGTGGAAATTTATGTTTTAAGCAGTTAAAAACCATGAAAAACGCGATCCAGACAATGGTTCTACATGTATAAAAAAAGCATGTGGCCGAAACCACTCTCCCTCACGCTCCCCAAGATGGGGCGTCTTCAGGTTTAGTGCCTAGGGCAGCAGCAGCTGTTAATTTGGCCCTGGAGGTGGGGATCATAGGTATGGAAAGGGTTCATGGGTTTTAGACTGTGAGACAGGCTCTGATCTCTCGTCACTTTAGTGTGTAGCAGCTGATTGCCGGTCACATGATCCAAAAAAAGGGGGGGACTAACTGTTACCATTACCGGACTTTAATCTAAGTACCCAAAAAGTGATTTACTGGTACATGGCCTGAATGAGTGGACAGTAGGAACCAGTCAGTAACTGTGCGTTCTGGTGTGGAAAGTTACAGTACCTCTTTCCACACCAGTGTGTTCCAGTTCTTACCAGCGGCTTTATGTCCTGCAGGAAGTGGTGTATACTTTCCAGTCTGACACAGTGCTCTCTGCTGCCACCTCTGTCCATGTCAGGAACTGTCCAGAGCAGGAGAGGTTTTCTATGGGGATTTGCTACTGCTCTGGACAGTTCCTGACATGGACAGAGGTAGCAACGGAGAGCACTGTGTCAGACGGTAAACAATACACCACTTCCTACAGGACATACAGCAGCTGGTATATACTGGAAGACTTGAGATTTTTGAATAGAAGTAATTTACAAATCTGTATAACAGTTGATATGAAAACATTTTCCTCCTCCGGAGTACCCCTTTAATGTATCTATGAACAAACAGCAGTCTTAGTACAGAATTCAATATTTATCAGTGTGACTGTAGTCTGAATCCTTTGTTTCATCATCACTAACAGTTGTGTTCTGTCCCACATCTGCTCTGGATTCAGCTCTTAGGATCCAACCTGTCCCAGCACAGGATTTTCGATGAGGTCATTAGGAGTTTGTAAGGAAGCTTTGCTAAAAGGAAACAGGGACACAGAGGCAAGTTGGGGGTGCTGAGCAGGGGTCTAAAAAAAGAGGGCCTAAGACAGTAGTCTAGATGAGAGAGCGAGGACCATGAGAATGAATCAGGGACCTTGGAGTCTAATCCGGCTAATGTCTCCATTGTAAGCATACATTCTAAGCCAACATTCTAGGCTTTAGCTTCTGCTGCCCAAGCATGATGGGAATTGTAGTTTTGCAACAGCTGGAGGGCCGGAGGTTCCCCATCCCTGTTCTAAGCCTTCATTAGTGCTATGTCTGCGGCACAAGGAAAGTCTGATAGATTCATGACCCTGCCTCAGTGTCACACAGGGTCTCTATTGAATGGCTCCCGCACCTCCGCTTCCCTCGCTCAAAGAATTTACACTGTATCTCCACTCTACAGGTAGTTAGCCACCATACTGTATGTCTCACTGTTGTTAGGCTTCTATACTGTAAGTTTCCCTGTATTTAGGACTTCATACTTTATACCTCCCTCCTCCCTCTGTAGCTGTTTCCCCATGCTAAATCCCCTCTCTGGAGTAAGGGCCTATTCCACAGGAGCGATAATCGGCCGATTTTTGCTCTGTGGAATACAGAGAACGATCAGCCGATTATTGTGTCATCGGCTGATCGTTAATTTAGGTTCAGACCTTAAATCGTCATTCGCCACCAGCGCATCGCTACGGTTGAATAGCGGTGCGAGGCGGCGACCGACGATTTCAGCTGAACCATACATTACCTGTCCGGGCTGCAGGTCTTCTTCTCCCAATCCCGCGCGGCAGCATCGGCTTTGGAGCAGAGCTGTCTGAACGTACAGACCGCTCAGCCAATCACTGTCCGGAAACACCATGGCCAGTGATTGGCTGAGCGGTCTGTCAGTTCAGACAGTTCCGCTCCGAAGCCGATGCTGCCGCGCAGGACGGGAGAAGAAGACCTGCAGCCCGGACAGGTAATGTATGAAACAAGGACTGCAAGGACATTGGTAACAATGTCCCTGCAGCCCTTGTTTCACGATCATCGGGGCCGTGGAATAGGGCCCTAAGGCCCCCATAATATATACCTTCCCCTACCCCAATAGTGTTTACCTCCCTCCCCCGCTGTAATTGTCCCCCCTCCCCCATACTGTATACATCCCCCTCTGCAGGTTTTCCCCATACTGTATTCCTCCCTCCCCCTCTGTACCATGTACCTTCTGCCCCCCCCATATGTAATGTCCCCCCTACTATGCATCTTCTTACCCCTTCTGCCTCCCTTGCAGCTTGTGTTGAGCAGGTGGGGGTGGAGCATAACACGTCTGGCTCTGATTGGCTGATGCTCAGCCTGTAGGGCTTACTATTGGAGTAGGGCTTATATTTCAAGCCTACTCCAAAAAGCCACAAAATGAAGCTAGGCCTTATTTTCAGGGTAGGTCTTATTTTTGGAGAAACACAGTAGGAAATCAAAATCTTTATTTCTAGACACAGGTGTTTTCATAATAAAAAAATATCTTAGTCTTTATCTGCAGAGTTTTAAAACAGCAGGTGTATGTGTACATAACCCAAGTACAAATAAATTAGGGAGATGACATAGATGAAGGGTCGGAGGGGTGCGGGAGTATTTCTGCTCTCAGAAGTCTTCCTACTGAGGCTTCTCTCTGTCCAGAGGTAGATGCCAGTCTACAGGAGGTCCGGTTCTCATGGTCCACACTGGGTTGGGCGTCTGTCTCTCATTTTCCCTCGCTTTCTCGCTCTGTATTAGAGCCTCCTGGGAAGAAGAAGAGAGACATTTTTGATCAGACTATTGTTGGCCTGATAAAAAAAAGAAAATCTACAAATGTTAACTGAACAACAACATTTTAATTGCTCCTATCCTCAAATACAAGTACAGTGGTGCCTTGGATTACGAGCATAATTTGTTCCGGGACTGTGCTTGTAATCCAAATCCACTCTTAAACCAAAGCAAATTTTCCCATAAGAAATCATAGAAATGCAGACAATTGGTTCCACACCCCAAAATAATGATTTATTATTCTGAATAAAATGATTTATTATTCTGAATAAAATGTAAAACAAACATTCAGAAACAGCAGAATATTTGATATTATAAGTTACTGTACAGTAATGGAGAGGATGGGAAACACAAGGGCGGACAGAGACTGCAGGGAGCATGAAGGAATGAGCAGGGCAGATAGCAGTACTCTGTCCGGGGAGAGAGGGGTTACAGCTATGGAGAGATTACCTCCACAGTCCTGTCCCCTTATGCAAGCCCCAGCCTGAAGTGGATCTGCTATGATTTGGAATGTGAGGAAGACTTCCTGGGTCAGAGTACAGGGCTGTAGACCCCGCTATGCAGACTATGCCCCTCCTCCACTCCCCCTCCCACCCAGTACAGGGAGCTCTTACACCAAAGCAATGCTCTTACACCAAGTCACAATTTTGAAAAACTGTGAGCTCTTAAACCAAAACGCTCTTAAACCAAGTTACTCTTAAACCAAGGTACCACTGTATATATAATATAGGGGGAATATGTGGCTGCTGTTTATCTCCAGAGGAAAAGATCTAATCTGCTCCCAACATATTTCCAATAATTTCTTTTAATGTGAAGCACTTCATATGGCAACTGCTCGGCTCCTGTGCCCGTTTCATCAGAGGATGTACTGGCACGTACCATATACAGCACCACTAAAATGGAAGCGTCAGTACGTGATCCGGCGGGAAGGGGTTAAAGGCGTTTTCTGGGCAAAATGTACCGATGAGCTATCCACTGAACGGCAGGGTGGAGACACCCAAGCTGATCAGCTGTTCAGCACCCACACTACACAGTGAATGGACTTTGTCCGTTTATTGTGTAGCGGTTGTGATGTGTATCTGCAGCTCGGGTCCCATTCAAGTGAATAGGAGCTGAGTTGCAGCTATACATCACCACCACTACACAATGAACTGAGACTGTAAAGTAAAAACTACTATAAACTACTGTAAAGTAAAATTGTCTTAGTTGCCCCTCGCAACCAATCAGATTCCACCTTTCATTTTTCAAAGAGTCTGTGAGGAATGAAACGTGGAATCTGATTGGTTGCTAGGGGTAACTGCAACAGTTCTATTTTACACATGTTTGATAAATCTCCCCCTAAGAGTCTTATTAGACTAAGCGATTTTTAACTATTATGGATAAACGATCACAAACAAGATTGTTATCATTGAGCTGAAATCGTTCACCATATTACAGAGAACGATGGTCGTTAGTTACTACGATCGTTTACTCCATATAATCCCAACAAAAGAAGGAACAATGTGCAATTACACTGAACGGTTATGCTGGGTTTATACGGAACGATTATCGTGCAAATTTGCACGATAACCATCGAATTCGAACGATAATCGTACGTGTAAACGCAGCAAACGATCGGACTAGCGAGAAATAGTTCATTTTGATCTTTTAACTTGTTCTTAAATCGTCGTTCGCAAAAAATTCGCCGATCGTTCCGTGTAAACAGTTGTTCACTGATTTTACCTATGTGCGAGATAGGCTTAAGCGATCGGAAAACAAATTTTCTGTACGATATATCGTTCCATCTAAACGCTGATCGTTATAAAAGAAAAATTGTTACTTAGAAATCGTTAATCGTACGATTGGGCGAATTATTGCTCCGTGTAAACCCAGCATAAGTGAAGAATTGTGGAATTAGGGTCCATTTACACAGAAAGATTATCTGACAGATTATCTGCCAAAGATTTAAAGCCAAAGCCAGGAATGGATTTGAAAAGAGGAGAAATCTCAGGCTTTGCTTTATGACCTGATCTCTGTTTATAGTCTGTTCCTGGCTTTGGCTTCAAATCTTTGGCAGATAATCGGTCTGAGTAAATGGACCCTTAATGTGTTCTATAATCTTTTGCATGGACAGCTGGGTAAAGTGCTATAAGGCCACGTTAAAGGGAACATGTCAGCTGCCACGTGCATCCTTACAGCAATTCACTATGACTCAAGGCCCAATTACACTTGCCGACTACTGTTTCGAGTAATAGCGCATGTATAAAAGCAACAATCAGCCAACACACACAATGTCGACTTATTATGGTCTTTCAACATTCCAGAAAATCACGATTTGTGCACCAACGTGTCGCTCAGCCAAACAGGAGTGGCGGCTGACATCCGGTGACTTCAATGGGCAGCCCAAACAATCAAAGGATTGTTCGGATGGCTCCTCCTGCCTGACTGGGCTTGATTGATGAGCCATAGTGCACTGTGGTGAGGGTGTCCAGTGTGTGGTTTAGGCAGCAGGATACAGCTGGTTTTCTTTAAAATATTTTCAGGATTTGCTTTTCATTTAAGTGAACAAGAAAATATTCAGTAAAATGTAGCTTCCTTTAAATTTAAAGCGAATTTACCATCAGGTACATTGACTTTAATATGACCCATGTATACAACGGCGCCAGCGCGGGAAAGCCAGTGCCACAGTCCAGTTGATTTTAATGGAGCTGAATCATAGAGGGGAAGGGATCTTCTCCCACTGGGGGTGGTCCGGCCCACCTCCAGTGCTTCAGCCCCAGACGGTTCCTTTAGATAGAACATACATGGGTCATAATAAAGTGACTGTACCACCAGGCCCAGGCTGAAGCACTGGAGGCGGGCTGACCCACCCTTAGTGGGAGGAAACCCTAGTGGGGGTTTCTTCCCACTAAGGGTGGGTCGGCCCGCCTCCAGTGCTTCAGCCTGGGCCTGGTGGTACAGTCACTTTAAAGCGAATGTACCTTATGGTACATTCGCTTTAAATTTACTACTTTTAAATGTGAACATGGCCCAAGAAAAGTCATGGAATACTAAGTACTATGTTTACAACTGCATTAAATGTCACCTTGGCTGCCTGAGTCTCTCTCTTCTCCCACTCTTTGCATGCCGCGTAGTCCGCCTTCCACTGCTGGCAGGCTGGTTTCCCACCATGAGTGTAGTAATAATGGAAACGGTTCTTTAAGCTCTTGCAGTATTTCCATTCATCCCAATAGTCCTCACAGTCTCGGGGAGGCTTTGAAGAAGAAATATCAGTAAATAGATGAAAGCTATGCATGCCCAAGTATATAATGATCATCTTACTTTATTTAAAGGGGTTGTCCAGCGCTACAAAAACATGGCCACTTTCTTCCAGAGACAGCACTACTCTTGTCTCCAGTTCAGGTGCGGTTGTTTGCAATTAAGCGGTTCTGTCTCTGGAAGCAAGTGGCCATGTTTTTAAAGGGGTACTCTGGCGAAAATCTTTTTCTTTCAAATAAACTGGCTTTAGAAAGTTATATAGATTTGTAATTTACTTCTATTTAAAAATCTTAAGTCTTCCAGTACTTATCAGCTGCTGTATGTCCTGCAGGAAGTGGTGTATTCTTTCCAGTCTGACAGTGCTTTCTGCTGCCAACTCTGTCAATGTCCAGGTTTTCTATAAGAATTTGCTGCTGCTCTGGACAGTTCCTGACATGGACAGAGGTGGCAACAGAGAGCACTGTCTCAGACTGCAAAAAAATACACCACCTCCTGCAGGACATACAGCAGCTGATAAGTATTGGACGACTGGAGATTTTTAAATAGAAGTAATTTACAAATCTCTGGCACTTTCTGAAACCAGTTTATTTGCTGGACCTGACAGCGGAACACACTGTAAATGAACGAATGTAGATGAAGGTAATGACTTACTTGCAAAACTACAATTCCCATCATGCAAAGGCTGTCCCGCCATTATGGGAGTTGTAGTTCTGCAACAGCTGGAGGGCCACAGGTTCATCACCCCTGCTATACAGTATACTGTATCCAGCTGTAACAACCAGTCTACACGTCATATAACATTGTAACATTAGTGCAGGATATATGATCAGTGGCGGTCTCTGGCACCAAGCACCCCAAGCGGTCGCTTGGGGCCCCCAACATCCAAGGGGGCCCCAATGCCCCGCTCTTGTGCTCAAGACGGCTGGACAGGGCCGCTGCCCTGCTCGCTGCTGCCATCTGAACTGTGACTATGAGCACTCGTAATGAGCTCTCATAGTTACATGCAGCAGCACTGACAGGGCGGGAGCCATTGGCTTCCTTCCTGTCAGTCACTCTTGTGGCTGCAGGAAGTGTTTTCCCTGCGGTCACAAGTGGCTCTTTGTCC
Organism: Dendropsophus ebraccatus; assembly: GCF_027789765.1. Taxonomy (NCBI): domain Eukaryota; kingdom Metazoa; phylum Chordata; class Amphibia; order Anura; family Hylidae; genus Dendropsophus; species Dendropsophus ebraccatus. The sequence continues at coordinate 22,061,119 of NC_091456.1, read as the reverse complement.
TTCTGGTGACATCACTGGAGCATCGGCGCCAGGACAAGGGGAGTGCAGCCTCTTGAGATCGCAGGGAAAACCCTTCCTGCGGCCACAAGAGTGAAGAGAAGAGGAGACGCCCGGACCCAGGTGAGTATAAGTGTTTGTTTTATTGTGTTATATACTATATGGGAGGGGGAGCACACAGGGGTCTGTTTAACTGGGGGAGCTCACATCGGGGGTCTATATAAATGGGGGGAGCACCCAGGGGAGCTATATAACAGGTGGAGCACACAGGGGGGGGCTATATATAACTGGGAGAGCACACAGGGGGGCTATAGACTACTGGGGCTTCACAGAGGGGTCTATATACTAATGGGGGCAGCACACAGGGGGTCTATACACTACTTGGGGCAGCAGAATGGGGTCTATACACAGGAGGGCACACAGGAGGTCTATATTCAAGCTGGGGAGTACACGGGGGGCTATATACCACTGGGGGAGCACACAGGGGGTCTATATACTACTGGTGGAGCACACAGGGGTCTATATACTACTGGTGGGGCACACAGGGGGTCCATATACTACTGGGGGAACATACAGGGGGTTTATATACTACTGGTGAGGCACACAGGTGGTCTATATACTGCTGGGGGCAGCACACAGGGGGTCTATATACAACTGGGGGAGCACACAAGGGTCTATATCCAAGTGGGGGAGCACACAGGAGGTCTATATCCAAGTGGGGGAGCACACAGGGGGGCTAAATACCCCTGAGGGAGCACACAGGGGGGCTATTTATTAGTGGGGGAGCACACAGGGGGTATATACAACTGGGGGCAGCACACAGTGGGTATATACGACTGGGGGCAGCACACAGAGGGTCTATATACTTCTGGGGGAGCACACGGGGGGGCTATATATAACTGGGTGAACACACAGGGGTCTATATACTACTGGGGGCAGGACACAAGGGGTATATACTATTGGGGGCAGAACACTAGGAGTATATATTACTGGCGGTAGTGCACAAGGGGTATATACTACTGGGGGCAGCACACAGCGGTCTATTGTTGTGGAGCGCATGTCGAGGGGGTGGGCCCAGACATAACTTCGCTTGGGGCCCCAGAAATGCCAAGACCGCCCCTGTATATGATACTTATACTCATGTCCTTCACCACCGCACTCACCCTCCAGGTGTCAGCCATGGCACACTCTACCAGGGAAAAGGACCTTCCATGACATCATGACCATGTGATCAGTCATGTGACTGGGAGGAGAGAGGGGCTGGGCTTGTCTCTGTGTATAGTAACCATGTGAGCGGATGGCTCCGGTATCTTCATACATCTCTGCTGCATGGAAATGGAGGACACACAAAAAAAAATGTATATAATGTCACAATGTGACGATCGCTACTCTCAGGTCATGTCACTGGGGTGATTAACACTTAACCCCTTCCCTCCTGGGCATATTTTCGTTTTTGCGTTTTTGTTTTTTTCCTCCTCGGGTTTAAAAGGCCAATACACTTGCATTTTTTCACCTACAGACCCACATGAGCCCTTTTTTTGTGCAACTAATTGTACTTTGACACGCTGAACTTTTGCATAAAATATATTGCGAAACCAGAAAAAAAATTATATGCACAGTGAAACTGAAAATAAAACGCAATATTTTTTTATTTGAGTGGGTTTCGTGTTCACACCATGCGCCATATGGTAAAACTGACTCGTTGTATATGTTCCTCAGGTTGTTACGATTACAACGATATGTAACATGTATAACTTTTATATTATTTGATGGCCTGTAAAAAATCAAAACCTTTAAAGAAAAATGTTTTTTAAAATCGAAAATAAAGTGGAAAATAAGTATTTGGTCACCTACAAACAATCAAGATTTCTGGCTCTCAAAGACCTGTAACAACTTCTTTAAGGGTACAAACACACACGGCATATACTCTGCGTATTTACTGCTGCGATACGCAGCAGATACGCAGCAGATTAGATCTAAATAACTGAACACAGCATCAAATCTGCTGCGTATCTGCTGCGTATGTTTGTACCCTTAGAGTCTTCTCTTTCCTCCACTTATTACCTGTAGTAATGGCACCTGTTATACTTGTTATCAGTATAAAAAGACACCTGTGCACACCCTCAAACAGTCAGACTCCAAACTCCACTATGGTGAAGACCAAAAAACTGTCAAAGGACACCAGAAACAAAATTGTAGCCCTGCACCAGGCTGGGAAGACTGAATCTGCAAAAGGCAACCAGCTTGGAGTGAAGAAATCAACTGTGGGAGCAATAATTAGAAAATGGAAGACATACAAGACCACTGATAATCTCCCTCGATCTGGGGCTCCAAGCAAAATCTCACTCCGTGGGGTCAAAATGAGCACAAGAACGGTGAGAAAAAATCCCAGAACCACGCGGGGGGACCTAGTGAATAAACTGCAGAGAGCTGGGACCAATGTAACAAAGCCTACCATCAGTAAGACACTACACCAGTGCCAGGGACTCAGATCCTGCAGTGCCAGACGTGTCCCACTGCTTAAGCCAGTACATGTCCGGGCCCGCCTGAAGTTTGCTAGAGAGCATTTGGATGATCCAGAAGAGTATTGGGAGAATGTCCTATGGTCTGATGAAACCAAAGTGGAACTGTTTGATAGAAACACAACTTGTCGGATTTGGAGGAAAAAGAATACTGAGTTGCATCCATCAAACACCAAACCTACTGTAAAGCATGGGGGTGGAAACATCATGCTTTGGGGCTGTTTCTCTGCAAAGGGGCCAGGACGACTGATCCGGGTACATGAGAGAATGAATGGGGCCATGGATCGTGAGATTTTGAGTGCAAACCTCCTTCCATCAGCAAGGGCATTGAGGATGAAACGTGGCTGGGTCTTTCAACATGACAATGATCCAAAGCACACTGCCAGGGCAACGAAGGAGTGGCTTGGTAAGAAGCATTTCAAGGTCCTGGAGTGGCCAAGCCAGTCTCCAGATCTCAACCCTATAGAAAACCTTTGGAGGGAGTAGAAAGTCCGTGTTGCCAAGTGACAGCCCCAAAACATCACTGCTCTAGAGGAGATCTGCATGGAGGAACAACATACCAACAACAGTGTGTGCCAACCTTGTGAAAACTTACAGAAAACCTTTGACCTCTGTCATTGCCAACAAAGGATATATAACAAAGTATTGAGATAAAAATTTTGTTACTGACTAAATCCTTATTTTCGATATCGAAAGAACGATTTTTTTTTTTTTTTAAACCAACAGCGTTTAGATGGAACGATATATTGTACGGAAAAATCGTTTTGCGATCACTTAAGCCTATCTCGCACATAGGTAAAATCGGTGAACGACTGTTTACACGGAACGATCTGCAAACAACGAACGACGATTTTAGAACAGGTAAGATCAAAATGAACGATTTCTCGCTCGTCGCTTGATCGTTCGCCGTGTTTACACGTACAATTATCGTTTGAATTCGAACGTTATCGTGCAAATTGACACGATAATCGTTCCGTTTAAACGCAGCTGTCATGTTTGACAGCTGCATCTAACTGTCCTAATTACCGGGCGCGGACGATCGGCGAAGCAGCCGGGATTGCGGCTGTTCAGAGCGGGGCCCCTCTCTAAACCAACCCCCGCCCCCCCCCCCCCCCCTAAACCAACCCCCGCGCCCCCCCCCCCCCCCCCCGCAGGACGTCCCGCGGAGGGAATGGGTTAAGCTAACAAATCTATCCCATAAATGCATATACAGTCGCCTCTGGATGATAGAATTATGCTAGATCACTCACATAGGTTTCCCGTACCCCAATATCTCATTCAACTATTCGCTGCCACCACCAGGCCTGTATTTAGAGTTCATGCTGCCCTAGGCACCTTGCTTGCTGAGGCGCCCCCCCCCCCCCCCCTGGGGCTGGTTACATGCATGGTATATACCCTGGCACTTTGGTGCCGCTCTGCTTGATGCCCGCTATTCTCATCAAACAGACGTGATGGAGGAAGGAAGGAGGCCGGGGACGTCTTAGTTTGGGGACTGGTTCTGTCCAGTGTTGAACTGGGGTACCTGGAGCCCACCAATATACAACCAGTGAGACACGACATGCTGACCCGCTCCTTTCCTGAATTCATCTGTATGTATTCTTATATGCCACAAACCATTCAGTGTATAGGACCCAACTACAACAGCTGCAGGCACTACAACTCCCAGCATATGCTGAGGGCTGCAGACTGTCAGTACATGCTGGGAGTTGTAGTGCCTGCAGCTGTTGTAGTTGGGTCCTAGGTGCATTATACACTGGAGGCTTTGTGGCATATAAGAATACATAGATCTGTGGGGGCTCAGTGTAGGGAAGTGACCCCAGAACAGCACTAATATGGTAGGGGGGAGATGTTTTTGTTTTATCCCCTATTAGTGATGTTCTGGGGTCACTTCCCTGCACTGAGCCCCCACTGATATATATATATTCTTATATTCCACCTAGGGCCCAACTACAACAGCTGCAGGCACTACAACTCCCAGCATGTACTGACAGTCTGCAGCCCTCAGCATATGCTGGGAGTTGTAGTGCCTGCAGCTGTTGTAGTTTTGATTCTAGTTTAAAAGTTTGCGATAGTGTACTGTAGTGTCCGCGGGGCTGTGTCAGTACACTACCGCAAACCATACACTGTCCCATTGAGACCCCAATGGTACACAGGCTCTGCACACTATAGTGTTTACAGTGCAGTTACTAATGACTCACAGGTGACGTCTTCTCCGATTGCCATTGCTCACTTTTTGCTTTCTTCTCCATCTGGCAGCCGGAAGGGAGGCAGCTGGGGGGGGGGGGGGGGACTGAGGAAGGGAGGCAGCTGGGGGGGGGGAGGGGGACTGAGGAAGGGAGGCAGCTGGGGGGGGGGGGGGGACTGAGGAAGGGAGGCAGCTGGGGGGGGGGGGACTGAGGAAGGGAGGCAGCTGGGGGGGGGGGGGACGGAGGAAGGGAGGCAGCTGGGGGGGGGGGGGGGACTGAGGAAGGGAGGCAGCTGGGGGGGGGGGACTGGGGAAGGGAGGCAGCTGGGGGGGGGGGGACTGAGGAAGGGAGGCAGCTGGGGGTGGGGGGGGACTGAGGAAGGGAGGCAGCTGGGGTTACAGGGGGGGGAGCAGCTGGGGGGGGGCAGTGGCAGGGCGAGAATCTGCGGAGGCAGGGGGAGCATCTTGGGGGGGCAGCTGGGGTGGCAGGGGAGAAGCTGGGGGGGCAAGGGGAGAAGCTGGGGGAGCAGATGGGGGAAGGGGGGGGGGGGGGGGGGGAAGAGGGAACAGCCGGGGGCAGAGGCAGACTAGGCAGGTCCCCCCAAAGCAGCTTTGGGGCGTCCCGAACCTCTTCCTGCTGCAGCGCTCGTGACGTCATCGCGCCGAGCAGGAAGAATTTCAGGCACCGCGGGGCTGCAGGGGTGAGCTGCCGGCCTGAGATAGAAGCAGCGTGTGCCGGAAGGAGCTCACCCCGGGTGCCCCGGGGCTGCACAACGGTGGCGGCGGCGCCGCACTCCCCCCCCGGCCACGGACTAGGCACCCGCGGTCCGGTACCTAGGGCGGCGGGGGTTAAAAATATATTTTTTTATTTAAAAAAATATATATTTTGATCCCTGCAGGCGGCCGCCCTAGGCACCGGACCACGGGTGCCTAGTGGCAAATACGGCCCTGGCCACCACCTATACTTATCAGGCAATAGGGGCCTATTATGGATATTTCACTATATCCCAACACTCAAACTAATCCCAATACAACACAATGGTACAACTAATCTCCATATAACACACTGGTAATGTTGTACTCCCTTTGAGGGTATACATTCTATAAGACTGTAAGGAAGAAGCTTATTAATTTTTTAAAGTTAAATAAACAAGAGTGCAATGCAATACGAAAGATAATTGTCAGATTAAAAATAAATAAATAAATAAATACATACATACAAAGCAAACAGTTATAAAAGAAAAGGGATAAACAGAATAATATCTTACTGGCGAAGAGAAGTAGTATCCTGGCTGTGGGGTGCATCAGAGAAATACGGGAAGCCCCTCCAATCGTGATGTAGATCCCCCCAAAGACTGACATTGATCCTTGTTTGTGCATGGATTTTAAAGGGGTTATCCAGAGCTACAAAAACATGGCCACTTTCCCCCCTACTGTTGTCTCCAGTTCTGGTGCAGTTTGCAGTTAATAAAACTGTCTTTGAAATCCCACCCAATGTGGAGACAAGAAAGGGGAAAAATGGCCATGCTTTTGTAGTGCTGGATAAGCCTTTTAAGCACAAATTTTCCCTCCAGAATTCTGGCAGGTGATGTCACTGAGAGGAGGCCAGTCACATGGTAATGAGGGACACGCCTCTTTTTATGAATTTACCTTGTGGTTTATCCGCGAGAATTCCGTAGTCTGAACCCGCCCTCAATGAAGCGAAGCCAGCTGCCTTTGAACTCTGAGACATTTTGGGCACCTGGAAAAGCTGAATCCAGTCCTGGGAAAATAGGAGACGTTTCCAAGGACTGGATCCAGCTTTTCTAGGCAACTGGAGCAGCACAGAGTTAAGACTGACAAGCCTAACAAAGTGCTTCACTTTGGTGATACTGTAAATTCGCTTGTCTCTAATGAATTCCCCCATAATGTGTATAAAACCTGAGCCAGCACTTGAGCATCATGATGTTAAAGTTGGTTTCTTTGTCAGCAGTTTTGTATTCACAGGAAATATATTTTTGTTTGTTACTGGTTGAACAAAGCAGTATTCCAGCAAGACAAAATAATTTTATAATGGACTTGGCGTGCTTTTAAAGGGGTAGTGCGGCGCTCAGAAATTATTCACAGAATAATACACATTACAAAGTTATACAACTTTGTAATGTATGTTATGTCTGTGAATCGCCCCGTTCCCCGTGTCCCACCACCCCCACCCGTGTACCCGGAAGTGTTGGTGCATTATACATTACCTGATCCGTGTCGAGGGCCGTCCGCCATCTTGTGCCAAACGTCATCTTCGGACGGACGGCCGAGTCGCTGCCGCCCGTCCCCCCTCCGCCGCATCACAACTGTGCTCAGCCGCGATTGGCTGAGCACAGTTATGCTCAGCCAATCGCGGCTGATGACGCGGCCGCGTCATCAGCTGCTCAGCCGCGATTGGCTGAGCACAGTTATGCTCATACAATCACGGCTGAGCATCGGATGACGCTGCAGAGGGCGGCCGGCATTCGGGACAGTCGGAGCTGTTCGCCGGCCGCCCGAAGAAGACGTCACTCGCTGAAGATCTGAGACGGGGGTCGGCACGTGACAGGTGAGTATAGCGCACCACACTTCCGGGTACACGGGTGGGGGTGGTGGGACACGGGGAAAGGGGGGCATTCACAGACATAACATACATTACAAAGTTGTATAACTTTGTAATGTGTGTTAGTCTGTGAATAATTCTTTACCGCCGCACTACCCCTTTAAGATAATACCAAAAGCATACTTACCTGTCCCAGTCTACCACTGCTCCTACAGCACATGGTCCCCACTGGTCCCTGCTTCCTCTGATGTGTCGCCAGAAAATGCCACCTGTCCAGTTAAGGCTCTTATCCAGAATTAGAAAAAGCACAGATACATTCTTGCAAAAACAGCACCACTCCTGTGCTCAGGTTGTGTGTGTTATTACAATTCATCTCCATTCACTTCGCCACTGATCAGAGTATCATATCGGCCGTTTGGTGTTAGCAAAGACTTCTGAAGAGAGGGATTTAGGGGTAGTAATTTTTTACAGCTTCAAAATGTGTGACCAGTGCAACCAAGTGTCAGAAAAGCTACAGTATGCTGGACTGTATATATATATATATATATATATATATATATATATTGGTATGCTGGGTTATATAGCTAGAGGTATAACCAGCAGAAAGAGGGAGATTGTGTACAGTATACAGCTCTAGTGACATCACATCTAGAATACTGTGTCAGGTCTGGAGACCTCACCTACAAAAAGATATCAATAAAATAAAACAGGTCCACAGAAAAACTAAAAAAAAAAATAGTTCTTAGGAAGTTTTGTTTCTTTGTCCCCAATTTATTATTACTTCTCTCCTATCCACGGGAGATTGGGGGGGGGGGGGGACCTCTATTACAGCTTTGTGCACTTCACTGACTTGGGAAAGCCTCTTTGGTTATTCTTACTATATAATAAAAGCATTTTTCTACATTCTGGAAGCACAGCTGGACGACATATGAAAGGTACTGTGTGTCTCTCTGACCTAACAGCATCTAACAGTGTCAGTAGTTTGGAATCTAAATTGCAGCTGACAGATTCCCTTTAAAGAACTAAATCTGTATAGTCTGGGAAAGGGCTAAATAAGAGTCAGGAGGGAAGTTGTATTTAATAAATTAAATCTATGATCTTCTATTCAGGTTCTCAAGTGCTGACACTGCTAGCTGTTTGAGCATGGAGACACATGGTACCCTTCAAAAAGCTATCTGTGCTTCCATAATGTAGAGAAATCCTTTTACTCTCTGGTTTCAAGTATCAAAGATGCTTTCCCAAGCTCCTGAGGGCTGTAATGCCTCCTCACTTCCCCTCCCATCCCTATCTCTGCTTGGCACTCATCTTCCATCTGACTGTCAATCATGCGGAAAATAGCATGGGAAGAGGAGTGGAGGCGGCAATCCAGCCTGCAGCATTTTAAGAGCTTGGGAATGCCTCTTTGACTCATTACGCTGGAGAATACAAGCATTCCTTTGTTCTGGAAGCACAGACAGTTATATTAAAGGTACTCAGTGTGTCTCAGTGACTTCAAGGAGACCTCTAGGCGAGGCACTTTTTTGAATATTGATGGGTGGAAACAAAAATGACTTACCTCCCCAGCTCCATCGCTCATGCCAGCAGTCAGCTCTTTCGGTCCCCGGACACTTCCTGGTGGTGAGAAGGGACCTGGGCCATGTGGCAGGCCCAATGAGCCCCCCAATGAAACATCCGGTACCACTCTCCATTACTATCTGGTTACGTTATGTGACAATGTTTATCATACGGCATATGTAACTGCACAACTTTATGACCGCTATCACCGCATTTGCCGTACGTGGTTACGTTATATGGATACTGTTGAATATACAGCCCTGATGTTTTCATAACTGCAGGTGAAGGGCATACTAATGTCATGTAAGGGTAGACTAGATGGACCAGGTGGTCTTTTGTTGCTGACAATATTTTATGTATCCATGTTCCCGGTATCTGGAACGTTGGTCCTCCTGGATGTGGGAGCACAGTAATCTAGTAAAGGGGTGCAGGTAAGCAATTCCCTATAATATAGGAGAGATTTCATATATTGCAGGCTTTCCTATATGCTCTTCATTTTAATTTTTTGTTCAAGCTAAACAAAAATAAAGGCTGAAGGAGTTTAATGGTGTCCCTACAAATAAAGACTAAGAGATAGAAACAAAAAAATAGAATGGTAGTACTGAGCAGTTTATTACATAGAGAAGCTGTATCCAGACTGTATTCATATAATGTATGCAATGGGCAATAACACAATCCTTATGCATGAAGACTAATCTAGCAGTCAGGTTCCATCCATTCATTCATTTTTCTAGACTAGAGCAGAGCAGATTTGTAAATTAAAGTGTCGCTGTCATATACACATATATATATCTGCATTCGAAAAGACTTTCCCCAAGTCCCCCCCTCCCTCCTCTCTCTCATTCACTGCTCATTATCAGGAAATGTCGACTCTTTTACATCAGTCGGGCCCTGTGTGTTCTATGGAAAGGGGAGGAGGGAGATTAGTCACCAGCAGAGAACAAAGGATTACACAGTTGGACCTGTGTGAAAGCCGCTATTCAGAGATCAGTGCTGACTTCAAAGGAAATAGCCCGGTGATGTAGTTGTAAATTAACTCTTTGTTGTCCTGTTTTGGTGCCTCATCTCCTTCAATCCCTCCCCTCTCCATAAGAGAACCATGAAGACAGGGGGGGAGAGCTTCAAACTGCTTTTTCATGATAAAAATGTATTTTTCGGTTAATAAACCCAATTACAAAGTTTCTTAAAACCGCCTGTACTATTGATTTCTGCAAGAAAATGTAAACGACAGTGACGCTTTAAAGATGTGATATGATGGGGTCCCTTAGGCAACACTGATGCTTTGGCTTAGAATTGTACTTATGCACAAAGCACTATGGGAAAGTGTATTTTTTTTTCAGTTTTCATGAGCACTATAAGGGCTAATGCACGCTGAGTAATTTCAGGTGGAATTCAAGCTGATTCTGAGGTAGATTCCCCCTCGAATTCAGTGTGAATTCCGCCTGGAATAAGCCTCCCATTGTGTTCGATGGGTCCGTAATTTGCGCACAAAATTTTCCAATGTAGATCAGAATCTCGCCTGAAGAACTGCCATGGGTATTATTGTGTGTGTGCATTGAGACAGAATCCGCTAAAAATTCATAACTGTTAAAAGAAGCTTCACAATCGTCTCAAAGGGGTATTCCGCTCAAAAATTATTTTTCATATGTTGCTGCCCATGGTGAGACTGACAATTCCTTCCAAACTTGTTATTATCTATCCAGTCTCCTTCCCCCAGTTATGATCCTGCTGCTTTCTGCTAAAGACAAAGAAATCTGTTTTCTCTATCTCTGCTCTGATCTCCCTCCTCCCCTCCCTCCCTTCCCAGACTGCTCATATAAACAAGTCCCTGGCAGGCTGTATCTGCAACAATGCTAGAAGGGTTAATCTGAGGTCAAGTTGCTAATGAACTCATCCTGATTAAATCTAGCATAATAATGTTACAGATACAACCTGCCAAGGGAGCAGAAAGACTGACTTTACTGGTGATGGCTGCACCCAAGAGAGGATACCTCATCTCTGATCTGTATGGTGAATTAAGGGCCCCTTATTTTTCTTTATAAGGAAGGACCAGCACATATCTGGCATCTATGGCATAACTTTTGAGTGGGTGGGTATTCCCTTTTAAAGAGATACTCCGGAGAAAATATTTTTCTTTCAAATGAACTGGTTTCAGAAAGTTATATTAATTTGTAAATTAATCCTATTTAAAAATCTCAAGTCTTCCAGTACTTATCAGCTGCTGTGTGTCCTGCAGGAAGTGGTGTATTCTTTCCATTCTGACACAGTGCTCTCTGCTGCCACCTCTGTCCATGTCAGGAACTGTCCAGAGTAGAAGAGGTTTTCTATGGGAATTTGCTACTGCTCTGCACAGTTCCTTTCACAGACAAAGGTGGCAGCAGAGAGCACTGTGTCAGACTGGAAAGAATACACCACTTCCTGCAGGACATACAGCAGCTGAAAAGTACTGAAAGACTTGAGATTTTTTGCACAGAAGTAAACAACAAATCTATATAACTTTCTTAAACCAGTTGATTTGAAGGAAAAAGATTTTCGCCGGAGTACCCCTTTAAGTTCCCTGCTTATTTATCTGAAGTTTCTTCTCTGCTGTTCAGTACGACAAGAGCTGCATATAACTATAAACATAAGGCTATGTTCACATATGTTGTTTAATTAGCGCTATTTTGCAGCAAACTGCATAATCGCTGCAAAAATAATTTATTCACTATTTCATCAAAATCGCAGCAAAAATGGCACCGTTTTACAGAAAATTGCGCAATTTGCTGCAGAATAGTGCTCATTAGAGCTGCTTAAACGCTGCGTGAACATAGCCTAAGAGTCTTAGATCAACAAAGGCTTAATAAGTGAATGATAATTTATGCCGATTGCAACAACGGCCGTAGTTAATACGAAAAAATAAATTGCATATTTGCCTATGGGATCCCTGCTGGAGCATACACACATAGTATACGCTCTGGCCGGGATCCCTTGCGGCACAGCAAACAACTGACATGTCAGTTTTCTGCGGCGCTACTCAGTGAATAGCGGCCGTAGAAACCCATGTCAGTGCACACTATGGAGCGAGCGGCTGCGGCCACTTGCTTCGTAGTGTGCAGTGGGAAGTTCTGATGCGGGCGCACATGGATGCGCCCGCATCAGAACTCTACGGCCATAAAGATTATCTGGCCGATACTGCAATACCGGCTGGGATGATCTTTTCAGAGACCGGCTGCTCCGTGACCCGGCCGGGTCACGGAAAGGCCGTTCTCTTACTCCATGTGAACATGGCCTTTAGCTGTACCTTGCATCAGTGAGATGCAGCCTATCTAAACACTGATGTTCCAGTAACAGAATCAGCAACCTGGGAACGACCCCCAGGTTTGTCGCAGCCTCCCCCATATCTTGAGGATAGATTTTTCCACTCCACATGAAGAAATACAACCAAATCAGCTGCATCATTTTATTTTCTCCTTGCACAGTCCCTCTAAGGCTTTCTGCCTTTCTTCCGCAGGGATTGTCCTTCTCCAGAAAATGCAATAAATCGATTCACAGAATCATCCTATATACAAAGACAGAAAAACACAAGAATTAGTACCAAGGACCAATGCTGCATTGTAAGTCTTCATCTGCCACAAGGGTCTGTCCTGTTCGTATTAATAAGTCATAGAAAGTTTGGTAGGGAAGGTCCCATGCATTTATATTATCCCACACATGCACAGTAACATCTGCCAAAAATGTATGGCAGATGGTGGCAAGGGGTTATAACAGGGTACTTGTACCTTCTAACATGGTACCTGTAAGTGCTGTGGGGTACTTCAACACATACTTACTTCTTCTACCTTCTTTGCTTGTGGCCGTGAATTTCTAATAAAAGTAATTGTGCCCATCTTGAACTCATAGTTGGGTATTCCTCTGCAAAGAAATATACAGTAATCATATGTTATATGTACACAAGGCAAGGACACATATCTCTCAGCATTCATAGATTTTAGGTGCTTTTTCATTGCTACGATACGAGATACGAGAACTCATGGCGCGGTAAGAACCTTGTTGGAAGCTAGATATATAATATATTTATTCTTCGCCTGTTTAAGCTGCTGGCTTTCATACTAGATACAATCACTTAGGGGCCATTCACATGTACGCAAAATACTGTGTAGACAGACAGTATTCTGCGAACCGCACCTCGGAGCTCTCGGAATAATCATTCATTATGATGGTGGGAGCTCCGAAACTGTTTAAAGTGACACTGTCACCCTTTTTGTGCATTCTGACTTCTCTACACAGGTGTAAAGGGTAAATTTAGTGTTTTTCACACCTTATTTCATATCATATGTCATGGTGTTTGTTCAAGTAAAAAGTCTCTTTTATCAACTGCAGATTGTATTAAGTGGGCGTGGCCTTGTGGTATTAGCACCATTTAGCCCCGCCCACAACGGCATCGTTGGTCCCACCCCCTTGACGCCCATTGGTTGGCCGAAGTAAAGTGGGTGGGGTCTAGACCTTTCGGCCAGCCTGTTCCAATGGCCGACGAGGGGGCGGGGCCAACTGTGTCGTTGTGGGCGGTGCTAAGTGGCGCCAATGCCGCAAGGCCCCGCCCACTTAACACAATCTGCAGTTGATAAAAGATGACTTTTTACTTGAACAAGCACCCTGACGTATGATATAAAATAAGGTATGAAAACCGCTAAATTTACCCTTTACACCTGTGTAGAGATGTCAGAATGCAAAAAGGAGGTGACAGTGTCACTTTAAATATTTGAGCTACTATGCTGACAGTCACACGAAGATATAAACAGTTTAAAGGTCCAGTCCGCAGAATACTGTCTGTTATTGACAGTATTTTATGGACATGTGAATGACCCCTCCAACTGCATGAATAAAACTGTATTCTTAAAGGGAACCTGTCAGCTAGGTCAGCTTCCCAAACCCACCTCACCCATGGACAGGCCCGACATACATACCGGCTCCTGCACTTCCCACTCTTGGTCCAGCGGCGAAGATATGGCCGTTGGTTCACCTGCGTGGTCAATATGCAGATGAGCTGAGATGAGTCCGATGACCATAGGAAATCACTAGAGCAGTGATTTCCTATGGCCATCGGACTCATCTCAGCTCATCTGCATATTGAGCGTAAAGATGAGCCGACAGCCATATCTCCGCGGCGGCACCAAGACAGGGAGTGGGGAGCGCAGGAGCTGGTATGTAATGCCATTATCAATGCAAAATCTGTGAGACACTCACCTACGGATGTCTCCTGGTTTTAATGGAGAAGGACTGGGATCGATCCCCTTTTTCTTCCCATCCAATCTATTGCCAGATCCTGAAAATGCCTACATAAGAACAACGCTCAATATGATAAGTGCAATACTGAGAATAGAAACAGACTGTCATATAAAGTCACAATATTTGGCATTTCTATAGTAACTAATAAATCCAACTGTTTAGCCATTCAACACTGCCAGTGGTGTATAGTTATATAGCTATGGTAGTATAAGAAACAAAGATCCATACTCACCCTGAACCCTATGTCTGCTACATATTCACTGTGATCTGGTTCAACATCCTAGGAGGAAATATAAAAAAATTGAGTAAAATTAAATATCTTTCTATATTACAAATATCATGTAGAGCATATAGAGAAATGGACGTTTATATATCCGCACACACTCAACATAGTACAGAATGTATTTTCATCAATTTATTCTTTTTTACCGTTGGTTCTTCATGCTGTGTATGTCTTTCTGGCTCTTTGTAACCAAGTGGAGCATCAAAATCCACCTGAAAATGAAAACAGGAGGAGTTATGGAGATGCAATTTAAACAAACAAACAAAAAGACTGCCACTATAAAGTATTACTGGCTTAGTCCAGAAGAACAGGTGCTTAGCAATGGATAAATGTAGCCTGTCATTTAAATCCAGCAAGAAAAAATGGTGGCACTTACCAAAGGAAGCCTCAGCGTAATAGTCAGAAATTCTCTTGCTTGGTTTGTTAAATCCCAAATCATGTTCTAAGGCTTCTAAAAACGACTCTGTACCCACAATCTGCCCCCTACCCAAACCACTTGTACCTTCGGATAGCTGCTTTTAATCCAAGATCTGTCCTGGGGTCCGTTCGGTAGGTGATGCAGGTATTGTCCTAAAAAAACAACTTTTAAACTTGCAGCCCTGTGTCAAATTAGTGTGGCCTAGAGTGTCCATGTCCTAGGCTTGCACCGTTTCTCCATCCCTCCTCCCCACCGTCTTTACCATTAGGAATGTCCCTGGGCAGGATTTCTCCTATTCATCACTTGTCTGAACACTGCGCATGCGTTGTAGAGTTAAGGCACCTGTGCAGTGTTCAGACAAGTGAGGATTTGAAGAAATTCTGGGACGGAGAGGCGGTGCAATCCTAAGGCACACACACTCTAGGCCACGCCAATATGACACAGGACTGCAAGTTTAAAATTTGTTTTTAGGACAATAAAAGCCGAACGGACCCCAGGACAGATCTTGCATTAAAACAGTATTGATACATAAATTATTTTAATAGAATTTCAATAACATCTGGTATATCATATATAGACATAAGACCCTAAAGTGCCCATGTGCCCATAGTCCTACAGAGAGGTATATGGTGCACTGCGCTTAGGATATATCTTCAGGGTCTTTTAGGATTTAACTGAGGGTAATGAGATTCTGCTAAAATAATCTGTGGATTAAAACTATGTGTGACCATACACACTGCTGGAAGGATCCCTCTTTGGGTTTGTTGTAGGGTGTTATATTAGTGTATTGTTCAATACTATCATGATACGATTATAAAGGATATTTATATTGGCTTGAATTTTTTGATTTGTGTTGATTTATAGATGCTATAGGTATTTCAGCTTGTCCGATTGCGCAAACATTGCTGGTTGATCAATAGGTTATGTTATATAGCACGAGAAGGAGAAGTTTACCGGACCTAAAATGCTGCCTACTTTGGAGTTTTTACAGCAGACTTGCACAGCCTACCATCTGCCTGAGGATTTCTTGTGGCCCGGCCATTGTGCTACAGTCATGGACATCAGGAAAGGTTCTTCGGCTACTGTTCCGCTGCTGAGCTGAATGGTAGCCATAGGACCTTTCCTGACATCACATGGAGGAAGGGTATTTAAGCTTGTAGATGCAGGAAGCTTCTTCCGGCAGTCACTGGAGGTCAGGAGTACCTCTCACTTTGGGGCACAGGAGTGATGTCATGATGCGCGTGACTGGAGAAAGAAGTTGCCTGTAGCCTAGAGGTGAGAAAAGACACCAAGAGAAGGCGAATAGTATTTTTTTTAGTATTTTAAGTAGGTGGTCCTACTTACAGGGGGGCAAACTTCCTACATGAGGGTTCTGCTGAGGACAACTGTATATGAGGTGATACTGAAGCAATCTATGTATCTAATTGGGGGGGGCTACCTACTCTTCCCCAACCTACCTTCTTCCACCAAACCACTTAAAGGAGAAGTCCGGCAAAATTTTTTATTTAAGTATTGTATTGTCCCCCAAAAGTTATACAAATATCCAATATACACTTATTATGGGAAATGCTAATAAAAGTGCTTTTTTCCCTGCACTTACTACTGCATCAAGGCTTCACTTCCTGGATAACATGGTGATGCCACTTTCTGGATAACATGGTGATGCCACTTTCTGGATAACATGGTGATGCCACTTCCTGGATAACATGGTGATGTCACTTCCTGGATAACATGGTGATGTCACTTCCTGGATAACATGGTGATGTCACTTCCTGGATAACATGGTGATGTTACGACCCGACTCCCAGAGCTGTGCGGGCTGTGGCTGCTGGAGAGGATGATGACAGAGGGATGCTCAGTGTCCCTCCAGTGCCCTGTGTCCCTCAGTGTCCCCCTGCCATCATCCTCTCCAGCAGCCACAGCCGCACAGCTCTGGGAGTCGGGTCGTGACATCACCATTTTTTAACTACTCAATTAAGTTTGCAGGACACCAAGCGGGGGCATTACCACCATTTGGAGAAATATAGGTGGGGAAAAAGATGAAGTGGTTGCTAAAAACATGCAGAGCCCAAGATGTTTGCCTGGCAGATATTGTTGAGTCGTGGTTGAAAAGAAATCATCATGGTGGTCTGGGCCAGATGAAAAGGAAAAAAGTGGTCATCTGTCACTGGATGTAACTGCACTGTAATCACTTATAGGCAGTTTGCTAAATAGAATCAGTGCACCTCTTACAAAGGGCACCACTAAAAACCTATCTGCAGCCCGGTGAGGCTTAGCTATTTTAAATTTCATCCCTTACCTACTGCCAAGCTGTGCAGGCCTGTTTTACAGTAAAGATGGACGTTCTGAATACATCACAGACTTACATTCATGTCACATTCTATAATGGATACAGCTTTGTCTGGCTTCGTCTCCATGACGCGCAGTTCATAAATCTGTAAAGAGAATGATTGATCCATTTCACCAAATCTCAATATCAATAAAAATTTTTGAAATCTTATATTTTTTTGGGTTCCGTCAACCGGACGTCATATTTATAAGACAGCTCCTCAATGATTTGGTTAAAGCAGGGAACAATTACACCACAGCTGTAGACACACAGCAGTTGGGTTTCTTTAGGGTTCTTACACACGGCAGTACTGACCACATGCATCTCCTAATTGTAGTCAAATCTTCCAGTACTTATCAGCTGCTGTATGCCCTGCAGGAAGTGGTATATTGTTTCCACTCTGACACAGAACTCTTTGCTGCCACCTCTGTTCATGTCAGGAACTGTCAAGAGCAGTAGCAAATTCCCATAGAAAACCTCTAAGTACTAGAAGAATTGAGATTTTTAAATAGAATTACATTAAAAATCTGTATAACTTTCTGACACCAGTTGATTTGAAAGATTTTTTTTTCAGCCGGAATCCCCCCATTATCATCTGTGGGAGTTATGTAAACTGTGTAATACAGCCTGCTTAGCCGTTTCTGGAATTCTGGCCACCTCCAGCCACTGAAACCAGACCAGGAGGCCCTAGTTCTAGAAATAGTTATGGATCCTAGCGGTGAGGCATGGATCTGTCATAACTGTATGGCATATGCTATAATATTATGAAATGCGAATACCCCTTTAATAGTCACTTAGAACAAACAAATAAAATATGGTAAAATCCATCTAATGGTCTGCCAAATAATGTATATATAATGGCCCAGACATCATATTGATATATAAATATATAGATCTGTATAATGTAAGGTTATATTTGCATTTAATGAGTTATTGCAGAGCTTGTTTGTTTCTGGTGAGGCATGGCACAGGACACAATCATGGCAGAACTGATCATAAGCTACACAAGCCTCGCCATCTCTGCTTTACCAACATACCCGACTTATATTATGCTTAAATAAATGCTGTAATCAATATCAAAAATAAACTGAGATAAATTTTCTAATTTTAGAATTAAATTTGACCTGATGCAAAGCCCCAACAGGAAAAGATTAAGTAGCCCTAGCTTGATGCATGCTAAATGTAGGTAAATGGTACCGTTACTATTGTGTCCTTCTAAATTGAAACTACTACTGTAAAGTGGATGCAGGGATGTATGTAACATATGTACACAATGATCTAATGTTACCTTTTCATTGTAGTTAATAGCAATAACATCACCGGTGGTTAGACAAGCAAAGTTCCTCAATGCATTCTCCAATCTTATTATTCAAGTAAAGGAAAGTCTGAGAAACACAATGTGTAATTTACAATTGTATAGTACAGTGGTACCTCGGTTCTCGAACTTAATTGGTTTCCGGAAGGCAGTTTGAGAACCGAGCAGTGTCTTTTCATAGGAAATAATGTAAATGTGATTAATTAGGTTCCAGCACCAACCAATAATTACCTACAGTACCCATATATTACATTGAGAAGTGCCCAGTGTAATCTCTACATTACAGAACAGCACTATATACTGTACAGGACATTACAGAGCAGCACTATATACTGTACAGGACATTATACACAATAAATATTCTACAAAAGTCAGCAATTATAGTACAGTAGTCCCCAACTCCTCACTCATTCTTTACTGTATAGAGTCCCCCCATCCCAGCACTGTAACAGATGGGAGATGGTGGTGCACTGACTTTACTACTACTGTACTGTATATGCACTCCAGCAGTCTTATACAGTACAGGATGGGAGATGGTGGTGCACTGACTGTACTACTACTGTGCTGTATATGCACTCCAGCAGTCTTATACAGTACTGTACAGGATGGGAGATTGTGGTGCACTGACTGTACTACTACTGTACTGTATATACACTCCAGCAATCCTATACAGTACAGGATGGGAGATGGTGGTGCACTGACTGTACTACTACTGTACTGTATATGCACTCCAGCAGTCTTATACAGTACTGTACAGGATGGGAGATGGTGCACTGACTGTACTACTACTGTACTGTATATGCACTCCAGCAGTCTTATACAGTACTGTACAGGATGGGAGATGGTGCACTGACTGTACTACTACTGTACTGTATATGCACTCCAGCAGACTTATACAGTACTGTACAGGATGGGAGATGGTGCACTGACTGTACTACTACTGTACTGTATATGCACTCCAGCAGTCTTATACAATACTGTACTGTATGTAAAGCCTCACCAGTGCTAAACTCACCAGGAACAGCCCACCATCCACGCTCACACAAATGTTCAGATACTGAGCAAAGCTTGTGTTCTGAACGTTACTTCCAGGTAAACTTTTGTTTGAATTACTAGGTATTACTGTACTACAAGTCTGGGTGCCCCAAAAGTGTTTGAGAACGGAACTGTTTGAGTTCAGAGCAATTAGAGCACTGAGGTTCCACTGTACATACACATTAATCTATGAGTGGCAATTCTGCCTGCCAAAATGTATTTGTATTGAAAGATTTGTTGTTTTCTTTTTCATTTTAGAAGATAAAAATGCCATTCACGCCACTACAAAGAAAGGATACACTGCTTTGGGATTTGTGATGTCTAGGAAGTCTGGGCTCTGGGGTTGAAATTTGGAGTAGGTGGCGACTTGAAGGTTGACACTTTCCACTTGCACCAGGCCTCCCTCTTCTAAGAGCAAATTCTGCATCATCTGTGAAAAGGAGTAAATTATTGTGCAATAAGCAAACAAAGAAAACCAATCTCCACGTCCGTCCAATACTGATATTACTGTTACTGTTAGGGCTGGTTAAAGAATCACTGTCAATAGTCCAGGCGATTTTAAGAAACTTTGTAATTGGGTTTATTAGCCAAATATGCCATTATCTGCATTTAAAAAGCCTTTTCCCAGGTCCCCCCCTCCCTCCTCTTTTCCATCCACTGCAAAAAATCAGGAAATTGTGACTTGTTGCATCAGACGTACCCGGTCTGTTCCTATTGAGAGGGGAGGGGGGGAGGAGGGAGTTAGCCAACAGCAGATAACAGAAGATTACAGGCACAGAGCTGGGTGACAGCTGTAATCAGAGGTCAGATAGGTCAGTGCTGACTGTCAGAGGAGATAAAGGGTGAGGTATTTGTAGATTAACTCTTTGTTGTACTGTTTTGGTCTTTTATTTAGCTATCTCCATAGGAGAACAATGAAGACAGGGGGGAGAGCTTCAAACTGCTTTTTCATGTTAAAAATGCATTTTTCGTCTATTAAACCCAATGACAAAGTTTCTTAAAATCGCCTGGACTTTTGATTTCTGCAAAAAAATGTTCACGACAGTGACACTTTAAGCCCAGCATGGATGTATTTAGAAGTCTCCCCAAATGAGCAAACACATCTGCTTATCAAAGCACTCCAGAAAAGCAAAGGATGCTCCTTCCATTTTTATATGTTTACATCTATCAGCATAAAGGTCTTTATTAAAAAGAACCCAGAAATTGGTTTTACATATTTTCCCATATTAAAAATAGAAATAATTTAAAGTGCACCTGTCACGGTGAGGTCTTGAAAACTTCTGCTTACAGACGCAGCTGCCGGGAGAGGTGCTGTGGATAGGTTCTAAGCAATGGCGAGTGACGTGCACGAGCCTTATTAAGAAGAATAGGAATCATCTGCTCCTCGATGCCTATGAAGTTTCCTCAAGAAGCTGAACATTCATCGGCAGCGTCTGTACGTAGAAGTTTAAAGGCCTCACGGTGACAGGTGCACTTTAAGTTTTCAGAATGCAATAAAGCAAAAATTAAAAACGTGAGAGTATCCAGGAAAATTAAGAAACTACATCAGTGTCATCACCCAAATCCTTAGCTTGCTTTACTCAAATCCTTTCTGTTGGTATCTTAAAGTGACCTACCCATCTGCTGAGAATTTATCTCGCCATTGCTTTGTCCTTGCTCACTTTCTGGATTGAAGTGGCGGGGGGGGGCGGTGTCTATGGGAGCGAAGAAAGGACAAGGCTTACACATCTCCAGGGACAATCCAAGCCCTGGAGACGTGTGTAAGCTCAGTAGGAGAGGGGGTAAATCTATACTTGCCACACCCTGAGGTTCCAACCACCCGAGTGCTTTGCAACTCAGCCACCATAATACAATGTTGTATTGGTGGTCATGAACCTAGGAAACCACTATCAAAAATACAGGGACACCACAGGCCAAACTTCAAAAGAAAGCAATTTTGCAAAAATTTATGTATATTATGTAAGAAATATGTACTCTCCTTTATATAAAGCTGTCACTTAATAAAAAATAGGGGCTGTTTGATATCTACAACTGGTTACTTTGGTCAAGTTAGTATACTAAGACAAAGGAGTGATATTACATGTCCTCTGTAAATGGAGCTTCTAGTTTCCACTTACCCAGTGTGGGAGATAGCATATACCTTCATCTGCTACAAACTCAAGAACACCACAATGTGTCATCCTGTCAGAGTTTTTGTTAGTTAACTTGAAGAGCATTGGATAAGTAATATTCAATCTGCCTGGAAATAAAATAAATAGCATCCAAATGTTATTACTTAACATAAAAACAGCATGAAAAAATTAATACAGAATTACAAGTAAGGTCGGGTTCACAGTTTATTTAAAAAATAAATAAATAAAATAACGAAGAAAACGAATGCATTTGTGTGCATCCATTTTGTTTTCCATTGACTTACATAATAAAAAATAAACATTGAAAAACGGATACAGTGAAACGGATGGGAAAAAAATGCAGCGTGAACCAACCTGACATTACTATTTAAAAAATACACTTACTTAGCTGATCCAGGGCAGATGGAGGCATGATAACTAAAGGAAAAGACAGAGACAATGATAAGCACAATACAGCATTACTGCAAAGGGCAACATCTAGTCAGCTACATATCATCATATAACTTTACAGTTCACTTCCAACAGTCTTCCTCTCTACCCATCTTTTATACAGAGCTATCCTACACGCAAGTCCGGCGAAATTTTTTATTTAAGTATTGCATTGCCCTACCAAAGTTATACAAATCCCCAATATACACTTATTACAGGAAATGCTTATAAAGGGCTTTTTTCCCTGCACTTACTACTGCACCAAGGCTTCACTTTCTGGATAACATGGTGATGTCACTTCCTGGATAACATGGTGATGTCACTTCCTGGATAACATGGTGACGTCACTTCCTGGATAACATGGTGACGTCACTTCCTGGATAAAATGGTGATGTCATAACCAGACTCCCAGAGCTGTGTGGGCTGTGGCTGCTGGAGAGGATGATGGCAGGGCGACA
The DNA here is from genome assembly GCF_027789765.1 of Dendropsophus ebraccatus. Classification (NCBI taxonomy): domain Eukaryota; kingdom Metazoa; phylum Chordata; class Amphibia; order Anura; family Hylidae; genus Dendropsophus; species Dendropsophus ebraccatus. Next base: position 22,038,634 of record NC_091456.1, on the reverse strand, counting down.
CTGAGGGACACAGGGCACTGGAGGGACACTGAGCATCCCTCTGCCATCATCCTCTCCAGCAGCCACAGCCCGCACAGCTCTGGGAGTCGGGTCGTGACATCACCATTTATCCAGGAAGTGACATCACCATGTTATCCAGGAAGTGAAGCCTTGATGCAGTAGTAAGTGCAAGGAAAACAGCCCTTTAGAAGCATTTCCCGTAATAAGTGTATATTGGGGATTTGTATAACTTTTGGGGGGCAATACAATACTTTAATAAAAAAATTCACCGGACTTCTCCTTTAAGGCCCTATTGTACACGCTGATCTGGAGGAGCAAGCGTTGACCTGTCTTGTCAGCGGTCGCTTGCTCCTTGTACCCTGCTAGCTGCTGGCGCTGTTACACGCATAGGAAGGGGCAAAGTGATGCGGAAGTCTAGGAGATAGCAACGGTCTGCAGCTGGCACTCCTATTACATGGAGCGATGGCCAGCAGACAGTCGCTATCATTCTTTTTTTTTTATATGTTCAAAGACCAGGTTCACCCAACATTGTGAATGTCGGCAGACCGTTGTCTTTTAACAGGAGCTATTACACTAAGAGATTATCATCCGTAATGGCCAATAATCAGCTAAATACGGCCAATGATCACTTGGTGTATATATTTATTTTTCAGTAAATGATGGCTTCTCCTAGTGGCATGCAATTAAAGGGGTATCCCCATCTCAACCTACACAGTTAGGGCTCTTCAAGTTAAAGTGTACCTGTTGTTTCAAAAAACTCATAAAGACATGTCAAAAGTTTTGATCGGTCAGGGTCTGAGTGTTCAAACCCGTACTGATCGGGAGTCAGCTCTGTGTTAGAGGCCCCTTTGTCTGTCAATCACACCCGCAGAGCACAATGACAGGGAGAGACCTGTGACTAGGACACCGCCCAGATGACTAGTCATGGCTCTTCCCTTGCTTCGCACGCCTGATTAAAAAGTGATGGACAGATTTATAGATTTTTTTTTTTAAGAAGTTTTATAGATTTGTAATTTACTTCTATTTAAAAATCTCAAGTATTCCCGTACTTATCAGCTGCTGTATGCCCTGCAGGAAGAGGTGTATTCTTTCCAGTCTGACAGAGTGCTCTCTGCTGCCATCTCTGTCCATGTCAGGAACTGTCCAGAGCAGAAGAGGTTTTCTATGGGGATTTTCTACTGCTCTGGACAGTTCCTGACATGGACAGAGGTGGCAGCAGAGAGCACTGTGTCAGACTGGAAAGAATACACCACTTCCTACAGGGCACACAGCAGCTGATAAGTACGGGAATACTTGAGATTTTTAAATAGAAGTAAATTACAAATCTATATAACTTTCTGACACCAGTTAAGCTGAATTTTTTTTTTATGAAGTACCCCTTTAACCATTTATTTACACAAGGTCCCATATAAGTCCCCAGTACAACCCACAAAACGATGCCAGTGTACCATACTTTTCCCTCCTTTCTCCACATCAGAGCGGTCATTGGGTCCAGCCAGCATGGAAACAGAATAGCAGCGGTACTGTGTGGAAAAACGGTTCTGAAAGACCCTTGGTATTGGGTGGTCAAACATGTTGAAGGAAAACTAAAAAAGAAAAAAATAACACATTGGGGGAAATTTATCAAACATGGTGTAAAGTGAAACTGGCTCAGTCGCCCCTAGCGACCAATCAGATTCCACCTTTCATTTTCCAGAGAGTCTGTGAGGAATGAGAAGTGGAATCTGATTGGTTGCTAGGGGCAACTGAGCCAGTTTCACTTTACACCATGTTTGATAAATCCCCCCCCATAATGTATAACAGGATCACAAGAATAAGTATATAAGATTATCAAAGTAATAGAGCAAGTTGGTGTTAGTATGACACAGGGATGAACAACTAACTGCATCTCCAATGGTGCTCAAATCTTCCAGTACTTTCCAGAAGAGTAGAAAATCCCCATAGAAAACCTCTCCTTCTCTGGACACTTCCTGTCTCGGACAGAGGTGGCAGCAGAGAGCACTGTGTCAGACTGAAAAGTAAACACTTATCTGCAGGACATACAGTAGCTGGTAAGTACTGGAACACTTGAGATTTTTACATAGAAGTAAATTACAAAGCTATATAACTTTCTGAAACCAGTTGATTTGAAGGAAAAAGATTTTCACCGGAGAACCCCATTAACTAACCAGTATTAGTGTATCATCATCTGACCGTCAGCCTAGGGTCTAATAGGAAGAGATCTGTCAATGACACTGATGGTCCTTTTACACGAAACGATTTATCGTTCGAATTTGCACGATAACGATCGAATTCGAACGATAATCGTACGTGTAAACGCAGCGAACGATCAACCGACGAGCGAGAAATCGTTCATTTTGATCTTTCAACGTGTTCTCAAATTATCGTTGGTCGTTCGCAAAAAATTCGCAGATCGTTAAGTGTAAACAGTCTTTCAACGTGAGATAGGCTTCAGCGATAGCAAAACGATCGCATAACCATTTTTCTGTAGAATGTATCAATCCGTCTAAACGCTGATCGTTATAAAAAAAAAACATTGTTCATTCAAAATCGTTAATCGTGCGAATTATCGCTCCGTGTAAAAGTACCATGAGCCATGAAGAAAGAGGCCAGGGAGACCATCACCGTCTAGGCACATCCCCCAGTGTCCTGGTCCATCCTAAATTATAGATCACCTATTGTACAAAAAGCCAGGCCGCCATGACTCATAGAATTATGAGTGATATCAGAAAATATAGTATATGGCTAGGTGCAGACTACATAAGAGACCGGCCGTTCCGTGACCCGGTCGCGTCACATAACGGACGAACAAGATCATCCCGGCCAGTACTGCAGCCGATCTTTGCAGCCGCAGAGTTTTGGTGCACACCTGAAACAGAACTCCCCACAGCACACTATACAGAGTGTGGCCGCAGCCGCTCGCTCCATAGTGTGCACTAACATGGTTTTCTGCGGCCACTATTCAATGAATAGCGGCCGCAGAAAACTGCAGCCGGGATCCGCTAGGGATCCCGGCTGGAGCGTATACTATGTGTATACACTATGAGCGAATACTGTTATAGTAAGGTATAGAATAGTAAGGTATTCGATCTATCGAATATTATCGAATAGTTTGGAGAATATTCGATAAATATTCGATAAGCGTTCAAACCCCCCAGCTTCCGTTTTTCACCTCCAAGTGGTCGAATAGATGTCTTTCAATAATCGAATACTTATTCCCATAGACTTTAATGGGATCGAATATTCGGGAGATATTCGGACGAATATCGAAAATTTCACTATTCGCTCATCACTAGTATACGCAGCAAGGTAACGTATATTTTCGTAATAATTTTACAAAAATATACATTGTGTGAACATAGCCTAAGTAAGTAATAACCGTATTACACCTCTCTCCCGTCCTGCACTGAAGCTCACCCTGCTTCACGCTTAGGGCCCTATTCCACCGGACGATTATCGTTTGCATAATCGTTAACGATCTCAAACGGCCGCTATTGCGAAAGACCTGAAAACGTTCACTCCTTTCCATGGAATGATAATCGTTACTTATGATTGTATTTGCGATCGTTTTTTCTTCGCTATTGTGTTCGTATCTACTGCGAACGACATCTTATTCAATGCGAACGTTTTGCGAACGAGCAACGATAAAAATAGGTCCAGGTCTTATAAAGCGATCAACGATTTCTCATTCGGTCGTTAATCGTTAACTGCATTTCAACCGAACGATTATCGTTTAGATTCGAACGATTTAACGATAATCTGAACGATAATCGTCCGGTGGAATAGGGCCCTTAGACAGCGAGTGTGACGTCACCATCTTTGGTATAAGGGAGCGCCATATGTGCATTTCCCATAATTCATGTATATTGAGAAGCTGTATAACTTTTGTTGGGCTATAATATAATTAAAAATAGGTTTTAAAAAGAAAGTAGATAAAAAAATATATATATGTTTTTCCCGGAATTCCCCTTTAATACTGGTAGTACTTATTGTAGGGGGTAAAGCCAATATCTGGTGGCACCAGCACAGTGCCATGTCACCAGCCATCCCTCTCTGGACTGAGCACCAATGTGAGAGCAGGAACCCTCCTCCCTGACAACCTAAACAGCCGGGTAAATATACAACTTTTATTTCTTACCATGTTGTCGCCTTTTGTCACCTAAGCAGCTCACAGTCTCCAATACAACCTGAGTCACTCTATCTTCCCGGAAGTGTTCGTGTTGTGAGTCTAGTCAATACACAGAACAGCGCAGAAGCAGAATGGATGTGTACAGAGCTTACAAAACTACAACGACCATGAAGCACCGCGCCCGGAGCGGAAGTGATGTTTCACTATTGGTCGCTTACTCTGTTGAGCACGTGATAGGCCCAGGGCTATGGTAGATGTCACCGGTGGGCGGGGTTATCGCGTCAGGGAAGAAGCGCGCTCTGTGATTGGTCGCTGGCCGAACGCGGGTTTTAGCGCCAGTTTTGAGGACGCCCGCCAGCCGCAGAGATGTTCGTTAGCGATCTTCGTAAGGAGTTTTACGACGTCATAGCGAGTCAGGTGAGCCGGGTCACCGCCAGTCCTCGTGACGTACTACCTGAGCTTCTTAGCTCACCTTTAAGTGTATGACAGAAGCTTTGTGTTGGACTTCTGCCTTCCTCTGATAGAGCTTGGTATAATACTGCAAAGTATTGATGATTATCCCCTTTAAAGGAGTTGTTCACTAAATATAATTTACTTATATTAAAAATAAATCCAGTACTTATCAGCTGCTGTGTGTGCTGCAGGAAGTGGTGTATTCTTTCCAGTCTGACACAGTGCTCTCTGCTGCCACCTCTGTCCATGTCAGGAACTGTCCAGAGCAGCAGCAAATCCTCTATATAATCTACAGAATGTTATTACTGTTGTTTCTAAACGTTCACTATACTGTTGGCACTAAAGTCAGTGCTTATAGATTTTCTCTTTTGTCATTTGTTCTTAAAAAAAAATCTAATAAAAACATCGAACTAGAAAACGTCTCCTGCTCTCCAGACTGGAGAGAGTACACCACTTCCCGCAGGACATACGGCAGCTGAAAAGTACTGAAAAACTTTAGAAGTAAATTACAAATCTTTGGCACTTTGTGGCACCAGTTAATTTGAAAGCAATTTTTTTTTTGTGAACTGCCCCTTTAACCACTTAAAGGTGTTGTGCGACCATCAGATTAGAGTGGTGGTCACATGACTGACACTCTGTTCTGAGAACAGGGGGGTCCTAGTAGATAGAAACACCCCTCCCCTGTGATCATACACTTGCTCCTCAATCATGTGGTCTGGGGAGAACTTCTAATGATGAGAAAACCTTTTAAGGGTGCGTTCACACCTACAGGATCTGCAGCAGATTTGATGCTGTGTTCAGTTATTTATATGAAATCTGCTGCAGAAAATCAGCTGCAGATCCTGTAGGTATGAACGCACCATAAAGGGGTATTCTGCTCAAACATAACTTTTCATATGTTGCTGCCCCTTCCATACTTATTATCTATTCATCTGTTATATCTCCTTCCCCCAGTTCTGTGCTGCTGCTTTCTGCTGAAGACACAAAAAACTGTGTGTGAGCTTTTCTCTCTGTTTTCCCCTCCCTACTGAGACAGCTGATGTCGCTGAATAAGTAATAACAAGTGTGGAGCAGAATACCCCTGTGTGTGAGGCTCCCCATTAGCCAATCAATGCTGCCGTGCACTGATTGGCTGATGGGGAGCCGGGCACCGAGCTGGTAATGTATGCTCCGGGTCACTTACTAGCAGCGGACTGAAAATTCCGGGTATGTGACCCATTCGACTTCACACTACCAGGATCCGCTGCGGATTTCACTTCAAATAGTGAAATCCGCTGCGGATCCGGTACGTGTGAAGCTACCCTTAAAGGGAACCGGTCACTGTGCATAGTTCAGTGTTATAGTCCAGGGGGAGCTGAGAAAATATATTTAGTTTTGTGGGAAATGTTCCAGGATAAGTTGTCATTTATATCTCTGCTCTTTCTGGTCCGAATCAAGTGATGGACAGCTCCGATGCCCACAGATTGGATTGATTCAATGTGACTGCTTTATTTAAATAAATTCTAGTGCTTCAAAATAAATAAAAATGTCATGTTCACACACCGTCAAAATGTTTTTAATTGGGGGGGGGGGGGTTTATGACAACATCACGATTAATTGAAGATGTAACCTTGATTATGATTATACCACACCCCCTTTAGCAAGCCACACCCATTTTGGCCTGCTAAACTGCAGATAACAGATGAGAGGGGTCAGTATACACATAGCCCAGCCATGGTGCTGTATACAGAGGGGAAGCAGAGGCTATATCCAGTATTTACATACTATAGTACAATATTCTCCAGCAGTTGTGAAACCACAACTCCCAGAATGCCTTCAAGCGCCTGCTGGGAGTTGTAGTTTAACAGCTGCAGGAGAACCACGGGTTGGGGGACTCTGCTATATGATATATATAGACCAGGAACGTCATGTGTCAGGTTAGGCATCACCACTACTCTTTATACATAGACTGTATAGGGAAATGTCACGTGATTATTGGGTAAGCCTCACCTTTAAGTGAGGCTAACCTCCCGCTTGTGGTGTTGCTCCATATGGGAATCTGTCACTGATCTAGTTCATGTTACAGGTTTTGACCGAACTAAAAATATACTGCAAACAGTATCCTGATAAAGACACCAGATGGTTTCTGACAGACCTCACTGAAGCCAATAGGATCTTTTGGCTCTGGAATCTGATGGTTTCCGCTGTTATAGGGACCGTGCAGCCATTTTTTTGGGCCTTGAAAGAAATCTGTGACAGCACCAATGCAAGTGTGCAGCTGGCACAAAGTTTTTAGAAGCCACAGACACATTTAGAGTGTTAAACATTAGAGATGAGTGCGGCTTTTAAATACTGGTGGCTGAAGAAGTTGGATGCAGCCCTAGGGAATCTGGGAAAACATTGATACAGCCCAGCTCGAGTTGCATTCATCTTTTTGCTGCTTGCATATTCTATGAAATGCCGGACATCCTGTGTTGTTTTCCTCAACTGTATATAGAAAGTATACTAGATGTCTGACCTTTAAGCATATAAATGTACACAGATTGTAGAAATAAAATCTGGTTATCATTCTCACATCTTTCTTTCTGCTTTTGTGCAGCGTGTGCTTCTCCTTGTGGCTCCTGATGTTGATGCTTTGTGTGCATGTAAAATACTGCAGGTAAGTATGTCTGTCCCCCTAACACCCCCCCCCTCCCCCCCATTATATTTCTCTTGGAGTGCCATATCATTGGTATCAGACTACTGGGTAAGATTTCAATGCAGGAAATTGAAAACTCTTAAAGGGGTTATCCAGCGTTAGAAAAACACTCTTTGTCTCCAGTTCTGGTGTGGTTTTTATTAAGCGCCATTCAATTCAATGGAATTGAGTTGCAAAACCTGCACCCGAACTGGAGACAAGAGCGTTGCTGTCTCTGGAAGAAAGTGGCCATGTTTGTCTAACAGTGATTAACCCCTTTAAACCTTTGGATTATTGTTTTTCTTCTAACATGGTTTGCATTGGAATATGATGTGGCTGGTACCTTTTGCGTAAACTAGGCAGAGCATATAAAGGCCACATTTCTTTGAATTAGACAAGTCCACTAGAGATCTAAACTGATAGAATCAGAAGAACCGGTGAAGCTAATATTGCTATTATGTTTGTCCGTATGTGTTTCCTCACTAGGCTTTGTTTCAGTGTGACCATGTCCAGTATACATTGGTTCCAGTTTCTGGATGGCAAGAACTTGAAATAGTATTCCTTGAGCACAAAGAGCAGGTAGGATTGTTTATTCTGGCATTTTATCCCCAGAAATTATTTCTTTTTCTTTTTGATTTAATGTGATCTATATTTTTGCTGAAAAACACCAGCTGCGTGCACACACATGGGGGAAAAGTTATCAAGCAAAAAAGTTGTATTTGTTGGAGTAAAACGGCCAGATGTGGCTTAATTTATTCGCAAATGGTTGTTTTGCGAATATTTGCATCTGGCCGTTTTACGCCACCTTCGCCAGTGATCGCTGATTGTCCGAGCAGCCCATAGGACATAGCGGCGGCAGCAGATCGCCGCTATATTATATAAGTCGTTTGTCTTTCAACATGTTGAAAGACAAACGACTTCAAAGATCAGCCGACATGAACGATGTCGGCTGATCTATGCCTCCTATTCCACGAGACGATTATTGGCCATAACGACTGATATCTGCCGATAATCGTTCCGTGGAATAGGGCCTTTAGTGTGTTTTAGTTGTGTGTGTGTGTGGTTTTTTTTTTTTTTTTTTTTTCTTTTCTTGGGGGTGGGAGTGGGGTAAAAGATGCCGACTGTGATTTCACCCTGAGGGAGCATTCACGTGTGCCTTGTATGGTCTGTAATTATGGAGGATGTGCAAGGAACATGGGAATGCCCCCCTAAGATTGGTTTCACAGTGCGCAGAAATCCGGGGCGCTGCATTTGATTTATATACTTCATAAATGACTATCCTGCAAACAACACGACCACTTAGGGTATATGCACACTATAGAAATCACGCAGATAAATTGCCACAGATTCCACCACTCGTCCCTGCACTCTCCCACTTCACTCTCCACCCTTCCCATAGACTCCATTCTATGGTCAGGCAGATTCTGTCTTCCGCCCAAAGAATTGACATGACAATTCTTTGGGTGGATGGCAGAATCTGCCCGACCATAGAATGGAGCCTATGGGAGCGGCGGAACTTCAAGCAGGGGGTGCAGCGAGCGACGGAATCAAATTATCTGCCTGATTTCCATAGTGTGCGTATATCCTAATAAAGGGAACCCCCTGTTATCAGACACAGAAGAAATCTTTGTATGTTTCTATTATATTACATTTTTCCCCCCCTCTCAGTTTCAATATTTTGTGCTCATAAACTGCGGTGCAAACATTGATCTTCTGGAGACTCTGCAACCACAGGAAGAGACAGTCTTCTTCATATGTGACACCCACAGACCAATAGATGTTGTCAATGTGTACAATGACACCCAGGTATGTCTAGTCGGTGAGCCAGAGTGGATTATAATAGACATAACAGAGATTGTTATGAAAAATATCCCTTATGTTTTATATAGATAAAGCTGCTTATCAAACAGAATGATGATCTGGAAATTCCAGCCTATGACGATATATTCCGGGATGATGAAGATGAGGATGAAGATGATTCTGGGAATGAAAGTGAAAGCTCAGAGCCTTCTGGGAAGAGGCGGCGTTTTGATGAGGTACGGTTATTCCAAAATATCTATAAGTATATTGAGAGAAAGAGAGAGAGTGTGTTTGTGTGTGTATATATATATATATATATATATATATATATATATATAATTTGTGTGTGTATGTATATATATATGTGTGTGTGTGTGTGTGTATGTATATGTATATGTATGTGTGTGTATATATATATATATATATATATATATATATATATATATATATATATATATATATATATACACACACATACATATACATATACATACACACACACACACACACACATATATATACATACACACACAAATTATATATATATATATATATAATATAGTGAAACCTTGGATTATGAGCAAAATTGCTTCCGTTAATACAATCATTCGTATATCAAAGCAACTTTTCCCATAAGAATTAATTGAAACGTAGACAAATTGTTACACACTGTATCTGTAAAGAAGGGGTTGATCATTTAAAGGGGTAGTTCACTAAAAAGAAATTTCTTTCAGATCAACTGGTGCCAGAGATTTGTAATTTCAGTACATATCAAGTCTTCCAGTACTTATCAGCTGCTGTATGTCCTGCAGAAGGTAGTATATTCTCTCCAGTGTAACACAGTACCCTCTGTCCATGTAAGGAATTATTCATAGCAGCAGCAAATCCCCGTAGAAAACCTCTCCAGTTCTCCAGACTGGAAAGAATACCACCTCCTGCAGGACATACAGCAGCTGATAAGTACTGGTAGAAGAGATTTTTTTTTTTTGATTTTTTTTTTAAAAATAGAAGTAAAATACAAATCTCTACCACCACCGATTAAATGTAAACATTTTTTGGTGAATTGCCCCTTTAAAACTCCCTACACACAACTCTCCAGGTGGCTGCAAACCTGCTGGTAATAATGTCTTACAATGTAGTTGTTTTCCTTACTAAGGGAGCTGTAGAAAGAAGAATTGAGAGAAGACGTCAGAGAAGAGAGTGGGAAGCTCGTAGGTAAGTTGAAGCCCAATGCGCTTTAGATCTTGAAGACAATTCAGGCAACTTTAATTAAAAAAAGAAATCAGTTATTTTCTGACTTTACCTAGAAAAATTAACAAAAAATAAATAGTTTGTGCAGGCGACTGGTCTTTGTAGTAGTTATGTTCACCATTTTATTTCTTCTAACTTACAGGAGGGAGATCCTTTTTGACTACGAACAGTATGAATACCATGGAACATCGGTGAGTAACTCGTGTATAGGCGTCTCCTGCAGTTTAGACCTAGTATATTCTTTGTGCAGTGTTGAATTAAATAAGCCTTGCTTACATTAAAGGGGAACTCTGGCAATTTATTTAATTTTTTCCCCAAATCACAGAAAGTTATACAGATTTGTAAATTCTCCTTAAAAATCTCCAGTCATCCAGTACTAATAATAGTAATAAATATAATAATAAATATAATAACTTCATGCAGCACATACAGCAGCTGATAAGTACTGGAAGACGTCAGATTTTCAAATAGAAGTAATTTACAGATCTCTATAACTTTCTGGTACTAGTTGATTTGGGGAAAAATAAATATACTTTTTTGTGGTGTTACCTTAACCATGATCTAACCACTGTGTTACTCCAAAAATAAGACCTAGCTTAATTTTGTAGACTTTTTGGAGTAGGTTTAAAATATAAGTGCTACTGCAATAATAAGTATCAGCCAATCAGTGCCAGACTTGTTATGCCCCGCCCCCACCTGCTCAGCAAAAGCTGCAGGGGAGGGGGCAGCAGGGGTAAAAAGATGTATAGTAGGGGGACATTGAATATGGGGGACATGGGCCAACTACTGAATAGGGAGGGATAAAGTATTGAGACTACCAGTATGGGGGAACAACTACGGAGGGGGGAGGGAGGTACAGTATGGATGCCTAACTACAGGGGAACTTACAGTACAGGAGCCTAACAGTGAGGCATACAATATGACGGCTAACTATCGTATAGAGTGGGACTAGCCAGGTAGGGGCATACTGTTTCTGTGAAAATAAGATCTACCCTGAAAATAAGCTTTAGCCCTTTTTTCAGAGAAAAAAAATATATAAGACACGGTCTTGTTTTTGAAGAAACACAGTAGGTGCAGGAGGTTGGTTAAATAAGCAACAGTTCAAAATAGGCAAGTATTTTACCAACCTTTAGTAGTTTAAAAGATATAGTTTGTAACTGTTGCCATATCTATCTCTGTGCTTATTTCTATTGTTTTATCTTGTATCTTCTTGCTTTGCTAGTCTGCAATGATGATGTTTGAATTGGCCTGGATCATGTCAAAGGATTCTAATGACATGCTATGGTAAGTGGAGAAGCTTTTGGGGTTTTTTTTGACCAGGGGCATGAAATATATACTATTAGAAGAGTTTCCATGCAGTCAGGTGTTGTCACTCCTGTCTTTCAGTGTATATAAACTGGCTCATAACTTGGCCTTTTGAGAATCTGCAGTGACATGTATTGTGATCCTCCGCAAAATCTGCAATGGTGTATTTTTAAGTCATTAAAAACATAATTTGTGTGACTTTTTTGCTTTGCTTCTTGTTACCTTGTTCTAAGCATGGTTTTTATTTTGTTTCTGTTGTAGGTGGGCCATTGTTGGCCTGACTGACCAGTGGGTTCAAGAGAGAATTACACAGTAAGTTCTATGGGGGACATTTATGAAATCAGCATCACTGGCATATGCCGCTGACGAGGCACAGATTCGCCCCTTCTGCCTGGCATACACAAGTCTTATCGCCCGCCACAGCAAAGCGGGAAGGAGGTGTGGCCTCCTCCTTACGGGAGCAGGCGTAAATCATGGTAGAAATATATACCTGCTCAGGAGCAGGTGTAGATTTCTGCACCCACCTTATGGCAGGCGCAGGTGAGGCCTGATTCACTAAGAGGCGTGCTCCCCCCCGGCCTTAGTGAATCCAGTGGGGCCTAATTTAAATGTCCCCCTATGTCATTCATAAATACCCCGTCCAGTATGACACTGTAGTGCATAGACCCAGAACGGCCCAGAGCATAGGAACTGGATGGCACCAATCAGCTAATGTAAAAGAATAAAAAACATATACCAAGAGTTAAGAAAGGGGAGTATATTTAACCAGGAGAAAATGCTAATTGTCTAATAGGATGAAATATGTGACTGATGTGGGTACCCTCCAACGCCATGTATCCAGACACAACCACCGCAATGAGGATGAAGAAAACTCCCTGTCTATTGACTGCATGAGGATAGCCTTTGAATATGAGTATCCTTTAAACTTCATAATAGATCTGTATCTATCCGTGTGTGTCTCTTTAAATCTATTTTTGTTTCTTAGGATTACACAGTGCAGATTTGTTGTTGAAGCCAAAACCAGCTAATGATGAATTGGATAATATAAAGAGCAAATGCTACTTCTAGTCCAGGAGTAGATTCACGCGAGTAGAAATCTCATCTGCTTTTTATATTATCTACAGTAATTTATAGTATTTTGGCAGCAATCAATAGTCCAGGCGATTTTAAGAAACTTTGTAATTGGGTTTATTAGGCAAATATGCCATTATCTGCGTTCAAAAAGACTTTCCCCAGGTGTCCCCCCCCCCCCTCTCATTCACTGCTCATTATCAGGAAATCTCGACTTTTACATCAGTCGAGCCCTGTGTAACCTATGGAGAGGGGAGGGGGAAGGAGTGAGATTAGTCGCCAGCAGATATCAAAGGATTACACAGTGGGAGCTGTGTGAAAGCCAGTATTCAGAGGTCCGAGAGGTCAGTGTTGACTTCAGAGGAGATAGCCCGGTATGTAGCTGTAAATTAACTCTGTCCTGTTTTGGTGCCTCATCCCCCTCCCCTCTCTATAGAAAACCATGAAGACGGGGGGGATTTCAAACTGCTTCTTCATGGTAAAAAATGCATTTTTCGGCTAATAAACAGATTACAAAATTTCTTAAAATCGCCTGTACTATTGATTTCTGCAAAAAAACAAAAAAACAAAACTTAAACGACAGTGACACTTTAAGAAAACTGAGTAGCCCATAGGGTCAGAACATCTCCCAGGTTTTGCAGTCTGTGCAGGTGTGTGCAGTGGTAGTTGTCGACCAATGTGGTCCAAGAAAGAATATCCTTTGTGTGAGGATGTGGGGATAGGGCGTGGTGAGCTAGCACATCTCAGCCTTTTCTTCTGTTGCAGCTGGATGGGTCGCAAGATCAAATGAAGGTTTTCATACCTGTTTACTAGCTCTAGATCATATTGTAATTCTAAAATTTAGACAATCTAGATATACTTTGTAATATACTTATTTAATCACCCCTAGTCAAACTCGTTTTCTTTAATGTTGGGATTTTAGCGTGCGGCTTTCATTATACCAGCATTGGTCACTATATGAAAGCATCTGTAACTCCAGCTATACATCCTCCAGTCTGAAACTGTGGTCAGTGCAAGGACAGAAGAAGCTTCAAGAATTCTTGGCTGACATGGGGTAAGTAACATCATAATTGAGAGTCCATAGTGCGAATGTTTTGGTTAAAAATAAAATGGGTACAATACTAATTATCATTTGGATTGAAGATACACAACTAGTTTATTAGCAACAACTTATCTGATGCTCCTGCTTCCATTGTGTTCTGTTTTTTTGTTTTTTTTTTAAAGAAATTTAATCTTTAACTTTTAACACATTTTCACAGTCATGTACATTATACCATGTGATGAAGCAAAGGGGTCGAGACAACACCTGGTAGGAGGAAGAGTTAGGGCATGATGGGAAATGTTTCTTCTAAAATACATACCCAACACAAGAAAAGGCATTGAACTGTTGTGTATACATAGACAGGCCTGTATTTGCAGTGCATGCTGCCCTAGGCACCTTTGAGTGCTAACCCCCCCCCCCCCCCCCCCCAAAAAAAAAAAACAAAAAAAACATTGAGGTTTTTTTTTTTCTGACTACAAGATGCTGTGAAAGCTGGGTGACTGCCATTATACTTACTACTATACAAGAAGCTGGAAAGCTGTGTAACCTCCATTATACTGACTACAGGATGCTGGGGAAGCTGGGTGACCTCCATCATACTGAGTATAAGATACTGGGAAAGCTGTGTGACCGCCATCATACTGACTACAGGAATATGTTCTTCAGCGCCGAGAGAGGGATACTGTATAAAGATCCCACCAAGATTCTGCTCATGGCCTAGTGGATGCCCATAGCCACATGAGGCTCCGCCCCCGCAACTTTGGCCTCGCCCTGCCCCCTTACACCCACGACCCATCCCCCCCCCACAATTTTCCTTACCAGGTGATGCCATGTGGAGGTGGTGGTGGACTCCTTCAGGCCGGCAGGAGGGGGTGCTCCATCTTCTCATCCAGGGCAGCAGGGGACAGCTCTCACAGCTCCTTGCTTCAGTAGTGGAGCAGGGAAGTTGTGAGCTGCGCTGCAAGCTCCATCACTGAAGCAAGGAGCTGACAGCAGGAAGCGCTCCGCACCCTCTCCCGACCGTGACTCCGCCCCCTCGATTATGGTCCCACTCCCACTGACTATCATGGGGGGGAAATTATTTTTTTTTTTTTACTATTTATTTTCTTTTTTTTCTTCCTCTGAAGGTGCCGCCCCCTACAGGGTGCCACCCTAGGCTCCGGACCACGGGTGCCTAGTGGCAAATACGGCCCTGCATATCTTGTATGCAAATGCTTGTAATCCAAAGCAAATTTTCCCATAAGATGTCAATGAAATGCAGACAATTGGTTCCACACCCCAATAATATATTTTTTTATTCTGAATAACATGTAAAACAAACATTTAGAAACAGCTGAATATGTGATATTATAAGTTACTGTACATTATGGCAATCAGCATGTGGTGTATAATGTATAGTAACTGCATAACCCTGAAAACTGCAGCAGTTTGTAGATACAGGATGGAACTGCAGATCCCCATAATACAGTAGTGTAGTACAATAGGCTAGAAAGCATGGCTGTGTGGTCACATTACAGCGATGAGGAAAGGGGTATGTGCTCAGCATGGACCAATCAGGAAGTGAGAATCACTGAGCTGTGCAGGAGGACAATGACTTGCATATTAAAGTGTTTATTGGTGACCTTTTAAAATTACTCTATTAATTTTACAAAACAACCAACATGTCCCATAAAATCACAACCAATAATACTATTACATAAATATCCCTTCCCAACCTCAAAAAGAACCATTATTAATGTAGGCCCATGAACCAATACAGAACCTGTTTCTCCCGTGGAGTCACCGCGAGGGCACCGATTAACATTCTTCAGTTGCATGAGGCAACAGCCTGTCTACCTCTCGCTTCCACCTCCCACTATCTATTCCGTCTCTATTTTACTCTATCCGTATAGGGTCCCCGCCCGCCCGAGGGCCACACCCATGGCTGAGTGTAAGTGCAGGCACATTATAGCAGCAGTGTGTATAGCGGAGTGTGAGTGCAGGCATATTATAGCAGGAATAGAGAGGATGGAAAACACAAGGACTGACAGAGACTGCATGAATGAGCAGGGCAGATGTGGGCACATACATGCAGCACTCTCTGTCTGGGGAGACAGGAGTTACAGCTATGGAGAGATTACCCCCCACAGTCCTGTCCCCTGATGTAAGCCCCAGCCTGAAGTGGATCTGCCATGATTTGGAAGGTGAGGGAGACTTCCTGTAGACCCTGCTATGCAGACCATGCCCCTCCCCCAATCCCCCTCCCACCCAGTACAGGGAGCTCTTAAACCAAGGTACCACTATATATATATTTTTTGGGGGGTGTAATACTTCTCAACCAGGGGAGCACAGAACCCTCATTCTTGTGATTTTGGTAGGGGTCCCAGAGGTCAGAAACTCGGAATTGGTGACAAATGTTCTTTGGGGGGAAAAAACCCTTTTGTCCTGGCAAAACTACTATATATACTGATTATATACTATCTTCCCAGGCTTCCCTTGAAACAAGTAAAACAGAAGTTTAACTCCATGGACATTTCCTTGAAGGAAAACCTCCGGGAAATGATTGAGGAATCTGCCAACAAATTTGGGTAACTAAAATGGTATTTTTATTGTGTAGAAATCATTGTCGGTGCAGCACTTTGATTTCAGTCATTGAGGACTGAACATCTGTCGGAGTCCCAACACAAACTACATTGTGGGACCTGTTTTAGATATCCCTCACTGATATTTAAATCCACAGAATTAAGTGTTTTTATTTCTTTTTTTGCCTTAAACTATGGATGTCTGCACCCTTACTGTCAATATTAGGCGGGAAGACCCCTTTAATTCACTTGTTGGGTGCTGCCCAAAGAGGACAGAACCATGCCCACGTGGTAGCCAGTGGCTGCACAATGTTGCTGGTAATACTGCTGACCATAGCATCTGAGTGCGGTTATATCCATATACAGCTGCTACAATATGTAAAAGAATATCAATTATACATTAATACTAACCCATGGCATTCTGTCAAAATGTGGCTGTGTATGACCACCTAATTTTGAAGGCATTTGTCAGGCAAAAAAATGATGAGCCATCTCCACAGGACACCCAGCACCCCCACCAGTCAGCTGTTAAGCACTATGGTAGGAAGTAGGGGTTGGAAGCCAATGGCTGTTAACTGTGTAGTGGCCAGGCCTGGTTACCGCAGCTCAGCTGTAATTCATTTGACAGGAGCTGCAGTCACCTATTACCCCCAATACACAGAAAATGGAGCAACCTGCTTCCAGTCCCATCCACTGTGTAGTGTGGTTACAGAACAGCTGATCAGGGGAGCTGGGTGTCCTGTGAGGAGAGCTTATCAGTATGTTTTGCCTGGAAAACCCCTTTAAAAAAAAAAAACAAACAAAAAACCTGAGAAATGAAAGGTGACACACCTAAGAGATTGCTGTAAAATGCTATGGTAAGATAAAGCTGTGCTCGGTTGCTCTGGACAACAGTAAAAGGGCACACCGCATTGAATTAGCAGTGGAGTCCCAGAGGTCTGACCCCTACCGACCTTGAAGTCATGAAATATCCTAGTGATATCTCATCACTTTATAAGAAAGGTAGAGCACAGGAGAAATGGGAACTGACGAAGATTCTTCAACTCTATGATTTGTAGGGTCAATTTCAAGCTTACCTGTAGGTGGCGCTGTAGACACACACACACACACACACACACACACACACTGTAATCCTAAATGAGAGGGTCACAACAGTGTATTAAGTACGGTAAAGAGCGTTAGCATACTAAGACATTCCATATATCTGTAAAATGTTTATTTCATATGATTGTCCACCACTGTATCACATGGAGAATGCGGAGTTTTGCATACTTGTAGTTTTCATGGTGGTCACAGTAAAACCAAAGCTATAGCTTGACCAAAAGTGTGTGTGTGTGTGTGTGTGTGTGTATAATATGTATAATATATATAATAAAATATTATATTTTATAGTATATAGTGGTGCTTTGGATTACGGGCATAACTCGTTCCGGGACCGTGTAATCCAAATCGACTCTTAAACCAAAGCAAATTTTCCCATAAGAAATCTTAGAAATGCAGACAATTGGTTCCACACCCCAATATTAATCATTTTATATTCTGAACATGTAAAACAAATGAAACAAACATTCAGAAACAGCAGAATGTGATGTTATTAGTTACTGTACAGTAATGGAGAGGATGGAAAACACAAGGGCGGACAGAGACTGCAGGGAGCATGAAGGAATGAGCAGGACAGATGTGGGCACATACATGCAGCGCTCTCTGTCCGGGGAGAGGGGTTACAGCTATGGAGAGATTGCCTCCATAGTCTTGTCCCCCGATGTAAGCCCCAGCCTGAAGTGGATCTGCTATGATTTGGAAGGTGAGGGAGACTTCCTGGGTCAGAGTACAGTGCTGTAGACCCCGCTATACAGATCATGCCCCTCCTCCACTCCCCCTCTCACCCAGTACAGGGAGCTCTTAAACCAAAGCAATGCTCTTAAACTAAGTCACAATTTTGAAAAACTCTGAGCTCTTAAGAGTAACTTGGTTTAAGAGCGTTTTGGTTTAAACCAAGGCACCACTGTATATATAAATATAATTTTGTTTTACCGAAGTATCTTATACATAAGCATCTTCCATACCTGTTTTTTGAATTACTTTATTCTCTATTTTGTTGTTAACTCTCTGACAGGATGAAAGACATCAGGGTACAGACCTTCAGTGTTCAGTTTGGCTTCAAGAATAAGTTTCTTGCCAATGACATTGTGCTTGCTGTACTTTCTCTCTTGGAAAACACCGAAAAAGATGAGCAGGGGACAGATAACTTTATCAAGGCCTTAGACAGCTTGTCCAGGTGGGTAATGTTTACCACAACATCGAAGGGTTAATTTTAACCCCCAATTAGCTCAGCACCAAATCCATTTTTTTTTTCCTTATGTACCTTCTACCTTTGCCTCTACCCTGTGTAAATATACTTACTACCTACACTGGAATTATTACAGATTAGAACTTCCCCAATCCTATGGCATGTTCAGGTCCCGATCACGCCTCCACGTCAGAGACAGGTTCTCACCCCCAGACGAGTCCATCTCTGAAGTGGGGGCAGGTTAATAGCAGCTGGGACCCCGAACATGCTGGAGTAGGGTGGAAAGATAGGAATAGATTTGTTTATTTTCTCACCATGGTCGGCAGTATAATAAAAGGAAAGTTTGAGCAGAATACCCCTTTAATTGTTTATGGTGACATTTACTGATTTTGAAATGTTGTATTTAAGGCATCTGTAACTTCTCAGAACTATTCAGATATTTCTAAAAATGTTTCCCTCTCCTTTAATTTACAGGAGCAACCTAGAAAAACTGCACCATGGCCTGAATCTTTCTAAGATGCTGCTGCGTGCTATTCAACAGACAGTAGCCAGTTGTATATGCACAAATCTTATTTTATCTCAGGGCCCTTTCCTGTACTGTTATCTTATGGAGGTTAGTATGAATCTTCCAGCACAGTGATTCTGGTATTACTAGAGTCCTTACGGTAATTCCAGCATAAGAATTGTGCAATAAGCCCCTAATGATTCAGCTTGTCTAGAATCATAAGACATACGGGTTGCTCATTAAACAATAGTCGATCCCGATCATTACACAAAAAGTGACTTCATATTATCATATCTGTATCTGGTATGGAGCTGACAGAATATATTCACACTCTGTGAGTTTGGGATATTTCTGGCATCCCACTCCTGCTATTAAAGGGGTTATGCAGGATTAGAAAATTAAAGCACCACCCCTGTCCTCAGGATGTGTGTGGTATTACAGCTCGATGCCATTCACTTCAGGGCAACTGACCTGTAAAAGCACATCCAAACTGAGGACAAAAGGGGTACTGTTTCTTTAAGAATTCAGCTATGATTTTCTAATATCCTGGATAACCCCTTTAAAGTAAGGTTTTTTTGTCCACACCTCCCCCCCCCCCCCCCCCCCCCCCGATCTGAGCTTGTCTATTTTATTTTCTCTCTAGGGGACCCCAGATGTCAAGATGTTTTCTAAACCTGTCTCCTTGACTTTGCTCTGTAAATACTTGCTGAAATCTTTTGTCAGTTCTGTAAGTATATACCTGGTGCTTCAGACCCTTTATTTAAAAATCCAGTTGATATTTTCCTAACATCTTACTTTATTCATACACAATATAGAATAAAGAATATGGGAAAATAACATGAGGCATATGTATAATGGTCATATCTCACGGTTGTGCTCTGCTGTGCTCTGTTCTGTCTCGAACAGAGGTGGCAGCAGAGAGCACTGTCAGACTAAAATCAAAACACCACTTCCTGCAGGACATACAGCAGCTCATAAGTACTGGAAGACTTGAGAATTTTAAGTAGAATTAAATTACAAATTTATATAGCGTTCTGAAACCAGTTGGTTCGAAATATTTTCGCTGGAGTACCACTTAAAAATTGCACCCTTATTGCTATAGGAGAGAAGTTTATCTAAGATTTTAGGCTGAAGTGCAGAGTATCATGGGATGGACAAACAGACTGATTGAATCTAAATAAACTTGGGAAGACTATTGCCGCTTTCTGTCAGAAGGAGGATGAGGTCTTTCCTGGCTCCATGATTTATTGTTGCATCTCCAGCAAGACAAATGGGATTTCTCTAAATTGTACAGCTTTGTGCATTGCTCTCTCCTTCAATTGTCGGCTTCTCCTTGGCTAGCCTTAGAATAAAATTCTCTTTCCGTTGGCTGGGAAAACCATATTTCCTCCTCTCTGGAGGGATATCCTCCTGTCATTTGCACATGCTAAGGGGTCACAAGTTCTGTTTGGGGGATATTTATATTCACCTTCTACAACAGTTTTGTTTGGTCTCTCCACATCCGGCATCTTGGACTGCTGCGGTTCAGTCTTCTAAGATTCTCAAAGATTTGTGGATAGATCATGCTGTGTGTTTATAAGTTCAAGATGCAGATGTTCAATTTGATTTCTTTTTTCTTTTTTAATTTGAAGACTAAAAACAAGCGATGCAAGTTGCTCCCATTGGTTCTGGCTGCTCCACTGGATGTTGAGAAGGGGACAGTGATTATGGTGGGAATTCCTCCAGAAGTTGAGGGTTCTGACAAAAAGAAGTAAGAGAACACCGCCTTTGGGGTGGAGATATGGGGGTACACAGAACTAAATCCCTTATCGTAATGAAGAATGGGATATATATATATATATATATATATATATATATATATATATATATATATATATATATATATATATATATATTAAATAATATACCGCCTTCTGTGCGTGGTTCTGGCTGTGAAACAAGCTGCAGTTAAAGGTGACCTGTCATCACTTTAATGCTGCTTGAACCACAGGTCATCATGGAGGTGCCCTGCTGGCCTTCTTTTTCCTGCCCTGCTGACCTTGAGATCTATCAGTCTAGGCAGCCTGAAAACCACTACACCAAAAAACAGCCGTGTCTAAAGGCCCTTTTCCACGGGGTGACTGGAGGAGCAAACAAGCACAGTGCACGTTTGCTCCTCGTTTCCCGCTCGCTGCCGCTGCTATTACACGCGTCAGCAGCAAGCGGGTGAGTCCATGGGAGGGGGTGGTGTGGGGGGGGGGGGGGGCGGCCCAGGTGATCACTAGATCATCCGGGTAGCGTATAGCAGCGGTCTGCTGCCGCCGCTCCTATTCCATGGAGCGACGGCAGCAGATCGTTGCTATATGAGTCGTTTGTCTTTCAGCCTGTTCAAAGACAAACGACTGCAACGATCAGCCGACATCGTTCATGTCGGCTGATCGTTGCCTTCTATTACACAGGACGAATACGGCCGGTTTTTCCAAGATTCTGAGTTAGTGTGAAGCCAGCCTAATACAACACTTGAACTGCATTTACAATGTAAGTCAATGGGAAACTGACACGCATACAGCAGCATTTTGATTTTTTTTTCATCCATTTACTGTATACACTTTAAATACTGTAAACGCTTGTGTTAAACATACAGAAATTCAGCTTGATCTTAGCCTTATTAGTTTTACTACACTGTACCTGTAATTTGTACTTTGCTTTTAGTGTTTTTATGTCTTTATCTGCATGTTGTTGCTATACTTATTGATTTGTTAATTTTATTTCTATTTCTTTACCTCTAGTTTCTTTGGCCGAGCATTTGAGAAAGCTGCAGAGAGTACAAGCTCACGGACCCTTCACAATCAATTTGATATGTCTAGTGAGTGCCTGTTGCTTCTGTATGTATGGTTTGTGACCTGCAGTGAAATGGCAGACTTCTCAGCTTGATTGTTAAGCCCGGTGACTGCACAGAAGCCGCTGCAGAGGCTAGAATGAGTTCAGGTGGAAGCTTAGTTTGACCCTTGTCTCGTAACTTGTTTTCAGTGGTTGGAATGTTACCAGCCACACTGCAGAGAGGGGGGGGGCTGCTTTTTTTAGGAGCAGCACTTCACCCTTTATGAGCACCACAACATACAGCTCCTTATGATAGTGTATTTTCAATATGCAGTTATACAATAGAACATACATTGCATATTATTGATGTCCCTTTTTTTTTTTTTGTCTAATTTGTATGTAGTAATTGAACTGAGAACTGAAGACCGCAGCAAATTCCTGGATGCCCTCATTTCTCTCCTCTCATAAGGTATGGCTCTATATTAAAAAAAACAAAAAAAACAACAACAATGAATGGCACGTTGACGCAGCAGGTTTTCCTGTCAGAAGACTCTTATGAAATGTAGAAAATCAGAAATCTGTGGCGTACAGTCATTCCTGGGAGAAATTCAGTTTTTATGCCATTGATTCACTGCAGTTTTGGATGCTGCTTTCAACATTTTCCAGCATTCGAAAGTGATTTGTCAGTTTCGGGTATTTCCCATTTTATAATCGTAATAAATAATTTATTAGCATAGTGCACACAGATTCCGCAGCGCTTCACCTATCTGTATGTTTTTGGGTGCGGGAGGAAACCCACGCAAACATGGAGAGAACATACAAACTCTTTGCAGATGTTGCACAGTTGTGGGTTTTTCTGCCACCAGTTGATTTGAAAGAAAAAAAATAAAAAATTGGTGAACAACCCCTTTATAGGGGAATCTGTCAGGACCCTACCAGGTACAGAACTGCAAACGCATGCTGATAGCTGTGGCACTTCAGCCTCTGAAAAAAATGCAATTTTGGAACTTTGCAAATGGCCATTAGCTAAGACAAAGACATCATTTGTTTTATCTCCCTATGACCCATCTGCCTGTGTCTGCAGCTCTCTTTACCTAGTATGGACCTGACCAATTCACTTTAAAGATAATAGGACACGTTGCACAGAGGCAATGCTGATTCCGTGCTCATATCGGCACAGTGTGGATGAACGACGGCCTTGGGGTTCATTCACAATTCATTTGTTTTCTTTCATGTTAAAGGAATTGTAATGTTGAAGGGAACCTGCCACCACTTCTGTGTTAGTAAATAACCTATTCCCTTAACAACTCTAGAACATCTTTCCTCTGTTCCTACTTAGAAATAGATGACTAAGTAGTTAACTGGGTTCTACAATTGGGGGGCGTGTTATGTCTGACACTGTCATCTCTGATTGAATACCACCCATTGGTAACACCCAGTCAGTTATAAAGTCATACATTTCTAGTAAGAATAACAGGGAATGGGCAAACACGTGCTTTAAAAAGTGCTCCAGAATTGGCGCTGGTTTCCTTTTTTTTTATAAATACATTGGAGCTATTAAAATAGTTGTAACATTCTGCATACCCCTAAACACTATGGGGGAGATTTATCAAACATGGTGGAAAGTAGAATTCAGAAAAAAAAAAAAAAAAAATGGACAAATTTGGTCAGCTCTCCTAGAACACTATTCACACTAGGCAGGAGCACGTTGCTATGGCTGAAGTTGCAAACACACAAAAACATATGTCTGTATTGGGTCTGTATCTCGCCATTGCGGTGAGCTGTTGCTTTTTTTTTGTGTTTTTGTGCGTTTGTGAAGTAGAATTGGCGCAGTTGCCCCTAGCAACCAATCAGATTCCACTTTACATTCCTCAGAGACTCTTTGGAAAATGAAAGGTGGAATCTGATTGGTTGCTAGGGGCAACTGAGCCAGATTCACTTTGCACCATGTTTGATAAATTTCCCCCTATATGCAATAATTGTATGCCGACAAAAAAACTCCTTTCTGTTTTTCCAGGTGGATTTCTGCTTCTGGAGTGGGACGTGGTGTTTGGTCACTTCGGTCTCCATGTAAATGTGCTGTTTTTATCTATGTTTTATGTGTCTTCTTTTATGTGCAAATCTTAAATTATAGCTGAGACTCTTCAGCAGTAATAAACCTTTTATTGTATGATGACTAGTCCTCTGATAATGTAAATAAAACATATTGAAGCCAAGAAGACAACTGGTTTTTCTTTTATTAAAGAATTTAAAGGGGTTATCTGGGAAGCTGAAGACACCCTGCAGCTAATGCATGCACCTGCACATGGTCATCACGATATGTGCTTGCCCCGAGACACGGAAAGGCTGGTAGTGGCCTCAGATGTCTTATGCTCCCTAGACAACACATTTTTAAAGGGGTTATCCAGTGCTACAAAAAAAAAAGGCCACTTTCTTTCAGAAACAACACAGCTCTTGTCTCCAGTTCAGGTGCGGTTTGCAATTTAAGCTCCATTCACTTCAATGGAACTAAGTTGCAAAATCTACACCCAAACTGAAGACAAGAGTGGACATGTTTTTGTAGCGCTGAATACATCCTTTAACTCGAAAAGCTGTGTCTCTTAGGTGCTACAGCATTAACACTGGGTTATGGCCAGTGTTGTGTGCTGGGAGAAGGATCCACTGGATGTATAAGTAGAGACCTGTCTATCGCACTCTATAACCATTAGCCCCTTTTGCAGTAATAACAGCCTTCGCTCTTCCGGCAAAGCTGTCCATCTTTTGGAGTAAATAGCCTGTTAGCATTATCTCTTCTTCTCCAAAGCCACTATATATTCCAAGATGTCTCATTCTTGTGCATCCAGCAAAAGATCATTTGTCCATCAGACTGCATAAAACCTGATTAATCACACCAGAAAACTTATTTCCATGAGTTCTGGAGCAGTGTGCCATACACCTCTTCAGCAGTCACTTGGCATTGTGTATTCTTTCATTTGCCAATAGAAATCTCTTTCATGAAGCTCTCAGCACTAGAGATGAGCGATTCGCTTATATAAAAGAAGCAAAGCACTTCGTTTGATCCGCGCTCATCAAATCCACCGGATTTCAGTGCTGCTCCGCTCCTTCCCGCTCCACTCCAGGTGCTGGGAAAAAGCTTGATCCAATCCTGGGAAACTGGGAGAAGTTTCCCAGGATTGGATCCAGCCTTTCCCAGCATCCTGGGTGGAGTAGCATGGAGCAGAGCAGCGCTGCTGTTTGCCTTGACGAGCAGAGCGCTGATCAAAGTGCTTGACTTCGTTTAGATGAGCGATTTCACTCATCTCTACCCAGCACCAGCCTGATGTCTGTAGTGAGTGAAACAACAAAGATGAGGCAATTTTTCCCGGCTTTATGTGTTGGTCCTGGGAAATTCCATCCTTAAAGGGAATCTGTCAGCACCTATTCTTGGTCTGAGGTGCTGACAGTGTAAGGAAGGTCTGTGTTATCTAGTGCCGTCTCATACCTCTATTTTCCCGATCGGTCCTGTACTTTCTGTAATTTATCTTTATAACTTTTAGCTTGTATTGAATATTCATGGAGCCTGTCCCCCGGCCTCCTGGCGCATCATCTGTAGCTTCCTGGTTCTGGTGTAGTGCGCGCTCCCGTGGCGTGATTCGCGCATGCGCCATAGTGCGTCAGAGCCTTTGAGGGCATAGGCTTTAGTCCTCAGTGCGCCTGCGCCGCTCCGACGTAATACGGAGCATGTGTGAATCACGCCACGGGAGCGTGCGTGCACTACACCAGAACCAGGAAGCTACAGATGACGTGCCAGGAGGCCGGGGGACGGGCTGCATGGTCAGGCGGGCCACAGTGCGGCATGAAGTCGTCACCTCTCCCCCTCTTTGACAGTTATGAAGATAAATTATAGAAAGTACGGGACCGATCGGGAAAATAGAGGTATAAGACTTCACTAGATAACAAAGACCTTCCTTACACTGTCAGACCAAGAATAGGTGCTAACAGATTCCCTTTAACAATGTTGAAAGAGGACATGAAAAGGTTTATAATTTACTGCAAGTAGATTATATAGAAGACTCCTTGCCTGTATTAGATATACATACACCGAGCAGCCACAACCTTACAGGGGAATCCTGGTTAAGAAAGATTCAGTTATACTCAGGGCATCAGGTATTACCACAGATGTCTTTGTATGAGATCGTCAAAACATGACCTGTTGGTGGGCCATGAGGACTGGAATTAAAAAGCACTGGCCTAGAGTATCCAACTACCATCTTCAGCTTGCCGCCCTCCCATAGTGAATCCTGGTGCCACCTCTTCCTCCTCGTAAGGGATAATCGTTAATGATAAACAATCTCAAACGACCGCTATTGCGAACAACCTGAAATCCTTCAACCAATTACACGATAATCGTTACATATCGTTCTTGCGGTCGTCGCTACTGCGAACGACCACATAATGTCTTATTCCATGCGAAAAAGCAAAGATAAAAATAGGTCCAGGTCTCCTTAAGCGATCAACGATTTCTCGTTTGTCGTTTAATCGTTAACCACTAATCAACCGAACGATTATCGCTTCGTTCCTAATTATTCGAACGATAATCGTCCCGTGAAATAGGGCCTTAAGGGTCCATTTACACAGAAAGATTATCTGACAGATTATCTGCCAAAGATTTTAAGCCAAAGCCAGAAATTATTTGAAAAGAGGAGAAATCTCAGTATTTCTTTTATGACCTTATCACTGCTTATAGTCTGTTCCTGGCTTTGGCTTCAAATCTTTGGCAGATAATCTTTCTGTGTGACTGGACCCTAAGTTTTGCACACACCCAGCCATCTCCATGATGTAAAAGAAACAGTGAATAATCTAGTCCACCTTTCACGGTCCAGTTGTGAGGCTTATATGCACATTGTACATGCATTTGGCAATGGTGAGCACAGTGGCTTAGCTATCATGAGGGAAGACTACGCAGCTGCTATGGGTTCGAGCAAAGTGTGATCTGCCATGATGGTGTGGTGTCCCACCACGGGTGTTTTTGTATCTCTCCTGTGCACCCCTCAAAAAGCTTCACTGAAGGTGGTGATGAAGGTATTTTAAGGTTTTACCACTAGATGTCAGTATTATGTATTTCTATGTTTTGCACAGCTGAAATCAGTATTGGGTTATTGTTTTATATGTACCATGTGCTTTTCTTGACCAATAGGAGGGATTTCTTCTTCTGACCTCTCTCTCTTTCTTTTGCACACACTCATCCCCACCACTCACAGGGTAGATTACTTAGCCCCTGTAGGTGGAGTTAAGTAGCTCCGTCTGGGAGGAAGTGAACAGACCAGTCTAGTCTAGACATGAGTGTGTACAGATGCAGCTAAAGACAACCAGTTCTTCTACTACTTTCACTATATCTACTATGCAGTGCTAAACACTACAAAGGGAGAAAAGTCTAGGAACATCCTAGCCCATGCAGTGAACCAGTCTACAAATGCAGGGCAGTATCGTGAAACACAAGAGGAACTAGCCTGGATAGGACAAAGCTACCAAGGAAGGTCTACGTATCCTATCTCGCAGTGCAAGTAACTGGGACACCCCCAGAAACAGCTTCACCCAGATAACCACAACTGGGGCTTGTATCACCCTATTAGGATGGGTCACTTGACACTGTAGGGCGGAAGGTGGTCAGACTGAAGTCTATACACAGGTACAAGTAACTTCTCACTCTACAAGTATTTCTCCAAAGTTCTGGCAGAGTACATTGCTACATTGGGTTAGGACTCCCTCTACAAACTCTTCTCCTCTACTCTACTCTCAACTCTCCAAGCACCGCTACAACTACCTCTCTGCTATTCAACTTCTCCAGCACCTCCTCAAGCTCAACCAAGTGAAGCACTAAAGTTTATGCAAAGATTTATCTATTTTATCACAGTGTGTTGTACTACTGGAAGACTGCACAGTAAAGCTGTTCTATTTTTAAAAACTGTGACTCTGTCATCTTTACTATGCACCCATACACACTTACTGCACACCTTGGGTTATTTTTCCCATTTCTGTGGGTTGCAGTACCCATAGTCTGGGTGGGCAGAGTGCCACAACCCAGCATGTCATCGACCATTTGGGGAGTACAGCCAGCCACAACACAAAGCAGGTACCAACATCACACATGCTGGACAAGCACTGAACTGTACAACAACACCAACAACATACCACTAAAAAGCTGGCCACCACAATGGTATGCCACTCTCAGAGCCCCCGTCCCAGCTGTCGGGGGGTGAGGGGCCTGCTGTCGGTGGTGTGCCATCCCTGAACCCTATACTCACCTGGCTGGTACAGCGTTCCTGCATTCTCTTAGCCTTCCAGGTGTGTCAGAATGAAGGAACACTGTGCCATGCCAAGTGAGTATGGGGTACAGGGATGGCACGCCATTGACAGCAGCCTCCACCAGACAGCTTGGGGGAGGGACTTGCATTCCTGGGGCCCCTATACAGTTTTTTGCTATGGGGCCCCATAAATCTAGCTATGCTGAGCACCTCAGTTCTGCATTTGTGTAACAAGCTTTGAGGCACTGTGGGGGAAATTTATCAAGGACTTTGCACCTATTTTTGGTCTAATTTCTATTTATGAATCAGTATTTGACGGGCGAATATTTTTTAGATGCAACTTTTTTTTTTTTAATCTGCCTGTTTTGAGTATTCACCCAAAAGTTCGGATAATCTGGGATTAGTGCCCAATTAACTTTTTTTTTTTTTTGCATTTTTGCGACTTTTTACTTAGATACATTCACTAAGGCAGTACAACATTCTAATAAATCAGTCACAAAATATTGGACCAAAATATACACCAATCCTCATTCGAATAGTCCCACAAATTAGACGCGTTAGTAAATGTCCCCCTGTGTGTTCTGGCACCTTTCTCATAGTCTATTACTGAACATTATGAAACCATGTTAAGTTCTGTTTCAGGCTTTTCCTGAGGAAGAGATGCTGAGGATGGCAGTCAAGCATGTTAGCGCCCATTATTCCAGTGACTATCCATGCTTTGCTATGTAAGATGTAAGGGGTAGAACATAAACAAACTGATTAAGTTGGATGAATGGCGTAAAGCCCCTGTATTTGGCACAGAGTAAGCCGTGCGCCTGGAGCCATCCTGAAACGGCTAAAAGGACGGGGATTAGTCCTGTGTTCTCACCAGTGGGGTTAGTTCTAGTCTTGGTTCTAGTGCTGGAAAGTACAATGATTACATTTTATAAAAGACCATAGAGTTGTATAACCAATGTCTTTGGTGCATTTTTCGATTATTCAATAAGGTTTCTCAACGCACAGCAATAATGTTCAGTAATCGTTTGCTCACTTCGTTATTAGAGATGAGCGAATTTGTCAAAGTTCGGGTACGTATGAACCTGAACTATCGGCTTCTGATTCCCACTGTCTGCAGCCTCCGTAAACAGGGTGGATACAGCGTAAGGACCGCCTGGAAAACTGGAATACAGCCTATGCCAATGTCTGTATCCCAGTTTTCCGGGCGGTCCGTAAGACTGTATCCACCCTGTTCTCGGAGGCTGCAGACAGCGGGAATCAGAAGCCGATAGTTCAGGTTCATACGAACCCGAACTTTGGCAAATTCGCTCATCTCTATTGGTTATGTAACTTCAAGTGTAGCTTTCATTTAAAAAAAACTTACAGAGATATCGTACGCTGTGCTTCCGGCCACCAGGGGGAGTCTACCACAGCACACTTATACAGCACAGCAGGGACAGCGTACGGTGTGGTGGCAGGTGACGGGATAACTACAGATTGCATGCAGCTCTACATTTGCAGTAGGGGACAACAGGGATGGCAGCAGGTGATCTGCAATGGATAGTAAAGGTAGGGGGGCAACGACAGGCTAAAAAGAATCACAGCTGCATGCCCTGGTGTTCTGTTCGGCGGACATGCTTCGAAACAAAAACTTTGCTAGGTCTTACTTTCGGGGAAGGCCTTATATTTAGCAATTTGGCAAAATCTCTACTAGGTCTTATTTTTGGGAAAACAGGGTATTTGCATGACCTTTGCTGGATGTCAGCCGTTGAATGCGCACCTTCTAGTACACGGAACGATGCGCTGTTGGCGACCAATGATTCTTAAACTTGCTGAAAGTCAACAATCAGCGGATAATAGGCTCCTTGGCTGATGGTTGTCTATTAGGGTGTGTTTACACGGAGCGATAATTCGCCCGATCGTACGATTAACGATGTCGGAGTACTGATTTATTTTTCATAACGATCAGCGTTTAGACGGTACGCTATATGGTATGGAAAATTCGTTTTGCGATCGCTTACGCCTATCTCACACATTGGTTAAATCAGCGAACGACTGTTCACACGGAACGATCAACGACGATTTGAGAAGTTGTTAAAAGATCAAAATGAACGATTTCTCGCTCGTCGTTTGATCGTTCGCAGCGTTTACACGTACGATTATCGTTCGAATTCGATCGTTATTGCACAAATTCGCACAATAATCGTTCCGTGTAAACGCAGCATTACACAGGGCCATATCTGCCCAAATTGGCCTGATTCAGCAGATAATTACTCAACCTACATCTGCATTCACTGTTACCCACGGCCAGAGAAATAACATCTTGGATCCCTATCCCGGCTGATATATTCCTCCACAAAGTTACAGAACAAGCCTGAGCCGGCACCTGGGGGTTACTATCCCTAAAGCTTTTTGGCGTTGGCACGTAAGTCCGCTGCCTGTTTGACTGGAATTTCTTTTCATTTGACTGGACATTTCGCAGCAGGCCTAGGGGAAAGTGGCAGACACCTGCCACTGAGCCAGAAACAATTCGCTCTGACAACTATAGACAGGACTGTTTATATTTCTGCCGCAAGATTTGGGAAGAGGACCCTAAAGAAAACTCAATTATGTGTTGGAGGAATGTGCTGTAAGTGGCTGGGGCCATATCAACCTTTCACGGGCTCTGTAACCCTATGCAAACTGTTTATGTAGTGTGTTTCCAGTAGCAGAACAATTAAACTTGTATATGTAGATGTACAGCAGGGGTAGGGAACCTTGGCCCTCCAGCTGGTGCAAAACTACAACTCCCATCATGACTGGACAGCTAAAGCTTTAGCTTCGGCTGTCCAGTCATGATGGGAGCTGTAGTTCTGCAACAGCTGGAGAGCCAAGGTTCCCTACCCCTGATGTGCATCTTTTAGCACACTTTCTGATGTTACCGTTAAAGGGGTTATCCAGCGCTACAAAAACATGGCCACTTTTCCCCTCTCTTGTCTCCAGATTGGGTGGGGTTTCAAACTCATTTCCATTGAAGTAAATGGAGCTTAATTGCAAACCGCACCTGAACTGGAGACAACAGTAGGGGGAAAAGTGGCCATGTTTTTGTAGCGCTGGATAACCCCTTTAACCCATTAAAGACGGAGCCCAAAATGACCTTAAGGACCGGACCTAATTTCAGGAATATGACCTGTGTCACTTTATCCAATTAATAACTTCAGGATGCTTTTACCTATCCGGCTGATTCTGAGATTGTTTTCTCGGGACATGTTATACTTTATTTTTTTGGTAAAATTGAGTCGATACTTGTAGCTTATCTTTATGAAAAACCCCAAAATAACGTGAAAAATTGAAAAAAAAAATTGCATTTTTCTAGCGTTGAAATTTTGTGCTTGTAAGGAAAATGGTTATGCCACATAAATTAGATATGAAATAGCATTAGCAACATGTCTATTTTATGTTGGCAGCATTTAATAAACTTGCCTTCAATTGTTTAAGACAATAGAAAGCTTCAAAGATTAGCAGCGTTTTTCCAAATTTTCACAAGAATTTCAAAATCTGATTTTTCAAGGGACCAGTTCATGTTTGAAGGGGATTTGAGGGGGCTGTATTTTATGAAGCCCCACAAAGCACCCCATTTCAGAAACTGCACACCCCCCCCCAAACTCTTCAAAATCAATTCCAGAAAGTTTTTAACCCTTTAGGTGAGTCACAGAAATAAAAGCTAAGTGTGTGAGAAAATTAAAAATTTCAATTTTCTTTGCAGAGATTATATTGTGATCAAATATCTCTCATAATAAAAAACCTATTTCCAGAGAAATGCACCACAATTTTTATTGCCCCATGTCTGCAGTTTATAGAAATCTATGATATGTGGCCCTATTGCGCTATTTGACGCAACCACAAGCCTCAGATGTAAAGGAGCGCCTAGTGAATTTTGAAGCCTCCTTACAATTGGCCAATTTTCAAAGTACCACTTCTGGTTGGCAGAGGCTCTGGGGTGCCAAAACAAACACCCCTAAAGGGACACCATTTAGGAAACTGGTCCCCTCAACTAATGTAACAAGGGGTATAGTGAGCATATGGACCCCACTAGTGACAGACACAATGTGCCGTGAAATTGAAAAATGTAATTTTTTTTACACTAAAACCTGGTCTAGCCTTAAATTTTTCAGGCTGACAAAGGGTTAAAAGGAAAAAAAAAACAACATAAAACTTGTAGAGAAATTTCCCCTGAGTACAAAAATACCCTACATGGGGACATAATGTATCATGCGGGCGCAGGACACACCTCAAAAAAGTAGGAGCACCATTTGCCTTTTGGAAGCTGAATTTGACCAGAAAGGAGGACGGAGGCCATGTCGGGTTCGCAGAGCCCCCATGCTGCCAAAACAGTGGAAACCCCCCACAACTGACCCCATTATGGAAACTACACCCCTCAAGGAATGTAACAAGGGGTATAGTGAGCATATGGACCCCACTGGTGACGGGCACAAATACGGAACAATGTGTCATGAAAATGAAAAATTTAATTTTTTACACTAAAACGGTGTAACTTCGAATTTTTCATGTTCACAAGGGGTTAAAAGAAAAAATAAACCACTCATCATGTAGAGCAATTTCCCCCGATTACAGGAGTACCCCACATGTGGACACAAAGTGCAAAGTCACTGCACTGAAAGCCTCCAAAGGGAAGGAGCGCAATTTGGATTTTGGAAGCTGGATTTTGCCAGAATGGAGGACGAAGGCCATGTTGGGTTCGCAGAGCCCTCGTTCTGCCGAAACACTGGAAACCTCCCACAAGTGACCCCATTATGGAAACTACACCCCTCAAGGAATGTAACAAGGGGGATAGTGAGCATATGGACCCCACTGATGACGGGCACAAATGTGGAACAATGTGCCGTGAAAATTCACAAGAAAAAACAAACCTCTAATTATGTAGAGCAATTTTCCCCGATTACAGGAATACCCCACATGTGGTCATAAAGTGCAAAGCCAACACACGGAAAGCCTCCAAAGGGAAGGAGCACAATTTGGATTTTGGAAACTGGATTTGGCCAGAATGGAGGATGCCAAAACATTGTACACCCCCCACAAGTGACCCCAACAAACTCAAGAATCTGTGGCTCGTACAGGTTGGGGTCATTAGAGGGGGTTTGTGGGGCTTCCTGGGGCCTAGTCCTGGGGCCGCGCTTGGGGGCTTATCACTAAATGATGACGATGAGGAAGGAAGAGGAAGGAAGAGGAAACGAGGGATCTTCCTCTTCTCCCTCACTAATTGTCTCAGTATCGGAGGCGATCCAGGCGTTTGCCTCCTCTGCCGAGAACAACCTGTCGGCCATTTTTTTGTTTTTTTCTTTAGGGTGCCTTCACACACACCGGATCCGCAGTGGATTTCACTAATCCAGCGTCAGCGCATCACTGTGAGAATACATACTCACAGCGGGAATGACATCCCGCTGCGTGTATGTAAGTTAACCCCCCGGAGCACACATCACCTCCTCCCCGCTCTGGCTTGCTTCGGGGCTCCCCAATCAGTGTGCTGCCCTGCCACAGCCACTTATTGGCTGAGCGGGACGTTCTGCTGAGAACCCCCGAAGCAAACCGTAGCGGGGAGGAGGTGATGTGTGCTCCGGGGGGGTTAACTTACATACACGCAGCGGGATGTCATTCCCGATGCGAGTGTGTATTCTCATGCACTGGGATGCACTGACACTGGATCTGCAGAAGATTTCGCTGCGAATCCAGTGTATGTGAAGGCATCTTTTAGAGGGGGGGTGTAAGTGTAAGTGGCGGGAGGGTGGCAGGACACAGGAGGGGTGGGTGGCAGGATGGAGGGAGGGTGGCACGACGCAGGAGGGGTTGGTGGCGGTAGGGTGGCAGGACGCAGGAGGGATGGGTGGCAGGATGGAGGGAGGGTGACAGGACACAGGAGAGGTGGGTGGCGGGAGGGTGGCAGGACGCAGGAGGGGTGGGTGGCAGGACGGAGGGAGGGTGACAGGACGCGGGAGGGTGGAAGGACGCAGGAGGGGTGTCAGGATGCAGGGGATGGGTGGCAGGACACAGGGGGGGATGGCAGGACGCAGGGTATGGGTGGCAGGATGCAGGGGGGGTGGTAGGACGCAGGGGATGGGGGGTGGCAGGACACATAGAGGGTGGCAGGAGACACAGGGGGGGGTGGCAGAATACAGGGGGGGTGGCAGGATGAGGATGCAGAACAGGGAGACAGCTAGCAGCAAGGACCAGCTAGCTGTCTCCCTGTACCGGACGAAGAACGGGGGGGGCGGAGGAGGAGGAAGCACCCGGCGCCCTGCACACTCCAGGACCGCACAGGGCACACAACCCCCATCATCACTTTCTCTGCTGTTGATTCTCAGCAAGCAGAGAAGGTGATGATGGAAGTAGTAGTGGGGATCGCCCGTGATTGGCTGGCTGGTGGTTACCGGCCAATCACGGGCGATCGGGGGCCGGCACCCACGGGCAGATGATGCCCAGACATAGCTGTGATTGCTGCTGTCTCGGACAGCACCAATCACAGCTCTGTACCGGGGTCCGGTCCCGGAAACAGAGCAAATCGCTGTGACTGGCCGATGAGAAGTCATCGGCCAATTACAGCGATCGTCGTTGCGGGGGGCAGGGAAACTGCCCCCTACGTGACACAGGAAGATGGCTGCTGATAGAATCAGCAGCCATCTTCACCGGAGCATGGCGCCTTTTCAAAGGGCCCGCGTATCGGTACGTCATGGATCCTTAAGTGACAGTGATCCATGACATACCGGTACATCATGGGTCCTTATACAAGCAAGTATACAGATCTCCGGTGGTGCGTTAATTACTTTTCTATATTCTGAGTTTTCCTTTAAAGGGGTAGTGCACCAAAAAAATTTTTCTGTGTGTCCAGCAGGAAGTGGTGTTTTCTTTCCTGTCTGACACAGTGCTCTCTGTTGCCTCCTCTGTCCATGTCAGGAACTGTCCAGAGAAGGAGAAATCCCCATAGAAAACCTCTCCTGCTCTCCAGACTGGAAATAATACCACTTCTTGCTGGGCATACAGCAGCTGATAAGTACTGGAAGGCTTGAGATTTTTTAATAGAAGTAAATTACAAATCTCTGGCACTTCATGGCAGCAGTTGATTTGAAAGAAATTTTTTTTTGGTGCACTACCCCTTTAAATGGGCACTGTCACTACAAATAGTCCCGCTCTGATCGGAAGATATAGGCGTGGAGAGATTGCAGCAGCGCAATCTACTCCTCTGTCGGCCAATAACTTTTGACATGTCATCAGACTTGTTAAAAGTTACTTGTAGTGACTGTATTTTTCAAAATTGTTCAGTCAACTATTATATATAGGTACTAGAGATTAGCGAATCACACAAATTCACGAATATTCACAAATCACATACAAATGAATTTGAATAGGCAACCTATAGTAGCTACAATAGTGGGACTATTACAGAGTAGCGATTTTTTTTTTTTTGCTGTGACAGTGTCAAAAAATGGAAAATGTCAATAAAAAAAAAAAATATGTCAGTCATTCAATTTCCGCCATAGACAGTAGTGAACGTTGGTGGATCGGCGGCGTAATATCAATGTTCTCCCAGGATGGCAGTGGACATTGGTAAATGAGCACCCAGTATTAGGATGGACACTGTGGTCACTGTGACCTCCTATAATGCACACCCAGTACCCAGTGACCTCCTATAATGCACACCCAGCACCCAGTGACCTCCTATAACACACACCCAGCACCCAGTGACCTCCTATAACACACACCCAGCACCCAGTGACCTCCTATAACACACACCCAGCACCCAGTGACTTCCTATAATGCACACCCAGCACCCAGTGACCTCCTATAACACACACCCAGCACCCAGTGACTTCTTATAATGCACACCCAGCACCCAGTGACTTCCTATAATGCACACCCCGCAACTTCCTATAATGCACACCGAGCACCCAGTGACTTCCTATAATGCACACCCAGCACACAGTGACTTGGAATAATACACACCCAGCACCCAGTGACTTCCTATAATGCACACCCAGCACCCAGTGACTTCCTATAGTGCACACCCAGCACCCAGTGACTTCCTATAATGCACACCCAGCACCCAGTGACTTCCTATAGTGCACACCCAGCACCCAGTGACTTCCTATAGTGCACACCCAGCACCCAGTGACTTCCTATAATGCACACCCAGCACCCAGTGACTTTCTATAATACACACCCAGCACCCAGTGACTTCCTATAGTGCACACCCAGTGACTTCCTGTAATGAACAACTGTCACCCAGTTACTTGGTATACTGGACAATGGCTTCACTGCTCCCACAGAAAACCACCCACAATCAACCCTTCTCTCCTCTCTGTCCCTATCTCTCTGTATTTCTCTCACTCCTCTCCTCTCTGTCCCTATCTCTCTGTATTTCTCTCCCTCCTCTCTGTCCCTATCTCTCTCCCTTCTCTTTTCTCTGTCCCTATCTCTCTGTATTTCTCTCCCTTCTCTCTTCTCTGTCCCTATCTCTCTGTATTTCTCGCCCTTCTCTCTTCTCTGTCCCTATCTCTCTGTATTTCTCTCCCTCCTCTCCTCTGTCCCATCTCTCTGTATTTCTCTCCCTCTGCTCTGTCCCTTTTCTCTCCCTGCTGCAACCTGCTCTCCACTATACACAGCCGACTGGCCGCCTCCAGGGAGCCAATCACCTTGTATATAAGGGGGGGGTTAGTGACATCACAGTGGGGTTTGCAGCTGATTGGATGGGCACTAGGGATTAAGGATAATCCCTTGCTCCCGCCAAAAGACACTTCTGTAGGCTATGTGCGGCCGTTATGTTTAGCGAATTTGCAAAGCAAATCTGGCAAATCACGAATCGCTACAAAGCTAATTTAAAGGGAACCTGTCACCCCCCGTGCCGGGGTGACAGGTTCCCGACCCCCCGTTAGAGCCCCCTATACTCACCTGATCCCGCCGGGTCCCGCTTCTGGATCTCAGCCGCTGCAGCCCGGCGCGCGCGCTGAGAGATGAGTCCACCGCTCATAGAGAATGACGGAGCGCTGGACTCTCCTGTCATTCTCTATGAGCGTTGGACTCATCTCTCAGCACGCTCGCCGGGCTGCAGCGGCTGAGATCTCAGTCACCCGACCGGATCCAGAAGCGGGACCCGGCGGGATCAGGTGAGTATAGGGGGCTCTAACGGGGGGTCGGGAGCCTGTCACCCCGGCACGGGGGGTGACAGGTTCCCTTTAATGCCCGATTCATTGCAAATCAGAATTCGTCAGATTCTCTAAAAGGTACTATACATTTAGTGGAAAACACAACCCAAAAATATCAATCTGTATAAAAGATTGCCCAGCTCAGCTTTCATATCATAATGAGCTGTGGTAAAATAAAGGTTAGCTGTGATTGGTTGCTGTGAGCAAATGACACCAGCGACACCAATGTTCCCAATAGAGATGAGCCGAAGCGCTCACCGAAGCGAATCACTTCATTTGATCGGTGCTCTGCTGATCACGCCGCCAGGCTTCCCGCAGTGCTCCGCTCTGTGCCACACCTCCCAGGATGCGGGAAAAAGCTAGATTCAATCCTGGGAAACTTTTCCCAGTTTCCCAGGAATGGATCCAGCATTTCCCTGGCACGCGGAGTGGTGCAGCAGGGAGCGGAGCAGTGCGGGAAGCCCAGCGGTGTGATGAGCGGAGCACTGATCCAGCGAAGCGCTTTGCTTTGCTTAGATAAGCGCTTCGCTCATATCTAGTTCCCAACTCGCCTTTTTTTTTTCTGCCATTTTGCAGTCCTTTTTTATTCACGGCCATCATTTTGGCACTAAAATGTGCCCGTTTAGGGAAATCATGATCAT
The DNA here is from genome assembly GCF_027789765.1 of Dendropsophus ebraccatus. Lineage (NCBI taxonomy): Eukaryota > Metazoa > Chordata > Amphibia > Anura > Hylidae > Dendropsophus > Dendropsophus ebraccatus. The sequence goes on along the minus strand of NC_091456.1, from coordinate 22,000,677 downwards.
AATTTGCAAATGGCGGCAAAATGGCAGGTGCCCCCCCCCCAAATGGCCATAAAACGGAAAAAAAAAAGACATTGTGGGAACATAGTGGGAGATTTATCAAACATGGTGTAAAGTGAAACTGGCTCAGTTGCCCCTAGCAACCAATCAGATTCCACCTTACATTTCTCACAGACTCTTTGGAAAAATTAATGGTGGAATCTGATTGGTTGCTAGGGGCAACTGAGCCAGTTTCACTTTACGCCAGTTTGATAAATCTCCACCATAGTCTTTGATGGACCAGGGCCAATAAGTTTATTTGGTTCCATTGCCACATGTGTATGAGGTTAGCAGACAGCACAAGACATCTGTTTTGAGGACAAAAGTAAAAGTTGCCAGAACTATTCTATGTATCGGTTAGATATATAATAATAGACCTAAAATAGTTTGGCGCAGCATGTGATGTGCCCATTCTAAGTGCAGATGTGGGAGATAAGTTTCTTTTGTACGGCCTCTATTATTGCTTTGTGTAATAGAGGGGCTCGCTTCCTTTCAATAACATTCCTATGTAGTGAGGAGCGCTCCTCAGCCGGGTCAGAAGATCTACAAATCCAGCCAAACGGGGTTTTTTTTTACAACTTTCTGTGCCCCCATGACTGGCATCAATCTCTGAGGTGAATGACAGCCACTGAGTCACTGAGTTAGTCACGAAGGAAATATTCACACTGTAATGTTCTTATCCCATTCCCACCATTCCTTATCTTTTCTCTGTCAGCTGGACCCGGCCTCTTAACGCTCTTCTGTAAGAAAGGAGATGAATCAGAGAAGCCATAGAAAATAAGCCGCCTTATTAATTAAGGGACAAAAACCACTCATAGTCATTTAAGATTTGAAAAGCATGTCTGCTTTCTTCTAGAAACAACATCACACCAAGGCTTAAAGGGATATTCCATTCAGCTTAATCGTTGTTAGGTTATGGGAAATGTAAAAGAAAGGAGTTTTATAAATGCTTTAAATTGGCTTTTTTTTTTTTTAGTTTGGATCCTTTCTCTCACCGTCATGTTGACAGCAGTTACCTAGGATCCTGACCACCATTATCAGGTATGAGAACAGGGGCTGGGGAGTGACGGGACTCGGGTGGTCGGGAGCTGGTAAGTATCTATGTACATGTTCTATGTCTCCCTCTGACATCTCACATTTCTGCAGGGATGGATCGTCCCTGGAGACGTGTAATGGTAGAGGGATACAACTTGGCACCGCTGTATGCCTCCCTTGTGGCCCCCCTGAGCCGAACCAGGATCGGGTCTAAAAGCCCCTATTACACTGGGAAATTCAGAGGAGCAAACGAGCGCTGACCTGTCAGGACAGCGCTCCCTTGTTCCTTGTTCTCCGCTCGCTGTCGGTGCTATTACACACGCTGGCAGCGAGGGGTTAACAGCAGGGGGCGCGGGGAGCTGTGGGAGTGTATGGTATAGTACTTGCCCAGTGATGGTATTGTCCTGATGCCAGTACTAGTCCAGCACACAGGTGTGATGTTGGCACCTGCTTTTAGTGTGGCCAGTTTGTACTGTCCCCAAATGGTCGGTGACCTGCAGGGCTGTGATGGGTCCCTTGGGCTCTTGTCACGGTAGTCCTGAGTGGCAATTGACCCACCCAGACTATCAGTACCGCCACCCACAGAGAGGGGAAAATGACCCAAGGTGTGTGGCAAAGGTTCTGCCGGAACTTTAGAGAAATATTTGAGAGTTACTTGTACCCGTGTTTAGACTAGTGTCTGACCACCTTCTGCCCTACAGTGTCGAAATACTCAGCCTACTAGGGTGATACAAGCCCCAGCTGTGGTTACCCGGGTGAAGCTAAGTGTCCGAGACTTCTCAGGGTTACTTACACTGCGAGAGAGAATACGTAGACCTGGTATCTTTGTTCTATCAAGGCTAGTTCCTCTGTGTATCAGCATACTGCCCTGCACTTCGTAGAGTGGTTCTCGGCCTGGGCTGGGTTTATCCATGACTTTCTCCCTCTTGTAGTGTCTAGCACTGCATAGTAGCTATAAGAGATACACTGGAGAAACTGAGTAAACTCACTAAAACACTAGACTAGACTGAACTGACTTCCTACAGGGGGCTAACTAACTCCTTCCCCAGGGGCTGTGTTTGTGTGGAGAGCAAGGATGGGCAGAGGAAGAAAGAGTATCTCCTATAGGACAGCACAGAACACATGGTACAATAACAACCGTAACCCTTTGCTTACTTCAGCTGTGCAACACATAACAAGGTGTAAAAGTAACACCAACACCTAGTGGTAAATAAGAGAATGCTTCCTTCAGCACCACGGAACTGAAGAGAGAACTTTACGACAGGTGCCTAGGGCTCTTAACTGTGGGACACCACAGGGGCTGCCTGGAAGATTGCTAGATCTTTGTCTTTTCCATCAAGCAACTTTTTAATTGTTCTACTGCCTGTTATATAGCAGCTCTCACATCATCTGTTAAGTCTTGTACCCATCTCAGCAATTAAACTAATTTTACATAATTTCTTATTCTTTAAATGGGTACTCAGTTTCTGTCAAAAGCTATATATATTTGTAATTTACTTCCATTTAAAACTCTCTTCTTCCAGTATTTATCAGCTGCTGTATGCCCTGCAGGAAGTTGTGTATACTTTCCAGTCTGACACAGTGATCTCTGCTGCCACCTCTATCCATGTCAGGAACTGTCCAGAGCAGCAGAGGTTTTCTATGGGGATTTGCTGCTGCTCTGGGCAGTTCCTGTCACAGACAGAGATGGCAGCAGAGAGCACTGTGTCAAACTGGAAGGAATACACCACTTCCTGCAGGACATACAGCAGTGATTTTTTTTTACATAAAAAATAAATTACAAATCTAAATGACTTTCTGAAACAAGCTGATTGTCACTGGAGTACCTCTTTAATCTTGACCTAGTATCTAGCTACATTAGCTGAACTGGTTTACTTTGTATTTGTCTTTATTGATATGTAATCACGCAGTGTTGAATTTTATAGATGCCCTAAACACCTTCTGTTAGGTTTCTGCCAAATTTCTGTATTCATAGTAGATGCTATGTTACACCCATCGCACCCCCCCCCCCCCTCCATAGGGAAGAATTTACCTTCTCCATACGCCGATAGTTAAGAGGGAACTCCAGCGAAAAATGTTTTCTTTCAAATCAACTGGTGTCAGAAAGTGCCAGGGATTTGTAATTTACTTCTATTAAAAAAAAATCTTCAGTCTTCCAGTACTTATCAGCTGCTGTATGTCCTGCAGGAAGTGATGTATTCATTTAGTGTACCAACCATACTAAGATAAGATGAACTGGTGCATATATTTTTGGGGTAAACAGCATGGAAACGAAAGTACTTGGAGGAGATAGCATGGGTTATAAGGAGCACTTGAACAAGATTCCAGGGCTTCAAAGCAAGAATGGGAACGTATAAGCCGCAATGACGCTCGGATATTTAGAAATGACCCTGCGCTGATCAAAGGCAAACAGGCTCATTTATTTTTCGGATGAGCTTTATAATGTCCACATCCCGCTTAGCCGAGCTCTATTTGTATAAGCGCAAACTGCCAAGAACTCGGTACAGAATAAACAGCGCGACTGTGGCGACCCCGGCCTAGTGCAAACCTCTTCCTCGTCTCGGATTTTCCCGTACCTCGAATCGTTTCATTACACGATGTCATAAACAGGGTTTTACGGCATATTTTTGTTACCCGAAGACTTTGATGTGAATTGATTATACAACCCCCCATTCTTAATCATTTCATAACTTGTGCGCCGCAGGGGGCCCGCGCGCTTCGGTAATGTCTATGGTAGCAGGAGGGGGTTAACCTGTATAAATAAATAAGCACAGGATGGGTGGTTATAAATATAAGAGGGAACAGAATTTTTTCCTGAAGTCGCGGCACTAACATATGCTAGGCGGTAAGATATGAAAATATTTGGTGTTCTTTGATGTTGAAATAATACCAGGATATTCCGAGTCTGGGATCTCTGCAGGAGCTGCTTGGCTACGAGTCTGTCTCTTGTTCAGAGATAACATGCGCTGTGTTTATAGAAGGGTCGGTGTTCTACACACAGAAGCAGGTTCTGCTCATGTTCTGGTTAAAGGTTATCACTTATATAGGTGCAGATTTGACATGCAGACAGGACAAACATGGGGTTCACATACATTAGAGGATTCAACAAACTGTCAGGATGAAGTATGGGACAGAAACAACTTTCATGCATTGTTGGAGTAGGGGGTAAATACTTTACAGTGATTGATAACTACTAAAGCAGAATTTACCACAGTCTATGTAATTTAGTCTGCACCTGGGGTCCATGTTGTCTTGTGTTAGAACTAATGTCATACTTAGGTTAAAAACAGCAATTAATGATAAAATGATAATAATCGATAATAACAGTCATTATTATAAAAAAAAAAATGGTCAAAAATAAATAAATAAAATATAAAAAATAAATAAATAAATTATATATATATATATATATATATATATATATATATATACACATACATACACACACATATTTTGACTCAAAATGCACATATTTTACATTTGTTATGGCTGTAATTATTATGGCTCGGTTCACACTATGTAAAAATGAAGGCAGTCTTTCATAATAAGGGCCGTAATTGTGCACTTAATGTCCTTGAATTAAAAAAATAATGGACGTTATTTGTGAGATGAAGGCCGTTGTTATGAAAGACAGCTGTCAATTTTACACGGTGTGAACCTAGCCTAAGGCCATGTTCAGACATGGCAAAACAGCGACCGTTCTGTGAAACGGCTGTGTCACAGACCGACCGCTGTCTGAGATGTTCAGCCCAACCGAACATCACTTCAACTTGTTTGGAATGCGGGCACATTCGGGTGTTCCCACACTCCAATTAGCTGTAGCAGACAATGTAAAGTACGGCCTGTACTGTATACACTGCGTCCGGGATTCCATAGGGGTTAAAGCGATCAACTGCTGTGATTAAACAACGGCCATTAATGCAAACCTGCAATGATGGCTGTTGTTTAATCAAAAAATACATACAAACAAAAACGGATGCGTTTTCATCCTTTTTTTTTTATAATGGAAAAAACGGATCATCAAAACGGATACGCACAATTGCATCTGTTTTTCTATCTTTTTTTTTTTTTTTTGCAAAAACCTAATGTGAACCCAGCATATTACATAGGCAGCTACTACCGCAGTATAGCAGACGTCCTGACCTGTATACAATGTACACGTCTGGTGTCTCTTATCCTAGGGAGAAGCTTTCTTTTAGAACTTTCTGAACTTTGTTTGCTCGGGAAGGAGACGTAACCTCAAGGCAAATTGCAAACTCCTGGGAAAAATTAATCCGTATATTGGAATGTAAGAATGTGACTTGTATCTTCTAGCTGGCAGCATCAAATGGTTATTAGGATTGTCAAGGCCGGGTGTATTATAGAAGCAGCCCCCACAATGGCGCCCTTCCCTCTGCACAGACAAATATGATAGGTGGATGCTCGCCTGAGGATATCCGAATAATCTATGACAAGTAGATTGTCCTCTTGTCTGGGGAAGGGGGATATCTGCTCATCTGTAGGATTATTCTTATTGAGATGCTATAAGCCTAGGAGGCGCATACCATATATACCACAAAGGTTACATTCGTATAGTGTATACTGTATATATGGCCATAGCTAGAATGCCAGTGACTGGGGCTAGAGGTCAGCCATGTGTTTCTGATTAAAAGTCAATCTGAAATAAGTAAAAATATATGAAAAAATATTGTTTTAGGTACGGCCTCACATTATATAAATATTCAAGGCTCCAGAAGATAGCTAGTAAGACTCAGCATGACCACCTGTCAAAACCTGATCCTTTACAGAGTCCTCTAAACTTAGAAGGAAAAGAAAAATCTAGACTTCTCAGGAAATCTCTATATTACGGGGAGTGGGGGTGAATGAGATTGCACAATAAAGTCATAATGGAAACGTCTCCTGTAAACAGAGCGCGGTACTGGAAACAAGGTGAGAAGCGGCAGCAGGTGGTAAAGAGGAGATAAAAGAATGTGGCCGTTCTTATGGAGTTATGTGTTTACGACAGCGCTATCGTACTCTAACGGGATATTAAGTGGTAACTGACATGTTTGACTAAAAGTAATACATTACCTTTAAATATAATATACAATGCCTTGGCATCCGGCCATCTTGCATATAGATGAAATCTCAGCCTTTTTACACCGCGGTGACACTGCAGGGAAGCAATTCAATACATCAATGCTAACTAGAATACTAACCAGGGGGGTTCACACAGTGTAAAATGGAAAACAAAAATAGCTGTAAAATAGGTATAAAAAGTGTACTTATTTTAGGAGGTATTCCGAAAAAAATCAACTTTTAAAAAAATGTAAAAGTATTTCAGCATCCGCAATTATTAGAAATATGGACTCTTTTTTATATACAATGTGTGCTTTTTCATGGACTGTATTAGATACTTATATTAAAAGGGGTAGTCCAAGAAAATCAACTTTAGGAAGTTGCGGGATGGGTCTGACCTCTGTACCACCGCCCGGCGGTCTTCTGTATTATGAATAGAGCCACGGGTACGGCACGTGACTTGCGACTCTATTCATTCTTATGGAGCCGACGGAAAGAGCAGAGCACAGCGCCTTTCCAGCATAGTAGGCTCTTTCCGTACTCCATAGGAGTGAATAGAGATGGGGGTCATGTGCCGTACCTGCGGCTCTATTCATAATAAAAAAGCCAGGGCTGATACAGAGATTGGCGGGCGGTACAAAGGTCCTGTGGATAGGGGAAAAGTTTATTTTCTTGGAATACCCGGGGCCGGGGAAGCCTGGGCCTGATACAGAGATTGGTGGGGGGTGGTACAGAGGTCAGACCCCTCCCGCAACTTCCTAAAGTTGATTTCCTTGGACTACCCCTTTAATATAAGTATCTAATACAGTCCATAAAAAAAGTACCCGCCAGTGCACACTTGTATAAAAAAAAAAGTAAAGAATCATTGTTGACACTGATAGACACTAATAACAGTAAACGGGGATGCTGAAATATTTTTACTGTAAGGGTCCTCAGAACGGCCATACATTGTGTGGACAGAGCGGAAACAGCAGCCGTTGTTCTTGCATTAGCAGCCACAAATAATTTACATGTCAATTTGTGCAGCCGTAGGGGAACAACAGCCATTGATCAATACAGAGTGTGAACAACAGCCGCTGTTCCCCATAGAGTTCAATGTAGGGCATTGTTTTAAGGCAAAAATGGGCGTTGTTTTAATCTTCAACAACGGACATTCATGTCTTAAAAAATCCACTGTGTGAACATAGCCTAAACATGTGTTTCCTCTTCATATCTGCTGACTTAGGTAGGTTGTACCGTTGTTTTCTTACCGACTCGCAGTCCTTGTCTTAGGTTTGTCCTGAGCTTCTTTAGGAGCACTTGTTTATAACTCGGATTTCTTCATCTGAAAAACAGGAAAAGGATATGTCCTTCTGATAAATAGTACAGCAAAGAATGTCCAGCAAGAGAACAATATGAAAACGCCATCACTCAATACATCAAAAAAAGATAAAATAGAATTGACGTCAAGTGTGAATTTGTAGACAAAATTTAGTGGTGTCCCATTAGAAAATGAACTTTCTATCACGCAGCATTTACATCGCTAGGTGCAGATCTATAGCAAAGCTTTCCTTCTTTCAGAGATTCAGTTTGCTCTAATGTAAACTTCTTGCTCTTGATTCTTTGATTCCAAGACATGTATCCAAGTGCACTGGCCAAGGCAATGCCGGGCATATGTCCCAGTTGCCCCCCCCCCCCTTAGCTACTTCTTCTCTGGCTATGTAGTATAACACTAAGAAGAGGGATGCCATCTATATCAGCTCACTCACACAGGTCAACATGATCGGTTCTGATATATAAATACAGTACATGAGATCTGCGAATACAAATGATGAAAGAAGCTACAATTGCAAACTGCATGTTATCGAGAAAAAAGTTAAGTGGGTGGTAAGGGTTGTTTTATATTAGGTGATTCCTCGTCCGCAGGCGGCCACAAACAAGCACCAACTGAGATCAGAGAGATCGGCGCTTGTTTGCAGTGCCTTTACACGTCACGAGAAACCAAGTGGCTGGGCTGAATAAATGTTCGTGCACATCCGTGCTGTCAGTTTCCAGATCACACAGCAGTGCAGTACATACTTACCTAGTGCGCTGCTGTGATCAGCATCATCTTCTCCAGCTCTCTCATCTCTTGTTCAGGGCCCGCCTCCTCCGCTTGTCAATCATTAAGAAGAAAGGCAGTGGCCTAAAGATACAGTGGCTGCATAGGAGAACCGGAGAAGAGGATGTTGGATCACAGTAGTAGCGCACTAGGTAAGTATGTACTGCTGTGTGATCTGGAAACTGACAGCACGGATATATGTATATCTGTGCTGTCATTTTGCCTTTATCGTTATTGGCCACACGTCCCCTGGAGATGTGTGGCTGATAACAATACATTTTGAACCATGTTCTATAGATACGATCAGCCAAGGATCTGGCATTTTTCCGTTCCTCAGCCGATCGCTGTCACTTTTACACAGGCTGATTATCGGCCGCAGGAGTGTTTCTTGCAGTGTTCCTGGTCGATAATCGGCCCATGTAAAAGGCCCTTAAAGCTTGTCTGTCACTAAAAATAACTTTTGACATGTCATCAGACGTCAAAAGTTATTGATCACAGCAGGTCTCTTTTGGCACCTTCTCTGATCAGAAGATATAGCCAGAGAAGAATCGCAATGCAATCCCTGGCCAGCAGAGCAGTCATCAATATTATGTCTGATGACATATCAAAAGTTTTTCTTAGTAACAGTTCCCATTTAAGTCAGTTGCATTTTAGACTGGAGGCGCCATATTACATAGTCACGAAGGTTATTCTAGTTTAAAGGTCAGATAGATTTTAGGTTGTGGGATATGGGATAATGAATATCCCGTGAAAGGTAGTTAAAAGAGAAGTCCAGCCAGACCCATTTTTTAGCAAGTGCTGGGGAGGCTAAAAGAAATAACGTGCTCTTACCTCCCTGCTCCAGTGCTGGTGGCTGCATACCGCTGTTTTGGTCCAAAGCCGCTTCCTGGTCTGAGCGGGTCGTGAGGTCTGCTCAGCCAGTCAACAGCCAAGGACCCTACCAAGGCCGCTGACTGGCTGAGCAGACCTCACGCCTCATGACCTGACCCGGGACCCGTGCAGACTAGGAAGCGGCTGTGGACCAAAATGGAGGTATGCAGCCACCAGTGCTGGAGCAAGGAGGTAAGAGCACGTTATTTTTTTTATCCTCACCAGCACTTGCTAAAAATGGGTCTGGCTGGATTTCTCCTTTAGGCTATTTTCACACAACGTAAAGAGACCGGCCGTTCCATGGCCTGGCCGGGTCATGGAACGGCCAGTCTCTGCCCAGATCATCCCGGCTGGTACTTAAGTACCGTCCGGATGATCGTTCTGAAAGCAGTGTTCTGATGCTCCCCATAGGACACAATGAAGCAATCGGCTGGAGACGCTTGCTTCATTGTGTGAACTGACAGGTCTTTCTGCGGCCGCAGAAAACTGCCATGTCAGTTATTTGTGGGTCCGCATGGGATTCCGGACGGAGCATATACGATGTGTATACGCTCCGGCCGGGACCCCATAGCAGATAAGGCAATGTTCCACTCCGCATAAAGTACGGCCGTTGTTGCCAATGGCAATAACGGTCGTACTTTTACGTAGTGTGAACATAATCTACCAAGAAGAGGACCAAGTATAATAACAATAAATCTTTATTAATCAAAAAAACCCTTGCTCATGATTTAAAATACAAAACTGCATTACATGGTGTATTATGGCAATCCAGATAAACTGACACAGTGAGGTAGGTAACATAGGCTTCAACAGGCAACTGCTCCGAAAGTGCTCAGTGCAGTGTAAACATCGGTTATGTACCGGGGGAAGGGATAAGACCAAGCATAAGCTACCCACAATGGGGACTATCTCCCTACTTCCTCCCAAAAAAAACCCCATAAACCCTGTAAGCCCGTAGTGATTCACCACTCACCCATGCCAGCGTCTCCCCAACGTACGTTTCACGTTTGGCGCTTCCTCAGGGGGCGTGTCTATAAGCTGTCATGTGCCATTTAAATACGCTGTGAGATCTGTCGTAATTTCCGGGGGTAACGGCGCATGTCCGGGAGTAAGGCAGGATATAACGTCATCTTCCGCCTCCGGCAAACAGCGTGAAACGCATATCCGCCGCGTGAACCGCAGACGGACATGCGCACAACGCTTCTTGTCACCGGAATGGAAGATTCCCTTGCCCATACATCGCAGACATGCGCGCAACCGGAGCTGGACAGTATTAAATCCTAACCTCTATTCTACAATAGTGGACTTGATCTAAACCTTACCCAGGTAATACCACACAAAATAAATATAATAAAGTGCAATTTATATAACATGATTACCCACATATAAATTGGACATTTGACCACATTACTAATTTAAGTGCATGTGCAATCTACATACACAATCAAGTACCATATAAGTGACTAATAAGGTGCATGAACAAAGTGACAGTGCCAATAATAAAAAAGTGCCAGTGCTTTTATATCATTCATATACATTTCTGACATACTAAGTGAAGAAATATAAAATCAATATGATTATTACTAGTGTAAGATGCCACCTAGGCAAAAAAATGTGCTAAATAACACCTCAAATAATGAAAAATAAAAATAATAATAAAAAATAGATAAAAAGATATATAAAAACATCCAAGTGAAAAAACATATAATAAAAATAAGTGATTTTAATATCGGCCATATAGTCCAAAGGTATGTTGTATAATATAATTCATCAACTCCCAGTCCCAGTAGTGTGAAAATAGCCTTAAAGGACGGTTGAGTCAAGGAAGAATTCCAGGAGGTATCTGTGATATCCAAGTTGGACATGTGCACTAGCATTTTGGGCTATATGATACAGCTACAAAGTAAAACAAAACTTTGCATAACTCTGTTGTGTCTTACATGGTCACGGGTCCACAACTTTGTTAGATACCGTAAAGTTTCTGTTCTCATTTTGGTTTTTATTATTTCATGGTCCAGATTGTATTTGCCTTGAATCCGCAACTTCAAATCTGCTGCAGATCCTGTACGTGTGAATGCACCCTAAAAAGACCTTCATGTCTTTTATAGAATTATACTACAGACATGTACACTTAACCTAGTGTGTGCTAAGAATACACTTACATAGGAAGTGAGTTGTGAACCTGTGGATGTAGAAGGTTCCATTTTCTCAACGCATTGTTAACAAACTCCGGTCTTTCTGTCACTAACAAAATAAGAGGGTTCCATACAAAAAAGTTATGGCTGTGAACAGACAGAGCCTGAACAAAGCGTCCAGTTTGGCTGACCCACAACTCCTGTCTTTTGTAAAAGGCAATTTACGGACTCGCTTTGTGTAGCCAAGCAACCTGGAGGCTTCATGGGGTCTCCATGGAGAGGGTGACGGTGGCAATGAAGAGTTATTGTTTATTTCCCCTTAACTGGATGGTGGGCAAGTAATGAGGACCATCCCCCACCCTCTCTTTACCTATAAAGTTCTGTTAAATGGCGGAGGGTGGATGACGAGACAAAGCCATGTTCACTATGTCGGAGACTTTCTTGTCCTTTCGGAAAAAAACCCCAAAAAAGTAATGGGGAGGTGTATTTATTTTAATGCAATGAGGACCCATGATGTTTGTGTACATGCTCATCATATGTCATTGGAGGAAATGTTTGTATTACTCACCCTGTAGTGTTTAATTCTATAAGACAATAGCCTGTATTGTGCACTGCCGATATAATAAGAGTTCAATAAACTTCTCGAAGCTGTAGACTGGAGGTCCATGACCTTCTGAGTCACATTCAACTTGAGCGGTAGCCGCAATCCCTGGGTGTCCTGCCACCTCTATTGTTGGAGCTCAGTCACGCTGCCATAGAAAATATGGATGAAATACAGAGAAATTATTTTACAGGTTACAATGAATCGGTTTTGTTCTGTGTTGTGTTCTGCATTGTCTTTTTGTATTTCTTTACTTTTCTGTTAAACAGTTCACTCATTTTTTTGTAGTTTTAGAAATGAAGCATGATAAAAAATAAAAAAATTATCCATGTAAATTATACAAAAACAGAACTTTGATTATAATATTTGATCACACAGAAGCATTGATCTCTATAGACCAGAGGTAGGGAACCTTGACTCTCCAGCTGTTGCAAAGCTATAACTCCCATCATGCCTGGACAGCCGAAGCTTTAGCTTTGGCTGTCCATGCATGATGGGAGTTGTAGTTTTGCAACAGCTGGGGAGCCAAGGTTTCCTACCCCTGTTATAGACTCTACATTATACTTGAGTACTTCTGTCAAATTGTACTCAGGCTCTTTTCAGCATGTGTTTGTCCACTATACACCTTGAGTTCATTATAGATTTACTTTAAGCGTTCAAAGCTGACTATAGGTTTATCTTGTTCAAAAATGTCCGCCCTGTACTTTTAATGTCTTTTGTACACTAAGATACACGTAACGATATTCTCAAAGAAGTAAAAGCACAGCATTGCTAAATGCTGATTTCAGGTGCGTTCACACCTACAGGATCCATAGCAGATTTGATGGTGCAGATTTTATGCTGTGTTCAGTTATTTAAATGAAATCTGCTGCGGATCTGCTGTGGATCCACAGCAGAAAATCAGCTGTGGATCCGGTAAGTGTGAACGTACCCTAAAGGGTAAAAATGGTTGTGTACATGTTGGGTCTTTGCAACCTGCATTTTGAAAGATATTTGTCTGAAATACTTAAGGCCCTATTACACAAAGCGATTATCGGCCGTATTTGGCCGATTATCGGCCTATAATTGCTTTGTGTTGGCTGTGATGTCGGCTAATCGTTGTCTTTCAACATGTAACATGTTGAAAGACAAACGACTATATAGCAATGATCTGCTGTCGTCACTATGAGCAATAGGAGCAGCGGCAGCAGACTGCGGCTATCTCCTATGGGCCTCCCAGATGATCTAAAGATCTTTAAAAAAAACTAACTAGTTAACATTATTTCTTTAAAGGTTTTATTCATAAACTTTAAAAACAAAAAACAAGTGATGCTCACCGCGTCCCAGTCCAGCTCAGACACAGTTCCCACTCCTCTGCTGGTCTCCAGTATCACTATCACAGCCCCACAGGTACTGTACTGCGTTTGCTATGCGTAATGGCTGGAGAATAGTGGACCCGCTAAGCCTGCTCAATCAATGGTGTAAGCTGCACCAGGAAGCGGAGTCTAAGGGGCCGCAGTTCTTCACCAGAGCCAGCCGCAAGGTGGGGAGGACTTTCTGTGGCAGGCGACCCCAAGGTCTCTACCCCTGGAGCGGTTTGCTTGCGTAGGTGGCAAGGTGAGGCGAAGTACAGTAGTGTAAGACAAATGTGTAGTTGGGGACAGGCAGAGATAAGTGCAGCTATAATAAAAGTCACCGAGGGGGACTAAAAGTTAAAATATTATTTTTTTTTAAATGATACCTCACACAGTCCCCCAAAAATTAAAGGGGTACACCAGGAGGGGGTTATTTTTAGGGTATGGCCGGGGAAGGGAGGAAATAGAGGCTGCCGGTAACTTACCTCCCCGCAGCTCAGCCATTCAGCTGTCGGAGAGGAGTCTGGCCTCGGCCGATAAATAGCTAAGCTGCCTTTAGCCGCAGCTCAGACCAGGAAGTGGCGGCCGGATGGGAGAATGAGGCAGCGCGATCCGGGACCCGGCGCTGGAATCAGGGAGGTAAGTGACCGGCAGCCTCTATTTCCACCCCTTCCCAGGCCATATCCTAAAAATAACCCCAGCCCGGAGTACCCCTTTAAAGTATTTCATTGCAAATTACAATTGGTGTCGCAAAAAATAAGGGGCCATGTGGGTCTGTAGGTGAAAAAATGCAATCGCTATGGCCTTTTAAAAACTAGGAGGCAAAAATGAAAGAGCAAGAATGAAAACTGGTAGAGATGAGCGAATCGGGTTCGGGTTCGAGTCGATCCAAACTCGAATGATCGGCATTTGATTAGCTGGGGCTGCTGAACTTGGATAAAGCTCTAAGGTTGTCTGGGAAAACATGGATACAGCCAATGACTATATCCATGATTTCCACATAGCCTTAGGGCTGTATCCAACTTCAGCAGCCACCGCTAATCAAATGCCGAAAGTTCGGGTTCGGATGGACTCGAGCATGCTCCAGGTTCGCTCATCTCTAAAAATTGGCCCAGGAGGGAAGGGGTTAATTGTAATCCACACACACATATATATAATTTATTATATGCTTTATTCGGTTGTCCTCCTGCCCTGCTGTCTATTAAGACTCCCTGATGTCTGTCTGGAGGGGCATGAGCCCTAGGCCTCATTATTCTTTTATCCGCGTATAAGGGCCGCTTCCTGTCTGAAGTGTGTGTGCCTCCGGTGTGAGTGGGGTCTCAGAGGTCACAGTTTAGATCCATAACTTAGAAACGCTTCATTTCTCAGAACAATGTTGCAGAGGGTCCGGAGCATGCCTCCGCCCAGCCCTCTCCTCTGTACCCACACAGCGGGGGAGCAGCACTTCCAGGAACCTGCATGCTGTGTGCTGCCACAGTTCCCATCATTTTCTATTCTTTAGCTTTCAATGAAGGAAGGTAGTGGATGAATCAGGGAACTGTAGTGATATCTAAGTGCAGGTTATGCTTTGTGCGTGACAGATGACTTATATCAGCATCACATAGTGGGGACCAGGGAGAAAAATACTTATTTGCCCACCAGACATTTTGTATACTGGTCACTGCGTTCATCTAGTCTGCCCTTTCAGTCCCTTCCCTTCTTATTATCTTAGGATCTATTAATAATGATCATTATTTGTGTCCGTCATTATCAGTAAACGGACGTCATCTTTTACGCTATAGTCCCATAGTGAGAACGTAGCCTAAAAAACATTTCAAATCCTTGTTCAGAGTATAATAACTGAAAGGATGGCGGAGGCCATGGATTACAGTACCAGGCATTGGATGGCATTGTACAAATCTCATTCACAGGCTGCAGAATTGTTCTGCACAGAAGGTATGGAGTGTAAGCTGCATGTCAGTTTCTGTGGTAGACTCACATAGTGGATTCCACTACTAGGCTATGTTCACACATAGTATTTCCGTCAGTATTTTGGTCAGTCTTTTTTCACCCCAAACCAGGAGTGAGTTGAAAACACATCTTTCCATTATAATTTTGCCCTGTCAGTTTCACTCCTGCTTTTGGCTGAAAAAATACTGACCAAATGTCTGACGGAAATACTATGTGCAAACATCGCCTTAGGGTAGACTCACAGATACTGTAACGCAGCGGATTTCACGCTGCGAGTTTCTTGCAGTGAAATCTGCTGCAATGCTGAATTCTTTTTAAGTCTATGGCAATCTCTTCCTGCAGCGGATTTTCCTTTCACTGCAAGAATATTGTGCTAGAAGCTTTTAACTACTTAGCTCCCATCACCGTACTTACCTGTCCATGTTCTCCTGGTGTTTTCACACATGCTTTTCTGGGTTCCTGCTTAAGCCAATCACTGGCTGCGGCGGGACAGCACAGTGATTGGCTGAGTGTGTTGTCAGTGTGTGGGGACGTGAAGAAGCAAGCATAAGCACACCGGGAGAACAGGTAAGTATGGTGACAGAAGTAGTTAAGTAGTTAATTTTTTACAATATTTTCACAGTGGAATATAAACCCACTGCAGGAATGGAGGGCTATGTTTCCAGAGAAAAGCGCATCTTCTCATGGCTCTATCTCCCGATCAGTACGGGTCTGAACACTCAGACCCGGATCGATCAAAACTTTTGACATGTCTGTTTCTAAAGCCCTCTCTCTTTTTCTCCTGCACATAGTACATGCTAAGCCCCACCCACCTTCTTTCTGTCCTGGTCTAGCTGTTACTAGATACAGATTTTCCCTAGCAACAAGCCGTGAACAGCAGATTTAAGGGAAAAGAGCCACCGAGGGGTGAGGTGATGCTAGAAATGTTTTTCTGCTGTAAAGAATCATTTTTTGGTAAATGAATTAAATTACAAGTAGGTGAGGAATTTAATTGACTATAAAATTGAGGGAATTTTGCTGTGGATCTCACCCTCTGTATGGCACCAGTTTAGTAAGACTCTGTTCAAGTACATTGTACTGCACTGTAATCCGACGTTACCCTGCAATAATAAAATACTCAGCACTGGTGGTATACAATGCATGCAGAAAATCAGCTTTACAGAATACGGTCATTTTAAGCCACTTCAGCCTCTTTAGAACAATATAAAATTAAAGTATCTGAATTCCTGATCACACGTATTATCCACCCAGCAGCAGCTCAACGTGCTTAATGTGTTCACACAGCATGTGGAGCAGCCTAATCCAGGATTGACTGGTCATGCTGGTGTTCAGAGAAATCGCCATTCAGTCATACATTTTTCTGCCATGTGTTTGTATCTGACGGTGTACGGTATAGTGCATGGGAATGCCGAAAACAGACATCTCTCCCATTGTGTGTACGGCCATTGTCCTTAGGGCTTGGATGTAATTTCCCCCACAGCTGCAACATGGGACGGCTTTTACAAGAACTGGGGATGATGACAATAGAGAGCAAAGGGATATAGGCAGGGGCCTATAATATGTTCTGTGCCTGAAGTCAAGCCCTAAGGGTCCTATTACATGGAGTGATACAGCAGATCATTGCTCTGTGGAGTAAAGACAATAATCAGCCGATGACAATGATCGGCCGATCGTGTTTTAGGTTCTGACCTAAAATCATTGGTCACTGGGTGCGCATCGCTACATGTAATAGGCTGCACGATACTGTGGATAGGGGAAATCGACAAACCCCTTTAAAGGGGTACTCTGTCGAAAATCATTTTCTTTCAAATGAACTGGTTTTAGGAAGTTATATAGATTTGTAATTTACTTCTATTTTAAAATCTCCAGTCTTCCCATACTTATCAGCTGCTGTATATCCTGCAGGAAATGGTATTCTTTCCAGTCTGGAGAACAGGAGAGGTTTTCTATGGGGATTTGCTGCTGCTCTGGACAATTCCTGAAATGGACAGAGGTGGCAGCAGAGAGCACGGTGTCAGACTGAAAAGAAAGCACAATTTCCTGAAGGACATACAGCAGCTGATAAGTACTGGACGACTGGAGATTTTTTTTAATAGAAGTAAATTACAAATCTATATAAAACTTTCTAAAACCAGTTGATCTGAAAGAAAAAGATTTTTTTTCCGGAGTACCCCTTTAAGAGGGCTGGTTGGCAGAACCAAAACTTTGTGAAACAGCGCTATGCAACTTTTCTTTTTTTTTTCTTCACTAAAAGTCCCTAAAAACGAACAGGTTGCGTTTTGTCATCTTTTAGGGCCCTGTTACACAGGACGATAATCGTGCAAAAAATCATTATATCGTTCAAATTTAAACGATAATTGTTCTGCGTAATTGCAGGCAACGATCAGAAAATCGTTGGTATGTCGCCGATTGTTGATTTAGATCTGAACCTAAAATTATCTTTAATCGTTCCCTAATCGTTCGCTGTAATTCCACATTTTTTCGCTCAAGTTCCGCATTTGTTCACTAATCGTTCAGTTGCACATTGTCCATTGTTGTGCTGGGATCAGAAGGAATAAACGATCATAGTAACGATCACAATAACGATCGTAACTAACGATCATCATTCTGTGTAATATGGTGAATGATTTCACGTTAACGATCTCGTTTGTAACGTTTATCGTTAGTCGTTTATTGTTAAAAATCGCTCCGTGTAATAGGACCCTTAGGGCCCTATTCCACCGGACGATTATCGTTAGCATAATCGTTAACGATTAACGATCTCAAACGACCGCTATTGCGAAAGACCTGAAAACGTTCACTCATTTCCATGGAACGATAATCGTTACTTATGATCGTAATTGCGATCGTTTCTTCTTCCGTATTTCTTCGCTATTGCGTTCGTATCTATTGCGAACGACCGAACGATGTCTTATTCAATGCGAACGATTTGCGAACGTTTTGCGAACGAGCAACGATAAAAATAGGTCCAGGTCTTATAAAGCGATCAACGATTTCTCGTTCGGTCGTTAATCGTTAACTGCATTTCAACCGAACGATTATCGTTTAGATTCGAACGATTTAACGATAATCTGAACGATAATTGTCCGGTGGAATAGGGCCCTTAGGCTGGACTAAATCAGTCCACACTAGACAACCCCAGAGAAATATTTTTAGTGTTTTTGATTGTCAGTTCACTCCAATATCTAGTTCTTATGCTGTGTTTACACGGAACGATTATCGTGCGAATTTGCACGATAACGATCGAATTCGAACAATAATCGTACGCGTAAACGCAGCGAACGATCAAGCGACCAGTGAGAAGTCGTTTATTTTGATCTTACAACATGTTCTAAAATCGCCGTTCGTAAAAAAATTCACAGATCGTTCCGTGTAAACAGTCGTTCATCGATTTTTACTATGTGTGAGATAGGCTTAATCTATTGCA
Source organism: Dendropsophus ebraccatus (assembly GCF_027789765.1). Classification (NCBI taxonomy): domain Eukaryota; kingdom Metazoa; phylum Chordata; class Amphibia; order Anura; family Hylidae; genus Dendropsophus; species Dendropsophus ebraccatus. The sequence continues at coordinate 21,982,151 of NC_091456.1, read as the reverse complement.
AAACGAATTTTCTGTACGATATATGGTTCCGTCTAAACGCTGATCGTTATAAAAAAAAATTGTTACTTCGAAATCGTTAATTTTACCATCGGGCGAATTATCGTTCCGTGTAAACGCAGCATAAGAACCACAATGCATGTGTACAGCTGCAGGGAATTTGGCACATGGCCAGAACTAATAATAAGATGACCCCTCTGATAAATGTCCCATCATGCATCCTGACTATCAGACCACTCTGTTATTTCCTATCACCATTATTAGCTGCAGATAGCTGGACAGCATCAGCTTACATGGCAGTCTGCAAGGGACAAGTTAAGGAATGACCTCTTGTTGCTTTGTCCTGTGCTAAATTTCCATGTTTAGCTCAGTTATTTCGGGTTGAAGAAGACAGATAAGGCATTCATCTATTTTAGAGTAAGGAAAACACTACTGCTGAAGCTGTGTGTATCCAGGACAGCTACACTTTGTATGCAGAAATGTGAAGGATCTTAAAGGGGTAGTTCACACCCCAACTTTTATTTATTTATTTTCAAATCATCTGGTGTCAGAAATGTGTTATTTACTTTTATTTAAAAAAAAAAAAATCTCAAGTCTTCCAGTACTTTTCAGCTGCTGTATGTCCTACAGGAAGTGGTGTTCTTTCCAGTCTGCTGAGCAGAAGACGTTATCTATGGGGATTTGCTACTGCTCTGGACAGTTCCTGACATGGACAGAGGTGGCAGCAGAGAGCACTGGAGAGAATGAACCACTTCCTGTAGGACATACAGTAGCTGATAAGTACGGAAATACTTGAACTTTTTAATAGAAGAAAAATACAAATCTCCTGAACTTTTTGCCACCAGTTGATTCGAAAGAATTTTTTTGAGGGTAAACTACCACTTTAAGATTTAAAAGGTGTGTTCATACAGTCAAGTTTTTAATTGTAATTATTGAAGACAAAGCCAATAAAAAAAATAAATGGAGGACAGATCATAAAAGAAAGACTTTTCTCCTTTTTCATATGATGCATTTTTCTGTGACCTGCCTGGGATAAACCTATAGTTATACTAAGACTAATAGGGCAGACTAGATGGACCAAGTGATCTTTTTCTGCCAACAATTTTCAAAGTTTCTATGTTTGTAAAAAGGGGCATTTTTCCATTGGCAGTGATGAAACACATCATAATAAGGAAAATCAGCTGATCATTTTATTTTATTTATTTTTTTAACCATAAAAACGCTGCTTTATGGACAAATAATTGGCCAGATTTACTATGTGTGTGATTTTAGAAGGTGGGTAGGGGGCTTTGGCGAAGAACACTATTGCATATAGATATTATTGACAGGATTGCAACACAGTCTACTTCTTAAAGGAGTTTTCAGACCTTACAAATCTCTCTATATTGGTGCCTTTATACTTACCTCCTTGGCTCACATTGCAACCTCTGTTCACCAGGACCAGAACTGGTGGTATACAGTGCTTCCTGTGTTTAGGGTCAGCTCATGCAGTCTCCGATCAGCCAATCAGCGGCTATAGTGAGTGATCGTCCACCTCAGGCACTGATAGGCTGAGTGGAGACAGCACAAGCCAACCCCAAGCCATGTGTTTGAGGTCTGATGCCGGTGAACAGAGGTAGTGGTATGAGCCCAGGAGGTAAGTATAAGTATCCCTTCTCCCAGCAGGCACCAAAATAAAGAAGTTTGTTAGGTTGAAAAAACCCTTTAAATCAGCTACAGGTGAAATCATACCCACATGTGGTGACAAATGGCTGCATGATTTTTTAGTTAAACTGCAGTATTAATGGCTAACTCCCACGGCTATTGGATAAAGTGTCTGCATGTGGCAGCCACCGCATGACAACCCGACCTCAGTTACACGGACGAACACCTAATGGCAGCAATTACTTAGTAGGCATTACCACCAGGTATCCTTGGCAACAACAGAAAACAAACCTGTCTTGTCCTTCATCTTAAAGGGGTATTCCGCTCAAAATTAACTTTTAATATGTTGCTGCTCTTGGTGAGAACATAACAAGGAGCCTATTCTTTAATTTCCACTCTCCCCCAGTGTCCTCCTGTGTCATCCTCAGGTCCCCGGCTAAGCGATCCCACCTCCACTTCCGAGATGGATTTGTCTGGCAGTGACAGCCTGCTCAGCCAATCACTGACTGAGACAGGGCAGCGCCACGGCCAGTGATTGGCTGAGCGGGCTGTTAGTGGAAGTGGAGGCGGAATTGCTTAGCTGGGCCCCGAAGATGACGGGGGAGGACACCAGGGGAGTGTGGAAAGGTAGCAATGTTATGTTCTCTCCAAGGGCAGCAACATATCAAAAGTTAATTTTAAGCTGAATACCCCTTCTCAGACATGAAAGTATATCTGAAATATTAAATCACTTTATCATAAAGGATTGGAGGAGTGGAACATTTATTTTATATGCATAAACTGGTATTTGGATATTATGTAACTTTGGCTTGGAATGGCTTATTTCTCTGGAATTTGACCACTACGGGTGAGTTCACACTGAGGAATCTGCACGGATAAATAAATATCATAGTTTAATAAATAAAAAAATTTTTTTAAAAAGGAGGCTCCCAAGCAGGACACCTATCTGTCTTTAGGACATGGTGTTTGATATAGGAGCAAAATATTAGTTTTACTTTTCTTAGAATTGATGTGTGTTTATGTGCTGATATAGAGATCCCCAAAGATTTGGCAGATGATTTTAGCAGACAGTTAGGGTGCCCCCAGAAACGTTTTCTGGGCTACAAAAAAAAAGTGCCAAAAAGACTGCCAAATATTAACTTGCCATTTTCTGGTGTTTTTGACTTTAGGTGTAATTGGCTTTCTTTCTTTCTTTTTTTTTTTGCCTTTTTTTGTTCATTTTTGAGACAAACAGCAGAAGTTCCATTGAGCTCTATAGGAGAGAAACGGCAGAGTTTGCAGAAAACTGCATTTTGGAAAAACTGAGAGAGGAGAAAAACACCACAAAAAAAACAACAACAAAACACCAAGTATGTATAGTATGTATGGCATGTAAAATCCCATTGACTGGTGACTGTCTGACATCTGTAGCTATTTTGCTCAAAGAAACGTTTTAAGGCCCTATTCCACAGGCTGACAGTGAGGAGCAAACAAGCGATATTAGCGATCGTTTGCTCCTCGTTCCCCGCTCGCTGACGCTATTCCACGCGGCAGCAGTAAGCGGGTGAGTACGGGAGGGGTCGCGGGGAGGTGGGCTGCCCGGGTGATCGTCCGGGCAGCCCAAAGAGGATAGCGGCGGTCTGCTGCCGCCGCTCCTCTATATTGGGGCGACGGCAGCAGATCGCTGCTATTCTGGTCATTTGTCTTTTAACATGTTTGAAAGACAAACGACGCAACGATCAGCTGACATGAACAATGTCAGCTGATCGTTGCTCTCTATTCGACGGGGTGAATATCTGCCGTAGTGACCGATATCCGCCGAATACAGCCGATAATCGTTCCACGGAATAGGGCCTTTATTTTGTGTGTGTTTTTGCAAAAAGTTTTGCCGGTGTAATACCACCCTTGTTCACACACATATTTTGGTCAGTATTTTGCAACCAAAACCAGGAGTGGATTGAAAACACATAAAGACTATGGTCTCACACTGTTGAAATTGAGTGGATGGCTGCCATTTAATGGCAAATAACCATCAGTATTTCAAAACAACTGCTGATGTTTTAAAATAACAGCAATTATTTGCCATTAAATGGCGGCCATCCAGTTAATTTCAACAGTGTGTGAGCATAGTCTTTCTGTGTTTTCAATCCACTCCTGGTTTTGGTTGCAAAATACTAAGCAAAAATACTGTGTGGGGGAGATTTATCAAACATGGTGTAAGGTGAAACTGGCTCAGTTGCCCCTAGCAACCAATCAGATTCCACCTTTCATTTTCCAAAGAGTCTGTGAGGAATGAGAAGTGGAATCTGATTGGTTGCTAGGGGCAACTGAGCCAGTTTCACTTTACACCATGTTTGATAAATCTCCCCCATAGAGCCAAATCCGCTGGCTAACACAAAATGCAGACATGGGGGAGATTTATCAAACATGGTGTAAAGTGAAACTGGCTCAGTTGCCCCTAGCAACCAATCAGATTCCACCTTACATTCCTCACAGACTCTTTGGAAAATGAAAGGTGGAATCTGATTGGTTGCTAGGGGCAACAGACAGTTTCACTTTACACCATGTTTGATAGATCCCTAACACAGTGCGTGAACAAGGCCATAATCAGTTTTTAGAGCTAAGGCCGAGAGTGAATCCAACAGGAAGGAGAAGTGTAGCTCATTCCATTATATTTCCTATTCCTTTTGAATCTACTTCTGGCTTTGGCTCCAAAAACAGAATAAAAAACTGTCAAAAACCTCTATGAGCCGCTCAGTCCTGTCCCTGACTGCCCCAGTCTCTGAATCAGCAACAACAAGAACTCCATGAATGATTATTATAGTAATATACTGATCTAGGGGAAACGACGGAAAGATAAAACGCAGTAATTTTTCTTTATTCTAGCGCCGACTTCGACCATGAGCGGTGAGGTAATGTTTCTCAGACCTGCACTTAATAGCAACACGGATTCCACACAGAGCCCAGATGTGCAAACTATTATTACATGAAAAGGATTAAAGCATCTGCGCAGAATTAAGGAAATCCTCCAGACGTGACCTGTAGGGATTCCTCGAGGACGTTGATCTAGAGACTCAAGCACTGGGCCAGTGATCAAGATATACTGGGACGTCTCGTCATTCCAGGAGATGTGGGATAAACACAGACTTGGTTGAACTAGTGTAGGGGTAGGGAACCTTGGCTCTCCAGCTGTTGCAAAACTACAACTCCCATCATGCCCGGACAGCCGAAGGCTGTCCGGGCATGGTGGGAGTTGTAGTTTTGCAACAGGTGAAGAGCCAAGATTCCCTACCCCTGCACTTGTTAGTATTTTGTGTACAGCACTGTAGGACATGTGGGCGCTATATAAATATTCTAATTTCTTGTGATTCTTTTCCTAGTTACAATGGTGAGCAAATTCAAGAACAATGAAATCCACCGATAGGATAAGGGTATGTTCACACACGCTGGCGTTTCATTACGTTAACACAATAAAGGACGGCAAATAAATAATGAATTATTGCAATGAACTGATGCATTCCCACATGTGTGAACCCAGCCTTAGGGCCCTATTCCACCTGACAATTATCATTCAGATTATCGTTAAATCGTTCGAATCTAAACGATAATCGTTCGTTAGAATAGCAGTTAACGACGAGAAATCGTTGATCGTTTAATAAGACCCGGACCTATTTTTATCGTTGCTCGTTCGCATTGAATAAGAAGTCGTTCGCAGTAGCGACGACAAGACGACCGCAAGAGCGATCATAAGTAACGATTATCTTTCCATGTAAATGGGCGAACGATTTCAGGTCTTTCGTTTGGATCGTTTATCGTTAACGATTATGCGAACGATAATCGTCCGGTGGAATAGGGCCCTTAAACTCATCCTTTCCAGATGACTATCCCAGATAGAACCAAATAGAATGTAACAATGAAAAATAATAAACCCACTTGATCTTTTAACATGTTGAAGGCGCTGTCTGGGGGAATAGTTTGGCAAATACAGCGTGATTTCATCCTAACGATCAGTCAGAAGGTTGGGGAATACAATGTACTTTCCCGTATAATTGGCTGTGGTAGGTGAAAGGGTTAACAGCCATTAGGGTGAACACACAGTCAGGTTGTGTTGCACTTGCAAGGGTTGTAAGGATGCGTTTACACAGAAAGATTTATCTGACAGATTTTGGAAGCCAAAGCCAGGAATGGATTTGAAAAGAGGATAGATCCCAGTCTCTCCTTTATGACCTGATCCCTGTTTATAGTCTGTTCCTGGCTTTGACTTCAAAGATCTGTCAGATAAATCTGTCTGTGTAAACGCATCATAACTGTATCAGATCACTTTACAGCGATGTTCACACTTAGTATTTCCGTCAGTCTTTTTTTTCAACCAAAACCAGGAGTGGGTTAAAGACACAGAAATTTTTCCATTATAATTTCGCCCCGTCAGTTCCACTCCTGATTTTGGTTAAAAAAAAACACTGACGGAAATACTGTGTGTGAACATAGCCCAACAGTAAGTAATGAAAGGATTTCACAGCAGTATTAGAAACTACAGCAGTATTAGAAACTACAAAGCCACCTTACCCATTACTGAAATGGCTGAATCACTGCAACATTGTAAGGGCTCTATTACACGGGATGATTATCGTGCAAAAAAATCGTTCGAATTTAAACGATAATCGTTCTGTGTAATTGCAGGCAACGATCGAAAAATCGTTCGTATGTCGTTTATTTAGGTCTGAACCTAAAATAATCGTTAATCGTTCGCTGTAATTCCACATTCGTTCGCTCAAGTTCCGCATTTGTTCACTAATCGTTCAGTGTAATTGCACATTGTTCATTGTTTTGCTGGGATCAGATGGAGTAAACGATCATAGTAACAATCGTAATAACGATCGTAACTAATGACCATTGTTCTGTGCAAGAGTGTGTTTACACAGAGATTTATGTGACAGATTTTTGAAGCCAAAGCCAGGAACAGACTATAAACAGAGAACAGGTCATAAAGGACCTCTTTTCAAATCCATTTCTGGCTTTGGCTTCAAAAAATCTGTCAGATAAATCTCTTTGTGTAAAGGCACCCTAATATGGCGAACGATTTCAGGCTAACGATAAACAATCTCGTTTGCGACCGTTTATCGTTAATTGTTAAAAATCGATCCGTGTAAAAGGACCACCAGTATTTCCATCAGTCTCACCAAAACCAGGAGTGGGTTAAAAACACAGAAACTGGGCAAATCTTTCCATTATAATTTTGCCCTGTCAGTTCCACTCCTGATTTTGATAAAAAAAAAAAAAAAAAAAAAAGACTGATGGAAATACTGTGTGTGAACATAGCCCAACAGTAAATAATGGAAGGATTTCACTGTAGTATTAGAAACTCTTACCCATTACTGAAATGGCTGAATCAATGCAACATTGTAAGTCTATAGGAAGCTTATATGAGACTATAGGAAGCTTATATGAGACGCATAAGAAGGATCAAGCCCACTAGTGTTATACAAACTACTTAAACCTGGTAACTAGTATCTCTATACTATATAATAATATAACATCCATGCATAGTTTTTCTTAAAAAATCATTTATTTATCTGGAAAATACAAAGAGACTTTGGTAGATTTTTTTTTTTTTGCAAAATACATTTAAATAAAAGAATTATTTGTCACATGTAAAACATCATAATAATAATAATAAAACAGTTAGAAGGTACCAAAATAAGAGGAATCCGGAGCCGGTGAGAGAAGAGAGGCAGCTCCGGAGGCTGCTAATACTGACGTTATAAGGCGTGAGCGCTGGGTGACGTCCCCACATCGGCCGGGGGAGAGGGAGAAGCCGCAGGCTGCGGGTACATGGAGACGTCTTATAGCTTCATCCATCAATGTTAACTATGTAGTGGACGTCTATGTCAGGGTGCGTTCACACATACAGGATCCGCAGCAGATATCAATGTAACTAAAAAACTGAACACCGCATCAAATCTGCTGCAGATCCTGTACGTGTGAACGCGCCCTAACAGAAAATCTCCATCACATCTGTAATTACAATGGGAGAATCAAGCTGCAACCTTTGGGTTACATAAGACACTCAGTCGTGGCGCTCTGATTTTTCTATGTTGCGTATTACCAGATTAAGTGAGTAGTTCAGACATAGCGGAGGGGCTCGGCGCACTTTACACGTTTCCCCAAGTTCCCCACGACTCTTCTGCCGTGCCATCACCAGCGTGTGAACACTGCTGGGGTCACACTGCGTTCTTGTAGTCCGTTTAACGGATCCGGTGGTAAATGGTTACTTTTACCGTACAGAAAAAACTGCCACGTGTTTGTGTATGCTAAAAAATAAAAAAAAATAAAATCAAAAAAATAAAATAAAATAATGGAAGTCAATGGAAAAAATAATCCTTAGGGTTCACACTGCGTTTTCAGCATCCGTTTAACGGATCAGTTATTTTTTTTAACGGTCGAAAAAGTAGCGTCAACAGTACTTTATTGTGCGTCAAAAAAAATGCATCCATTTTATAATGGAAGTCAATGGAAAAACGGATGCACACAAATGCATCCATTTTTTGCAAAAAACGGATCCGCTAAACTGATGCTGAAAACGCAGTGTGAACCTAGCCTAAGGGATGCACACAAATGTTTTTTCTGTCAAACGGATAGATTAAACAAACTGCAAAAACACAGCGTGCACCCAGCCTGAGCTGACGCTGCATTGTTGCATTCTGTTTAAAAGAAGTCAATAGACAAAACAGATGCAAACAATTGCCTAAAAGGGATACAGTATGGGACAGACTGGGAAAAACGCAGTGTGAACCCTGCCTTACCAGCTACCTGAAAATCAAACATCAATGCCCAATACAGGAATGAGATAGAGGAATGAGAGAAATCCCCCTCTCCAAGCTGCTGAACCAGCAGGGGATGCCAAGGACCCACAAGCCACCCAGCCGCTGCCCACGAAGCTTCTCAATCCGATCACCTACTAAGTGCCCACAAGGAGTCCAGAAAGCCGATGCCAGAGATGAGGGCACCACCATAACCCTGACTATACAGAATATACATATCTACACGTATATACACACAGTGGACCGCACGAACGATCGTTCACTATCGTTCATTCATCCAGTCATACGATGCCAGTCCTGGGATGATCCGGTGCCCAGGAGGTAACTTGTACGAGTCCCGGTGGCCGTGATGCCAGTGTCCGCCACTCTCCTTACACGTAGTTCTTCTTGTCGTAGTCCCCGTTGGAGGTCGGTCTCCGGGAGGCGGAGTACTTGACCGGCATGGCCCGCTGCCCCCGGCTGGACAGGCAGATGAGGACCCCGCCGAGCAGCAGGAGGGCAGTGGCCGCCCAGCCCACATACAGCGCGGCGCCCATCTCCCGCTTGTTGGAGTTGGGCACGTGCGGGTTGAAGAAGTCCCGGATGACGATGTTGGCCGTCCAGCAGAGCGGGATGAGGACCAGCAGCCCGTCCACGATGTACATCACCCCCCCGGCTAGTAACATGCGGCTCTTGACGTTGGTGCCCTGGAAGCAGACGGTGCACTGGGCTCCGAGCACGGTGACCAGGAGGGCGATGATGCCCAGGATGGCGGCCAGCACAGTGAGCGCCCGAGCCGCCTGCACCTCCGGCCGCAGCCCCAGGATGGAGTCATAGACCTTGCACTGCATCTGCCCGGTGCTCTGGATCACGCAGGTCATCCACAGCCCTTCCCAATGGAACTGGGCAGTCACGATCTGGTTGTCGATGAAGGCTGTCACCTGCCACATGGGCAGCGCACAGGCCAGGATCACCCCCACCCAGCCGATGATGGAGAGGGACAGCCCGAAGATCTCCAGAACCATGGCTCCCATGCTGCGCAGTGTGAACAGTGCTGTGCGGCTTTGTAGCGTACACTCTCCTCAGGGCGCATCTGAGCCTCCAGCTTCTCCCTCTTCTATTTAAGTAGTTCTCCAACTCCAGACAGGATGCCTGGCCGGCCAATCAGGGGCTGCAGCATCTTGAGGCTTCCAATCAGACTATGGTAAAGGGGGGGGGGGATGGGCTGGGGGGAGAGGGGGGGCTGCTGCTGGAGCTGGAGCAAGGAGGAGGACCTGACCAGTTACAGAATGCAAAAAAAAGAGACTCTCAGAGGAAGAGGGGCTCACAATGGGAGGGGGATGTGTCATGTCCCCCAGATCCAGGGGAATACCAGTGCTGTGCCCACGCTGCCAGCTCAGGTTACTGGGATTCCTCCAGCTGCATCATTACCGAGAAAGGAGTCCTCACTAAGGCTAGGTTCACACTGCGTTTCTGCAATCCGTTTTTTTTTCAGACTTTTTTTTGCAAAAAACGGATGTATTTGTGCGTATCCGTTTTGATTCGTTTTTCCATTGACTTCCATTGTAAAAAACAAAACAAAAAACGGATCAGAACAGATCCTTTTTTTTAACGGACACAAAAGTAGGCTGGGTTTCACACTGCGTTTTCAGCTTACGTTTAACGGATCCGTTTTTTTTAACGAACAAAAAAATGTCAGCAACGTTTGTGTCCGTCAAAAAAAAAACAGATCCGTTTTGATCCGTTTTTTTTTTATAATGGAAGCTAATGGAAAAAAGTATCATAACGGATGCGCACAAATGCATCCGTTTTTTCAATCCGTTTTGATCCGTTTTTCCATTGACTTCCATTGTAAAAAAAAAAAAAAGGGATCAAAACGGATCCGATTTTTGTGTCAGTCAAAAAAAAAAAAACTGATCCGGTTTTTTTTTACAATGGAAGTAAATGGAAAAACGGATGCACACAAATGCATCCATTTTTTGCAAAAAAACGGATGGAAAAAAACGGATTGCAAAAACACAGTGTGAACCCAGCCTAACAGGTGTAACCCACTCGCTACAGTACTGGATGGAAAGCTGCTGTGTCAGTGTATCCAAGTATCTAAGGGCCCTATTCCACCGGACGATTATGGTTCAGATTTATCGTTAAATCGTTGGAATCTAAGCGATAATCGTTCGGTTGAAATGCAGTTAACGACTAACGACTGAATGAGAAATCGTTGATCGTTTAATAAGACCTGGACCTATTTTTATCGTTGCTTGTTCGCAAATCAATCGCATTGCATAAGACGTCGCTCGGTCGTTCGTAGTAGTGACGAATGCAATGGCGACAAGACGACCGTAAGAACGATCATAAGTAACGATTATTGTTCCATGTAAATGGGTGAACGATTTCAGGTCTTTTGTAATAGTGGTCGTTTAGATCGTTTATCGTTAACGATTATGCGAACGATAATCATCCCATAGAATAGGGCCCTAAGGCAGGGGTAGGGAACCTTGGCTCTCCAGCTGTTGCAAAACTACAACTCCCATCATGCATGGCCTGGACAGCCTTCGAACGTCGATTTAAGAACATGTTGTGAGATCAAAATGAACGATTTCTCGCTCGCCGTTTGATCATTCGCTGCGTTTACACGTACGATTATCGTTCGAATTCGATCGTTATCGCGCAAATTCAAACGATAATCGTTCCGTGTAAACGCAGCATTATCTAAGTCAATAGAACTTGAGACATGTCCCTGTGATACATCACAAAAAGTTGCCAAGCTGCTTGATATTTGCTATAAGGTTTCAAGTTTGCTTTAATGGGTAATCCGGAGAAAAAAAAGTTTAATCAACTGGTGTCACAAAGTTACAGTGGTACCTTGGTATAACAGTAACTTGGAGTAAGAGTGTTTTGGTTTAGAGCTCACAGTTTTTCAAAATTGTGACTTGGTGTAAGAGCATTGCTTTGGTGTAAGAGCTCCCTGTGCTGGGTGGGAGGGGGAGGGGCATGGTCTGCATAGCAGGGTCTACAGCCCTGTACTCTGACCCAGGAAGTCTCCCTCACCTTCCAAATCATGGCAGATCCACTTCAGGCTGGGGCTTACATCAGGGGACAGGACCGTGGAGGTAATCTCTCCATAGCTGTAACCCCTCTCTCCCCGGACAGAGAGCGCTGCATGTATGTGCCCACATCTGCCCTGCTCATTCCTTCATGCTCCCTGCAGTCTCTGTCTGCCCTTGTGTTTCCCATCCTCTCCATTCCTGCTATAATGTGCCTGCACTCACACTCAGCCATTCTAACTGCTGTATATAAAGTTTCTGTCACTGTCCTCCTGCACAGCTCTGTGATTCTCTCTTCCTGATTGGTCATGTGACCACACAGACCTCTGACTGTACAGTAACTTATAATAGGACATATTCAGCTGTTTCTCATAGTTAGTTTCATCTGTTCTACATGTTATTCAGAATAAAAAAAAATCATTTTTGGGGTGTGGAACCAATTATCTGCATTTCAGTGATTTCTTATGGGAAAATTTGCTTTGGTTTAAGAGTGGATTTGGATTACAAGCATGGCCCCGGAACAAATTATGCTCGTAATCCAAGGCACCAATGTATATAGATTTGTAATTTACGACTATTTAAAAAAAAAAAAAAAAAAAAAAACTCAAATCAAATCAGCTGTTGTATACCTTGCAGGAAATGTTGTTTTCTTTCCAGTCTGACACAATGCTCTCTGCTGCCACCTCTGTCCATGTCAGGAACTGTCCAGCATAGTAGCAAATCCTCATAGAAAACCTCTCCTGCTCTGGACAGTTCCTGGCATGGACAGAGGTGGCAGCAGAGAGCCCCATGTCAAACTGGAAAGAATACACCACTTACTGCAGGACGTACAGTAGCTGATAAGTACTGGAAGAGATTTGAGATTTTTAAATAAAAGTAACTTTTTGAAACCAGTTGGCAGTAGCAGTATATAAACACTGGGTCAGGGGTAGACATATCACATCTGTAACCTATGCAGCTCCATGCATAACCTGTATACCACTACTTAACAATAGTGCCCCCTGCTGTTTATAGGGGAGTGGTCTAGGGATTCTGTAGCTCACAGATAGTTGTAGACTAGTGCATGGGTATGAATGAAACTCAAGCACATTCTTTTTTCCCTAATTTGAATGCTCTGCATTTGATTGCTACTGAAGAAGTTGGATACATCCATAGGGTTGGTTCACACCTCTTTTGGCGGATAACGGAATACGCCGGCCCATAGAATGGTGTCTATGGAGTGGTGGAAAGGCACGCAGACAGCCGACAGAATTCCGCTGATATTATCCGCGAGAATTCTGTAGTGTGAACCCACCCTTAAGAAAGCCCCAGAAAACAAGTTTTCCAGGCAGCCTTAGGGCTGCATCCAGCTTCTTCAGTAATCAAATGCAGAGTTGAATCTTAGGATGAACCTGAGCGTGCTCGAGGTTCACTCACCTCTAGTAGCGATGGGAAACTTTCCCCGAGCAGCGGACACATATTCTGTTCTTGCTATACAAACTCCAAGAAGTTCACACAGTAAAAAAAAAAAGCGAACACTAAACACTGAACAGGGAGTAAACACTAACAGTGAACAGGGAGTCACCAAGTTTATGTTTCCGTGAATGGTCTTGTGCTGCCAAAACTTCTTCACTTGCTGTAAATGAAGAGGGACGATTTATGGTATTTATGTAAGTAATAAACAGCGACAAAGCTGCGGCCATGACAGCAGCACCAAGTGTCATTCTGCACAGCATACTGGGAATTAGGACATGTGATTGATATATATATATATATATATATATATACACTACCGTTCAAAAGTTTGGGGTCACATTGAAATGTCCTTATTTTTGAAGGAAAAGCACTGTACTTTTCAATGAAGATAACTTTAAACTAGTCCTAACTTTAAACAAATACACTCTATACATTGCCAATGTGGTAAATGACTATTCTAGCTGCAAATGTCTGGTTTTTGGTGCAATATCTACACAGGTGTATAGAGGCCCATTTCCAGCAACTATCACTCCAGTGTTCTAATGGTACAATGTGTTTGCTCATTGGCTCAGAAAGCTAATTGATGATTAGAAAACCCTTGTGCAATCATGTTCACACATCTGAAAACAGTCTAGCTCGTTACAGAAGCTACAAAACTGACCTTCCTTTAGGTGCGTTTACACGAAACGATAATTGGCCCGATCGTATGATTAACAATGTCAGAGTAACGTTTTTTTTTATAACGATCAGCGTTTAGACGGTACGATATATCGTACGGAAAATCGTTTTGCGATCGCTTAAGCCTATCTCACACATTGGTTAAATCGGCGAATGACTGTTCACATGGAACGATCTGCGATTTTTTTACGAACGACGATTTGATAACATGTTGAAATAAAAGTAACTTTTTGAAACAAGTTGGCAGCAGCAGTATATAAACACTGGGTCAGGGGTAGACATATCACAGAAAACCCTGAAATGAACGATTTCTCACTCATCGTTTGATCTTTCGCTCGTTTACACGTACGATTATCGTTCGAATTCGATCGTTATTGCGCAAATTCGCACAATAATCGTTATGTGTAAATGCACCTTTTGAGCAGGTGTTTCTAGAGCATCACATTTGTGGGGTCAATTAAACGCTCAAAATGGCCAGAAAAAGAGAACTTTCATCTGAAACTCGACAGTCTATTCTTGTTCTTAGAAATGAAGGCTATTCCATGCGAGAAATTGCTAAGAAATTGAAGATTTTCTACAACGGTGTGTACTACTCCCTTCAGAGGACAGCACAAACAGGCTCTAACCAGAGTAGAAAAAGAAGTGGGAGGCCGTGTTGCACAACTAAGCAAGAAGATAAGCACATTAGAGTCTCTAGTTCGAGAAACAGACGCCTCACAGGTCCCCAACTGGCATCTTCATTAAATAGTACCCGCAAAACACCAGTGTCAGCATCTACAGTGAAGAGGCGGCTGCGGGATTTTGGGCTTCAGGGCAGAGTGGCAAAGAAAAAGCCATATCTGAGACTGGCCAATAAAAGAAAAAGATTAAGATGGGCAAAAGAACACAGACATTGGACAGAGGAAGACTGGAAAAAAGAGTTGTGGACGGATGAATCCAAGTTTGAGGTGTTTGGATCACAAAGAAGAACGTTTGTGAGACGCAGAACAAATGAAAAGATGCTGGAAGAATGCCTGACGCCATCTGTTAAGCATGGTGGAGGTAATGTGATGGTCTGGGGTTGGTACTGGTAAGGTGGGAGATTTGTACAGGGTAAAAGGGATTCTGAATAAGGAAGGCTATCACTCTGCACCGCCATGCCATACCCAGTGGACAGCGCTTGATTGGAGCCAATTTCATCCTACAACAGGACAATGACCCTAAACACACCTCCAAATTGTGCAAGAACTATTTACAGCAGAAGCAGCAGCTGGTATTCTATCATAGGTAATGGAGTGGCCAGCGCAGTCACCAGATCTGAACCCCATTGAGCTGTTGTGGGAGCAGCTTGACCGTATGGTACGCCAGAAGTGCCCATCCAACCAATCCAACTTGTGGGAGCTGCTTCTAGAAGCGTGGGGTGCAATTTCTCCAGCTTACCTCAACAGATTAACAGCTAGAATGCCAAAGGTGTGCAATGCTGGAATTGCTGCAAAAGGAGGATTCTCTGACGAAAGCAAAGTGTGATGTAAGAACAATGTTATTTCACATACAAATCATTATTTCTAACCTTGTCAATGTCTTGTCTCTATTTTCTATTCATTTCACAACATATGGTGGTGAATAAGTGTGACTTTTCATGGAAAACACAAAATTGTTTGGGTGACCCCAAACTTTTGAACGGTAGTGATGCCACTAAGGCTGGGTTCACACTACGTTTTTGCAATCCATTTTGTTTTCATCTGTTTTTGGAAAACGGAAAAACTGATGCGATTGTGTGCAACCATTTTGTTCCATTTTTCCATTGACTTCCGTAATAGAAAAAAAAAAAAAAAACGGATCAAAACAGATCCGTTTTTTTTTTTAACAGACGTAAAATCATAGTCGACCCCACGTTGTTTAAAAAAAAAAAAAATCATTTTATTTTTTTTAATAATGAAAGTCAATGGAAAAACGAATCCAAACGGATGCACACAAATGCAACCGTTTTTTGGAAGAAAAAAAAAACAGGAAAAACGTAGCGTGAACCGAACATAACCAGTAGATGAGCTCTTTCTGCCGTCAGTGCATTCTGCCTAATATAAAAGAAAGGAAACTCTTCTGTTGACATAATAACAAGTTATCTGAATGTTGCAGATAATGTGTCAGCAGAAAAATGACTAACAGTAACTGACAGTGGATTTCCTGCACATCTCTTCCATCATTTTTTGCCTTAAATAGAACCAGATGTGGACTTACTACATGTTATTTGGACTTACTACATGTTATTTGCAACAAGGCATAAAGGGGTACTCTCATCTCTGCTAATATGGTTAGGCTGGGTTCACACTGCCATTTTGCAATTCGTTTTTGCAAAAAACGGATGAAAAACGGATAGAAAAAACAAATGCAACTGTGTGCATCCGTTTTTCCATTGACTTCCATTATAAAAAAAACGGATCAAAACGGATCCATTTTTTTTGAAGGACAAAAAACGTGGTCGACCCCGTTTTTGTGTCCGTCAAAAAAAGGATTAAAAAAAACGCAGTGTGAACCTAGCCTTATACTTGTAGAATTCGTCAAGTTAAATAAGTTACCGACCATCACTCTGCTCTGAAAGCAGTGGCCCAATTGCTTTATGAGGGCATGGCGGGCTGTACAGATGAGGAGTTTGTGTAGAGGTGAGGATAGTGCTGGACAGAGCAGCCTAAGATGTTCTGCAAGGAGAAGTCATGATCTTGAGAAGTCTTCATGATGGTCCAGACTAGACAAAGAAGAACAAGGAAAAGTGAACAACTCAGATCAGAGAAAACGTCACCTATCATTCACCTATAGAAGACACCCCATTAAAGGGCTGATATGGTTCCCTGGAGCACTGTATAAAGCTCCTGTGCGGCTAGCTGCACATACCGGCCGCGGCTGCAGCAGAAGCTACCGGGGAAAATGAAGTTTTATTACCCAGGTGTGCAGCAGGGAGAGGCGGGCAGGTAGTCATCTGGGCGGCTTCCTGTCTGTGTTTAGTCACCGCTCTTTGCCTGTCAGCACGCTCGGCGGGGATGATTGACAGGGAGAGAGGCAAGTAATGGGCCTCTCTGCCTGTCAATCATTCCCTCTGAGTGTGCTTCCCTTTAGCTAGGCAGTTTGTGCCTTCAGGCCAGGCAGGACGTGTATTCAGTTGTTCCTGACACTTATGGTGCGTTTACACAGGCAGATTTATCTGACAGATTTTTGAAGCCAAAGCCAGGAACAGACCATAAACAGGGAACGGGTCATAAAGGAAAAACTAAGATCTCTTTTCAAATCCATCCCTGACTTTGGCTTCCAAAATCTGTCAGATAAATCTGCCTGTGTAAATGCACCATTAGCTATCCAACCACTATGGGTTGCTAGACAAGACCCCTAGGGAAACAGGAGTCAAGGGAAACTTCACCTTTGCCTACGCCGAGGACAGACTAGCTAACACAGGACAACCCCTTAGAAAAGGGGCTGGACAAACCCAAAACTGACCTGCAGTAGGGCACAGCGCAAGTTAGGCGCTCTCTACTGACAAGCGCACCGCTTTGTAGGAAGGTCAGTACAAGCCAGCTCCACCCAGAGCAGAGACCTGGGACTTGTACTACCCCAGAGGACAGGTCAACTGACACGGTGGGGCAGAAGGTAGTTAGGTGAGGTAACTGACAGTCATCCATACATGAGTATGAGGATTCTCCAAACACTTCACCACATCCCGGCAGAGTACATAGCACACTTGGCCAGGGCCTTCCTATCCAGTCCCTATGTCCTGCCAACATTTTCTACCGATCTACCTGTTGAAGCATTGTTATTGATTATTTTTGCACCTGATCACTGCTTGTGACTGTTTGCACTAAGATACCTTTTCCAAGTTTGGAAGTTGTTTAAAGTGGGACTCCACACCTGCACTTATACTCCACACCTCACACCTGTGCGGTTGCCGTGTGTCTGGTGGTGGGTGTAACCACTCCTGGCCAAAACACTAGAACCCACCAGCAGGTCCCAACATCAGTACCAGCAACCCGGGCCACGGCAACTGCACATAGAACCAAGTGTAGTATAGATATTGGCATACCATGGAAGCAACTGACCCTGGCCCTTGTTGCCTTCCACCTAAGACATCAGTCTAATACATCATACTTGGTAGGCGGGGTCCCTGTTACAGATGTTACTGTATGTGGAGCCTCAGGTTACACCTCTTCATGCTCTTTATATCCCTTACAGGTTATTCTCCATAGGCTGCAGTGGCCTCCCGTGCAGACAGGAACCAGATTCCCCGGGATCAGGTATGCAGAGTTGCCTCATGGTATAATCCCAGTACATTTTTTAGACACGATAGGCTGGATGTTTTGGAAGCGGATTTTGGCAGGAGATCTTTCTTTCAACAATTCCAGATAAATGATACCATACCCCTTTCTTCTAAATCTCCTTCTTAGTGATACGCTTATATACAAAAGGTATCATTTTAAAAAATGCTAGTAAAGTACACATATTAGTTATTACAGATATCGGCATTTTTAGAGCTAGAATGTCTTAATCTTATGCTGCGTTTACACAGATAGATTATTGAAGCCAAAGCCAGGAACAGACTATAAACCAAGAACAGGTCATAAAGGAAAGACTGAGATTTCTCTTCTTTTCAAATCTATTCCTGGCTTTGGCTTCAATGATCCGTCAGATATACCTGTCTGTGTAAACACACTATAAACTAAGTTCCTAAGGTACCAAAGACTGGCTGCTGTCCGAAAATGAGGGGAACTAATTATAAGAGATACTGTCATTTTTATAGCCATCCATCTACCTAATTAGATAATCATAAATATATGTATGAAAGTCGCACTAAAGTCTCTTGGAGTGTGCGGTAACTATAGCTCACGCACATGCCAGAAGGCTGTATATACTTACAGTAGGCAGATACTTAAAGGGGTACTCTCCATCACTTCTCAGCCTTTTGGCTAAGATCAAGTATCTGTTGTAGTATCTGTTCTTATCAGTTTAAGGGCCCTATTCCATGGGATGATTATCGTTCAGAGTATCGTTAAGTCGTTCGATAATCGTTTGGTTGAATAGCAGTTAACGATTAACGACCAAACGAGAAATCTTTGATCGTTTAATAAGACCTGGACCAATTTTATCGTTGCTCGTTCACAAACCGTTCGCATTGAATAAGACGTCGTTCGCAGTAGTGACAAACGCATTAGCGATGACAAGATGACCGCAAGAACGATCATAAGTAACGATTATAGTTTCATGTAAATGGGTAAACGATTTCAGGTCTTTCGTAATAGCGTTCGTTTAGATCGTTTATCATTAACGATTATGTGAACGATAATCGTCCCGTGGAATAGGGCCCTAAGGCTGGGTTCACACTACGTATTTTTCAGTCAGTATTGTGGTCCTCATATTGCAACCAAAACCAGGAGTGGATTAAAAACACAGAAAGGCTCTGTTCACACAATGTTGAAATTGAGTGGATGGCCGCCATATAACAGTAAATAACGGCCATTATTTCAATATAACAGCCGTTGTTTTCAAATTACAGCAAATATTTGCCATTAAATGGCGGCCATCCACTCAATTTCAACATTGTGTGAACAGATCCTTTCTGTGTTTTCAATCCACTCCTGGTTTTGGTTGCAATATGAGGACCACAATACTGACTGAAGTATACTGTGTGTGAACCCAGCCTAATACCTGGTTCATCCCCTATCTGGGGCCATATATAATTTTTTTTAGAACAGGGAGATGGAAAAAGAGTTTGCTCTGTCCTATCCAGGTACTGACCTGGTATTGCACTGCTTCTAGTTTCAGTGCACAAAAAAGAAAAAAAAAGACCAGTCTTCCAGTACTTATCAGCAGCTGTATGTCCTGCAGGAAGTGGTGTATTCTTTCCAGTCTGACACAGTGCTCTCTGCTGCCACCTCTGTCCATGTCAGGAACTGTCCAGAGCACATTGTCATCCATTTGGCAAAATATTACAAAGACTTTAGGGGGGAACAGTGGTGGGGTTGCCTGCAGCAACCAATCAGATTTCACATTCTTGTATTTTTCAGAGGACTTTGTTAAAAAAAAAAATGATATGGTTTAAACCTAAATTCATAATTCTGCTATTAACAGAACAAACTGGATTGTATAATGTCAGATGATGATTACAGAGCTAGGCTATTGTTCAGTTCTTAGTGTGTTGTAAAGTCCTTTATAAAGGCCGCTGCTCCTCCATGGGTGTTTCCTGCACAGCTGCGCTCCTGGCTACCTGCTGTGCAGGACACTATAACAGCCCATTCACTAGAATTACAAAATACTCTAATCATCTCAAATTTCATCTTATTATGGACTAAAGTCCTGGCTCAAACATGGCTCTACGGGCCCAAACTAACAGCATCATAATTATCAGTTCAGGACATTGGGACTTATTGGGGGAGATTTATCAAACATGGTGTATAGTGACACTTGCTCAGTTGCCCCTAGCAACCAATCAGATTCCACCTTTCATTCCTCACAGACTCTTTGGAAAATGAAAGGTGGAATCTGATTGGTTGCTAGAGGCAACTGGGCCTGTTTCACTTTACACCATGTTTGATAAATTTCCCCCATTGTATATATTTCTTCTTCTTCCTCTTCTTATTATATATAAGCGTATTATATGTGAAAACACATATAATGCCAATTTTTGATATGTTGCTGCCCATGGTTAGACTAACAATCAATCCATACATGTCATTATCTATTTAGTTTCCTTCCCCCAGTTCTGTGCTGCTGCTTTCTGCTGAAGACACAAAAAACTGTGCATGTGCTTTTCTATCTCCTCCCGCCCTTCCGAGAAGACTGACGTAAACCTGACTGACTTTATCTGCAATTTTGTGGCTTCTTTGTAATGTTGGCTGCAGATAGGGACTTCTTTACACTAGCTGTCTCAAAAGGGAGGTGGTGACAGAGAGAAAAGCTCACACACAGATTTTTGTGTCTTTAGTAGAAAGCAGCAGCTTAGAACTGGGGGAAAGAGACTAAATAGATAATAACAAGTATGGAAGGAATTGTTAATCTCATCATGGACAGCAACATATCAAAAGTTATGTTTGAGCAGAATATTCTTTTAAATTGCTGTCTTTATTGGCTATATACTTGTTTTTGCATCAGCCCAGCTCTTTTCTAGTGTATTTTTATTATTACTTTACATGTGCATTATAATGTATATATTTTATCAATTTTTTTAGACACCAAAGGAATTAAGAAACTCAGACTCGAGAGATTTTCCAGGAACCTTCCCCAGTTTGGTGGAATAAGCCCCGTGCCGTTTCATCTGACTTTTTCGGCTTACAGTAAAGCAGCGTCTTTCTGATAAACGGCCATTTGTTTATGGAGGAGATGCAGCTTATCAGGGAGGTCATCGCCGGGGTTATCTTACTGTAAGAGTGCAGAAAGCAGGCTGCTATTGAGTTTACTCAGTCTTTTCCTGTGTTGTAATTCAGGTTTTTGGATCCATCATATACCCTCAGGACATGTTCTTTTTGAATATAAAGCTGTGCGGCTCAAATGGTTAAATTATGAGCTAAGTGGGAAGAGGAGATGACATATATCATCCTATGTTTTTCTCAGCAATGATCTATTATTAGTTTGCAGTGATTTTAACCAGCTGCTGACCTCTTCAGGATAGCCCACCTTACACCGCAGGCATACCACTCAAGAACATGCTCTCCTGATATAGGTTTTTTTTTTATCACTGAGTAGCGTTGCTGTATTGTGATAGAACACACTTCCTGTTAAAGGGAATCTGACAGATGATTTCACATAGTCTAGATCAGGGGATGGAAAACCTTCGGCCCTCCAGCTGTTGCAAAACTACAATTCCCATCATGCCTGGACAGCCAAAGCGAAGCTTTGGCTGTCCAGGCATGATGGGAATTGTAGTTTTGCAACAGTTGGAGAAACAAAGATTTCCCATTCCTGGTCTTGATAATCACAACACTAAGTAGGAGTTAAAGAAGAAGTCTAGTAGGGGCAGGAGAGAACATAATAAATAATCAATGCTTACCTCTCCTCCTGCCCATGATGTGCCACATGACAGGATCCCTGCCAGAAGGCATTTTCCTCCAAGTTCCGATGATATCACGACTTAGGGGGAAATGCCTTAACCGGCTGAAGGATTGCCCGCTCAGCCAATCAGTGACTGCAGTGAGTCCCACCCTAGTCACTGACTGGCCGAGCAGGCAGTCCATTAACCAGGTCGTGATATCAGTAGCAGATGATAATAGGTCCTTTTTGGGCGGTAGCCCGGGGCCCAGAGCTCCTGGGGGGCCCATGGCCACCTAAAAAGACTTATACTTTCAGTGGTGTATTGTTTTCGGGCTATAGTTCTGCCATAATTTGCTAAAAATTGCTAAAAATGTTTTTACCGCAATTTAGCATCACGACATTATCTATCCTGTACTATGAGTATCACGCTAGCACTACCATAGTTACAGTGGGGTGGGGTGGGCAGGCTTGGTGAACAGCCCGGGGCCTATGGTAAAGTTAAACCACCCTTGCGTGAGATCAGCTGTGAAGGCGATCCCGGTGCCCGTCGGGGGTCCCAGAGCAGCAATCCAGTGCTGCAAAGGCATGTGGAGAGGGGAGTAATGATTGTTTATGTGTAATCAATTTTGATAGAATTTTTTAACAAAAGTAGAAAAAAAAGATACAATTAAACAAGATAGGTATTGTCAGGACAGGACGGTACGGACACGACAAGACAGTGGGCCCTGAGTCTGAACCCACCCACTGTACCTACCTACTTGCCTCAGTCGGCCCTAGGCGGCCGCAGACAACCACAAAGGCGTTCCATATGCTATATAAGTGACACACAATACGGGACAGACAGTAAAAAAACACAATAGCTAAGGGTAAACGAGCCAAATCAAAACCACACGGGCAACGCAGTACAAAATCAGCAATACAATCAGGCCCATTCAGCCAGTCAGCAGCGGAGGCGGAGTGGAGGACAGTGGACCCCTATAAGCCTGTACACAACAGCTCATAGGCATCTGGAGACACAGGGCTTAGCTGTGTGCTTCTCCCCATTTGTTATAGCGATCATTGGGGGTCTCACCACCCGAAACCCACAACGATGTAAACTAGCTACACAACAAAGAAGAGGATAATTGACAACCAAATCAATGGTGCTTATAGTGTGACATTCCAAGCAAGCAGCAATATTATGAACAAAGAAAAAAGATGTCAATAAACACTAGGCACACTACTATAAATGTGAAGGTATAAATACCATCTTTATTAATGAAACAATAACCACAAAAACAGTAAAAACACTTAAAAAAAAAAGATACATCCAGAAGGGACCACTTGAAATATATAAGATCTGTCAGGAATGTGCAGTAGCCTGTTGTGAACTGGGCCTGGTGTTTGCTTTTGTGTGCCACACCCGATTGCTTCTCAGCTTCCGGCAATGCAGGAGTTAAGCTGAGAAGCTTCTGGACTTGATTATGCACCTGTGTTGTCTGTGTGATTGGCGGGTTTCTCTGCTTGTCTGCAACCTGGAAGATCAGAGCGCTGGTCCAATGGGGATCCGGACCGGGCTCTTGGTCAGCATAAAACAAAGCTGAGGCAATGTCTCAGCGCTGGCTATTTAGGTTTAATCCCCTGATCCCAGCTCCCCTGTCTATTCCTGCGTTCCCCGTTCCTAATCCCTCTGCCTTGCTCAACTTGTTATCCGACCTCCCGCCTGACCATTTGACTATCCGATTGTACCGCGTTGCCCGTTTGGTTTTGACTTGGCTTTTCTGACTGCCCTTTATTGTGTTTGTCCGTCTGTCTTGTTCTGTTTCACATACTCAGTATAGGGAACGTCTTCGTGGTTGTCCGCAGCTGCCTAGGGCCGATTGAGGCAAGTAGGTAGGGACAGTGGGCGGGTTCTGACCTAGGGCTCACTGTCGTGTTTTGTCTCTACCTGTCCCGTCCTGACAAGATCCCTTCGAAGTTCCGGGTTAGGAACATAACGCGTATGGTGTTTGGGACCCCACTCAGCCTACCACACTTTACTTGGAGATACTTCATTTTTTTGTTCCTTTGTCTTGTCACTAGGTTATATATTTCAAAATTTGTATGTTACATTTTACTGGACTTATGCACTTGCACTTTGGATTACTGTGACCTGGTTTATTTACAAAAAAAAAAAAAAGCCAAAACCCCCCCAAAACATTAAAAACACTTAAAAGACAAAATATATCCAGAAGGGACCACTTGAAATATATAAGATCCCTACAACCACCACTCAGCTAGAACTCAATACATAAACACACACTTAGTAGTAAGTGTGTGTTTATGTATTGAGTTCTAGCTGAGTGGTGGTTGTAGGGATCTTATATATTTCAAGTGGTCCCTTCTGGATATATTTTGTCTTTTAAGTGTTTTTAATGTTTTTGTTTTTTTGTGGTTTTTTTGTGGTTATTGTTTCATTAATAAAGATGGTATTTATATCTTCACATTTATAGCAGTGTGCCCAGTGTTTTATGACATAAACCTTTTTTCTTTGTTCATAATAACGATGTAAACTACTGACAGGTCTCTAAGGCATGTCAAAAGTTTACTGAAAGCAAAGTAACACTCTGTGGAAAATTCCCCAGATAAGTGGTGCAATATGAGAATTTTGGAATACAGACATTGGAAGGATTCCTTATTTATTACATTGTCTGCAATACTATGAGGCTTCTTTGCTGCAAAACAAGAACTCTATGAACCTACATTCTTGATGTTGCATTTGACATACCAGAGCACTGAAAGCAGCTTGTGTGCGTTCCGTCTAAGAATTACCGTATGGTTTAAGGTGTTAGAGCAACATAATGAGTCAGAACAGAAGAACTTCTCAGAATTCCCAGAAGATGCCATACTCTATAGGGTTACCGGTGAAAGAAAGCGGTTTGTCAACTAAATCAAAGTGTTATTTTATCGTAAACCCTTTTCTTTGTCCCTTCACACATTGGCGAGCCACAGACAACTAATAGATAAGAGTCTGATCTGAGAGAATTTCACACATTTTATCTGCGTCTTAGAATTTCTTTCATGGGACTGAAACACCATTAGCACTCAGCACTAACCCTGTCAGGGCCCTACGTCTCCTTAGATTCCATAGAAATCTCCTATCTGGTGCATGTTGTAGAAATGACCGGAGATGTGGCAGCACTATATAAATACATGATACTTTGCCCATTTTCTTCTCTCCCAAAATGTCCTAAGCACAGGAATTGGGCTTTACCAGGAAGGAAGATGTTAAGATCTTAGTATAATTATTTATTTCTGTGTATTTCCACACTACTTAAAGTCATACTGTCACCCCCTTACTCTATGTTCTCCACTACATCCACCCACAAGCTTAGCTGACACTGTCCATATAGGAGAGAGGGCCCAACTGCCATGAAGCCCCGCCTAGCTGACACTGTCCATATAGGAGAGAATAACCAACTGCCATGAAGCCCCGCCTAGCTGACACTGTCCATATAAGAGAGAGGGACCAACTGCCATGAAGCCCCGCCTAGATGACACTGTAAATATAGAAGAGAGGGCCCAACTGCCATGAAGCCCTGCCTAGATGACATTGTCCATATAGGAGAGAGGGCCCAACAGCCATAAAGCGCTCCAGCACATGTGCAATATTGTAACCAGGGCTGAATAGGAGGGATGCAGCCCGGGGGAGTAACTAAGAAAAAAAGGGGGGGGGAGAAGGAGGAGATGTGTCGCAGGCCTAGGGCACAGATACTCTAGGCCAGGGGTCCCCAAACTACGGCCTGCGGCCACATGTGGCCCCCTGAGGCCATTCATCCGACCCCCTCCTCTCCCCTGAACAACTGCAGCGTGGCACCATACCCCGCCCCCTACATTATCTCCCAGCCAACAAATGCCCCAGCCCCCCCCCCTCCCAATGGAGACAGATGAGGAGTATGATCCTCCGATGAGAGACAGTGTCATCATCTACTACTACTGCTGTGTTGGTGACATGTATGTATATGTATGTATCTGTGTGTGTAGGTTAATGGAGTGTGTGTGTGTTAGTGTTCATGTGTGGCTGTGGTATAACTACAGCTTCCAGCATGCTCCTGTGTGGCTTTGGTATAACTACAGCTCCCAGCATGCTCCTGTGTGGCTGTGGTAGAACAACAACTCCCAGCATGATCCTGTGTGGCCGTGGTAAAACAACAACTCCCAGCATAATCCTGTGTGGCTGTGGTAGAACAATAACTCCCAGCATGCTCCTGTGTGGCTGTGGTAGAACTACAAGTCCACCATCCTAAACCACCCCCAATGCTCCTCCCATGGTCCAGAGACAGATGAGCAGTATCCTGTATCCAGTATGATCCTCCACTCCATCTCCTCTTCATGGGCAGAGACAGTGTCCTCCTCCAGCAGCAACAGCTCCCCGCGGACCAGATATAGCAGCAACATATAGTCCGTCCCTCCACCGCTCTGAGGGACAGTGAACTGGCCCCCTGTGTCAAAAGTTTGGGGACCCCTGCTCTAGGCCATGCCTCTAGACCATTGGCACCACTTCCGAAGATAAAAGAACGTTTTTCACTCCAATGACAGCACCAGGCACATTTTAAAAGACAAGACCAAGAAGGATTTAAGATTTCTTCTCAGCAAAAAAAACAGTACCAGTTGTTTGGGAAGGTTGGTGGCAGATTCGCTTTAAAGAGGATGTACCATCAAGTACATCCTCTTTAATATGATCCATGGATAGATCGGCGCGGTCACGGGAAGCTGGTGCCGTGGTCCGTTTTTGAACCGCGGCCCGATTCCCGTGTATTGCGCCATTCTATCCACGGGTACCAGGCCGGGGCTAAAGCACTGGAGGTGGGCCGCCCTGCCCCCAGTGGGAGGGAATGCCCTCCCCTCTATGATGCGGCTCCATTACAATCAATGGAGGGATGGGGGTTTTCTTCCACTGGGGGTGGGCCGGCCCGCCTCCAGTGCTTCAGCCCCGACCCGGTACCCGTGGATAGAACGGCACCGTACACGGGAACCGGGCCGTGGTTCAAAGGACGGACCACAGCACCGGCTTCCCTGTGACGGCACCGATATATCAGTGGTTCATATTAAAGAGGATGTACCTGATGGTACACCCTCTTTAAAGCATACCTGTCATGAAGTAGCGCTGTGCAATCTATTTAGTGCAGAAAGTATCCATGGAGACAACCACAGCAATGCGTGCATTACCAACCCAGCACGGTCGTCTCCATGGATGCCCAAATTTTTGGCGGCAAATGGATTGCACCCCTTGCCGGGACCAGTGTACTTAATGACAGGTACAATTTAAAGGGGTTATCCATGTTTAGAAAAACACAGCTACTTTCTTCTACAAATTGCACCACTGTAAATAAGCCATCTGTCAATCATTCTTAGAGGAGGTGGGACAGGGCAAGCCAAAAATAAAGGTACCTAAGCACTGCTCACTTTACAGGTAACTGGAAACTAAAAGCACTGATATATACATACCTCCTGTCAGTTTTCCTTTAATAACCACAGATACATTGCCAGATGCTAAGTTTCCTCCACTGCTTAACTGGGGAAAACATTTCCAAATACCGTTTTGGTAGGCACATTTTTTGAAGTGGGAGATCACTGGGCTATGCCGTACCAGCCTATGGCCTTCTTCAACTACATCTGTCCCTGATAAACCATGATGTAGACAATCTGCAATGCTCACAATATTCTACAGAATTCTGAAAGAGAATAGGATGCTTTGCCAATATCTCATATCCCATAGAAGAACACATGACAAAACAAGAGGTTTTCCTCTAAATCAGATGTGTGGTAGGCACGAGGAGAGAAATACTACTGTGTGGAAAAAAACAAAAAAACAACTTTTCTGGAACATAGTGGAATAGTATCAGAGCCAAGTAAGCAAAAGCTAAAAGATTCATAATAGCAAAATCCTATCCCAGGACAGGAACACAGTGTGCCCACGCTTCCTGCGTTAGATAACCTTACTGCCGACAAAATAGCACTGTCCATAAAAAATATACAATGTTTTAGAAATTCTGAAAATAAGCACAAATGTAGAAAAAGTATCATAGTATGCCAGTATGTCATATATGCTATGACAAAGGTCTTGCGTCTTCACAGTTTCTAATCCACATACATGATGGTCAAAAAATAATAATTTCTAATTTACTGTTTTCATATTTTTATATGTTGAAAAAAAAAAACAAATAAAAAGAAATTTGATTAAAAAAAATGAAAGTGCAGAACAGTACATCAGTACAGTAGAGCAGGGTGGATTTATGTAGAGACGTACCCCTCCTTTACATAAATATGACTGCTGCCCATATGTCATCACTAAGATCTACAGCAGTTTGGTACTAGTGTAGAGTTCAGCTATGATTTACGCCTGTGTGCTGGTGTAAATTGTGATAAATGTTGCAAGGTTAAAGGTCATGTCCTCTCAATGCACAGCATTCTCCTCTTAGCTAGGCATAAATGTATGTGTAAATGTGCTTTTTGCGTAAAAATCTACTGTTGCTAGGTTTGCACCAGGAGCAGCGTTGCTGAATTTTGCCCCCTATGTGGGAGGACCCTGTCCCCTTTAGTGCTAGAAACTTCATTCTCCATATCACAGAGCTGCATTAGCCTTTTCTATATGAGGCTTTTATGCATCCTAGGTTCATGACTGCTAGGACATTACTCTTCTTAAAGCGGTACTCCGGAGAGAAAAAAATGGCATCAACTGGTGTAAGAAAGTTATACAGATTTGTAAAAAAAAAGCCTAGCAATACTTATCAGCTGCTGGTGTTTTCTTTGCAGCCTGACACAGCGCTCTCTGCTGCCGCTGGAACTGTCCAGAGAAGAAGCAAATGCACATAGAAAACCTCTCCTGCTCTGGACAGTTCCTGTCATGGACAGAGGTGGCAGCAGAGAGCACTGAAAAAATATACTACTTCCTGCAGGACATACAGCAGTTGATAAGTAATGGAAGGCTTGAGATTGTTTACTAGAAGTAATTTACAAATTTGTATAACTATCTGATTAAAACTTTTTTTTTTTCTCTGGAGTACCCCCTTAAGGAATTTCCTCCTGATTACTTGCAGTTGTAGATGTATAAATGTGCAAGTCCTATTGTAGTGCTTTATAAGTCCCATTACCTAAAGGAGGCTTACTGCCAGATGTCAGTTAAATTACAGTCTGAGGCTATGTTCAAACTACGTATATTTTCGTAAAACTACGGCCGTTGTTGCCGATTGCATAATGCATTTCATTAGGTGTCGACTGGTATGCCAAGCTTGTTGGGACCTTAATGGGAGTTTGCTAATTTGGTACTAGCTTAAAGGGAGGAAGAGTGTATCAACAGCTCTCACAGTCTATACACTAAATATATCCAATACTGGTCAAGATATCTGGACAGTGTTTGGTTGGGGCAAGAGGAGGATTTTACGGAATGCATAAAGTATATTATGGTAATTCCGATGCTATGAATATGAGCTTCATTTTGGTGGCCTCCAGGTGGATTTTTTGGATGTACGGACTACTGTGGAAAATATGATGAAAAAAAGTGGGTCTGCAAAGCCATCAGCAATGGACTGATACACTCATAGCTCTTACCCACCCTGTGATAGAAAAGCCCCACCCCACAGACTGTTTATTAGGCTAAGTAGATTTATTAGTAATGAGGAAAAAAATTTTGGAACAGACTTTAGAATTGTCTCGTAGACTACGTCAGAGAGGATATGATGAGGAAAATATTACGGAGGCTTTTTCTTATTGTTGTAAAAATCACGTAGGAGAAGGAAGTCGGAGAGCTATGTATTATCATTTAAGTACAGCGTGATGGTGGACGTGATCGGCAATACGGATAAGAGATATTGGCACATTGTTTAATCAGATGAGATGTTAAAAGGCTTCTTATATGCCGATCGTTACTTTTAGAAGTTGTCGTAACTAGAGAAGAGCAAATTTACATAACAAATCAAGCGAATCGTGGCGTTTGTTTGCCCGTTGCCTTTGATCTCAGTGCCGCTCCACCCCGGGTGCTTAAAAAAAGCTGCACCCTGTCCTGGAGCGGCAAGGAGTAGCATGGAGATCAAAGCCAGTCAGTGCATAAGCCAACCGCCGGGCAAACAACGCAATTCGCTTCATTTGTAATGTAAATTCGCTCATCTCTAGGGATGCTTTGATACACGGTCACTACAGTGAAAGGCGTGAAACATGGTTGGGAAATTTGCCAAATATGTGGACATGCTGTGGAATTTTTATACAGATTAAGGCTATGTTCACACAAAGTAAGGTTCATATTAATCACAGGCGTTGTTGACGATTTGAACAACGGGCATGATTTATATGAATCTTACATTGTGCTGCCGGGATCCCTAGCAGCACCGCGAGAAACTGACATGTCAGTTTTCTGCGGTAGCTATTCATTGAATAGCGGCTGCAGAAAACCCTGTCAGTGCAAACAATGGAGCGTGCGGCTCCGGCCGCGCGCTCCATTGTGTGCAGTTGAGAGTTCTGATGAGGGCGCACACGGATGCGCCTGCTTTAGAACTCAGCGACACTAAATATCAAGATACTATAGTACCGGCAGGGATGATCTTCTCTGAGACCGGCCGTTTCGGTATCTTACAAGGTGTGAACATAGCCTAAAATGTATGCGTTGGTAAGATTCTTTATAAGGCTTCTCATTTTATTACATGCAAATCCATCTTCATAGTATATGCCCTATTCTATCCACATAAATATTATATTGGTTTACTACAGGTTTAGAGTTTTTCCTTAGATGGTGTAGACCAGTGATTTTCAACCAGTGTGCCGTGGCACACTAGTGTGCCGCGACACATGGTCGGGTGTGCCGCGGGGAAAGTTCCCCAAACTATGGTGCCCCTGTGAAACAGGAGAAAACAATGGGGGAGAGAAACCTGGAGATGGGGGAGAAACAGGGGAGAGAAGCAGGGGGGAGAGAAACATGGGGATGGGGGAGAGAAACAGCGGAGAGAAACATGGGGATGGGGGAGAGAAACATGGGGATGGGGGAGAAACAGGGGAGAGAAGTTTGGTGGAGAGAAGCAGGGGGGAGAGAAGTATGGTGGAGAGAAGCATGGGGGAGAGAAGCACAGGAGAGAAGCAGGGGGGAGAAGTAGGGTGGAGAGAAGCACAGGAGAGAAGCAGGGGGGAGAAGTATGGTGGAGAGAAGCACAGGAGAGAAGCACAGGGGGGGGGGAAGAAAACACACTGAGTGAGTATAAATACTATAATATATAATAGTATAAATGTATTATATATGTACTGTTTTAGTGTCATTTTGTGCCATTTTGGTTGGTGGTGTGCCCCGGGATTTTTTAAGTATAAAAAGTGCCGCGGCTCAAAAAAGGTTGAAAATCACTGGTGTAGACAATAGAGATGAGCGAACCTGGAGCATGCTCGAGTCGATCCGAACCCAAACTTTCGGCATTTGATTAGCGGTGGCTGCTGAACTTGGATAAAGCCCTAAGGCTATGTGGAAAACATGGCCCTTATAGTACATATTATGGCTATTGTTTTGGAAGTTGATGACTCAGCTTAATATTATTCTGTTCTAAGCTGTCTAATTTTTCAAGTGTCTTGCATTTCTCACCATAGTCTGAGAGCTGATAACCCCTCTAACACTGGGCTTCCTGAGGCCAAGAGCTCAATGGAGGCACAGAAAAACAGGAAAGAGATTTCTATAAGATCATTGGTACAATGTGTGTGTGCTTTGGACCTAATTATCCCAATTACTATGGGGGGCGGGGGGTTATAGACCCAGCATATACCTGTATTATACAGTGGGAGAATTATTTTAATGGCCATTATATAATACTACATCAACCAGTAACATATCTAGTGGTGGTGGTAACGGCTTATTGTTAGAGGTTTCAGAAGCCAGCTTCATTTTCAGTAGAGGTTATTTTATAGCTCTGCGGTTGTCCCTTTGTTATCCATACCATAAATGTGTGACTTAATAACCAAATGGGTGTTACCAACTGGGGGTGTGTCCCAAGACTGTCCGACACTATCCAATCAGAGGTGACAAAGCCAGACTGTGCAGGGTCACACCCCAAACTGGTAACACCCAGTTGGTTATAGAGTCATACATTTCTAGTAAGAATAACAGAGGAACAGCACATCACAAACTATAAGAAAAGTCATCTTTAATGAATAACTCCAAGTGAGTTTTCTTTGGCCAGAACAGTTTCTTCATAGCTAAATCATTATATGCTATGGTGACATCACTCAGGAAGACATACCGCCAATGGCTACACTGTTTACAAGCAGAGTAGGGGAACAGTACATTGTTTTAATAATATATTAAATTAATTATTCTAATAGCGTTTCTGTAACATTTTGTATATTTTATGAAACTATTGAAAAGCTAGAGAGCCCCTTTAAATATGAATAGTTGTATTTAACAGTGGTAGTAATTAATACAAAATAAAGAGGAAGGCCTTATTCACCCGTCCCGTAATCTACAGATCCGTATTCGAGTTAGTGCACACTGTTGTCCATTGGGCTAGTCACATAATCAGTAGATTAAAAGGACGCAAACCAATCCTGTAAAAAAAGGACGTGTCCTAGTGCGGACCTAGATTTTTCTCATAGGAATCAATGGGATCCGCTATTTTTTACGGATTGTAACCTCTTTGACATCCGTAATTTGGCAAAAAATAAAATTGACATGTTGAAAAAAAAAGGGGGATTTTCAGAAATACAGATGCACTACATATGCCCAGTGGCGGATTAAATGTACCCTGGGCCCCGGGCTGTCCACCCAACCTGGGCCCCCCCCCCCCCCAGCCACCCCAGCAGGCGGTGTGGGGTATATAAGAATACAGAGGTCTGAGGGGGATCAGTATATAGAAGTGACCCCAGAACATCACTAATAGGGGATAGGGGGGATGTTTTTGTTCTATCCCCTATTAGTGATGTTCTGGGGTCACTTCCCTGCACTGAGCCCCCACAGATCTATGTATTCTTATATGCCACAAAGAATCCAGTGTATAATGCACCTAGGACCAAACTACAACAGCTACATGCACTACAACTCCCAGCATGTACTGACAGTCTGCAGCCCTCATAATATGCTGGGAGTTGTAGTGCCTGCAGTTGTAGTTGGGTTCTAGTTTAAAAGTTTTCGCTAGTGTACTGTAGTGACCCCGGGGCTGTGTCAGTACACTACCGCAAACAAAACACTGACCCATTTAGACCCCAATGGTACACAGGCTCTGCACACTATAGGGCTGGGTTCACACTATGTATATTTCAGGCAGTATTTGGTCCTCATGTCAGGTCCTCATAGCAACCAAAACCAGGAGTGGATGGAAAACACAGAAAGGATCTGTTGACACAATGTTGTAATTGAGTGGATGGCCGTCATATAACAGTAAATAACGTCCATTATTTCAATATAACAGCCATTGTTTTAAAATAACAGCAAATATTTGCCATTAAATGGCGGCCATCCACTCAATTACAACATTGTGTGAACAGATCCTTTCTGTGTTTTCTATCCACTCCTGGTTTTGGTTGCTATGAGGACCACAATACTGACTGAAATATACTGTGTGTGAACCCAGCCTATAAGTGATTACAGTGCAGTTACTAATGACTCACAGGTGACGTCTTCTCCGATTGCCGTCGCTCACTTTTTCCTTTCCTCTCTATTTGGCGCAGCATCATGAAGACTTCTCCGGCCCCAACTCAACTGCAGGTGGGGAGCTGGGGGTGACTGGGGAAGGGAGGCAGCTGGGGCGACAGGGGGAGAAGCTGGGGCAAATGAGGCAGGGGAGGGGGGGGGGAAGCTGGGAAGGCAGGGAAGCAGCAGGGGGTGAACATGATGGGGGTAGCAGCAGGGGGAAAAGATGATGGGGGTGGCAGCGGGAGGAGAAGATGATGAAGGGTAGCAGCAGGAGGAGAAGATGATGAAGGGTAGCAGCAGGGGGAAAAGATGATGGGGGGTAGCAGCAGGGGGAGAAGATGATGGGGGTGGCAGCAGGAGGAGAAGATGATGAAGGGTAGCAGCAGGGGGAGAAG
The DNA here is from genome assembly GCF_027789765.1 of Dendropsophus ebraccatus. Classification (NCBI taxonomy): domain Eukaryota; kingdom Metazoa; phylum Chordata; class Amphibia; order Anura; family Hylidae; genus Dendropsophus; species Dendropsophus ebraccatus. Next base: position 21,948,562 of record NC_091456.1, on the reverse strand, counting down.
ATGATGAAGGGTAGCAGCAGGGGGAGAAGATGATGGGGGTGGCAGCAGATGATGAAGGGTAGCAGCAGGGGGAGAAGATGATGGGGGTGGCAGCAGGGGGAGAAGATGATGGGGGTGGCAGCAGATGATGAAGGGTAGCAGCAGGGGGAGAAGATGATGGGGGTGGCAGCAGGGGGAGAAGATGATGGGGGTGGCAGCAGGGGGAGAAGATGATGGGGTGGCAGCAGGGGGAGAAGATGATGGGGTGGCAGCAGGGGGAGAAGATGATGGGGGTAGCAGCAGGGGGAGAAGATGATGGGGGTGGCAGCAGGGGGAGAAGATGATGGGGGTGGCAGCAGGGGGAGAAGATGATGGGGGTGGCAGCAGGGGGAGAAGATGATGGGGGTGGCAGCAGGGGGAGAAGATGATGGGGGTGGCAGCAGGGGGAGAAGATGATGGGGTTAGCAGCAGGGGGAGAAGATGATGGGGGTAGCAGCAGGGGGAGAAGATGATGGGGGTAGCAGCAGGGGGAGAAGATGATGGGGGTAGCAGCAGGGGGAGAAGATGATGGGGGTGGCAGCAGGGGGAGAAGATGATGGGGGTATCAGCAGGGGGAGAAGATGATGGGGGTGGCAGCAGGGGGAGAAGATGATGGGGGTGGCAGCAGGGGGAGAAGATGATGGGGGTAGCAGCAGGAGTAGAAGATGATGGGGGTGGCAGCAGGGGGAGAAGATGATGGGGGTGGCAGCAGGGGGAGATGATGGGGGTAGCAGCAGGGGGAGAAGATGATGGGGGTGGCAGCAGGGGGTGATGATGTGGGTGGCAGCAGGGGGAGAAGATGATGGGGGTAGCAGCAGGGGGAGAAGATGATGGGGGTAGCAGCAGGGGGAGAAGATGATGGGGGTATCAGCAGGGGGAGAAGATGATGGGGGTATCAGCAGGGGGAGAAGATGATGGGGGTGGCAGCAGGGGGAGATGATGGGGGTAGCAGCAGGGGGAGAAGATGATGGGGGTGGCAGCAGGGGGAGATAATGGGGGTATCAGCAGGGGGAGAAGATGATGTGGGTGGCAGCAGGGGGAGAAGATGATGGGGTGGCAGCAGGGGGAGAAGATGATGGGGGTAGCAGCAGGAGTAGAAGATGATGGGGGTGGCAGCAGGGGGAGAAGATGATGGGGGTGGCAGCAGGGGGAGTAGATGATGGGGATGGCAGCAGGGGGAGAAGATGATGGGGTTAGCAGCAGGGGGAAAAGATGATGGGGGTAGCAGCAGGGGGAGAAGATGATGGGGGTAGCAGCAGGGGGAGAAGATGATGGGGGTGGCAGCAGGGGGAGAAGATGATGGGGGTAGCAGCAGGGGGAGAAGATGATGGGGGTATCAGCAGGGGGAGAAGATGATGGGGGTATCAGCAGGGGGAGAAGATGATGGGGGTGGCAGCAGGGGGAGAATATGATGGGGGTGGCAGCAGGGGGGAGATGATGGGGGTATCAGCAGGGGGAGAAGATGATGGGGGTAGCAGCAGGGGGAGAAGATGATGGGGGTGGCAGCAGGGGGAGATGATGGGGGTAGCAGCAGGGGGAGAAGATGATGGGGGTGGCAGCAGGGGGAGATAATGGGGGTATCAGCAGGGGGAGAAGATGATGGGGGTAGCAGCAGGGGGAGAAGATGATGGGGGTAGCAGCAGGGGGAGAAGATGATGGGGGTATCAGCAGGGGGAGAAGATGATGGGGGTGGCAGCAGGGGGAGAAGATGATGGGGGTATCAGCAGGGGGAGAAGATGATGGGGTAGCAGCAGGGGGAGAAGATGATGGGGGTATCAGCAGGGGGAGAAGATGATGGGGGTATCAGCAGGGGGAGAAGATGATGGGGGTAGCAGAAGGGGGAGAAGATGATGGGGGTAGCAGCAGGGGGAGAAGATGATGGGGGTAGCAGCAGGGGGAGAAGATGATGGGGGTAGCAGCAGGGGGAGAAGATGATGGGGGTAGCAGCAGGGGGAGAAGATGGGGCGGCATGGAGAGCAGCTAAGGGGCAAGGGGTACAGCCGGGTGGCAGGGGGTATATTCGGGCGGCAGGGAGCCAGGGTGAGCAGAGAGAGCAGGCCGGAAGCTCACAGTGCAGCCCCGCGGTGCCCGAACTTCTCTGCTTGGCGGCGCGCAGGATGTGACGTCATCACGCCGCCAGGAGAGAAGTACGGGCACCGCAAAGACGGCAAGGAGAGAGGGGGCGGTGCCGCGGCGGACTCCGACGACAGCGCGCCACAGCAGAACATCACTCGGGGGCCCATTGGGCCCCGAAAGTGATGTGCTGCTGGCGCTGCTATGCAAGATCTTAATGTGGGCGGCGCGGGCCCCCCCGGAGCCTTGGGCCCCGGGCGGCCGCCCAAACCGCCCACATTATAATCCGCCACTGCATATGCCCAATCCGTAATTTTTAGCGGATTTAAAGAGACTCTGTACCCACAATCTGACCCCCCCCCCCCCCAAACCACTTGCACCTTCGGATAGCTGCTTTTAATCCAAGATCTGTCCTGGGGTCCGTTTGGCAGGTGATGCAGTTATTGTCCTAAAAACAACTTTTAAACCTGCAGTGCTATGTCTAACGGCCGGGGCTTACATTTCTATATGCATTAGGCTGGCACCACCTCTCCGTCCTTCCTCCCCACCCTCCTCATCATTAGGAATGATCCAGGAACATTTACTGCTGTTTGAGCTTTGCACAGGTGTCTTAACGATCCAGCCCATGTTCATTATACACACAGGTGGGGAATAGGAAGCAATCTGCCTGGAGCATTCTTAATGATGAGGAGGGTGGGGAGGAAGGACAGAGAGGGTGTGCCAGCCTAATGCAAATACAAATGTAAGCCCCGGCTGTTAGACACAGCGCTGCCGGATTAAAAGTTGTTTTTTGGACAATAACTGCATCAGCTGCCGAACGGACCCCAGGACAGATCTTTGATTAAAAGCAGCTATCCAAAGGTACAAGTGGTTTGGGGGGGTTGCTTTAAGGGTAAATAGCAGGCGGAATCTACAGGAAAAAAATACTGAACGTGTGCACAAGGCCGAAGTTCAACGAAAAGAAAAAACGTCAGGCAGGCGGGGGTGGGAGAACATAGTAAACAAGTAAACTCACCCTTCCTCATGCTTCCGTTGCGTCGCTGCCGGGTCTTGTTCAAAGCAGCAGGCTGTCAACTTCTGCTGGAAACTGGGTATGTCACGTACCTGGATTCCAGCTGAAATGTCCCACCCCAGTCACTGATTGGCTGAGCAGACAATCACTCAGCTGGGGACGTGATGTTGCAGCTAGCAGAGCTGCAGGACCCCGACAGGACCTGGGAGTGGCCCAACGAGCCATGAGGTTGGGTGAGTTTACTTGTTTTTTTTGTTTTGTTTTTGTGGGACTTCTTTAATTGAGTTTAAGGAATGTGTTTTATAGTATCAGGAGTGCAATAACTGACGCTGGTTAAAGGGCAGATACAAAACTGAGGAAAGGATGGGTCTTATCTGACAGCTCTGACATCTTATAGACAGACAGCTACTGCCAGCTACTTAATGCACTGTGATTTAGGATGTAAAGATGGACATTTTTAAGGTTAAAACCCCTCCCCAGTGAAGTGAAGTATTGCATATACGAGAGAGGAATTCACACGCACTATGGAGCTAAAGTTCAGTTCAGTAGAACTGTGGGGGTGCAGGTGTTGATAAAAAAGTTTAAGAGATTATCCAAGATTAGAAAATAGCTGCTTTCTACCAAAAACAGCGACACTCCTGTGCTCAGGTTGCCTTGCGCATCCCACAGACTATGGAGTTTAAAAGGAGACTGCCTGTTAGAAGAATACAGAGACTGATAAAATTTAGAAAACTCTTTTAATACTTCCTCAGAATTCTGAAATAATCTACTGTCAGTCGGTCTTAACTTAGGAATAGCCATGAGCTGAGGAATGTGTAATTGAAAATAATAAAGGTATATACTTTCGGCCAGCCCGCTCCATTGATAATCATTAAAAGGGTGGGGCCAGACGGGGACGGATCGGTGCGTAGGGGTGGGAGCCCCGTCCCCAGTGTTACTTATGGCCTTACCAGACTGAGCATTTCACAACAAACAGCACAGGAACTACGCAGAGGATGAAGGTAACAGTCATATTTTCATCCTTAGTGCCCACTGCCTACTAGGAAGCTATTAGTGGGTTAGATTCAGGAGCGTGGCTAGGATTTACGGGGCCCCATAGCAAAAAATTTTAAGGGTCCCCCTCCCCTACGCACAAAACAATATATATATATATATATATATATATATATATATATATATATATACACACACATACAGTGTATGCTCTGTGATGTGGCCAAAAAATAAAACTCTCTTGTGGCCAAAGGCAGAATCCTGGCTGCAGCTGAAAGAGTGATTGGCAGAGCAGAAAGCCAATGGCTGCTTGCTCTGTCAGTCCACTGTTTGTACCTATAAGGCCCCATTAGAAGCCCTTATGGTTAAATACATAGCACTAAGCATGCGGCTGAGCAGCTGATGACTAGAGATGAGCGAACCGGCCGAGGTTCGGGTTCGTAGGAACCTAAACTCTAGGCTTCTGATTCCCGCTGTCTGCCTGCTCCGTGGAGAGGGTGGATACAGCCTGAGGACCGCCTGGAAAACTGGGATACAGCCATCCCAGTTTACCAGGCGGTCCTCAGGCTGTATCCACCCACTCCAAGGAGCGGGCAGACAGCGGGAATCAGAAGCCGAGAGTTCAGGTTCATAGGAACCCGAACCTCGGCCGGTTCACTCATCTCTACTGATGACACGGCAGAGGAGGGCCGGCTGAAGCGGTCCGGCCTCCTGAAGATGGCGTCGTTGACCCATGATGGCGGCCGGGGTCGACAGCGAATACGTAAGTATACTGCACCACACTACCGGGGTGGGGGGAACACGGGGAAGGGGGCCATTCACTTAAATAACACACATTACAAAGTTGTATAACTTTGTAATGTGTGTTATTTAGTGAATAAATATTAAATGCTGCACTACCCCTTTAATTTTTTTTTGGCTCTTGGGGGGGGGAATACCCCTTTAAGCAGAAGGACACACACTCTCACCTGCTCCCCCGGGCCCCATAGCAACTGCCTACCCTGCCTGTATGGTAGCTACGCCACTGGTTAGATTTGTCTAACCTGCTGATAGTTCCCCCTTAAAGTCAGAGATATATACACACAAAAAGATAGCAACAAAAGGGATGGTAAAAAGGCAAACAGTAAAACAGTTGACAAAAATTAAGGTGCTCAAGAAAACCTAATCGCAGGAAGTGATACCACAGGAGTCCATGGGAAATTAACTCAGTGAGAATATCTAATAACTTAGAATAAGATCTTAAAGGGGTTATCCAGCGCTACAAATGTAACTGACACCGCTATTGCGAAAGACCTGAAATTGTTCACCCATTTTTATGGAACGATGATCGTTACTTATGATCGTTCTTGCGGTCGTCTTGTCATCGCTATTGCGTTCATCACTACTGCGAACGACTGAACGTCTTATTCAATGCGAACGAGTTGCGAACGAGCAACGATAAAAATAGGTCCAGGTCTTATTAAACGATCAACGATTTCTCGTTTGGTCGTTAGTCGTTAACTGCTATTCAACCGAACGATTATCGCTTAGATTCATGGTCCCAGAAAGCTATTACTGGTTACAGATCTCAGTGCCAGTGACCTTGTCTGCTCCTAAAGTTAACATCTGTCAAGACATCCTGTCCATTCTCCTGGCAGCAATATTACTCAGTTCCTACACATTTCCCTCTTTTGCTTTGTTTAAACAGAGGATGAAATCTCTGAACATCTCTCCATACCCACCCATGTCCTCCTGATTCCATTCCCTCTCTACTAGTTTGCACTTTTTCACAAACTGTGATCCCACATATGACTAAACCTCTTTCATCAAGAACTTTCTCCCCCTCTCTGCATTCATTACCTCTATTCTTTACAAACTCCATGTTTCTCCCATTCTTGTGTACAAACTAATTACTCTGAAGTGGCTACAAAGGAAAGTGTCAAATGATTTGTCTGCCAATTCTATTTAAAGGGATACTCCGACATCAGGTTAAAAAAAATATGCTACAGAAACCTAGAGCATTGTTTACCTGTCTGCCCAGTTCTGAAATCACCAAAAATCCATTCATTTTTGGGTTCTTAAAGGGAACCTGTCACCGCGGATGCAGGCACAGAGCCCGCCCCAACCCCCGATGCAGCCTCCGGATACTTACCCTTTCCGGACGGTCCCGCTCCTTGAGCTGGTCCTGGGATGAAGATATCAGCGCTCGAAGCCGCGCGCTGCACAGATGAGTCCGATGGCCATAGAGAATGGCAGCTCCATTCATTCTCTATGGGCATTGGACTCATCTCAGGTAATTTGCATACAGCGCGCGCATGGTTCGGGCACCGATATCTTCGTCCCGGGACTGGCTCCAGGAGCGGGACTCGCTGGAAAGGGTAAGTATCCAGGGGCTGCATCGGGGGGTCAGGCGGGCTCTGTGCCCGCATCCGTGGTTACAGGTTCCCTTTAAAGGAGAAGAGACGGGGAGGAGGTTGCTGAATATAAAAACATGGACCTACCTCTCCGGTTCCAGCGCTGGGGTCCGCTGTCCGGTTTCTGGTAGGTCTCAGAAGGGACCCGGGTCGTTACTTGTCAGCACCGCTCAGCCAGTTGGCAGCCGTAGCAAGGTCAGAAAACATAAAAAAAATAGGAATTAAGGTGACACATTGCGTTTAAACAGTACAACATCCTGTGATCAATTATTATAAGGGGACCATATTAACAAAAAGGAACTGTCCAATGCAGATACCCCTCTAAAGAATATTACTGTATTTCTATAGGAATCCTAAAAAACTTGGCAGATGAAGTGTAGGCAAGGCTTATGCTAAGTACCCCACCATCTAAATAACAGCATCACCATGACAAGGTTATGATATGGCTAGTACAGAACCCCCCCCCCCCCCAAATAAATAAATAAAATAAATGATTAACCAATAGTCTATGCTTAATAATTATCTAAAACCAAGAATAAATCAATGACAACATGGCTGGCTGAAGAAATGTAGACTGACCAGCTTGGAGTCCTGTTGTGTCTTATCTGAAACAGACCATTAAAGGAAGTGATCCAGAGGAATAAACACAAGTTTTGTATAGAAGAATGTGCTGAAACGCTGCTGCCCATGGCTGATAAGCCGCTACAGAACATGAGGCTGAGCTTACTACTAATAAAGGATGTCGCATTACTTACTAAATATAACATCTCAGATACTTTTACCATCAATGACCCTGATGGCTCGTAGCTAGCCACAGGTTGTAATGATATATAACAGATACGTACTGACAACCTGTATATCTATAGTAAGGACACTAGGGCAGATGTGCCCGGCCTATGGCTGTATCTATGTTTTCTTGTACACATATGAAAAAAAAGCATTTCTGGCACTTAAGGCCATGCTTGAGAAAGGCCTGATAGCATGTACAGGCTGAAACGCGTTGCATACATTCAATAAAACTAACCTATTGTATGACACTGGAGTAGTGTCTATGCCATCGGCCACAACCGCGATCTGATCCATGCGGCATTGGAATAGAAGTCTCCTGCACTCAGCCACAAAGAGGGATACTTGGTCCATTGAGCCTTGCAGGATCAACTTCCATATGTAATCCAACATATCGTTTTTGAGACTGTGCTGCTTACTAGTACTGTAGGGGCTCGATACTGAGATGATGATCAACTTCCAGAAGTCCTCTACATGTTGTATGATCTCCTTAAGGGGAGAAAACTTGAGGAAGGTATATTTAGAGACACGGGAGACTGTGGTCAGAGTTCTACTTCATATATTGTTGAATGGCTGTTGACTGACTGTTATATGCTGTAATGAGTAGATGCCATTGATGCAGTCTTTTAGCTTGGGCCACCGCTAATTTCTAAAATAAAAAAGACTTTATAACACTAGTTGCCAACCTGGGTTCATGGATTTCGGTGAATACATACAATGACCCTCTTTTATCAAATCAGCCTAAAACAAAAAGTGTACTGTGCCAATTACAATCCATTCCCATGTACTTTGTGAAAAAGGCGACTTTCCCCGTACAGCCCACTTACCTGATGGGTGGGCAGTGGGGGGTGGCAAGGCGGGGAGGAGGGTATACTCTTGCACTTGATTTATCAAATTTATGCCTAGCATGGGTAAATCACAGCAAAAAAATTTAATTAAATCCAGTGGGGTGCATGGGGATGGGGCTTTATTCAAGACGGTCTTGATAAATTCCCCCCTATATATCTTAAAGTGACCCTGTACCCACCCCGAATCGCTTGTAGCTTTTTTTAATCCAAGATTTGTCCTGGGGTCCGTTTGGCAGGTGATGCAGTTAGTGTCCTAAAAAAAAACCTTTAAACTTGCAGCCCTGTGTCAAACTGGCACGGCCTAGAGTGTCTGTGCATTAGGCTGGCGCAACCTCTCTGTCCCTTCTCCCCGCCCTCTTCATCATTAGGAATGCCCCAGGCAGATTTTCTACTATTCATCACCTGTGTGAGCAAGGCACATGGGCTGAATCGTTAAGGCACCTGTGCAGTGTTCAGACAAGTGAGGAATAGGAGAATACCTGGCTAGAGCATTCCTAATTGATGTAATCCTAAATGATGTAACAATGGCCGTGATTACTAGGAAACTTAAAGCAGCACTATCAGCAGGTTCTGCCCAGAGAACCTGCTGATATGCCCTAGAAGCTGCTTACCTTAGCAGCAGATTGCCGTTTATAATGTTTTCCTCCTCCACCGCATTTCTACGAAATACCCTAATTTCTTCTATGTAAATAAGGTGCTTAGGAGCATTTGGGGCGTCTCTCCCTGCTCCAAACACCACTGTGTGCCGCCCAGCCCCTCCCCTGTCGCCCAGCCCCCCCCCCTCCTGTGCCGCCCAGCTCGTCCCCTCCTGTGCCGCCCAGCCCGTCCCCTCCTGTGCCGCCCTGCCAGTCCCCTCCTTTGCCGCCCAGCCCGCCCCCTCCTGTGCCGCCCAGCCCGCCCCCTCCTTTGCCGCTCAGCCCGCCCCCTCCTATGCCGCTCAGCCCACCCCCTCCTGTGCTGCCAAGCCCACCTCCTCCTGTGCCGCCCACTCTGAATATTCATATATGCATAGTGGTCTTGTCACAGCGCAAGTGCCAGGAAGATGTCCCGTCGGAGACGGGCATCTTCCTGCGCAACCACGAATCGTCCGGCTGTCCAACGCTATAAGAAGAATCCTTTGTGGCCAAGCTGTTTTCATTGCAAGCACAGTGCGGTGCTGTTTTTGATAGAAAGTAGCTGTGATTTTTCTAATCCTAAATATCTTCTTAAAGTGACTGTACCACCAGGCGCAGGCGGTAACACTGGAGGCGAGCCGACCCACCCTTAGTGGGAGGAAACCCCAGCCCCTCTATGATAGGGTTCCATTGATTCTAATGGAGTCACGTCATGGAGGGGCTGGGGTTTCTTCCCACTAACGGTGGGTCGGCCCGCCTCCAGTGCTTCAGCCTGGGCCTGGTGGTACAGTCACTTTAAGGCTACAAACGCTGAGGATGTATGGCCGGTCACTCTCTATTAGAAGACATATTCGCAGGGGGATTGACATGACAGGTATGTAAGGAGAACGTCCTGGTAACCCCCCCGCCGGCTGGAGCATATACTGTACCTGCTCCAGGCTCTGGCTTGCTGGGTGTCCCGGTTAGCCAATCTGTGCGCAGAGGCAGGTTAGTGGTTTGCTCCATGGTCCAGAGCACTGCCCACCCCCATAGTGTCAATCTGCCCCGCTCCATTCATTCATAGAAAGGGGCGGGCCCCCAGGGGTGGATCGGTGCCAAGGGGGTGGAGACAGTGCACCTAACGCTCCCACCAGAACGTGGAGAAAACCACTAACTGCACCGCAGCAACGCTGAGGAGAAAGGTAGGAGCCGTACGCCCGCACCTCCTCAGCGTCTCCTGTGCTATAGGGACATAGCAGCAGGTTAGAGTCGTCTGACCTGCTGATAGGGAGCTATATAGGGATGGGTTCACACTATGTTTTTGCAATTCGTTTTTTTCAAAAAGCGGATGAAAAAAACGGATTGCAAAAACGTAGTGTGAACCCATCCTAAGGGCCCTATTCCACGGGACGATTATCGTTTGCATAATCGTTAACGATAAACGACCGCTATTACGAAAGACCTGAAATCGTTCACCCATTTACATGGAAAGATAATCGTTACTTATGATCGTTCTTGCGGCCGTCTTGTCGTCGCTATTGCGTTCGTCACTACTGCGAATGGCCGAGCGACTTCTTATTCATTGCGAACGAGCAACGATAAAAATAGGTCCGGGTCTTATTAAACGATCGACGTTCTTGTTCGGCCGTTAGTTGTTAACTGCTATTCAAACGAACGATTATCGTTTAGATTCGAACGATTTAACGATAATCTGAATGATAATCGTCCGCTGGAATAGGGCCCTAAGGATCCTATTACACTGAGCGATTTTTAACGATTAACGACCACAAACGAGATTGTTTATCGTTAACCTGAAATCGTTCACCATATTACACAGGACGATGGTCGTTAGTTACGATCGTTACTATGATCCCAGAAAAACAATGAACAATTACAATGAACGATTAGTGAAAAAATGCGGAACTTGAGCGAACGAACGTGGAATTACAGCGAACGATTAGTGATAATTTTAGGTTCAGATCTAAATAAACGATCAACGACATACGAACGATTTTTCAATGGTTGCCTGCAATTACACAGAACGATTATCGTTTAAATTCGAACGATTTTTCGCACGATAATCGTCCCGTGTAACAGGGCCCTATTCCACCAGACGATTATCGTTCAGATTATCGTTAAATCATTTGAATCTAAGCGATAATCGTTCGGTTGAAATGCAGTTAACGATAGACGAACGAACGAGAAACCGTTGATCGCTTTATAAGACCTGGACCTATTTTTATCGTTGCTCGTTCGCATTGAATAAGACGTCGTTGGGTCGTTCACAGTAGATACGAACGCAATAGCGAAGAAAGAACAATCGCAAATACGATCATAAGTAACGATCATCGATCCATGGAAATGAGTGAACGCTTTCAGGTCTTTCGCAATAGCGGTCCTTTGAGATCGTTAACGATTATGCAAACAATAATCGTCCGGTGGAATAGGGCCCTAATCCACACCAGGACAAGAGTGGTGCTCTCTATGGAAGAAAGTGTCAGGAGTCTGGACAACCCCTCTAATACATAGTGAGTAAAACCTACAGAAACTAGTGAGGACATTGCAGATAGAAAACTGCCCAGACAATAGTGAGCTGTAGTAACTATCAGTTCTCTCCTGTTCATCAGACAGGACACGTTCCCAGCAGACTCCATGCAGCCTGACAACATTCCCACAGCCTCCCGTCCTCCCAGCTGACAGGACGCTCTGCAACACGCTCTCTCATCTCTACTGTTGCTCTAAAGGAGGACAAACCATCGAGTCGCCCGTCGCTGCGGTGCATTGTGGGATCGCGGAGGTCTGCGGTTGGGAGGGGCCCGGATTCCAAAGTAGAGCGGCACCGTGATAGCAGCGGCCGGTGTGGATAAGCGGAAGCCACAAGTGTCTCCCAGCCAGGTGAGGCGGCGGGATACAGGAGCGGGCGGTGTATGGTCGAGCTCCATTGTATAGTCCCGGCTCCTAAGCTTACAGATACAAGTATCTGTGCCCATCTGGTGTAATGGCTGCAGGAAGGAGCTTACATCCTGCACATAGGGAACCTTGGCTCTCCAGCTGTGGCAAAACTACAACTCCCATCATGCCTGGATAGTAGGAGCTTTAGCTTTGGCTGCCCAGGCATGATGGGAGTTGTAGTTTTGCCACAGCTGGAGAGCCAAGGTACTCTACTCCTCACATAGGATGTAACCACCATGCTGTATATATATATATGTGTTACTGACGTCGTGGCTTTTGGTCCTGCAGTTATAGGGCATTATAGCACAGGCAAATGTGCTGCCCATCTGTGATGTATTACAGTACCAGTGTGGTGAATGAGATGGCACTGTCATGTGACATGTCCTGGTTAGAAGAGGGAGAAGAGCCGGCCAAGCGCTTCACTCCCTGACTTGCTGCAGGAGGCGGTCTCCATTGTAATTCTATACAGCGAGCCAGGAAGTGAAGCGCTAAAAGGCCCTAATATGCAAAACGATTATCGTCTGATAATCGTTTCTTGTAATAGAACATGTTAAAAGGCCATGATCGTCTGACATGCACGATGTTGGCCGATCGTGGTCTTCTAACATGTTGATCGTGTCGGTGACGGTCTGTTGCTCACCGCACTGTACAATAGGAGTGGTGGCAGCAGAGAGCCGCAGATCTCAATGGGCAGACGGAACAATCTGAAGATCGTTCAGGCTGCTCCCCGCTTGCTGTATATGTGTGTAATAGCACAGGCAGCGTGCACTAACCTGACACTCTCTTCCCCTGTGTGCTGTGCAATACGGCCTATAGGATATCAATAGTTGATTAGTGGGGTGTTGACCCACACCCCTGCTGATCATCTGTTCAGTGCCTGCACTACACTGAGAACAAGGCCTCAAGTAGTTGGCTGGTACTCTGTGTAACGCTAGCACCACCACTGTATAGGTCATTAAAGGGGTTATCCAGCTATAGAAAAACATGGATGCTTTAACCCAGAAACAGCACTGTCCTCAATTGTAATACCACACAGTTTAGTACTTGGTTATGTTTAAAGGGGTTATCCATCGCTACAAATACATGGCCACTTTCTTCCAGACACAGCACCTCTCTTTTTTTCTAGTTCAGGCATGGTTTACAGTTAAAGGGGTTTTCCAGTAAAAATCATTTTCTTTCAAATCAACTGGTGTCCGAAAATTATATAGATTTGAAATTTACTTCTATTAAAAAATCTCAAGTCTTCCCATACTTATTAGCTGCTGCATGTCCTGCAGGAAATGTTTTATTTTCAGTCTGACACAGCGCTCTCTGCTGACATCTCTGGCCGAGACAGGAATTTTGTCTTGGTTTTATATGAATCCCCAAAGAAAACCTCTCCTGCTCTGCACAGTTCCTATCTCGGCCAGAGATGTCAGCAGAGAGCACTGTGTCAGACTGAAAATAAAACATTTCCTGCAGGACATACAGCAGCTAATAAGTATGGGAAGACTTGAGATTTTTTAATAGAAGGAAATTAAAAATCTATTTAACTTCCTGATATCAGTTTATCTGAAAGAAAAATATTTTCGCTGGACAACCCCTTTAAAGGGGTTATCCAGCGCTACAAAAACATGGCCACTTTCTTTGAGAGACAACAGAACTCTTGTCTCCAGTTCAGGTGCGGTTTGCAATTAAGCTCCATTCACTTCAATGGAACTGAGCAGAAAAACCTGCACTAAGCTGGAGACAAGAGTGGGGCTGTTGTCCATGTTTTTGTAGCGCTGGATAACCCCTTTAAGTTCTCACTTCAATGGAACTAATGGTGTGTTTACACAGAGATATTTATCTGACAGATTTTTGAGGCCAAAGCCAGTAATGGATATGAGATGAGGAGAAATCTCAGTCTTTCTTTATGACCTGATCTCTGTTTATAGTCTGTTCCTGATTTTGGCTTCAAAAATCTGTCTGATAAATCTCTGTATAAACGCACCCTAAATTTAAAAACCCCACCCAAACTAGAGACAAGAGTGGTGCTGTCTCTGTAAGAAAGTGGCTATGTTTTTGTAGCGCTGGATAACCCCTTTAAGAGACAGAGGAAATAAAGCAGAGGCAGAGCTTACATGCTGGACATGGGACCTCTGTTCTCATGATCGATTTGCTAGTTAACCCTTAATCTGTGGCTAGTTGCCAACTTTTATTTTTGGGATAGCCCCTTTAAAAGGGTTATCCAGGATTAGAAAAAGCACAGCTTCTTTGAGGTCCCCATACATTTTATACTAATGTCAGCTGATCCCGCCAGCGGCAGGTATAGGGGCCTTTTGAGATTCCACCAACAGATGATGTCAGTGGAGATAGGGGTCGGGTGTGATGGAATTTCACTGCATGACCTCTTTGTTCTCACAGAGATAAGCCACCTCCAGAGCAGAGAGTCTGGCTTCAGAATAACCCTTCCCTTCCCATAGAGAACATTCCTGTGTATGGGGAGGATGGGAGACATCATTTTTGGCCATATAATCATTATTGAAGGTATATATGCACCTTACAGCTATGTTCACACGCTGTTCAAACAACAGCCGAACCGTCGTTTGCTCAGTGTGTGAACATGGCCTAACACTTAAAGAGGTTGCCATTTCATGCCTCAGAAATAAGGCTTTTGAGATGTGGAGGGGGTTCTGTTCACACTACAGATTCAATATCTGTTAGGTGTTTTAGGGGATATCCTGGCCGACATCTTCAGACTTAAGGGACCATATATAAGAGACTCTGTCAGTAGGTTTATACTGTCCTATCTCAGGGTAGTATAAACTAGTGACAGAGAAACTGAGCAGAATGATGTATCACTTACATTGTTCTGTGCAGCTGATCCAGAGATCTCCTCCTGAATAACATGGACAATAAGTAGTCCTCTCCATTATGTGCATGAGCCCAGCAGTTCTGGATATTCATGAGAAGCAGGAAACTCTGCCCTTCAGCTGCTGATTGGCAGTTATCTATCCATGCTGTGTATAGGCAGTCAACTGTAAATCACCAGTTGGTGGTGGTAAGAATCCTATTCTCCTGCATATTAGGAGAACGGCTGAACAGAATTATGTAAGTGATACACCGATCTGTTCAGCATTTCTGTCACTAGTCTATATTGCCCCCATTTAAGGTGGATTAAACCTAGTGACAGATTCCCTTTAAACTGCCAACCAATCACAGATGCACCTTTTAATGTGTCCATCATGATTATGGTCAAATGTTATCCAGGATGCTAGTGTGAACAGGCCCTTATTCCATCTTCTGTGCAGTTGGGGGGGGGGGGCACTTCTTACAGTAATAGTGGATGGAATTTACAACTTCAGCACCTCTTCTGTACTCTACCATAGGACTGGCTGTGATGAGAAGAGCCTTCATCTCCTCCGTAGGCATGCAGGAAATCTAATCAGAGCTTGTGCGGCCTGAGACTTGAGCCTTTCATCGGCTGGGCCCCACAAGGCTCTGCAGTCTATTTCCTTTTGCCACCCCGGGTTTATCAGCGCCACATCTTAGAAATTCCTGAGATGCCCAGTTCCCATAATTGTGCCCAGTCCGGTGTATTGTGGAGGGAGAACATGCAACGTCCTACTTATTCCATATCCTATCAGAATACCTTCATGTTATAATAAATGTGTGTGGGTGTGTATATATGTGCATATATATATATATATATATATATATATATATATATATATACTGAAACAAGACGCGTTCCCAGGAGCTGTAAGGCAGGAAGAAAGGGTCTCTCCCGCTCTCTATATATGACATTCCACAAATGCTTGCGAAGCAGTAAAGACCGCTCAGCTCGTGAGAGAGACATTTAGTAGCCGGACTGTGACAATATTGGGATCTGTTAAAAAAAAAAAAAAACAAAAAAAAAAACTGACAACTTTAAAATTTTTAGGAAAAAAATCTCAATTAACAGTGCTGTAATGTGATAGCACAAACTCTATCTTTCTTTTCTGCGTGCTATGGTAGATGCCCATCTGTCCATTGTGAATTGCAGAGGTGGATGCTCTTAATCCCCTAAGTCCTCTTTGGTGGGGCACTAACATGGGAAATCTCATCAAACCAGCCATACTCCTTCCGCTGTGTGTTGATGTGCTATGATCTTATGTCTTTGAAGTGCAGGTTGTGTCCTGTTTTCTTTTGTTTGCCTGACTTCTAATTCTTCTGGTTTTCCTTTTTTCTTTTCCTTTTTTTTTTTTTTTATTTTTTTTTTTTTTACTAACAAAAGAATACTTACAAAAAAGACATGGTGGTGTATGTGGGATATGCAGTATATAATGATTTACAGTAGCTGACAGACAGAGCAGTGTACTGTAATGGGAGAATGGGATAAGCCATTGGCCCAGATTTGCTGAAACCTTCTAATTCTTAGGGCTGTATTACACGGCCCAATTAACACAGTGAGGGTGCGTGCACACTACAGAATCCCGACGGGCGGATTCCGCCTTCCACCGAAAGAACTGGCATGTTAGTTCTCTCGACGGAAGGCGGAATCCACCCATGCATAGAATGGAGTCTTTGACACAGGGGAGACACGCGGCTGCCAGTGTCTGCACGGGTTTTTCGTCGCGATTCCGTAGTGTGCACGTACCCTAAATCTGCTAGATCAGCCCTCGCTTACAGGGCCTATTAAATGGCTCGATTATATATAATATAATCGATCTCTATCTATCTATATATATATATATATATATATATATATATATATATATATAAAATAAACATTATACTTACCTCTCCATGCTCCCTGTTGTCCTGCTCCCTGATTCCCGTTCACCGCAGCTGCTGTTACAGCTCTGTGCAGTCACAGGCGGCCCAATCCATATGTGAGATGGGACAGCACTGTGGCCATTGATGGGCTGAGTCGTCTGTTACTTCAGGAGTGGATGTGGTGAGCGGGGAAAAGGCAGGAAGACACCAGGGAGCTTGGACAGGTAAGTATAATCTTTATTATTTCCTATATACTGTCATCAGTCATCAGCCGTGCATCAGGATACGGTGCCCAATGATTTTTAAACTTGCTAAAAGACAGTAATCAGCTCATGATCGGCTCTTCGTTGTCAATCATTTGAGCGGACAAGCGCAAGATCTCCCATTCAAACACATAAAAATCAGGATTTGTTGCGGAGTCCACAAAGAATTCGGCACTACTCTCTGTGGTGTGAACATGGAGCGATATCTGCCCAGATTGGGGGGGAGGCATTTACACGTTCCACACACTGTTTGTAATTACGATAAACAGTGTCGGAGCTCATGAATGATTATAGGAACTCCGAGCTCTGTTCCATAACACTTTGTCTGGAATTATGGACTGTGCATGGAGCGTGTGAATGCAGCCTTAGACTATGCTATGTATGTATGTGCAGCAGCATTATGTTAAACCGTTGCACTACTGTACTGATACCTGTAAGCATTTTCACAGCGTATCCTGCTGCAGAAAGTAATAGCTGCCCTTTAAGCAGGACCACAAGAAATGGACCTTTGCACAGGTCACAGAGGTTACAGAGCATGCTCACAAATATGTCCCATACAAAGAATAAGGTCTAGAGATGTTCATTGTGTCTATGCCCTTGAGGCTTGACATAAAGCATGTCACTAAATGCAGCTCTGGCAAGATGGCTGCCTCCATAGAAATTTACTAAAAATAAAATAAAAAACATTACAGCCGGAAAAGAAACTGATTAGAAGAAATTAAAACGTTTCAGTAATCGTTATAAAAATAAAAATTTAGGTGATACATTCTCTTTAAGCCTTAGCCGGGAGTTTGCAGACCCTTTAAGTATCAGAGAATCACATTGCATGAACACAAATATATATGTCTTTTTTTTATTATTCATCTGGCTGCTGTATTTCTCAGTGAATAAATTGTGAACAAAACACTATAAAAACCTGAGCCCGCTGTGTGAGTGCGCTGTTAGTATGCAAATCCCTGTTCTTTGTATGGAGCAGAGTTTCTGTAAAATCCCCTGTTAGTGAACTGGTCTAAACGGGTTGAGGGTTTTAGCTTTTAAGAATATTAATTAAAAAAAAATGTAGAAAAATGTTAGGTAACTGCTATTGTGTCTCAGAATAGATTTCTGCGTCATATATCGGCAAGTGAAGGGTTAAACAGCTTGGGCATCTAAACAGATTATGTTGCCCCTCACCTTCTCATTTCTTGGCAGGACTTTCTGTTCACTATGCTTTGTTATGGTAGGGTGGGGCTCGGGGTGCCAGCTGGTTAGCACTTCCCTTCATATTTTTTCAAGGGGGGGGGGCATTTTACCTTTGTTTTGCTTTTCTAGGGAATATGATGCTGAAAGCTGTAGGAAATATTTAGGAATTTCTGGCTTTCATTGGATAGTGTTTTAGGGGGGGTTTAGGATTATGAATACAGTGGAATCCTACTTCTCTATATTGTTTCTTAGGCTCGTATTACACAGGCTGACATCACGCTGTAAATTAGCGCCGATCTGCTACATCGGCGCTCGCTTACCAAGCCCATACACAGCTTGATTATTGTGCAGGGAGGGCTGTATATATATCATTAGCGATATCTGTGCAGCCCTTGCTTTGGTGTAAATTTAATAAAGTTGTACTTACCTCTCAAGGCTCCCCCGGTGTTTGAAGTGACAGCCCGCTCAGCCAGTTACTGTCTGAGAGTGGAGAACACAGTAGTTCGCAAAATGGCCTGTCACTTCAGAGACTGGTTCGGAAATGCTGGAGACGGCTGTGGTGAGCGGAAAACAAAGCAGCAGGACAATTGGGGGATCCTGGACAGGTAAGTATAATCTTTATCTTTTTCTTTACCCTAGTATTAGCACTCTTACACGTAGCAAGGCCGGCAGCCAATGTTTTTTTAAACATGGTAACAGTCAAAGATCAGCCATTGATCTTTCTCTGTCTGGTCGTTGTCTTTATTACAAGAAGCGATAATCTGCCAAAGGGGCAGTGTGTAAAAGGGCCCTTAGGGCATCATTTTATGAGCCTATCGTATGGACCAGTATTGGGAAAAGTGTTTGAATTGTTTTGCCACTGTAATCGGCCAAGCAGGTATTTCCTGCCTGTAGGTAGCTGGAGTCCAGAGGCTTTCAGGATGCTGGGGGAACAGGGACAGGTAAGTATAACTCTTTATTATTAACCCCCCCCCCCTTGCCTTCCAGTGAGTGTTTACTTTTGGCCGGAGTTCTCCTTTAACTCCTTATATGGTCTAATATATTTTTAGAAATATATCGCCACTTTCTTTCTTGCTAACTGTGACCGTGACATCACTATGACATTTAGGTGAATAATAATGTTAGTCATTGTCTGACTCAACCATTGTTAGATAACCAGCATCCTGCATTGTTCACTGTCCAAAACCTCTTTCATATATCAGAGCCTTATCAAGTTAGTGTCAGGTCATGGTAAATTGGGAACGTTTTACATCTTCATCAGTGTGCAGAGGTAAAGTTTTGTTTTGAAGCAGCAACAAAAACTATTATATGTTATAACAAAAAAAAACACTACTAAAGTGGAAAAGAAACTAAATTGTATGTATTGCATCTGGCATGTATGTAACAAGTGTGTTCGTGCTGCTGTTGTGGTTGAAATTGGAGGCTTGGCCAAAACATAGAGTACTACATAGAAGTCATGTAATAGCCAGACTTACGTATGTGAGTTAGGTAATGGGTTTTTAGCCGCAGAGTTATCTACCACAAATTGATTGTGTGTGAACACTAAAAGCCCTAGGGACGATTATCGTGCAAAAAATCGTTATATCATTCGAATTTAAACGATAATCGTTCTGTGTAATTGTCCATCGTTTTGCTGGGATCAGAGTAAACAATCGTAGTAACGATTGTAACTAACGGCTATAGTTTTGTGTAATATGGTGAACGATTTCAGGTTAACGATAAACAATCTCATTTTTCGATCGTTTGTCGTTAATCGTTAAAAATCACTTAGTCTAATAGGACCCTAAAGCCCTTACTACACAAGGCGACTGTGAGGAGCAAACAAGCACTGTCAGCGTTCGTTTGCTCCTCATTGCCTGCTTGCTGCCGCCGCTATTACGCGCGCCGGCAGCGAGCGGGTGAGAGCCAGGGGGGCCGCGGGGAGCTGCGGGGGGGCTGCCCGGTTGATCGCTAGATCGTCCGGGCAGCCCACACCATGTAGCAGCGGTCTGCTGCCACCGCTCCTATTCTGCGGAGCGACGGCAGCAGATCTCTGCTATATGAGTTCTTTGTCTTTCAACATGTTGAAAGACAAACAACTACAACGATCAGCTGATATCGTTCATGTCGGCTGATCGTTGTGTTCTATTACACAGGACGATTATTGGCTGAATACGGCCGATTAATCGTGCTGTGTAATAGGGCCTTTAGTAAATCCACAGTGGACAAACCGTCAGTGGATTTCATCTGGGGATTTGTGCAGTAGATTATACCAGAAGGCAAGGGGATGGTGTTGTGGATTGTGTCACCACTTTTACAATCTGCAAGAAATCCTTAGCGGAATCTACTTTGCTGTGGATTTGTGGGAGGTTCTGATGCGGGCGCGCGCAGTACCAGCCGGGATGATCTGTGCAGAGACCGGCCGTTCCGTGACGGCCAGTTTTTTACTGAATGTGCACATAGCCTAAATGAAAACATTAGCAGAAACTGATGTGCAAACTGATTGCAAAATTCTGTTTTTTTTTTTAATGGTCCATTAGTAGAGACGAGCGAATTTGCGAAGCGCCTTATGTTTATGAATCTGTTTATCAGCCGGCTGCCTTCTAACTCACTGCTGCTCCGTGCCGCTCCTCCCCAGGTCCTGGGAAACTTTTCCCAGTTTCCTAGGACTAGATGCAGCTTTTCCAGGCACCCGGGGAGGAGCGGCACGGAGCAGCAGTGAGTTAGAAAACAGACAGTAGATGAGCAGATTGCAGACATAAAGCGATTCAATTGGTTATTACTGTAAATTTGCTCACCTGTATCCGTTTGCATCTTGGCTTTAAAAAACTGACTTTTGCACATCCGTTTGCATATCACTTTATTTTCCTTCCTGGTTTCCCACTGACTATGACGGATAACTTGCAAACAGACGTGAATAAAATTACCCTCTGTTTAGTTCCATCGTCATTGACTATAATATAAAAATAATAAAACGCATGGCCACTTTCTGTTTGTGTTCCATTTTTTTTTTTTTGTATGGACAAGAAATATGTGCATGAACAAAATTTTATGTCCGTCCCAAAAAATTGAATGAATTGATTAAAACAGAGTACTGAAGCAAACAAAACGCAATAAAAACCCATTGAAATGAATGGGGAGTAAAACATTGGTAAAACGTTGGTGTGAACCTAGCCCTGCCGGTTTAGGGTATGTTCACATACTAAGGATTTGCTGGGGTAAATATTCTGCAGTGTTTCTGCACCAAAACTCAGTTGCAGAAATTCCGCAGTGTGTCGCTTTGCGAGCGCACTAGTTTCAACAGTCGTTAACCTCTTAAGGACATATGACGTACCCCTGCGCGGCGGCCCCGCTTTGAAGTGCCGCGATCCCGGGTGGCGCGAGTAGCCCGGGACCGCTGCTATTAGCGGGCACGGTCTGATCGCCGTGCCCGCTAATTAGCTAATCGGAGGCAGCTGTCAAAGTTGACAGCTGCCTCCGATTACCGGAGGCAAAGTTTCCCTGGGGTCTAGTGGGGGAGATCACTCCTCCGGGACCTTGTCCCGGAGGAGCGATCTCCGTTACTGATGCCGGCCGGGGACGCGTCCAAGATGGCACCGTCCTCGGCTCGGCACTCGTTTGTTTTCGGCTGCAGCAGCCGAAAGCAAACGAGTGCCGATCTCATGGATCTCTGCAGCATATCTATGCTGCAGAGATCTCAATGAGAGATCACAGTGTATATACTAGAAGTCCCCTAGGGGGGCTTCTAGTATATGTGTAAAAAAAAAAAATAAAGTGTTGTTAATAGTAAAAATCCCCCTCCCCTAATAAAAGTCTGAATCACCCCCCTTTTCCCAGGTTTTAAATAAAAGTAAACAAATAAATAAATAAATAAACATGTTTGCTATCGCCGCGTGCGTAATCGCCCAAACTATTAATTAATCACATTCCTGATCTCGTACGGTAAACGGCGTCAGCGCAAAAAAATCCCAAAGTGCAAAATTGCGCATTTTTGGTCGCATCAAATCCAGAAAAAATTTAATAAAAAGCGATCAAAAAGACGTATATGCGCAATCAAGGTACCGATAGAAAGATCACATCATGGCGCAAAAAATGACACCTCGCACAGCCCCATAGACCAAAGGATAAAAGCGCTATAAGCCTGGGAATGGAGCGATTTTAAGGAACCTATATTGGTTAACAACGGTTTGAATTTTTTACAGGCCATCAGATACAATATAAGTTATACATGTTATATATCGTTTTAATCGTAACAACTTGAGGAACATGCATAACAAGTCAGTTTTACCCCAGGGCGAATGGCGTAAAAACACATTTCCCCCAAATAAAAGAAATGAGTTTTTTTTTCTCTCCTCATCTTCACGACGGCACCACAGGAGTTAACTCTACCCCCTAGGGACAGGAAAAAGCACAACACGAGAGGTTAAAAGCCCCTCCTCTTCCGACAATCACCAGTGCTTTTTCCTGTCCCTAACAGGGCAGGCACGAGAGGTGGGGATCCGTCGGGAAGATGAGAACCCCATGAAGATAAAAGACAAGCATTACCCCTCAGCTGGGTCGATCGAGGTACGCCCTCCTTCCTCCCGGGAGCAGCTGTGGATCTTCGGGTCCGGGGTAGCGGGATGGTCCAGGTTTCTGGCCATCCTGGTGTGCGGAGTCTGCCGGAATCCCGCCCTCCGGGTCGGCTTTCCAGAGCGCAGGCAGACTCAGTATGGACCCGCCGCCGGGTAAGTAGCAGCGGATTTGCGGCCAGGCGAGTGCGGGGTCTTCTCCGGTGCGGCCTGGCGTCCTGACGTACTTCCGGTCGCGCGGGTTTTACCGGAAGTGAGGCGGCGGGTCACAGTGACGTCCTCACGTTACGTGGGGACGTACTGACGTCACACCCGGAAGTAGCACTCCGGAAGCGCGAAATTCAAACCGCTGGGACAAGGTACATAAGAGGAGCGGGTCGTCCGATCTGATGAGGTCTGATCAGTCGGGATGGAGTCCTCTTCCTCTTCGGCAGCCGCTGCTGCGCCTGATAAGTCTCCCAAGGTGTCCCAGGTGGTGAGTGCTCATATATCTGTGTGGGTATCTATGACTACTCTGTGGGTTGGGGTTCTGTACTATTGTAGCACACCCTCTCCTACTCCTTATATTTTTGCACTGGGTGTTACCCTTAGTGTATTAATATCCTTGTTCTTTTAGGATAAGGATAAAGATAAGGATAAGGATAAGGAATCAAAGGAGAAATCTAAGACGATCCCTACAAAGAGATGTATTACTTGTAATAATCGTCTATCATCATCCTATAAGAAAAACATTTGTGCCACATGCATTGCGGACATTGTTAAAGAGGACAGATCTTCATTTCTTGATGAAATTAGGAAGATGATGAAGGATGAGATAAAAACATCTATGCAGACTACTGCCCCGACAGTAGTAACTCCTTCTCCTCCTGTGATTCCGTTTATATCTCCAGTATTACCAGCTTCAGTGCCCACTCCCCTTAACATAGCCCCGCCAGATCCAGTGGCGGGTAGTGTATCAGGAGAATCTTCTCGATCTAAAAGACGAAGATCTTCGTCCTCAGGATCTGAACATGAATCCGATCATTTATCAGACTCTGTAATTATCTGTGAAGAAGAGGTTATCACAGAACAGCGTCCTAAAAGATATTTATTTCCCACCGAGCGCACAGGACCCTTTATTGATGCGGTAAGACAGGCCCTTGGTATGGAAGTAATACAGGAGGACATAAATCCCAAAGACAAATTGTTTGCGGGACTTAGAGCAAGGGATAAGACTGTGTTCCCCATTCATGAGACCCTTCAATCTCTGGTGTTGGATGAATGGAAGGAACCAGAAAAAAGATTTATGATTCCAGGGGAAATCAAAAGGAGACTTCCCTTTAAGGAAGAGGACATTGCAAAATGGGATGAAGCACCAAAAATTGATGCACAGTTAGCCAAAGTGTCTAAAAAGATGGTGCTCTCCTTTGAGGACTCTTCACAACTAAAAGATCCCATGGATCGCAAAGCAGAGAGTCTACTGAAGAAATCATGGGATATAAGTTCCTTCTCAATAAATAACAATATCGCAGCTACAAGCGTGGCCCGCGCTATGCAGGTGTGGTTGGAACAACTGGAGGACAATATAAAGAGAAGTGATAAGGAAGATATATCAAATTCCATTACACTTCTAAAAGATGCGGCGGCCTTCTTAGCTGATTCTTCTGCCGAATCAGTAAGAGCAGCAGCCAGAGACGGGGCACTTACTACCGCTGCACGTCGTGCATTATGGTTAAAGGACTGGTCTGGAGATAATACATCCAAAGCCAAATTATGTGGCATCCCTTTCGAGGGTAATTACGTATTTGGAACAGGTCTGGATAAAGTTTGTGAGAAAACTTCAGACAAAAAGAAGGCCTTACCAGAAGTAAAGCCTCCAAGAAAGAAAGAACCCTATAAGAGACCTAGGTACCAGGATCAAACGGTAAATAAGGGGAAAGCGGGAGGCCGTTGGAGCTATCAAAAAGGGGGAAAAAACAGGAATATTTTTTATCCCGCCAAGGCCTCTCAGGATAAACAATGACAAAGGTCCAGTTGGGGGGAGACTGACCAGGTATGGGGAGACCTGGAGTCAGGTAACGCAAAATCCTTGGATTTTGGACATTATTCAGCAGGGCTACAAAATAGAATTCTCCCAGCCTCCTCCCAAGAGATTTCTAATATCCCGCCAATCCTCTCCTCATCTACAGCGGGAATTACTGGACAGTGTAAAGAAACTTATTCTTTCAGAGGTAGTAGCTCCAGTCCCAGTGACGGAACTTGGGAGAGGACACTACTCCAACCTGTTTCTGGTGAAGAAACCAAACGGGTCTTACAGACTGATCATAAATTTGAAGCCTTTAAACAAGGCAGTGACATACAAAAGATTCAAGATGGAATCAATAAAGACCACCACTCCTCTGATATCAAAAGACGCAGTGATGGCTTCGATAGACCTTACAGATGCGTACTACCACATTCCTATTCACGCATCATCTCAACGCTACCTAAGATTTGCACTGAGGATGGACGGTAGGGTTCAACATTTTCAGTTCAAAGCCCTTCCCTTTGGGATCTCTTCTGCTCCCAGAATCTTTACAAGTGTCATGGGGGAGGTAGCCTCTTACCTACACTTAAAAGGTATAAGTATTGTCTGTTATCTGGATGACCTTCTTTTGATTGCAGATACCCCTCGGAAGCTTCTACAAAACCTAGAGGTGACATCAGATCTTCTGAGAAACCTAGGATGGCTTCTAAACGAGCAAAAATCGGACTTAAATCCAAGCACACAAAAGGTATTTCTGGGGATCCTTTTGGATTCTTCCAGACAAATGTCTTTTCTCCCTACAGATAAAAAGTCTTCGTTAATAGACAAAGTAAAGAGCTTCAGACGTAAACGATCCTGTAAAATTAGAGAGGCCATGTCACTGATGGGATCATTCACAGCCTGCATCCCTGCGGTGCCCTGGTGCCAGGCACATTCCAGGATCCTACAAAATCACATTTTATCCTCCTGGAATCATCATAAATCAGGTCTGGATAAACTAATGATTATTTCTCAACAGGTACTCAGGTCCCTCAACTGGTGGCAACACCCAGAAAATCTTTCAAAAGGTGTCCACTGGAATCCAGCTCCCAAAATTACGATGACCACGGACGCAAGTCTGACGGGATGGGGAGCACAAGTACAGGGACGTCTCCTTCAGGGTCTATGGTCCCCAGAAGAAAGGAAACGGTCATCAAACTACAGGGAATTGTTAGCAGTCTTGATGTCCCTGAAACAAGCAGAGGAAGATCTAAAACATTGTCATATACACATATTGTCGGACAATATAACAACAGTCGCACATCTTCGTCACCAGGGCAGTGCGAAGAGGAATGCTCTACAGAACATCTCGGCCAAGATATTTCTATGGGCAGAGGGAAATATTCTTTCACTCAGTGCCACTCATCTTCGAGGCTCGGAAAACGTCAATGCAGATTTCCTAAGCAGACACACAGTCCATCCAGGAAAATGGTGCCTCAAGGACAAGACATTCCTACAGCTGACCAACAGATGGGGTCAACCACAGGTAGATCTTTTTGCCACATCTCAGAACAAGAAGACACGACACTTCTTCTCTCTAGATCCCAGGGATGGGGCATTGGGAACAGATGCATTAGCGCATCCCTGGAACTACAATCTGGCATACGCCTTTCCTCCTATTCCTCTGATACCCAGAGTCCTACAAAAGATCTTGAGGGATCAGGCAACAGTAATCTTGATTGTACCTTACTGGCCGAGGAGATCTTGGTTCGGTCTACTTCAAAACCTCACAACAGAACCACCGATCCAATTACCGCGGGAACCGGACCTTCTATTTCAGGGCCCTCTTCTCCATCCAGATCCGGGGTCACTGAAGCTATCAGCATGGATCCTGAGAGGTGCATGCTGAGAAGTAGAGGTCTCTCGGAAGACGTGATAACTACTATTCAAAAAAGTCGAAAACCTGTCACAAACAAAATATACTCGAAGATATGGAAAGTGTATTGTTCCTGGTGCCCAACTAAACCATCCTTTCCAGCCGACCCGAACATTACACAAATTCTAGACTTTCTCCAAGCAGGTCTCCTTAAAGGTCTAAAACCAGCTACTTTAAGAGTCCAGGTTGCGGCTCTATCAGCTATCTACGACTATCCCATTGCTGAACATAGGTGGGTTAAGAAATTTCTTAGAAGTGCTCAGAGGCAATCACCTTCTGTAAGGAATCTTCATCCACCCTGGGACCTCAACTCAGTGCTTGAAGGTCTCACCAGAGCACCCTTTGAACCTCTGGAAGAGGCCGACATTAAGCTACTCTCATACAAAACTGCATTTCTTGTAGCAATAGTGTCTGCTAGAAGAGTAAGTGAACTACAGGCTCTTACTATCCGAGAACCCTATTTCCTGATACAGGACGATAGGATTACATTAAAAACCGACCCAAACTTCCTACCAAAGGTGGTTTCATCCTTCCATCAGTCTCAGGATATAATTCTTCCGTCATTTTGCTCATCCCCTAAAAACGACTTGGAAAGGAAATTCCATACGTTAGACGTAAAGAGAGCAATCTTACAATATCTAGATGCATGCAGCTCTTGGAGAAAAAAACAATCCCTATTTATTCAATTTCAGGGGAAAAATAAGGGCAAAAAAGTCTCAAAAAGCGTTTTGGCAAGATGGATTAGGAACGCTATAGAACAATCCTACATTCTTCAGAATCTCACTTCTCCACTGAGAATTAAAGCCCATTCCACCAGGGCAATATCCACTACCTGGGCAGAGAGAGCTTCAGCTTCGATTGACCAGATTTGCCGAGCAGCCACTTGGTTCTCTCCGCACACCTTCACGAAGCATTATAGACTGCAGCTTCAGAGAAATGAAGACCTAACCTTCGGGAGAGGGGTTCTTCAGGCTGTGGTCCCACCCTAAGGTAAATGGTTGGCATTCTCCTGTGGTGCCGTCGTGAAGATGAGGAGAGAAAAAGGTATTAGTCTTACCGGTAAGACTGTTTCTCCGAAATCTTCACGACGGCACCAACACCCCACCCTATACTGTGTATAAAAATATATATATAGTACTCACGTGGTGCCAAAGGTTGTTATAATACACTGGTGATTGTGGGAAGGGGAGGGGCTTTTAACCTCTCGTGTTGTGCTTTTTCCTGTCCCTAGGGGGTAGAGTTAACTCCTGTGGTGCCGTCGTGAAGATTTCGGAGAAACAGTCTTACCGGTAAGACTAATACCTTTTTTCAATTTCACCACACTTTGAATTTTTTTCTGGTTTCGCAGTGTACTTTATGCAAAAATTCAGCCTGTCATTGCAAAGTACAATTAGTGACGCAAAAAATAAGGGCTCATGTGGGTTTCTAGGTGGAAAAATGCAAGTGCTATGACCTTTTAAACACAAGGAGGAAAAACCGAAAACGTAAAAAACGAAAATGGGCCCCGTCCTTAAAGGGTTAATAAAGGCAATGAAAAATAATATAAATTCTCTATTATTTGTCTGGAAGAAGCACCCGGGCTTTCGTTTCTTTTAATCTTAAAGGGGTACTCTGGCGAAAATCGTCTTCAAAATCAACTGGTTTCAAAAAGTTATATATATTTGTAATTTACTTCTATTTTAAAATCTCCAGTCTTCCAGTACTTATCAGCTGCTGTATGTCCTGCAAGTGTGGTGTGGCCTTTCCAGTCTGACACCATGCTCTCTTCTGCCACCTCTCTCCGTGCCAGGAACTGTCCAGAGCAGCAGAAAATCCTCATAGAAAACATCTCCTGCTCTGGACAGTTCCTGTCACATACAGAGGTGGCAGCAGAGAGCACTGTGTCAGACTGAAGAGAGCACACCACTTCCTGCAGGACATACAGCAGCTGATAAGTATAAGAAAACGTAAGATTTTTAAATAGAAGTGAATTACAAATCTATATAACTTTTTGACACCAGTTGATTTGAAAGAAAAAAAAAGTCCCCCTTTTTAAGGACTCCTGAAATTTTCCACGCCATTAGCGGCTACCCCTACCAGGAAAACCGAACCTCCGCTGTGATGAGAAAGTTTACTTCTAGTTTCCTGGAACGAGTGCAGGAAATGAGACTAATTCCTTTTCATTTTTTCCCTCTGTCCTCGTGCTTTCCTGCATGTGCGTAGATGCGGCTTATGCGGTTTGTACTGTACGTAACATGAGATCATTGTTTGCAGCTGAAGGTGTCACTAGTACAGGTAGTGTCCCGGTACAGTACGTATCGTGTCCACGTAAGAAGCCGACCAGACGTGCCTAATGTCTTATTGTAGGCGGGTTATGGTGATAACGCCCATCGCAATGGGATAGCAAAAAAAGAATGAGATCATAAAAACACCACCATGTATAATAAAACACAAAGAAGAGATGGACGTTTGTCCCATCCTCCCCTGGCCGGAACAAATGAATCCAAGGATTTTGTCCAGTTTGTATGTAGCAGCCTGCATGTCTGCTCGCAGCGCACGTTCCTGTGTGGTCTTACAGTTCTTTTGAGTAGGAAACCTATGATTAAAATCGCCCCATGGCGAGCGCTATTATGTTCTACGAAAAATTTTCACATTGTACCGTTTCCTTTAAGCTCACATGGGTTTGCAGAATTCCTTTCTTTGGCGATATATATGGCAGGAAATTACACTACACACAAGGGTCTCCTGGTGAGACAGGAATGTGTTCTGACAGCTCGTGGCCAATGCTTTATTCCTATTACATTACTACAAGGAATAAAATGGCAAGTGCTCACTCTCTGTTGTACACAGTCTGTTACATTTAGAGTTAAATGACCCATGGATAGAACGACGTACACGGGAACCGGGCCTCGGTTAATAAAAAACGGACCGCGGCATCGGCTTCCCCATGATGGCGGCGTTTTATCCGTGGGTCATATTAAAGAGGATGCATATCAGCGGGTTGGGGGGTGAATGTTACCTGCTGATAGCTTCATGGGCCGCTGAGGATGAAGATATGTCTCTTACCTTCCTCCTCGGGGCCGTTCCCGCGCAGTTATTCGTGTGCTTCACGGACTGTTAGGAGCACTGGGGCACTTGTTAGGAAAATCTTTTTCTTTCAAATCAACTGGTGTCAAAAAGTTATATAGATTTGTAATTTACTTCTATTAAAAAAATCTCAACTCTTCCCATACTTATTAGCTGCTGTATGTCATGCAGGAAATGTTCTATTTTCGGTCTGACACAGTGCTCTCTGCTGACATCTCTGGCCGAGACAGGAACTGTCAAGAGCAGAAGAGGTTTTCTATGGGAATTTATAGAAAACTGAGACAGAGTCTCGGCCAGAGATGTCTGCAGAGAGCACTGTGTCAGACTGAAAATAGAACATTTCCTGCATGATATACAGCAGCTAATAAGTATGGGAAGACTTGAGATTTTTTTATAGAAGTAAATTACAAATCTATATAACTTTCTGATATCAGTTGATTTAAAAGAAAAAGATTTTCGCTGGACAACCCCTTTAATGGTGTCTCACTGGACCGTGGAGGAAAAGACTGCACAGGAACGGTGTCAAGGAGGAAGGTAAGACACATGCCTTCCTACTTAGTGTCTCCTTTCAGCAGATTTGTCTAACCTGCTGATAGTTCCCCTTTAAGGGTCAACTCTAGAGATTAAAGGGGTACTGCAGCAATTTTTTTTTTCTTTCAAATGAACTGGTGCCAGAAAGTGCCAGAGATTTGTAATTTACTTTCATTGAAAAATCTCAAGTCTTCTGGTACTTATCAGCTGCTGTATGTTCTACATATCTATGTCTAGGACATTCAGCAGCTGATAAGTACTGGAAGTCTTGAGATTTTTTAATAGAAGTAAATTACAAATCTCTGGCACTTTCTGACACCAGTTCATTTGAAAGAAACTATTTTTCACTGGAGTTGCCCTTTAAGAAACACTGTAACTTTGTTTCCGTCAAGAGAAATACTTACACAATACTGAGGTCCTGGTCCATCCCTAAAGGAACTATGATGATATTAGTCCTCTGTTTAGGCCAGGATTTGCTTCTGTATTTTTGTCAGGTGTCAGTAACAACCCATCCAGTCCACATAGGCCAAGATTTTAAACCATAGGTGTCCATAAATTAAAGGGGAGTAAAATTGTTCAGTGTACCTCATAGACCTAAAATCCTCCCCTCCAGGCTGTGCTGTCCTGCCCTGTAGTGATTCTGTCCATAAGATGACCGACATGGAGAAGCATGTAACCATGCCCCACCCCCAGTCTCCACCAAAGGCGTATACAGGCTCAGTGGTGGACATGGGGCGGGGCATGCTCCTCCATGTCGGCCATTTATGGACAGAATCACCACAGAGCAGGACAGCACAGCCTGGAGGAGAGGAGTGAGATTTTAGCCTTATGAGGTACACAGAGAGCTACTGCAAGTAAGTGCAGTGAGTACAGTTACTAAGGGCCGCATTACATGGAGTGACCCCGCAGTGTAAGCCAGTGCTGATCTGCTACACACTACTTGATTATCATGCTGCAGTGGGTGTATATACTCCATATTGTTAAAGATGTCTGTGCAGCCCTTGCTTTTTACATGAAAAATAATAAAGATTATACTTAGAGTCTACCCCGTTGTCCTGCAGCCTTTGCCTGAGTTCCCCACTCACCGCTGACGCTTCTGGCTCCGCCTCTTCAGTGACAGGCTGCTCAACCAATCACTAGTTGAGACAGGACAGCGCCGCATCCAGTGATTGGCTGAGTGGCCTGTCATGAAAGAGACTAGGCCAGAAGTGTCGGCCGGAGAATAGGTAAGTATAATCTTAATGATTTTTACACTGTCATCTGCGGCCGGCTGTGCACCATTACGCGTAGCGATGCACGGCCGATGATTTTTAAGCAAGTTGAAACGAGAACGATCTGCAGATGATTAGCGCTTCGGCTGCTT
This sequence comes from Dendropsophus ebraccatus, assembly GCF_027789765.1. NCBI lineage: Eukaryota > Metazoa > Chordata > Amphibia > Anura > Hylidae > Dendropsophus > Dendropsophus ebraccatus. The sequence continues at coordinate 21,917,300 of NC_091456.1, read as the reverse complement.
GTTGTCTATTACACAAGGTGATAACCTGGCATTGCGACATGTAATAGGGACCTAATACTGTGGCCAATTGACAGACTCCATTATGGGCCTACAGATGGAGCTGTAACTATAGCAGGTGCCAACCACGACCCCGACCAAAATAATATCAAATACCAAAGTAAAGTCCATTTTTGATAAATCTCCTATATACTGTGTAATTTACAGTTTGTTTGGTTTCTTTGTTTACTGCTTACTAGACGGTGTCTGAGAAACCCCACAGGAGCGTTATATCATTATAATCCACCGCTGAACTAGTTGTTTATAGCTGGGGTTGGAATGTATTGGGGATTAGAAACTCATTACAGGATTATACATCCAGACTTTAAGAGAGAAAAATAATAGATTTGTGTAGCTGTATTTTCCTTTAGGCTAGGTTCACACTGCGTTTTTTGCAATCATTTTTTTTTTTTTTTTTCACGGATAAAAAAACGGACGCATTTGTGTGCATCCATTTTGATCTGTTTTTCCATTGACTGTAGCTGACACTACTTTTGTGTCTGTTAAAAAAAAGGATCCGTTTTTTTTTTTTTTCCAATGGAAAAATGGATGCACACAATTGCATCCGTTTTTTTCATCCGTTTTTTTGCAATAAAAAGGATGAAAAAAACTGATTGCAAAAACGCAGTGTGAACCTAGCCTTAGGAACCTGTTTTAGGAAATACACCTTGAACATTTGCATCAAACCATCATTTTTTGCGTAGTATGCAGTCACAGTGCGGGGCTTGCGATCGGTAAGTGTCAGGAGATGTTCTTGCCACTTACACTGAAACGATGGCAGCGTTTAAGGGGTTAATGACATGCTGCAGCCGGTCACTAGTGGTGAGGCCTGGGCTTCTTACTGCAACCGTCCCCCACCTGCTATAAAGCACGATTCGGTCCGGAGAGCGCTTCATAGCGAGATAAACACCCAGGACATACAGTTACATCCAGGGTCATCTGCCAGGGCGTAACTGTACATCCGGGGTCGTCTAGGGGTTATCCTGATGGTCATACATTGGGGCAATGTCTGTGAAGTCTTTCAGAAATAATTTTTTTCATGGTTCCAACAACCCCCCCCTCCCCCGTGGTGGTCCACATAGAACCATTCCACTGTATTTAAATCTGGTTGTAACTACCTCAATCTCATGTGTGGGATGTAGATTTTAAAGGGATCCTGGCATCATCAAAATGAAATATACTCTTTAAGCAGATGAAATAAATGTCAAATCTGGCATGTGTGAACATATCCTTAAAGTGGGAACAAAAAGTTTATATGGGATAAAGGATAAAGTACAAGGTCAGACAGAGGGTAATAGGCAGAAAGTAGATTAGGCTGCAGACTATGGGTCAAAGTTCAGAGCACATATACAGTAAGTATACAGTTTAAAGTAGCATGGGGGGCAGACAAGGCATAGTACTCTGGAATAAACAGCTTCTTAGTATGTAATCTAAGACTAAAAAAGACATGGAGCAGGAGGTCAGATTGAAGACACCCAGGCAATGAACTGGATTAATGAGCATTCTTAAGAAGCCCCTGAGCTTATATGTTAGATGAGGTTCTTTGATGTTCCTCGCTGCCGGTTTGTGTCTGCATTTAAATATCCAGCTTTCCAACTATTTGCTTGCAATTTATCACTCTTGCGGCGATATTGTGGCTTTAAGAATATACCGTATGTACAGTTGTAAGTATACGTGAGTGTTACCTTGGATCTCTGCATTGATTGCAAGTTAAAGTGGTGTGGTTGAGGTCACAATTATAGATACATGTAATGTAACTTGCCTTATATTTAGCACTTTGAGTAAACATCTATAGGGCAGGGAGAAAAGGTAAGGCTTCAGTGGGACGTGAACTTTGCATGGTATATATGTGCTTTCAAAACATAAGAAAATGCCTTTATTCTTCAGGGCAGAGTCAGAGGCTTTCTCAAGCTCTCAAAGTGCCAGTGCTGATGGTTATAACATGGCTTCACTACCCCTCCCATCCCTGACCCTGCTTGTTTGTCAGCTGAGCCCGAACTTAGTATCAAGAAGGGTCAAGTATGGTGATGATGGTGGTGGGGGTGAGGTAAGGAGGTGTTAGGCCCCGTTCCCACTGAGCAAAGCTAGCGGAATTCCGCGACGGAATTGTCCGCCGCGGAATGCCGTTAGCCTCCCGCTCATAATGGGACTCTATGGGAGGCGCGCGCTGCTGCTCTGTCCGCGCTGAAGAATGAACATGTTCATTCTTCAGCGCGGACAGGGCAGGAGCGCTCGCCTCCCATAGAGTCCCATTATGAGCGGGAGGCTAACGGCATTCCGCGGCGGACAATTCCGTCGCGGAATTCCGCTAGCTTTGCTCAGTGGGAACGGGGCCTTACGTCTTGCAGACTGTCTTAAGCAGGTGTACTGTTCATGTTTTTCATTGAATAAATTGTGTAAACATTATCTGAATTATCTGAATTTCTGCATTTAGGTAAATACCACAGCATTAGACTGAGTTCACACGGAGTAAAACTGGCGGAATTCTCCGCCACAGAATCACGGGCGAACGGCTCGGACGAATTAACATGTCAATTCTTCCACGCATAGAGAGGAGGCGCGCAAGCCTCCCATAGACTGCCAGTATGACATGGAGGCTGGAGGGATTCCGTGTCAGAGAATTCCGCCAGTTTTACTCCGTGTGAACTGGCCCTTAGGAATCAAATTCACAATTCTAAACTAGCTAAACTAATAGTTTACATTCATTTTGTTGAGCACACGGAGTAAACATTCAACATGCAGGGAAAAAGTAGAACTTGTGCAACTAAGGGTGAGTGCCATATTCTTTCCTCTGTAGACTGTCTGTTTGTAATGTGGAGCACCACCAATATTGCATAGTCCCTGTCTGTCAGAGCTTCCTTCCCTTTTTGGAAACACGCACTCTGTGGTGCCGGAATATTTTTCTTCTGTTGCATAGTACACCTGCTTGTGCATATTTTTTTTTTTTTAGGTTGCGTATCACTGTAATGCAGATCACTCGCACCTAATATTAGAAATCAGAGAATTTCAAAGGATTTTATTACTTTTTTTTCTGTCACTTTATCATGCGTCCAAAACTCACATTGTGTTGCTATTTGTTCCTAGGTCCCCTACTTCAAGGTAGTACAGTATGTCTCAAACTGGAGAGAAGGTCAAGGTATGTTCTATTAAATTAATACCCTTACTGCAGTGTCCATAGTCTCATAGCTTTTACCTGTATATCTTGTCTTCTTTGATGTACAGGGTATGTTCACACTGAGCAAATACGGTGGAATTCTGTGGCGGAGCTCTCTGCTGCGGAATCCCGCTGTGATCAGTGTCCTACAGTGATTGAATGAGAGGGCGCGCGGGCACGTCTGCTTCCTCCCATCTCCGCTCAAAGAAGTGACATGTCAATTCTATGAGCGGAGGAGTGCACGCTCTCCCATAGACGGGCAATGACACAGTGAACACGGCGGGATTCTGCGGTGGAACGTTTCGCGGCGGAATTCTGCCTGAATTGCTCAGTGTGAACATACTCTTTAGGGTTTATTCCTATGTTCCGTATAACGCCGAGCTTATGGATTGGGAGGCCCTGCAGTAGACTCTTTCCCTGCTCAGCATCATGTATCATTATGATGCCGGGTGCAGGGAAATTGATTGAATTGTTGCGACACATACAGAGACTTTACATGTAACAATGTTGTTTCCCATTCTGTCTAGTTTTCAGACTCTGCTGGCTATGTGGGATTCGCTAACTTGCCCAACCAGGTTCACCGGAAGTCTGTAAAGAAAGGTTTTGAGTTCACTCTTATGGTGGTTGGTAAGTTGTGATATTTTGGTTTCCGTTCAGTGTTTTTTTTTTTTTTTTCTCATTTGTGAGATTTCTTCCATGGTAAAATTCTGACTAAATCATTGACCTTTCAGACTGTTTTGTGCCCACCCTGCCCTTTTGTGTCCATTCATATATAAATATAGCCACAGTAGTTGCGTCTCCTTTTAGCTAAATGTTGCCTTTCCCAAGGATTTAGTAAAACTGTATATGTGTAGTAGTTACATATATCACATATCACTTTGTAATTGGGTTTATTAGGCAAATATGCCATTATCTGCATTCAAAAAGACTTTCCCCAGGTGTCCCCCCCCCTCCCTCCTCTCTCTTATTCACTGCTCATTATCAGGAAATCTCGACTCTTTTACATCAGTCAGGCCCTGTGTAATCTATGGAGAGGGGAGGAGGGAGGATGGAGATTAGTAGCCAGCAGAGAACAGAGAACAAAGGATTACACAGCGGGAGCTGCATGAAAGCCGGTATTCAGAGGTCAGAGCTGACTTCAGAGGAGAGAGCCCGGTGATATAGCTTTAAATTAACTTTGTTGTCCTGTTTATGTTCCTCATCTCCCTCCACCCCTCCCCTTGCAACCATGAAGACAGGGGGGAGAGCTTCAAACTGCTTTTTCATGATAAAAATGCATTCTTCAGCTAATAAACCAGATTACAAAGTTTCTTAAAATCGCCTGTACTATTGATTTCTGCAAAAAAATAAAATAAAATAAAAAAATAAATAAAATAAAATTAAACGACAGTGACACTTTAACTTTGTAAAAGGCTAAACGATTGGCTTTTGAATCCAGGTTTCTGCTGCTCCATGGAGAAGATGGAGACAACCCGAGGGCCATGTGGAAAACATGGATACAGCCTATGGTTGTATCCATGTTTTCTAGGCGGTGCTGGGGCTGTCTCCAACTTCTCCATGGAGCGACAGATAGGGGGGACTCAAAATCCAGTCGTTTAGTTAGATTTCTAAAGGGAAGGCGGTAGGGTTGGAATGTATTGGGGATTAGAAACTCATTACATAATTATACATCCAGAGTGTAAGGGAGAAAATAATAGATTTTTTTAGGCACTTGTGTAGCTGTTTTTTCCTGAAGTGTTGCAGAGTTTGTTGGTGCTATAGAAATACAAATGATGATGATTATTATTATTATTTCTTCCCGTACTTTTCAGCTACTGTATGTCCTGCAGGAAGTGATGTATTCTTTCCCTTCTGACACAGCACACTCTGCTGCCACCCTCTGTCCATGTCAGGAACTGTAGACATTTTATATGGGATTTGCTACTACACTGGACAGTTCCTGACACTCACAGAGGTGGCAGCAGAGAGCACTGTGTCCAGCTGGAAAGAATACACCACTTCCTGCAGGATATACAGCAGCTGATAAGTACTGAAAGACTAGAGTTTTTAAAATAGAAGTAATTTACAAATCTATAACTCTCTGATGCCAGTTGATTTGAAATAATAAAATAAAATCGCTGTAGTACCCCTTTAACTTTTGCAGAATATAATAGCTTGATGTACTTTTGTATTTCAAAATAACAGAACGGAATATGGGGGTTGGTAACCGTGAAGAAAAAACATTGAAAATTTGATTACATGCAGCCACTAAACTGAGCAAAAGCTGCTATGTAAAACATGGGCGATTGGGCCGAGGTGAGAAAATTTGGGAGCAACAACCTTAGTCTATTATATTATCAGCAAGAAGACCGGAGGTGGATGTATGGCTCCAATAAACTAAAGTCAGTATCGTAAAAACTGTCTTAATGGAGCAAGGAAAACAAACAGCAGGACGCTTAACCCGGAGGGTAGTGACTTATACAGATTTCTAAAACCACAGCTGCAGTTAATGCTTCTCTGATACGGTTAGAGGAGGATCCCAGCCACAGTCATTTATCACTTTTCTACCAGATAGGTGATAATCTCTGGGCTGGCGGGGCTCCGCAGGCCTGTCTCTGTAAATTATTTTTGCATTTGTTATCTTTCTAATAACCCATTTGGTCAAAGTTGTCTAAAATAGAATGTTTTCTACTAGGAAGTCCTAGTCTATAGTTTACTTCTGTGATGTCAGATCATTGGCGCTCTCTTAGGGCCCGATTACACGGGGCAATTATTGTGTGAAAAATCGTTACATTGTTGAAATGTTAACGATGATCCTTCTGTGTAATTGCAGGCAACGATCGAAAAATCGTTCGTATGTTGTTGATCGTTGATTTAGATCTGAACCTAAAATTATCGTTCGCTGTAATTCCACGTTCGTTCGCTCTAAATCCGCATTTTTTCACTAATCGCTCAGTGTAATTGCACATTGTTCATTGTTTTGATGGGATCAGAAGGAATGAACGGTCATAGTAACGATCACAATAACAATCGTAACTAACGACCATCGCTCTGTGTAATATGGTGAACTATTTCAGGTTAAAGATAAACAATCTAGTTTGCGATCGTTTAGCGTTAATCGTTAAAAATCGCTCTGTGTAATAGGACTTTTAGGGTCCTATCATGTTTTCCCCGAAAATAAAACACCTTCCTAAAATAAAACACTCCAACTACTCTACCCTCTAGCCCAAAGTCAGGCACCCCCTACTCTAAACTAGGGCAACCCCCAAAAGTAAGGCCGCCTGTTGCCACCCACTGCCATCGCCACCCAGGATTTACCTAATCCCCTTATTGACCTATATAGTTTGCACCACAGACAGCCTGGTGTATGGCCCCCATGTCCTCCGCACGCCGCCGCTGCATGCTTAATGCATATCCCGCCGCATGCCTAACCCACATCCTACCACTAATGCGCTCTTGGTCCCTGGGTAAGAATTTCAGGGAGGTCCGGGGAGGATTTCTTATTTACCTCCCCCCGGATGGAAGGGTGAGAAATAAGACATCCCCAGAAAATAAGACATAGTGCCTGTTTTTGAGGGGGGGGGGGGGGAATATAAGGCAGTGTCTTATTTTCGGGAAAACATGGAATTAGACAAAGCGATTTTCAACGATAACCGATCGCAAACGAGATTGTCTCGAGTTACGATCGTTACAACGATGGTTACTACGATTGTTTACTCCATCTGATCCCAGCAAAAGAAGGAACGATTTGGAATTATACTGAACTATTAGTAAACGAACGCGGAATTACATCAAATGATTTTAGGGTCAGATCTAAATCAACAACACACGAACGATTTTTGGATTGTTGCCTGCAATTACACATGACGATTATCATTGAAATTCGAAAGATATAACGATTTTCTGCACGATAGTCGTACCGTATAATAGGGCCCTTAGTTTTGTGTCTTAGTATATTTTCTGTATGTGACAACAAGAGCTCGTGTCTAATTGCAGGAGAGTCCGGACTGGGGAAGTCGACCTTGATCAACAGTTTGTTTCTTACTGACCTGTATCCTGAACGGTATATACCTGGGGCTGCAGGTACTTGCTGACACTTGTTTGATCCCTGACACTGTTTGTACCTTTCCTCTTTACTGGCATCAAGATGTCTACACTTATGTATGTAAACTTAGATATTCTCTTTGCTTATGGTTCTAATATAAAGCAGGGGTAGGGAACCTTGGCTCTCTAGCTGTGGCAAAACTACAACTCCCATCATGCCTGGACAGCCAAAGCTTTAGCTTTGGCTGTCCAGGCATGATAGGAGTTGTAGTTATGTAACAGCTGGAGAGCCAAGGTTTCCTACCCCTGACTTAAGGGATTACATGGTTTGGAAAACATACCCACAGAGCCTGTTAAGAAATCTGTAGCCTCAAAGAAAAGCAAAAGCACTTGAAGCTCAGAAGACATTGAGTAATATAGTCTCCATTTGTAATATGCATAGTTTTTAGAGGTTTTCCCACAATTAAAAAAAAAAAAAAAAGTCTGTGAATGAAGTAAAAATAAACCTATACTCACCTGCCCCTGATCCCCTACAGCTGCAGCGCTGACACTTCCGATGTCTGTTATTCTGCACTATTATCTGGTTGCGGATGACACGCCATCCCTGCAGGAAGAACTTCCCAGCTCGGACAGTCACTGTATCAGGTGGGACACAGGGAGGATCTGATATCTGAAGCAGCGGCTGCGCGGAATCAGGGGGATGGTAGAAATAGGTTCTCATTTTTACCCAACCATATAAACATTATTTTAATGGCCCATTTAATGTTAAAGGGGTTATCCAGCGCTACAAAAACATGGCCACCTTCCCCCTACTGTTGTCTCCAGTTTGGGTGCAGGTTTTGAAACTCTGTTCCATTGAAGAAAATGAAGCTTAATTGCAAACCGCACCTGACCTGGAGACAACAGTAGGGGGAAAAGTGGCCATGTTTTTGTAGCTCTGGATAACCCCTTTAAAGGGAACCTGTTAGCCAGAAGACCGGGGCCAATCCCATCCTACCCCTTAATAGAACACCGGATACTCACCCTCTCCTCCTGGTGACGCTCTGGGTACTGTTCCTGCCTCTCATCTCTGTATGCTAATGAGCAGAGATTAGTTCAGTGCCCATAGGAAATCACTGCTCCTGACTGACAGGTTCCCTTCAAGCAATGTAGATAGTTGTGCTTATATTACAATAACCTTTAACCTCATATTTATTTGCTAGAGAAAATTGAAAGAACGGTTCAGATTGAAGCATCAACTGTGGAGATTGAGGAACGTGGAGTAAAACTTCGTCTAACTGTTGTGGATACTCCGGGCTATGGGGACGCCATTAACAGCCAAGATTGGTAGGTTTGTTGGTGTATTCGTGTGATGTTGCACTTCAGATGTCTTGACATTTACAGTATACATTGAAATCCCCCCCTGTAATGTAATTAAATGGAAATGGATTCTGCTGTATAGCATATCTAAAAAGGTTTATGTTTTTTTATTTTACTTTAAGTGTAAACCCAACCATACCCTGATGATGTGCTCTCCCTGCTCTTTTGATTGCATGCAAACCCAATGGTTGGCGTCATTGTGTTTGTGACATCATCAGCAAAGCAGTGCTGGTCCTAGACTGGGTGACATAATTATGCGATAATTTATATTACAGCGCTAGCAGGGTCAGTGTGGTATTTAAATACTTTTTAATACCAGGGGTACTCCGGGCAGGAGTTTTTTGAATATCGCTCGGGAGGGGGTGGATGAAGACAATGACGTCCACTTACCTCCCCAGCTTCAGTGCTGGGGCTCGCATCACACTGCTCCTTCATATGCATATGACATGGAGATGGTGATGTAACTGTAGGGGCTGGTCAGCGTTGGTGACATCTCTTATGGGGCAGAGCTCAGAGACCAGATCCAGGCAAGCTTTCTGAGACCACACAGAATAATGTCCCTCCGGAGGGAGGAGTCGGGGGGCTGCTCATGCAGAATCACAATGAAAATTAAAGGACTACACTATAGAGATGAGCGAACCTGGAGCATGCTCGAGTCCATCCGAACCCGAACTTTCGGCATTTGCTTAGTGGTGGCTGCTGAAGTTGGATAAAGCCCTAAGACTATGTGGAAAACATGGATATAGTCATTGGCTGTGTCCATGTTTTCCAGACAACCTTAGAGCTTTATCCAAGTTCAGCAGCCCAGCTAATCAAATGCCGAACGTTCGTGTTCGGGTGGACTCGAACCCGAACCCGATTCGCTCATCTCTAGTACACTATCATTACACGGCAAGTTTTTCTACTCATTTTTTTTACATATAGGAGAAACTGAGACCTAAGTGAAAATGTAAAAAAAAAATTAATAAAGGTTACTATTTTTTTTTTTTTATTTCACTTGTTTGCGCATTGTTATGGGGGTGGCCACCTTGCCTGGGCTGTTCTTAACAGCATTTAGTGACGTGCTTTACAGTAAAACTCATGGACATAGACGACAATAGACAAAGTATGTCCCCTTGAAATGAATGTGAAACACCATTGAGTGCGCCCTGTGACCTTTGAAGAGGTCTTTCCACAGGGAGCTGCTATTGTCTCCTCTTTCTACGGATGTCACGTGATGCTGCAATGCTGTACAGATCACTTTACAGCAGCCTTTTCTTACCACCACAGACACAACAGGAAGTCTCCGCTTAGTTTTAGCCCCAGTGGTGAGAATGAAAACTGCAAGATATCAGGATTATTTAATAATATAGATAAAATAATGGAAAATTAGAAAACATGTCACCCAAAATGCTTAATTTTTTTTTTTTTATATATAAAAACATTATTTAAACAATAAGTCATTGTCTGATGACACATTCCCTTTTAAATACCACTGATACACGTGACACTTTGTACGCTCTGTATTTTCGGCCTTGCCAGTGGGGTGGGGGATGAATTGCCTGCTACCTTGCCCGTATCATGAAGATGTAGGCTTCTCCATTGGAATAAGGGTTAACTGTGATAGCAGCGGCTTGCAGTGGGCAGCTACAGAGCGATGTGCAGGAGTCCCCCCTTTCCTTCCGTTGCCGTCTTGCCCCTGCACGAGCTCGCAGCCAGATTATTGTGTTTCAAGCAGTTCTTCCTGTTGATTGTGTGCAAATTCTACTTGTTTATTCCATTGAAATGTTTCTGGCTCCCCTACTTGGATCCCTGTGACAATGCGCAGGTCATAGGCATCTAGTGCAGTATAAAATCTGGAGCCGTTACGTGAATCTCTTATCACAGGTTCTGTTCCGGAACACTTGTTAGTTTTTAAACAAAGTTAAATTCATTAAATGTAATCTGATTTAAGGGCGTGGGATTTCGGCTTAGGTCCGCTGGTATTTGTTGTGGAATAGGAATCCTGACCAACGCGTGCTGCCGAGATGATGGATTATATAGCCGTGTTTATGGCCTTCGCGACTCCAGACAAAGTAAGAGTGAAAGCGTTCGGAAATTGCATGAGAAGCAGGTTTTTACATTTTAAGGACTGTGCTTGATGTTTTTCTCTTAGAGGCTTTTCTGCCAAACACACACAATTCTTATTTTGTTATATTAAAGGGGTTCTTCAGTGAAAATCTTTTTCTTTCAAATCAACTGGTTTCAGAAAGTTATATAGATTTGTAATTTACTTCTATTTAAAAATCTAAATCCTTCCAGTAGTTATCAGCCGCTGTAAGTCCTGCAGGAAGTGGTGTATTCTCTCCATTGTGACACAGTGCTCTCTGCTGCCACCTCAGTCCATGTCAGGAACGGTCCAAATCCCCATAGAAAACCTCTCCTGCTGTGGACAGTTCCTGACACGGACAGAGGTGGCAGCAGAGAGCACTGTGTCAAACTGGAAAAAAAAAATCCTGCAGGACATACAGCAGCTGATAAGTACTTGAAGACTGGAGATTTTGAAAAATAAGTAAATTACAAATCTATATAACTTTCTGAAACCAGTTCTTTTGAAAGTAAGGCTGCATTCCCACGTTCCGTGATCCTGACGGATCACGGACGTGGAATGCATGTACCGGAGTCCCCCCGCGCCCGGACAGCATCTGTAATTAGATGCTGGGAGCGGGGGAGACTGTATTCATAAGCGCCGCGCTGTAATGAATCAGCCGCGCGGTGCTGTTACTACAGCACGGCGCTTATGAATACAGTCTCCCCCGCTCCCAGCATCTAATTACAGATGCTGTCCGGGCGCGGGGGGACTCCGGTACATGCATTCCACGTCCGTGATCCGTCAGGATCACGGAACGTGGGAATGCAGCCTAAAAGAGTAAAACAACTTTGCTATGAAAAATCTTGTCTCCACCCCTGACACGTCTACTTTTGTAAACATTAAAGAGAAACGAACAGCCGGTTAGCAGACTCCATCCTGCTGTTATGTTCCCATAAGGCCAGGGACGCTGAGAATGAAGATAGTTTTCTTACCTTTTATCTTCAGCACTGTCGTCGTGAAATCCTCCGTTTTTTTTTTAAAAGGCGAAAAGAAAGTTATGTAGGTTTGTAATTTACTTCTATTTAAAAATCTCAAGTCTTACAGTAGTTCTCATCAGGAACTGTCCAGAGTAGTAGCAAAATCCCCTTAGAAAACCTCTCCTGCTCTGGACAGTTCCAGACATGGACAGAGGTGGCAGCAGAGAGCACTGTGTCAGACTGGAAAGAATACACCACTTTCTGCAGGACATACAGCAGCTGATAAGTACTGGGAGACTGGAGATTTTTAAATCAAAGTAAATTACACACTAGTTCATTTGAAAGAATTAAAAAGTCTTTAAAGGGGATATGCGGAGAGCACTTTGATAAATCTGGGCCTATTTTTTTTTTTAAAGGGTACCTGTCAGTGTGCGCCTCCCCACAGCAGTTAGGGTTTTTTTTTTTTGGTGGGTGGAGACAAACTGTAAAAAACTGGCTCAATAATGGCACATGTAATGCCAGCCAAAGGAAAGGCTCTACAGTCATTTTTCTTAATCCAGTGCCAATATTGACTTTTTTTCTATTACATATAACATGGATGGGGAACCTTCACTCGCCAGCTGTTGCAAAACTACAACTCCCATCATGCCCCCGGACAGCCAAAGCTAAAGCTTTGGCTGTCCAGGCATGATGGGAGTTGTAGTTTCCTACCCCTGTTATATAATATAACCGACCTGTTGAAATTCATCGTATTAGTTCGGCCACAATTGTACAGAAATCTAATAATACGTGAATTAGTGACATAAAATAGAATAACAAGGCGGCAAGTGAAATCATTTCCTGCCACATGAGGTCACTTCCTGCCGCATGTTTTCTTGGGTTTCATGTATCGCTAACGCTGGCTATTCTATTGTATCATGGGATGGGAAGCACCTGGTCTCTGAGGGCATATCCTGTGATAACAACTCAGGGCCTCACAAACCAGAAGAAAACTAAATGACTAAAAGTAGTCAAGGAGATCTACAAGTCATGTATACCAAAAAACTACAAATACAAGGACCAGTGCCTGTGTGTCAGGAAGAGGGCTATGTCCATCCTCATAACTTGTGTTCTTTATTTTGTCCCAAATTGAGGATTCAATAGGTCGAGATTAAAAACTTCCCACCGTTATTTTCTTACGCCCCCTATAGATGCACCTATGTGTTCAGTTGGGTCCTGCGGTCATGCTGCCTCCTACGTGTTCTTTACTTTTTTGCTAATCTACCAGACGTACGTCAGAATACAGTGGGTGACAAATGGCAAACAGGGTCTGATTGCTGCCATGGAGATGCATTGTCTCCATAAATGCTGCGGCATATAAACAATAGGAAGTTTTTAGTTAAGACCAATTGCTAAGCTATTATAACCATTAACCATAAAAAAAAGAAAACAATTGGTTATGTCAGGGGACATCCTGTTCTGGTCTCCGACTGATTCAGACCCTGGATACGGCTGGCTGCTGCTATTCCTATTCTTGCATTAGAATTAAAGGGGTATTCCCCCCAAGAGCTAAAAAAAATTAAAAGTTCCCAAACCTAGCTGGCCTTACTCACCAAGTCCCCCTGAGTATTTTGAGCCGTCTCCCATCTTTCTAGCTGCTGCCGTTCCTGAGTTACAAGTTTTTCAAAAAGATGTTCTATATTCAAGATAGGAAACTACATTTCCCATCATGCAATGCTTCTGCCTGATGATGGCAATGTAGCAGAGCTGAGATGGCAATGTAGCAGAGCTGAGATGGCAATGTAGCAGAGCTGAGATGGCAATGTAGCAGAGCTGAGATGGCAATGTAGCAGAGCTGAGATGGCGAGATGGCAATGTAGCAGAGCTGAGATGGCAATGTAGCAGAGCTGAGATGGCAATGTAGCAGAGCTGAGATGGCAATGCAGCCGAGCTGAGATGATGTACTGGGTGAGGATGTCGGGTGGCTAGCGCTGTATGGGGGGGGGGGGGGGGGGGGGGGGGGTGAGATCGTGGGCCGGTGGTGCTGCAGTCACCGGGTGAGCCGCCCAGGGAGGCGGATACACGGTGGTCGGGCCGCGGGGAGATCACAGACTGGGGGGCTGCACTGCATCTGCGGGCGAGTGGGTGAGCGGTGGGCGCTGCCTGGGGACCGTGGGCGGACACCAGGAGATCGCGCTGTGGGAGGGGGGGCTGCACTTACCGGGTGAGCGGGGGGGGGGGGGGGGGGGGAGTTGGGATGCGGCAGCTGCAGGGCTGGGAGATTGTGCGTCTGGGAGGTGGCCACTGGGAGACACCGGTGGCTGCAGGCTCTACTAAGGGGGCGGCCACCGGAGTTTGCTCGGTGTTGGGAGGGGGATGGGGACGGCGATATGCTGCACTCACAGGAGCTCCGGATGGGGGGGATACAGTGTGTGGGGAGGGTGAGCTCCAGGGCAAGGGATCAGCTACTGCTATCAGCGTCTCACTGTCCTCCCTCACTTCAATGAGCTGGGATAGAAGCGCTAACCCGGCCCATTGAAGAGAAGGAGGACACGTGATGCCGTCTCGGAGGGTGCGGGCCAGGAGCAGGGAGCGTGTCGGGTTGGACTGAGGTCTGATAATTCTATGCAATCCGTGGGGGTGGATGTACCTAGATAACAGCGAAATTGTGCAGAATCCATAATGAATTGATATTGGAAAGATGGAAAGCTACGGGTGGGCAACGTATTAATGCAAAAATAATTTGGGGGGAATACCCCTTTAAGTTTTATAGAAGATGTTGTTAGTCAATGTGTTGCATTGATCTGCTTTTATATCATCTTGTTATAGGGCTGAGCTGGTTGATAGTAAATCGCTTCAGTGCTGCAAAAACATGGCCACTTTCTTCCAGAGACAGCACCGCTCTTGTCTTCAGTTTAGGTGTGGTTTGCAATTAAGCTCCATTCACTTCAATGGAACTGAGTTACAAAACCTGCACCCAAACTGGAGACAAGGGTGGTGCTGTCCCTGGAGGAAAGTGGCCCTTTTTTCAGTGCGCCTGATAACCCCTTTAAAGTGTCACTGTTGTTTACTTTTATTATTTATTTTGCAGAAATCAATAGTACAGGCAATTGTAAGAAACTTTGTAATTGTGTTTATTAGCCGAATAATGCTTTTTTATCATGAAAAAGGAGTTTGAAGATCTTCCCCCTGTCTTTATTGTTCTCTATGGAGAGGGGAGGGGTGAAGGGAGACGAGGCACCAAAACAGGACAACAAAGAGTTAATTTACAGCTACATCACCGGGCTATCTCCTCTGAGGTCAGCACTGATCTCTCTGACCTCTGAATACCAGCTTTCACACCTGTCCCGCTGTGTAATAATTTGTTCTCTGCTCTCTGCTGCCGACTAATCTCCCCCTCCCCTCTCCCTAGGTTACACAGGGCTCGACTGATTTAAACCAGTCGAGATTTCCTGATAATGAGCAGTGAATGAGAGAAAGGAGGGAGGGGGTGACCTGGGAAAAGGATTTGTGAATGCAGATAATGGCATATTTGCCTAATAAACCCAATTACAAAGTTCTTAAAATCACCTGGACTATTGATTTTGTGCAAAAAAGAAAAGAAACGACAGTGACACTTTAAGATCGCTGATGACCCTGGCTTTAAGAATCCAGTGGACAGTAGTGGTGCCTGCATGATTGCACATAGGATCGCCAGTCACCGAGTAAGTCACGGAGTAAGCCCAGAGTGAGCAGGGATCTCAATTGATAAATACAGTCTTTTGCTACTAAAATATATATTAAAGAAGCTGGCGGGTATACTCACCACAGGTGAACAGTGTCCTGCTTTTTTCCGGTCCCGCGGGGCCGTTCAAATCCGGCGCTCGCATCACCTGCTCCTGTGACCCCTCTTCTGTCTCCTGTGATTGAAGGCCGGGAGAGCGTGACTTCCGTCCTTCAATCATAAGAGACTGAAGAGGGGTCACAGGAGCAGGTGACGCGAGCGCACGCCATATTTGAATGGCACCACAGGATTGGAAGCTGCGCCGCGGGACACCGATCACCTGTGGTAAGTATACACCTGTGAACTGCTACTTTAATGTGTTCAGCTCCTCTTGTTCTGTAACATGTCATTTAACATACAGTATCAGACTGCATATTCGATGTAAAAGATCCTCTTTAAAGATCAGCTCTTATGTCTCTGGAGTTTCAATGCCGCAATATACATTGGGGAAAATAACTATTAGATACACTGACCATTTTGCAAGTTTTCCTACAAATGTAAATGGGATTATTAGCCTGTCCTATAAGGTGCACACTGTGTTACGGTCATTTAAGTGAGATGTCATGGTTGAACCTGTCTGTGTTTCCGCAGTTGGTGTAATAATGTGAGAGACAATGGAAGGAAAAAATAGCTGTTTTTACATCAGCTGTGTGTGTTGTTGCTTTCCTCCCCAGGGCTGCTGGGTAATATTACCTGTCACTTGGGCCGTGAGCTGGTCCTGTTATTCAGGAAGTCCTGGTCAGTTTGAGTGGTCTCATTTCCTAGGAATTAATGTTGGTGATATTGATGCAGGAGGTGGTCGAGCATCTGTGAGAACAGCTGGCTCTTGTCCTCATTCATTTGCTGCTTTATTACCTATATATTCATGCAGACCCAAAACAATAGGAATTCCTAAATAGTTATAACATTGCATAATCTTGATGTGTTAATCCTCTTTTTTTCTCCCCCCCCCCCCCCCTTTTAGCTTTAAAACCATTATTCACTACATAGATAACCAGTTTGAGCGCTACCTTCATGATGAGAGTGGTCTGAACAGACGCCATATCATTGATAACCGGGTGCACTGCTGCTTCTACTTTATTTCACCTTTTGGACACGGGTAATGTAGATGTCACCAGATTTTTTAAGTATTTTTTTGTATCTGTGTATTTTTTTGTAATTACCTTTTTTACATTTTTGCCATGAAATATTTCTGTGCAATGTATTTTGTGTGTAATTTCACGTACTTCAGGATCCAAAACTGTGTTTGAACTCTATGTGCTATAGTGGCTAGAATAGTATATAAAACCATACTAGTGTATAAAAATTAATCCACCTAAGTTTCATGGCCTCTTTGTATTCTATGAGCCATGATGGTTATGGTCAATACCTATGTACTGCATTGATCTCTATGAGCATTCTGTGTATTGCTCATAGAAGTCCCCTGGATGGACTACAAACTAGTGTAAAATATTATTCCTAAATATCCTATATTAAAACTTTTAATTACCCCCCCCCCCTTCTATTTTTTAAATAAAATAAAAAAAAAAAATTAGCGCTGTTTGCTGAATCACCCGAACTATTGAATAATCAAATTCCTGATCTTGGATGGTAAACGGCACCAAAAACACAAAAAAAACTTGCCAAAGTGCAAATTATTTTTTGGTCACTTCACATCCAGAAAAATTTGAACAAAAAGTTGTCTAAAAGTCATGTGTACTCAAGCAAGCCAACAATAAAAAGTTCAGATCATGGCTCAAAAAAAAAGAATTCAATGTGTAAGTATCCAACCTCAATTAGAAACTTGCTGTAGTGAGTGTACGATAAATGAGAAAAGTTCACTCACATTTCAGTAGTCTTCATCTTGACTTTATTTGATGCGATAATCGGGATAAGGCTGTGTGTGGTCAGAGCACTGGAGGTAGCTGGAGGTTCGGCGTCCTCTCCCTGCCGCGCGACGTTTCGGAAGGCGGAGCGCGGCAGGGAGAGGACGCCGAACCTCCAGCTACCTCCAGTGCTCTGACCACACACAGCCTTATCCCGATTATCGCATCAAATAAAGTCAAGATGAAGACTACTGAAATGTGAGTGAACTTTTCTCATTTATCGTACACTCACTACAGCAAGTTTCTAATTGAGGTTGGATACTTACACATTGAACTGTTTATGCCAAAGGAGTGAGAGTTGGCGGTATCCATGTTGATTGCTCGGAATTGAGCATACCTGTGGTCTATAGCCAGACATTGCGCTTTACTCAAAAAAAAGAAACCTTAATGGTGCGTTCACACCTACAGGATCTGCAGCTGATTTTCTGCAGCAGATTTCATTTAAATAACTGAACACAGCATCAAATCTGCTGCAGATCTGCTGCAGATCCTGTAGGTGTGAACGCACCCTAAATAGCCCCATAGACCAAAAAATAAAAGTGTTATATGGATCGAGAGAATAGAGCAGTTTTAAACACAATTTGCAGTAAAATGAGATGATATAAAGTTATATAAACCGCCTATCGCTGTAATTGCACCAACTTGAGGAACGTAGAGAAGATGTCAGTTTTTACCACAGGGTGAACGGTGTAAATAAAAAAAAAAATTTTAAATTTGCCACACAAGTATTTATTTTTTTCAGTTTCACGCTTGCCATAGCACTTGCACTTTTTTCACCTACAGACCCATATGGGGTCTGTTGCAAGACCAATTGTACTTTGGCACACTTAATTTTGTGTCTTTGCAAAGTACAATTGGTCTCCCAATAAAGACCCCATATGGCTCTGTTGGTGAAAAAAAATACAAGCCCTATGGTTAAAAACAAAAGCAATAATTGAAGATTTTAAGTCTATAGTAACAAAAATCCACTCTGTAGCAGCTACATTGTAGGTGCCCGTTGAAATCAATAGGAGGCAGATTTCATGTGCGATACATGTCACAATCCACTGAGAAAAAAAACAATGGTTTCATTGTTACTTTGCAGCTGCTAGTTCTGGGTAGAGAAAGCCAGTGTCCTGTCTAGCTGCTCCTAATGCTCCTAGGAACATAATCTGCTTTTACTGGAGTATCGTGAAAACCAATCTATTATGTTGTTTTTCCTGGTAACCAGAAGTTGATTGGCCATAGGCTGTGTGCTGCACAAGCAGCTTAGCGGCCGGGTAATCTTTCTATACCCTGTATTAGATAGGGTATGTACATAATCGTTGGAGTCTCCACTGGCTGATCGGTTTTGCAAGTTAACTTCTCATTATAGAAAGTGGCTTTAATCTACAGTCTGTACCTAATAGTGAAGGAGGTATTTTACGTTAATCTATATATATAAATATTGGAAGGTGGTGGTGGTGGGGTGGTAATCTAAGGCTATTGATAAATTGCAGACATCGGCCTTGCTACCAATTCATAAATGCTGCATACAGGCTGAGCAATAATTTTAACCACCTATGACTTCACACTGCATCCTTATGGGGAAAGCAGCGGACGGTGTTCTCATAACTAGTGCTCATTAATAACAAGAGCAGGGAGTGGACGTTGCAGCCCTGACACAAGCTGTATGTTGCTGTCATATAGGCAGCATGGCATAAACTGTGCTGCTTCTGCAGAGAACAAGAGTTCACGATAACTAAGTACACTTTCATAGTGTTGTTTTGTCCCCTAGATAACCAAGCAGGTCCATTGGCTATATGAGAGCTTGTTTTTTGTGGGACAAGTTGTACTTTTTGTTACTAGCATCTTAGTATTAGTACGTATGACTTTTATATTGCTGTCTATTACCAAGCATCGGCCCGGGCTTAAGCAATGGAGGCGGCCTGGCCTGCCCCCAGTGGTAGGAAACCCCGCCCCTCTATGACGCGGCTCTATTGATTCTAATGGAGCCACATCATAGAGCGGCGGGGGGTTCCACCCACTGGGGGCTGGCCAGCCTGCCTCCAGTGCTTCAGCCGAGGTCAGTGCTCGGCAATACACTGGCGCCGTGCGCAGGAATCGGGACCCGGTTCAAAAAAGGAACCATCAAGAGATTTAGACAACCAACAAGAAACCTGCAATGATCGGGCAAAATTTGTTGTGAAATCCACCTGAAAACCCTATATGACACAAGCTTTGTTCTTTCTCAGATTGAAGCCTTTGGATGTGGAATTCATGAAAGCACTTCATGGGAAAGTCAACATAGTCCCGGTGATTGCTAAAGCAGATACCTTGACCCTGAAGGAAAGAGAGAGGCTGAAGAGGAGAGTAAGTAAAGTAGTCAGATCTTAAATTGGATGAATTAATGGGGTTATCCAGGTTTTAAAGGGAACTTGTCACCATGAAAATGCTCTCTAAGCTATCAGCATCATGTTATAGAGCAGGAAGAAAGAACTGAGCGGATTGATTTATATCTTTATGGGACAAGATTATGGGACAAGATTCAGTAAAACTTGTAATTTATTGATTGAAATCTCTGATGTTTCGATGCTAAGGAGTCCAGTCCATTGGTGACACTGCCCACTGGACTCCTTATCACAGAATGAGCAGGGATTTTAAATAAACAAATTTAAAAATTATACTAAATCTTGTCCCATAAAGTTATATATCAATCCGCTCAGCTCTTCCTGCTCTATAACATGATGCCGATAGATAAGATAGCATTGTCTTGGTGACAGGTTCCCTTTTAAAACCAATGGCCCCTGTAATCCATAAATATGAACTGATGGAGCTTCTTCAGTGTGCACAAGGTGCCTTGCCATACTATTAATAGTGGCCGCCCAATGGACTGTAGAGCAAAACTACAACTCCCTTCATGCCTGTCCAGGCATGATGGGAGTTGTAGTTTTGCAACAGCTGGAGAGCCAAGGTTCCTTACCCCTGCTGTAACAGGATTCCATGTTCCCGTTCCAGCAGTTTGCCCTCATCTAACACAATAAAACTTTTATGCAGGTCATTTATTGGGATTTTCTGATACTCTCTTCCTGAATAACAACCCGATGATGATAATGACTACCTGGGTGTACCTGGTGTTTTTGGTTTTCACTATTTCTCGATAAAGGAACTCCCATACGCTTTGCTTCCTTTATACTTTTCTTTCCAGATCTGAGAGGAAACCATAAAATCTTTATCACAATGCTGTGTATGCGAGACACTGCGCCGCATGTGATTTGTGCTTGGCAAACGCACTCGGAGCACAAAACAAAAGCAATTCTTTATCCCGGCTTCTTGGGAATTCACTGAGGTTGACCTGGTTGGTCATTACGGTAACGAGTAAAATTCCTTTAATCCGGCATGCATGCAATACAGAAAGCATGCTCATTTATGGAGCAGTCCGGATTATCATACTGACTGCAGCAAGTGAGGTCAGACTAAAAATATCCATACACCCATGCTGCAGTCACCTGCTGCACCAGTGGTGCCCAGTCCCTTTAGATTACTTAGTCCAGTATTTAGATTTCTTATTGGGAAATGCAGATACATTTCTAGAGCAATAGGCTTAGAACTAGGAAATGCTTAAAGGAGAAGTCTGGTAAAGATTTTTAATAAAGTATTGTATTGCCCCTCAAAAGTTATACAAATCCCCAATATACACTTATTACAGGAAATGCTTTTAAAGTGCTTTTTTCCCTGCACTTACTACTGCATCAAGGCTTCACTTGCTGGATAACATGGTGATGTCACTTCCTGGATAACATGGTGATGTCACTTCCTGGATAATATGGTGATGTCACTTCCTGGATAACATGGTGATGTCATTTCCTGGATAACATGGTGATATCACGACCCGACTCCCAGAGCTGTGCTGGCTGTGGCTGCCGGAGAAGATAATGGCAAAGGGATGCTCGGTGTCCCTCCAGTGCCCTGTGTCCCTCAGTGTCCCCCTGCCATCATCCTCTCCAGCAGCCACTGCCCGCACAGCTCTGGGAGTCGGGTTGTGACATCACCATGTTATCCAGGAAGTGACATCACCATCTTATCCAGGAAGTGACATCACCATGTTATCCAGGAAGTGACATCACCATGTTATCCAGGAAGTGACATCACCATGTTATCCAGGAAGTGACATCACCATGTTATCCAGGAAGTGAAGCCTTGATGCAGTAGTAAGTGCAGGGAAAAAAAGCCCTTTATGTGCATTTCCCCTAATAAGTGTATATTGGGGATTTGTATAACTTTTGAGGGTCAATACAATACTTTAATAAAAAATTTCACCGGACTTCTCCTTTAAAAGGGTACTCTGTCGAAGTGTTTTTCTTTCAGATCAACTGCTTTCAGAAAGTTTTAAAGATTTTTAATTAGAAGTTACAAATCTATATGTCTTCTCATACTTATCAGCTGCTGTATGTCCTGCAGGAAGTGGTGTTTACTTACCTCTGTCCATGACAGGAACTGTCCAAAGCAGAAGCAAATCGTCATAGAAAATCTCTACTGCTCTGGACAGTTCCTGACATGGACAGAGGTGGCAGCAGAGAGCACTGTGTCAGACTGGAAAGAATGCACCACTTCCTGCAGGACATACAACAGCTAATAAGTACTGAAAGACTGGAGATTTTTAAATAGAAGTTAATTATAAATCTATAAATTGATTGATCACTCTTTTGGCCAGAGGCAGTACTATACCTCCCCCCACAAAAGGCTGCTCCCCCACCCCCCAGATCCTGGGGAGCATGAGTGATGTCACTCCAGAGCAGGAAGGAAGAGAAGAAGCTAGGGGAGAGCAGCACTGCAGTAGGTGAGTATTCTTTTTTCGTTTTCCAGCTTTTACTGTTGGGAAGTGATGATTTCCTGAAAGTAAAAAGTGACGCAGGCATGTGCATTAGGCACTTTTTCTGTGGCAAGATCAGACTACAGAAGTGGTGAGCAGTGGGGACTGGGAACCATTGTAGGGGTGAGGGATCATGGATGCTGAAGTGTTGCCACATTAAGGGAATCGCTGCGCAGCCCCTTTAAATGTTCTGTTTTAGCTTATTAGGCTGAGCCCTGGCATAATACAGATACCTTTTTGTTTCAGTATTATACCAGCCAATCAAATTGTTATATTCAAATTGTTAGACCTGTGCATGGGTCTGGACTTGCGGTCATAATATGGAAAGATGTGTCCGGATTAGGTTGTCAAACAGCGTTACCAGATGTAATGTTAGGGGGCATTCACACGTTCCATAATTACGATCTGTGCACGGGCAATGTGCTACCAACCAGAATCCGGAACTCCCGGCATCATTAAAACTGTATACGTCTTTGCGCTATTGTACTGACATGGCTTTCATTATAAATGATGATGTCGAACGAGTAAATCAGCGCAGATCAACCTATATTCGGCCAATGCATTGATATAATACATGTTGCCATAAGATGCCTGTATTCTGCAATTGATCCCTAAGGTAATCTATGCTCTACTAAGTGCTGCAGTGTTGAGGCTTCTCTATTTACTTTTAGGCCATGTTCACACAGCGTAAGACAATGGCCGTTATTGGACATGGCCATGTCAAAAAACAGCCATTGTCTTACGTTGTGTCAGAATGAACACCACTTAAAGGGGTAGTGTGGCGCTAAGCAGTTATTCACAAAATAACACACATTACAAAGTTATACAACTTTGTTATGTATGTGAATGGCCCCCTCCCTGTGTCCCCCCCCCCCCCACACACACACACACACAAAACCCGGAAGTGTGGTGCATTATACTCACCTGATTCGTGTCGACCCCCGGCTGCCATCTTGTGACAATGATGTAATCTTCGGGAGGCCGGCCGAACCGCTGCAGCCGCCCCTCATGCCGGCCCACTTCTGCCGGGTCATAAGCTGCTTAGCCGCGATTGGCTGAGCATAACTAAGCTCAGCCAATTGCGGCTTAGCAGCTGATGACGCGGCAGAGGGGGGGCGGTATGAAGGAGGGCTGGTGCGGTCCGAATCATGTATGTATATTGCTCTATACTTCCGGGGGTGGGGGGGACAGTGTGTTATTTAGTCAATAATTTTCTAACGCCGCACTACCCCTTTAATTTGAATTGGAATGCAGGCACATATAGGTGTGCCCACGCTCCAATTTGCTGTAGCCCTCAATGTAAAGTATGTCCGGGAGCTGTACTTTACACTGTGAGTACATGCCATCTTTTATGGCTGCTGTTCACTTAATAGCGGCCACAGAAAATAGACCTGTCAGTTATTTTTTGCAGACGCAGAGAACACCGTCCGCAGTGTATACACTGTAATGTAATTGCACACTGTCAATAAACAGCGGCCGTTGTTGTGTCCTGCAATAACGGCCGTTGCTCATTGTAATGATACATGAACATGGCCCTATACTGTACTAGCAGCTTTCAATAGAAATCGATGTGATGAATCCTGAGATATATAATTAGAAGCTGCAGCTGGCAATGCCGTCATAGGCCAGTAAGTGCTAGAAAGAGTATTATCCTTTGCCCCCATCCCCCCTTCCCTTCCGATGTTCCTTCCAGTGTTGTTTTTGGGTTTTACAGTAAAGCATGCTTTATTTTCTCTGGCAGCGGGGTTAATGTGCAGCTGCATTGTAAACCGTTGAGGTCCGTGCTGTAAAAATGATTTTTCCCGCCATTGTTTGAGCACAAGGATGTTATCTAGGAAATCTCCCAGCTGACAGATTTCTCTTGTTCCCTGTTTTTTGTTTTGGCTTCTTTTGACATTGTAGTTGGTGTATGGGGGGTGTACAGGGCAGAGCATGTACCGTACTCTCATGAATGGGTTAGGGTCCTATTACACGGAGCGATTTCTAATGATTACCGACTAACGATAAGTGATTACAAATGAGATTGTTTGTTTATCGTTAACCTGAAATCGTTCGCCATATTACACAGAACGATGGTTGTTGGTTATGATCATTACTACAATCGTTATTGTGATCGTTACTATGATCGTTTATTCCTTCTGATTCCAGCAAAACAATGTGCAATTACACTGAACAATTGGTGAACAAATGCGGAACTTGAGCTAATGAATGTGGAATTACAGCGAACGATTAACGATAATTTTAGGTTCAGCTCTAAATCAACGATCAACGGCATACGAATGATTTTTCCATCGTTGCCTGCAATTACACAGAACGATTATCATATAAATTCGAGCAATATAACGATTTTTTGCACGATAATTGTCCCGTGCAATAGGGCCCTTAGATGGGGGGTAGGGAACCTTGGCTCCCCAGCTGTTGCAAAATTACAACTCCCATCATGCCTGGACAGCCAAAGCTTTAGCTTTGGCTGTCCAGGCATGATGGGAGTTGTAGTTTTGCATCAGCTGGAGAGCCACGTTTCTACCACTGGGTTAAATGGAAGCTTTTTTAATCTGGCGACTAAGGGCGCTATTACATGGGACGATTATCGTGCAAAAAATTGTTAAACGATAATCATTGTTTCACATTTTTTCACTAATCTTTTAATGTAATAATGCGTTTACACGGAACGGTCATTTGGCCGATCGTACGATTAAAGATTTCAAAAGAACTATGTGTTTTTTATAACGATCAGCGTTTAGATGGAACGATATATCGTACGGAAAAATCGTTTTGCGATCGCTTAAGCCTATCTCACACATAGGTTAAATCGGTGAAAGACTGTTTACACACACAACGATCTGCGAATTTTTTGCGAATGACCAACGACGATATGAGAACATGTTGAAAGATCAAAATGAACGATTTCTCACTTGTCGCTTGATCGTTCGCTGTGTTTACACGTATGATTATCGCTCAAATTCGATCGTTATCGTGCAATTCGATCGATAATCGTTCCGTGTAAACGCAGCACAATTGCACTTTGTTCATTGTTTTGCTGGGATCAGAAGGAGTAAACAATTATAGTAACGATCGCAATAACGACCATCGTTCTGTGTAATATGGTGAATGATTTCAGGTTAACGATAAACAATCTAGTTTGCGATCGTTTATCGTTAATCGTTAAAAATCGCTCTGTGTAATAGGACTCTAAGCTGTTAAACATGGGGTCTTTCTCTACCTCTGAGCTGATTTAAAGTGTTAAGCTTGGCATCTCTAATCCAGCACGGTCGGTTAACCCCCTGCGGCCACCAGCCCTTTTACCGGGCTCATATTTGTAGGAATATTCTCGGTAAGAGCTGGATGTGTCTACAGAATGTGGGGCAGCTTAGAAGAGCCGACCTCCAGCTCATAATCATAGGGCATTCTGCTAGGATGGTTTTGGTACATGGCGTTCAACTGTGAACATTTGGAACATTTCTCATGCTAGTCCTCTTTGAAGTGATTTTTTTTTTAAATCCATTTACCCTCAAGGGGCTCGGGACCAAATGTACTGTGAAGGGACCGTGACAAACGTTTGATAGCTCTGGATAGACTTTCTTCATTTATTTATTTATTACTGATGATTGGCAGTAAAGATGAGCGAATTTACAGTACAAATAAAGCGTTCGACTTATACACCAGCTGACTTTGAATCCTGTGCCGCTTCGGATGTGTGGAAAAGCTGGATCCAGTCCTGGGAAACTGGGAGAAATTTTTCAGGACTGGATCCAGCTTTTCCAGACAGCCGGAGCGGCATGGACTTAAAAGGCAGCTGGCGTATGAGTGCTTCGCTTGGTTTGTACTGTAAATTCGCCCTTCTCTGATTGCCAGTCCCGTCAGTTACCACGTTTATTAAAGAGGTTATCAAGCATTAGAAAAACATGTCCACTTTCTTCCAGAGACGGCCCCACTCTTGTCTCCAGTTCAGGCATGGTTTGAAATTAAAGGGAATTTTTCTTTCCAGGGAATTTTTTTTCCTTTAAATCATCTGGTGTCAGAAAGTTATATAGATTTGTAATTTCTATATAAATTTCTCAAGTCTTCCCGTACTTATCAGCTGCTATATGTCCTGCAGGAAGTGGTGGTATTCTTTCCAGTCTGACACTTGGCTCTCTGCTGCCCCCTCTGTTCAGAGAAGTAGCAAATTGACATATAAAACCTCTCCTGCCCTGGACAGTTCCTGACATGGACAGAGGTGGCAGCAGAGAGCACTGTGTCAGACTAGAAAGAATACACCACTTCCTGCAGGACTTACAGCAGCTAATAAGTACTGGTAGACTTGAGAAATTTATATAGAAGTAAATTACAAATCTATATAACCTTTTGGCACCGGTTGATTTGAAAGAAAAAAATCCCCTATCCGGTCTATTTACGTCAATGGAACCAAGTTGCAATACCCCACCAAAACTAGAGACAAGCTGTCTGTGAAAGAAAGTGGCCCTGTTTTCCTGATTCTGGATAACCCCTTTAATCTAGCATTTAGTGAGTCCTGTGTGCTATAAATGAGGATATCATAGAGGACCCAGCCCCTCATCCATTCCATCATCAATCATTCATTTAAATAGCTGGCATTTCTACATGGAAAGTAACGGCTAATGGACGTGAGTTATAGAAACTGGTCTTTTAGCAGTCGGCTGATCATTAGATCCGCTTCTATTTTTTTAATAGAATTTCTAATGTTAGCCCTTTTTATGACCTCATCTGATCTGTACTGGCACTTCACCAGTCTGATCCTCGAATTTAAGCCTACATGGAGCTTTTTTTATTATGTTGAATAAAGTAACTACAGCAATATTTGTAACTGCTTAATACAGGCCAAACAGCGGGAGATGATCTGTAGTTAGTAGGCCAGCAGGACATTCAGCAGTCCCTTGGCGCTGGCCTCGGGGTCACCCTCTAATCATGCCAAGAATGCTGGGAGCCGCCATTCCTGCAGAAGCCGTAGAAGCAGGCTTAAACCTGAATCTGCATAAAAGACCCTTGTAATTGGGTTACAGCTATAATAATTCTAAAATGATTAGTATTTGTCACTTTACAGTACAAGATAATATGCTGCAGATATGCCTGACGTCTGCCATAGGGAGCTGCTTCTGCATCTACTTGGATTGCTCAGACAGTCTGCGTTTCCCTTCTTTTTCTCCAGACTATACAGATTTCCTTCTTTGAAGTACCCCTGTCATTAGAAAACACTTCATATCACAGTTATGTCCAAAGTTTTAAGGTCTTAAAGTGTCACTGTCGTGAAATTTTTTTTTGCAGAAATCAATAGTCCAGGCGATTTTAAGAAACTTTGTAATTGGGTTTATTATCCGAAAAATGCATTTTTATCATGAAAAATCAGTTTGAAGCTCTCCCCCCTGTCTTCATTGTTCTCCTATGGAGAGAGCTAAAGAAAAGACCAAAACAGGACAACAAAGAGTTAATCTACAAATCCCTCACCCGTTATCTGTTCTGACCATCACCAGTGACCTGTCTGAGCTCGGATTACAGCTGTCACCCAGCTCCGTGCCTGTAATCCTCTGTTATCTGCTTTCTGCTGCCGGCTAACTCCCTCCTTCCTCCTCCCCCCTCCCCTCTCCCTAGAGCAGACAGGGTACGTCTCCTGCAACAAGTCACAATTTTCAGATTTTTTGGAGTGGATGAAAAAGAGGAAGGAGGGGGGGACCTGGGAAAAGGCTTTTTACATGCAGATAATGGCAGATTTGGCTAATAAACCCAATTACAAAGTTTCTTAAAATCGCCTGGACTGTTGATTTCTGCAAAAAAAAAAAAATACGACAGTGACTCTTTAAAGTGACACACTATCCACCAACCCACTACTCCAAGCTGCTGGTACTGTCCGCTTGATGAGAGTAAGTCCTTCCTGGTCGTGTCTTTTAAAATGTGACCGGTGCCTTCCTTACGGTAAAAAAATATCTTTTAATCTGCAGTAGCCGAGTCAGTGTGGCGTGGCCTAGAGTGTCTGTGCCCTAGCCCTGCGACACCTCATCTTTACTCCTTTCTCATTATTATGCCCCCAGGTAGGATTTTTCCTATTCGTCGCTTATCTAAACAGTGCGCATGTGCAGCTTCCGATTGTTAATGCACATGTGCACTGTTTATGCAAGCAATGAATAGGAGAAGTCCTGCCAGGGGCATTCCTAATGATGAGGAGGGCAGGGAGGAAGAAAGGAGAGGCGTCGCAGGCCTAGGGCACAGACACTCCAGGCCACGCCACATTGACTCGGCTGCTGCAGATTAAAAGATCATTTTTTTTTACCCTAACCAAAACACCAGGTGCAAAAGACACGAACAGGCAGCACTTGTCTCATGCTTAAAGATGGAGATAATAGCAAGTCGGGGACTAAAACTCTTTGTAATAACAGGGGCAACTTATGGTGCCTTTAAACAGAGAGATTTATCTGACAGATCTTTGAAGCCAAAGACCGGAACAGACTACAAACAGAGAACAGGTCATAAAGGAGAGACTAAGATTTCTCCTCTTTTCAAATCCATTTCTGGCTTTGGCTTCAAAAATCTACCAGATACATCTCTCTGTGTAAAGGTACATTTAAGTCTTTCCTGATAAGTTTTACAAAAGGACATAGCAAAAGTTTTGATCAGTCAGGGTCTCACTGCAGAGTCCAGATGTGATGTCACTAGAGCTCTATAAAGCAAGATCACAATCTCCCACTTCCTACTGGTTACACCTCTAGCTATAATGCCCAGCATTCAATTTCCTTCCCCTGGTCGTTTTGAGGTAAAAATTACTACCCCTAAATCCTTCTCTTCTGAAATCTTCACTAATATACAAATAAAATAGTCAAGACTACAAGCTCCAGTCTAAATGCTTCCACTTACATTCACAGCTCAGATGTGAGTCGGTGTTACTCTGCCAATGTAAAGATACAATCGACCAGTATATCCTTCATATCTTTCCTCTACCCATTCTCCATACTAACATAGAATTGCCAATACAGGTTGCTGCAGATTCCTTCTCCACATATGTATTATTTACGCCATTACACTGAGTTTCTTTCCCAGTGCGGACATTTGCCCTGATGTTGTTCTTCTAAAGATATTTTTTTTTTGTTGAAGAATTGCTCATGTAAAAAATGTGAATTCTGTCTTAGTATAATAGTCCTGAATTCCAGGAAAAGGAAAGCTGAGGATTCCTTCCTCCCTTTACTACACTTATAAATCTGTGTCAATCCCGCGGCCGTTCTTATTGTAAGAATTATTTTAAGTACAAATCTTAGAAAAATAATCATGAGACCATTAGTTACAAAGGAAGAAAGATGAAGAGAAGACAATGATACGACGCGCTCACACCCAAGCTCTTTTGATGTTTTGGCAAAATCTTAAACTATTGGTTTGTTATACTTCCAAAACTTCCTCCTACCAGAACTTTTCTCTTTTGTGAATTTTGAAAGAACTGGTGCCAGTCCTGTTATACCCTCCAAGCACAGGAAGCCAGTCAGATGAATAAAATGCACATTGTAATGGCCGCTCGCCTTGAAGCTGGGATGGTTTGTCTTCTGACATGGTCACTCAGGTCCATGTTATGTGTCTCCTCTTACAGGTCCTAGATGAGATTGCGGAACATGGTATCCGGATCTACCAACTCCCCGATGCTGACTCTGATGAAGATGAGGAGTTCAAAGAGCAGACTCGAGTGTTGAAGGTGAGATGTCCTCAAATTTGATACAAATACCAGCTTAAAGGGGTACTCCAGCGAAAATCTTTTTCTTTCAAATCAACTGGTGTCAGAAAGTTATATAGATTTGTAATATATTTCAATTAAAAAATCTCAAGTCTTCCCATACTTATTAGCTGCTGTATGCCATGCAGGAAATTGTTTTATGTTCAGTCTGACACAGTGCTCTCTGCTGACATCTCTGGCCGAGACAGGAACTGTCCAGAGCGGGAGAGGTTTTCTATGGGGATTTATATAAAACCGAGACAGAGTTCCTGTCTCGGCCAGAGGTGGCAGCAGAGAGCACTGTGTCAGACAGAAAATAAAACATTTCCTGCAGGACATACAGCAGCTAATAAGTATGGGAAGACTTGAGATTTTTTTAATAGAAGTAAATGACAAATCTATATAATTTTCTGATATCAATTCATTTGAAAGAAAAAGATTTTCGCTGGACAACCCATTTAATACTGAGGCTACATTCACACGTTCAGGACCGTATATAATGTCTGCAATCATCCGCAATCTGCAAAATTGTCCGCATTGAATCCATAATCCGTTGTTTTTGTGGATCGGCAAAGAAGAGCGCAGATTGTCTCATACAAGTCATGGGGAGCCTCTGTAATTTTTTCAGATCTGTCATTTTTATAAATGAAACATCCACAAATCTGTAAAAAATACGGATGAGTAATTATTTTTAAACCTTAGCCACTTATTTAAAGGGGAACTCTGGCAAATATATATATATATATATATATATATATATATATATATATATATATATATATATATAATTTTTATTTTTATTTTTTTTATTTTTTTTTCCAAATCAACTGGTTTCAGAAATTATACTTTCCGGTGTATAAAACTACTTTTTAACCCCGAAAAATCGTCTCAGAAGTCGGGGGTCGTCTTAAACGTCCAGTATAATTGCTGCATATTGTGGGGGGCTCATAAATGGCCGCATCCTCAACGCGGTGATCAAAATAAAAAGACAAACCGTTAACTCACCTGTGACCTGTTCCCGGCAGCAGTGCATCTCCCGTCCTGTTTCTGGCGCAGGCAGTGTGACACTGCCTGTGCCGGAGGTCCCCGAAGCCTTTGTCATTCTCCTGAAGCTCTCCCGGCAGCTGAGCTTCTCCAATGAGATGCTCGGCTGCCCGGGAGAGCTTCGGGGACATCCGGCGCGGACAGTGTACGTCTTGCTGCCTGCATCGGGAAAGGGACAGGAGACGCCCTGCTGCCGGGTAAGGGTCACAGGTGAGTTAACTTCTGTTTTTTTTTTCTTTAACTGCAGTTAACCGCTGCCTGACCACAGCAGGGCTCCAGCTAGTAAACCCTGCTGCGGTCAGGCAGGGGTTAACATCTTCCAGCGTATAAGGCGAACCCCTGACAATATTCTTGAAAGTGAGGGATCGTCTTTTATACACCCAGTCGCCTTATACGCTGGAAAATATGGTATATAGATTTGTAATTTACTTCTATTTAAAAATCTCAAGTCCTCCAGTACTTATCAGCTGCTGTATGTCCTGCACGAAGTGATGTATTCTTTCCAGTCTGACACAGTGCTCTCTGCTGCCACCACTCTCCATGTCAGGAATTGTGCAGAGCAGTAGCAAATCCCTATAGAAAACCTCTCCTGCTCTGGACAGTTCCTGACATGGACAAGAGGTGGCAGTAGAGAGCACTGTGCCAGACTGGAAGCTTCTTGCAGGACATACAGCAGCTGATGAGTAGGAAGACTTGAGATTTTTCAATAGAAGTAGATTACAAATCTATATAACTTTTTGAAGCCAGTTGATTTGAAAGAAAAAGATATTCGTCGGAGTACCCCTTTAAATAAGTGGCAAAGGTTTGAAATGATTACCCATCCCTATTTTTCACATATTTGTGGACGTTTCATCCGTAAAAATGACAGATCTACAAAAATTACGGAGGCCGCAATTACAGTCCGTACTAGAGCTTATCATTTTTGCAGATCCTTAAATATACGGACAGTGTGAGCAATTGAGTTGGAATCAATGGGCCCTAAATTTTTCTGTAATTGTGGATTGGCAGTCACGGACAAATCTACGGAACATGTGACTGTAACCTGATTTTAATTTTATAAGGGGGACCAATATTTAAAGTTAAAGCTCGAAGAGCCTATTCTTTGTTTTCATTTGCTAAATATGTTGTGTGCATTCCATGCAGCAGAAGAATTTCTATCCATAGGGTAGTATGTAATTCTCTAGCTGCAGCTCTGTACTATACAAAGCAAAATGAAATACTAATCGCTCCGCTTAATAAGCCCTAAGCAGCGGGATCACCTCCTGAATGATGGGGGTGGGGGAGGATTAGGCTGCCTCTTGCTTTCACTGGTGTGTGCCATTTGATGGTCTCAAGGCTAAGCTGTACGGCCAGCGTAAACACTAAGTAAATCTCTCAACGGACACTTGTATGAAGCAGTATTCTGCCTTCACTTCATATGTCGCTTTACTTGGACCTACTCCTGGCCTGTGCAGTTTATATACATGCAAGATGTCATCTATGTGTAGCACAAGGTTGTTAGTGATGTTTAGGTTGTACTCTATTATAACTCCTTGTATTCAGGATGCAGTACAGTACAGCTTTAGGCTTAAAGGGGTACTCCGGTGATTTTTTTTTTTTTCTTTCAAATCAATGGGTGTTAAAAAGATATACGTAATATCTTTGATAATTTATTTCTACTTAAAAATATCAAGTCTTCCAGTACTTATCAGCTGCTGTATGTCATGAAGGTGTATTCTTTCCAGTCTGACACAGTGTCTCTGCTGCCACCTCTGTCCATGTCAGGAACTGTCCAATGTAGTAGCAAATTCCCATAGAAAACCTCTTCTGCTCTGGACAATTCCTGTTATGGACAGAGGTGGCAGCAGAGAGCACTGTGTCAGACTGGAACGAATCCACCACTTTCTGCAGAACATACAGTAGCTGTTAAGTACTGTAAGACTTGAGTTTTTTAAATAGGAGAAAATTACACATCTATATAAAATTTGTTACATAAGTTGATTAGAAAAAAAAATCAGTGGAATACCCCTATAACTTCTCTTACGGGTTGGAAATATATGTCGCAGCATTACATTCTGATTGATCTGTATACTGGGTTCCTTTTACACGGTAGTCTGATATGTAATGGTAATCGTTATTGCTTTCCCTTAGGCCAGCATCCCATTTGCAGTCATTGGCTCCAATCAGCTAATTGAAGTGAAAGGAAAGAAAATCCGTGGACGGCTCTACCCATGGGGTGTGGTGGAGGTGGAGAACCCGGAACACAACGACTTCTTAAAGCTCCGTACTATGTTGGTGTAAGTATCATATGGCCATTGGAGGTTCCATAGACGAGGCCACTCCACTGTATTCACCATCTGCAGTTTGTCAGTCCTGCCTGACAGATGGATAAGGTGTTTTGCTACCCATGTTCAGATTGGGGCTCCACCGCGACCCCGCTCTGAACTGCAGCGGAGCGGGTGCAGGCCGATCACCACGCTCTGCTGATTTACAATTTAAATGCAGCTGTCAATACAGGCAACTGCATTTCACTGGTGCTAAAGCCCCATTAGTGGTGGTCTAGTGCAGTGCTTCTCAAACTGTGAGGCGGGCCTCACCAGTGAGGGGGCCCCTAGTTGTTGGTGAGGCCCAGCTGGGGAGCCAGTTTTCGCAAAAGCAACCATGATCTGCACAGTCTTTTTGCTGTTTGCAAAAATCTCCATTTTAGCAACATTATTAATATATTTTGTACTAATTTATTAGTATATAGAGCTTGGGAGAAGGGTAAAAGGTAGCCCTAGAATTATTTTCAGCTTTTAAATGGACTTTCACCACAGATAATGAGGCCCATGTACCCTCTTGGTCAGTCTGGTGAGGCCCAGGCATTGCCTTGATCTGTTGGGTGAGGCTCCAGTAGAAAAAGTTTGAGAAGCGCTGGTCTAGTGGATGGATTGCCCCCCCCCCCTGCTATGCGATCCGTGCTGCAATGACAATGAGGACCCCCGCACACCATACACAAGGACTCCATCTCCTGTGCACAAAAACTGTGCTTTCTTTTAAGTTTACACCTTTGTGCGCCGTGTGGGCGTGTCCTCCCCGTGTATAAAATCTATTAACGTTTTTGCCTGGAATACGGCAAAAACGGACCTGGCGCAGACCGAGCTAGCATTTAATTTTTCCCCTACTGCACAGCAGCTTCCGCTGCGCCGGATTTATCAAGAGCCATGTGCCTCTTGATAACTCCAATGGCAGGAAAGTGGGGAAATTTTAAAATTAGACCTGCGCAAAAAAAAAAAAAAAAACACGCACATTGATAAATGGGCCCTAAAGTGTTACAATCGTGAAAGGGCCAAAGGAACTTAACCTCCTCCCGCCGCTGCACTGTAAATTAACGTTGCAGCCTATGCCTGATGCTGCAGCAACGTTAATTTACGATCCAGGGTGACACAGGCGCAGCTCCGCGGTGGGTCACAGCTATCGGTGATAGCCGTAGACCCGCTGCAATTCTCAGCACTGGAGCCGCACTCTGGTGCTGAGAGTTAACCCTATAGATACTGCGGTCAGCACGACCGTAGTATCTATAGGGCTCCTGACAGAGAATTCTCCCTCTACAGAGGGAGAATTCTCTGTCCAGTGTCCATTGGGGCTCTGCGAAGAAATCGCAGAGCCCCAATGGTAGCCATGGAAACCGGAAGCCTCAGGCTTCCAATTTCCTGGCTACGGAGGTCTGCGGGGAGAGCGAGGGAAGGCTGGGTGTACCCATGAGCTCTGCCCCCTCCCCTCTCTCCCCTGCCGCTGTTACAAGATTGTAACAGCGGTAGGGAACAGAGGAGAGGGGGCAGACACAGGGACATTAGCTTATGGGATCATTATGATCCCATAAGCTGATGTCCTAAAACGACCTGGGCATTGATGAATCAATGACCCCAGGTTGTGAAAGGGTTAAAGGGAACCAATCAGCACAATTGTGCTGATATGGTTCCCTGGAGCGCAGTATAAAGCTCCTGTGCAGCTCGCAACAAGTATCGGCCATGACTGCAGCAGAAGCTTTATACAGGGGAAATTACAGTTTAATCGGCAAGTAGTCATCTGGGTGGTTCCCCACACATGTCTAGTCACCACTCTCTCCCAGTCAGCATGCTCAGCGGGGATGATTGACAAACAGGGACTTCCCTTACTGGAGCCTCTCACTGTTACTCGTCCCCACCGATAGATAGAGAGCGGTGACTGGACATGTGCGGGGAGCTGCCCCTTTCTCTGCCACGTGGCGGGGAATTTAACTTCATTTACTGGAGTATAAAGCTACTTCTGGTGCCGTGACTGATACGTGCCGCGAGCAGCAAAGAGGCTTCATACAGCGCTCCAGGGAACCAAATCAGCCCAATTTGGACGATTGGTTCCCTTTTAAATGGAACCTGTCACATTGACCATGCAGCCTATATTATAGAGGGGGGTATCCCATGAAAAAGAATATGTTTATGTATATTAGGCTCCAATTTATAAACAAATCATGAGTTTAAACTTCTTAAAAATATATAAAAATCAGTCTAGTCTAAAACTGACATTCATTCACACAGTAGAGTGCCACCTGGTGGTCAAACTTTGTAGCAATATATTATAGCAGAAGACTTCTTACCTTATGATTGAAAAGTAAGAAACCAATATATATCACCTGCTGTCACAGGTCATCTGATTCCGCCACAGTGACACCTGCTGTTAATGGCAAATACTGTAGATAATATTCAGTCTATCACTTATATATACACATTAAGGCTATGTTCATACAATGTATTTTTTATGACAAGAACGGGCATTGTTGCTGATTGAAACAACAGCTGTTCTTGTCATAAAAAAGTGGGTTGCATTGAAATTAATGCAAACAACGGTCGTTGTTCACACAACGTATTGAACAATGGCTGCGAAATTATGTTATGTCATGTCAATTATTTCCGTCCGTTGTTTCCATACAGCGGACGGAAATAATTGACCGTTCACCCACTGTGTGGCTGTCATGCTGGCCGTGCCGTGCATGGAAATCAATGGTTAATTTATTTCTAGGAACACCCACTTGGGCTTGAAATAATGTTCCTGCGGCCGATACGGCAGTACATGTAAAACAGCAGCGGTTATTTGACGTTGTGTGAACATAGCCTAAAGGGTTATGCATGAAATAGATAGTTCTAGCACATTGATTTCTGTATGCTGTTTTATTTATAACAATGTATATTGCTATGGGCATGTAAGTGATGCTTGTTTCCAGTAAGCTTGTGCTTTTTATACCTTTTAATTTTCTTCAAATTGAGAATTTAGCCTCCTAATTAGATGTAAATTATAGCGCACATGCAGCTTTATTGTTCATTGCAGTGTAAGCTGGTGCTCACAGTACCTCAGCCTTCCCAGCTGGGCTCTGATCCATATATACATATACACAATACAGTACAAAATAGTCATATTCCCTATTACCAATGTGTCTGTGCTGAACGTAATAAAACAGTAGGAAACGTTCAGTGTGACTGCGTAAGTAACAAATGATCATTTTGTTCTTAATGACAGAGAAGCAAGGAGCGGGAGAGAAGGGCAGTCTGAACCAATGAGGAGACAGGGGGTGTGTCTCTGACTACCTCAGTAGGTGCTGTACCTAAGTAGTAGTCACAGGTCATATCTCTGAAGAAAAAAACACTCCAGGAGAACAACACCCAAGGTGGCTGCCTGAAGCGCCTTCATAGAAATGAACATATGCATTCAGTAGGTTCAGACCTGTATGTTAGTACTTATAAACCTTGGGTTGAAGCTGTGTTATATTCACAGTGGCGGTCTTTGGCACCAAGCACCCCAAGCGATCGCTTGGGGCCCCGAACATCCAGGGGGGCCCCCACGCCCCGCTCTTGTGCTCAAGACCGCTTGACAGGGCCGCGCTCGCCCCGCTCGCTGCTGCCATCTGAACTGTAACTATGAGCGCTCATAGTTACATGCAGCAGCACTGACAGGCGGGAGACATTGGCTCCCTTCCTGTCAGTCACTCTTATGGCCGCAGGAAGTGTTTTTCCTGCGGTCACAAGTGTCAGCTTTGTCCTTGTGGTGCCAGCGCTCCAGTGACATCACTGGAGCATCGGCGCCAGGACAAGGGGAGCGCGGCCTCTTGTAACCGCAGGGAAAACCCTTCCTGCGGCCACAAGAGTGAAGAGAAGAGGAGACGCCCGGACCCAGGTGAGTATAAGTGTTTGTTTTATTGTGTTATATACTGGGAGGGGGAGCACACAGGGGTCTGTTTAACAGGGGGAGCGCACGTCGGGGGTCTATATAAATGGGGGGAGCACACAGGGGGGCTATAGACTACTGGGGCTTCACAGAGGGGTCTATATACTACTGGGGGCAGCACACAGGGGGTCTATATACTACTTGGGGCAGCAGAATGGGGTCTATATACAACTTGGAGAGAACACAGGAGGTCTATATCCAAGTGGGGGAGCACACAGGGGGGCTATATACTACTGGGGGAGCACACAGGGGGTCTATATACTACTTGTGAGGCACACAGGTGGTCTATATATAACTGGGGTAGCACACGGGTCTGTATACTACTGGGGCAGCACACAAGGGGTCTATATAAGACTGGTGGGGCACACAGGGGGTCTATATACTACTGGGGGAACCACACAGGGGGTTTATATACTACTGGAGGAGCACACAGGGGTCAATATCCAAGTGGGGGAGCACACAGGATGTCTATATCCAAGTGGGGAAGCACACGGAGGGGTTAAATACCCCTGAGGGAGCACACAGGGGGCCTATATACTAGTGGGGGATCACACAGGGGGTATATACAACTGGGGGCAGCACACAGGGGGTCTATATACAACTGGCGCAGCACACAGGAGGTCTATATACTTCTGGGGGAGCACACGGGGGGGCTATATATAACTGGGGGAACACACAGGGGTCTATATACTACTGGAGGAAGCAAACAAGGGGTATATACTACTGGGGGCAGGACACAAGGGGTATATACTATTGGGGGCAGCACACAAGGAGTATATATTACTGGCGGTAGCGCACAAGGGGTATATACTACTGGGGGCAACACATAGCGGTCTATTGTTTTGGAACACGTGTCGAGTGGGGGGCCCCAGACATAACTTTGCTTGGGGCCCCAGAAATGCCAAGACCGCCCCTGTATATTCATGAGGAGTTTAGAGGGAAACGATCAGCAGGTTAGACAAATCTAACCTGCTGATGGGATGCTGAGGATGAAGGTAAGTCTCTAAGTTTCTTTATTTTTTTTTTTGACGGACACAAAAACGTAGTGGACACTACTTTTGTGTACATCCGTTTTTTTCATCCGTTTTTTGAAAATAAACGGATTGCAAAAACGCAGTGTGAACCCAGCCTTATTTTCAGTCTGACACTGCTCTCTGCTGATATCTCTGGCCGAGACAGGAACTCTGTCTCGGTTTTATATGAATCCCCATAGAAAACCTCTCCTACTATGGACAGTTCCTGTCTCGGCCAGAGATGT
This sequence comes from Dendropsophus ebraccatus, assembly GCF_027789765.1. Classification (NCBI taxonomy): domain Eukaryota; kingdom Metazoa; phylum Chordata; class Amphibia; order Anura; family Hylidae; genus Dendropsophus; species Dendropsophus ebraccatus. The sequence goes on along the minus strand of NC_091456.1, from coordinate 21,879,040 downwards.
CAGCAGAGAGCACTGTGTCAGACTGAAAATAAAACAACATTTCCTGCAGGACATACAAGTGTATATACTAGAAGTCCCCCAGGGGGAATAACCCTAACCCCAGGTGGGCTTCTAGTATATGTGTAAAGAGAAAAAAAAAAAAAAAAGTATTAGTAAAAAGCCCCCTACCCTAATAAAAGTTTGAATCACCCCCCTTTTCCCATGTTTTAAATAAATAAATAAACATGTTTGCTATCGCCGCGTGCGTAATCGCCCGAACTATTGGCGTAAATGGCGTAAGCGCCAAAAAATCCCAAAGTGCAAAATTGCGCATTTTGGTCGCATCAAATCCGGGAAAAATGTAATAAAAAGCGATCAAAAAGTCGTATATGCGCAATCAAGGCACCGTTAGAAAGAACACATCATGGCGCAAAAAATGACACCTCACACAGCCCCATAGACCAAAGGATAAAAGCGCTATAAGCCTGGGAATGGAGCGGTTTTATAGAACGTATATTTGTTAACAATGGTTTGAATTTTTTACAGGCCATCAGATACAATATAAGTTATACGTGTTATATATCGTTTTAATCGTAACGACTTGAGGAACATGCACAACAAGTCAGTTTTACCCCAGGGCGGATGGCGTACATACAAATACCCCCCAAATAAAAGAAATGGGCTTTTTTTTTCAATTTCACCACACTTTGAATTTTTTTCTGGTTTCGCATTGTACTTTATGCAAAAATTCAGCCTGTCATTGCAAAGTACAATTAGTGACGCAAAAATAAGGGCTCATGTGGGTTTCTAGGTGGAAAAATGCAAGTGCTATGGCCTTTTAAACACAAGGAAGAAAAAACGAAAACACAAAAACGAAAATTGGACCCGTCCTTAACCCCTTGTGGACCCGGCCCAAAATGACCCAGTGGACCAGGCCAAATTTTGTGAATTTGACCTGTTTCACTTTATCCATTAATAATGTCTAGATACTTTTACATATCCTAATGATTCTGAGGTTGTTTTCTCGTGACATATTCTACTTTATATTACTGGTAAATTTGAGTGGATATTTATAGTGAATCCTTATGAAAAATCACAAAATAATGTGAAAAATTGTGAAAATTTTCATTTTTCTAACTTTGAAATATTCTGCCTGTAAGGAAAATAGTTGTACCACATAAATTAGACACTAAATAACATTAGCAATATGTCTACTTTATGTTGGCAGCATTTTTTAAACTTGCTTTCAATTTTTTAAGACACTAGAAAGCTTAAGGGTATATTCACTCGCCCGGCAGGTCCTGGAAGTTCCCATACACTACATACTTGCTGCGGTCTAAACGACCGCAGCAAGTATGTAATTATACCGCCCTTAACCCCTTCTGCTCCCCCGCTGTGTATATACTTTACCTGTCCTCGCTGCACGGGTCCGGCGTCCTGCTCTCCTGTCCGGCCAATCAGTGTGTTGCCCAGCCGCAGCCACTGATTGGCCGGGCGGGAGAGCAGGACGCCGGACCCGTGCAGCAAGGACAGGTAAAGTATATACACAGCGGGGGAGCAGAAGGGGTTAAGGGCGGTATAATTACATACTCGCTGCGGTCGTTTAGACCGCAGCAAGTATGTAGTGTATGGGAACTTCCAGGACCTGCCGGGCTCGCAGCGAGAATCTCGCTGCGAGCCCGTCCGTGTGAATATACCCTAAAAGTTTAGCAACAATTTCCCAAATTTTCGAGAAAATTTCAAAATCAGATTTTGTTAGGGACCAGTTGAGGTTTGAAGTGAATTTAAGGGGATTGTATATTATAACCCCCCCACAAATCACCCCATTTCAGAAACTGCACCCCATAAACTGTTCAAAATCACTCCCAAAAAGTTTTTTAACTCCTTAGTTGAGTCACAGAAATAAAAGCTAAATGTTTAAGAAAATTGAAAATTTCAATTTTCTGTGCACAAATTATATTGTAATCCAATTTCTCTCATAATAGAAAACCTATTACCAGAGAAATGCACCACAAAATGTATTGCCCTGTTTCTGCAGTTTAGAAAAATACGCCATATGGACGTTTATTGCCAGGTGGGCGCTAGGAGAGCCTCCAAAGGGAAGGAGCGTTGTTTGGATTTTGGAAGCTGGATTTGGCCAGTTTGGAGGACGGAAGCCATGTCGGGTTCGCAAAGCCCCCGTGCTGCCAAAACATTGTAAACCCCCCACAAGTGACCCCATTATGGAAACTACACCCCTCAATGAACGTAACAAGGGGTATAGTGGCCATATGGACCCCACTGGTGACCGGTACAAATGTGGAACAATGTGCCGTGAAAATGAAAAAATTTATATTTTAAACTAAAATGTTAGTCTAGCCTCGATTTTTTTCGTTTTCACAAGGGGTTAAAAAAGAAAAAAACCTGCTACACATGTAGAGCAATTCCCCACGAACACTGAAATACCCCACATGTGGACGTTTATTGCCAAGTGGGCGCTAGGAGAGCCTCCAAAGGGAAGGAGCGCCGTTTGGATTTTGGAAGCTGGATTTGGCCAGATTGGAGGACGGAGGCCATGTCGGGTTCGCAGAGCCCCCGTGCTGCCAAAACATTGTAAACCCCCCACAAGTGACCCCATTATGGAAACTACACCCCTCAAGGAACGTAACAAGGGGTATAGTGGCCATATGGACCCCACTGGTGGCAGGCACAATGTGCTAAGAAAATTAAAAAGTACTTTTTTTTTTACCAAAAAGTTAGGGTAGCCTCAATTTTTTCTTTTTCACAAGGGATTAAAAAAGAAAAAAAAAACTGCTACACATGTAGAGCAATTCCCCACGAGTACGGAAATACCCCACATGTGGACGTTTATTGCCAAGTGGGCGCTAGGAGAGCCTCCAAAGGGAAGGAGCGCCGTTTGGATTTTGGAAGCTGGATTTGGCCAGATTGGAGGATGGAGGCCATGTCGGGTTCGCAGAGCCCCGTGCTGCCAAAACATTGTAAACCCCCCACAAGTGACCCCCATTATGGAAACTACACCCCTCAAGGAACGTAAAAAGGGGTATAGTGAGCATATGGACCCACTGGTGGCAGGCATAATGTGGAACAATGTGTTGTGAAAAAGAAAAAATGAAATTTTCATTTTCACAGCACATTGTTCCACCTATGTGCCTTCCACCAGTGGGGTCCATATGCTCACTATACCCCTTGTTAGATTCCTTGAGGGGTGTCCTTTCCATAATGGGGTCACTTGTGGGTAGTTTCCACTGTTTTGGTAGCACGGGCCCTTTGAAAAATCAACATGGCCACCATCCTCCATTCTGTCCAAATCCAGCTTTCAAAACGGTGCTCCTTCCCTTTGGAGGCTTTCCTTGTGCCCGCTTGGCACTTTAAGTCCACATGTGGGGTATTTCCATACTCGGGGGCAAATTCTCTACATGTTTAGTGGGTATTTTTTTCTTCTGAGCCCTTGTGAAAATGAAAGATTCCAGGATAGACCAACATTTTCGTCTAAAAAAAGTAAATTTTTTACACTAAAAGGTTGGTCTAGCCTGGAATCTTTCATTTTCTCAAGGGGTTAAAAGCAGGTTGGAGTGGGAATGAGTAGAGCAATTTCCTCCGAAGGGGGAAATACCCCACAAGTGGACTTACATTAGTATGTGGACACAGGACAAGCCTCCAAAAGGACTGAGTGCCCTTTTGAGCCCTCATGCTACACGGACCTCACTGGTGACAGGCACATAGATAGGGTTAAAAGAGAAAAATAAATTAGACATGCACGGAGTTGGCTGACAGTTGCAGACATTCTCAGGAAAATGAATAGAAAAATGCCCAAGCAAAAGGACGCCATTACAGAAACTACACCACCCAAGAAATGTATTTAGGAGGTGTAGGGTGCAAAAGCATTTCAAAAATTTATTTTCCTGGACTGAATGTGCTGCAGTAGTTGAAAATTAGAAATGCCAATTTTCACACTGCTCAACTGTAAGGCCAGTATGACTCTTCACGTTGGCATTTGATGCCGTCATGGAAAGTCTGCCCTCCACTAAAAGGCCAGTTCACACTGAGTAAACACGGCGTTATTCCGTGGCGGACCTCTCCGCCGTGCTCAGTGTGCTGCTGTAAGTGAATGAGAGGGTGCTCGCTGGTCCGCTCCCTGTCCTCTCCGCTCAAACTAGCGTGCGCCCTCTCATTCACTTACAGCAGCACACTGAGCACAGTGGGATTTACACCGTGTTTACTCATTGTGAACTGGCCCTAAGGGTGCGTTCACACCGAGCAAAATCGTTGGAATTCCACTGCGGAGGTCTCCACCATAGAATTCCACCTGCCCCAGTGTAAACCAGTGTGTCTATGGGAGGGCTTGCACGCCTCCGCTCAAATAACTGACATGTAAATTCTTAGAGCGGAGACGCGCGAGCCCTTCCATACACACACTGTTTGACACTGAGGCAAGCTCCTCTTTGGAATTCCCCCGATTTTGCTCAGTGTGAACATGCCCTAATTATGCCGTGTATGTCCCTTCTAGAAAAAAAAAATCTAAATCTGGCTCTAATTGTAAGCCTGCAAATACAATGGGCCTTGGAAGCCCATGTGTATTTGAGGTCTAAATTAGGAGATAGGCACGGCATTGGCTGACAGTTGAAACATAGAAGCTCAACTGTCAGGCCAGTATGACTTTCCACATCGGCATGTGATGCCGACATGGAAAGTCTGCCCTCCACTAATTATGCCGTGTATTGGTCTATTTACACAGAAAGATTATCTGACAGATTATCTGCCAAAGATTTGAAGCCAAAGCCAGGAATGGATTTGAAAGTGGAGAAAACTCAGACTTTCCTTTTTGACCTGATCTCTGTTTATAGTCTGTTTCCAAAGCTGGAAACAGACTATAAACAGAGATCAGGTCATAAAGGAAAGCCTGAGATTTCTCCTCTTTCACATCCATTCCTGGCGTTGGCTTCAAATCTTTGGCAGGTAATCTTTCCGTGTAAATGGACCCTATGTACCCTATATAAAAAAAATATAAATAAAAATAAACCCTACATGTGGCCAGTAGAGATGAGCGAACTGTTCGGACTTTTGGTCCGATGGCATCGGCAATCTCTCGTAATGCCTGTGTTCCTGGCTGCATATTTGCGCTCCCGGGAATATGTGGCCAGTATATTCCAGGGAATCCATGTTGAATTCCCTGGAATATCCTGCCCGCATATTCGTGGGAGCGCAACTATGCAGCCGGGATCACAGGCATGACGAGAGAGCGACCAAAAGTCCAACGGTCCGCTCATCTCTAGTGGCCAGTGACCAGAAGTGGAAAGGACAAATTTGGAAATTTTGCAGGTTGGGAATTAATACTCCATGGACATATGCAGGAATTTGAGGATGGCCTCAAAGCGATGCCTTGTCATGGCCATCCGGTGTATTGGAGTGTTATATAAAATATCCACACTCCAATACTGCCTAATTCGGGGTTTTTTAACTAGCCCCATGTGCAGAAGAAGACCCCAAAACGTGGTCATTTCTGCTGCATCAACTGGGGTCCAGCTGTGGGATCCCGAAAAAAAAAAAAAAAGGAGACAGGGTGCTGAGCCAGAAACTGCTGGGCGTACAAATTAGTTTGCACGACCATCAGACTTATCAGTTCTTCACTGAAAAAGAGTTTAAAAAAGTCTATTTCAGTGAAGCCTGAGGGGTCAAATTGGATTCCCGATTGTCCCACAAAATCGGGAATCTGTGGCTCAAAATTGGGGGGGACTGGGGTCCAGATGGGCTCACTTGCATGGGGGGCTGGGGGGGAGATGGGGTCACTGGGGTGGAGATCGGGGGAGGCTGCCCGAGGCGTTCGCCTTGGACGCCTTTGGCGCCTTGGGGGTTCATCATCGCTACATGATGAAGAGGAGGAGGAGGTCGAAACGAGGAAAGTAGGATCTTCCTCTTCTCCCTCACTGGCTGTATCGGTGTCAGAGGCAATAAGAGTATATGCCTCTTCAGCCGAATACATACGATGGGCCATTTTTTTAAGATTTAGATATGGGGGGTTATGTAAATCAGTAAAATTTATTTATGTGTAGTGTGTGTGTGTTTTTTACACTTACACTTTTCAAGGGAAAAAAAAACCTGTGCCCACTTGTTGCTGATCAGTGAATAGTCACTGATCAGAAAAAGAGAGACAGGGGGGATGGCAGAGGGGTGGGCAGGTGAGGGGGTGGGTGGCGGAGGAACTGTCTGAGTGGGCAAAGAGAGTCAGGGGGGAGAAGCTGGCACAGGGGTGGGCAGGTGAGGTGGCCAGGTGAGGGGGATGGTGGAAGAGGAACGGTCTGAGTGGACAAAGTGACTCAGGGGGGAGAGGCTGGTACAGGGGTGGGTCGGTGAGGTGGGCAGGTGAGGTCTGAGGGGGCAAAGAGAGGCAGAGGGACTGGGCAGCACGGACGCAAAAAAGGGGAAAACCTATTTGTTAGAGAAAAAAAAGGGGCACACTTGTTGCTGATCAGTGATTAGTCACTGATCAGAACAAGAGAAACGGGCGGTGGGTGGGGGTTGGAGGAACAAAGAGGTAAGGGTGGAGGATGGCACAGGGGTGGGCAGGTGAGGTGGGGGGGAACTGTCTGAGGGGGCAAAGAGGGGCAGAAAGAGAGGATGGCACAGGGGTGGGCAGGTGGAGGATGGCACAGGGGTGGGCAGGTGAGGCTGGTGGAGGAACGGTCTGAGGGGTCAAAAAGAGGCAGGGGGAGGCTGTCACAGGGGTGGGAAAGTGAGGTGGGCAGGTGAGGGGGCGGCGCGGAGGAACGGTCTGAGGGGGGCAAAGAGAGGCAGGGGGACTGCTAGCAGGATCTCCCTGCACACACTATGCCACCGACGGATGCGACAGCACGGGCAGCACGGAGCGGCGCAGGGGAAAACAAGGAAAAAATTATTTTTATTTTTTACAAAAAAACAAACAAAACTTGTGCCCACTTGTTGCTGATCAGAACAAGAGAGACAGGAGCAGCAGCAGCAGCAGTAGAACTACACAAATTTCAGGGGATCAGCCAGGCAGCACACAGTGGGCACTGCTGGCTGATCACCCTGCACTATGCCACCAATGAGGCTGGCACGGATGGGGGGGAGCACAAAAACAGTAGGAGGGCACAGGGGAGAAGGAGAAGAGGAGGAAGACAGGGGGGAGAAGAAGGGGAAGACAGGGGAGGAAGGGGGGGCAGAAGCTGATGGGAAGAGGGGGGGGGGGGAAGATGGCACAAGTGGCGGATGGCACGGGGGGGGGAATCTCACAGGTGGGCGGATGGCACAGGGGGGCGGATCTCACAGGGGAGCGATGGCAGAGGGGGGCGATGGCACAGGGGTGAAGGGCAGATGGCACAGGGGAGGAGGTGGGGGCGGATGATACAAGGGAGTGGGCGGGGGCGGAGGCGGATCACAAGCAAGGAGACGGCTAGCAGCAGAGTGTGTGCTGCTAACACGATCTCCCTGCTAAGGACAACGGGGCAGCAGCGGGCAACTCACAAACACCCTCTCTGCTCGCCGATCCTGACGAAAAGGAGGGCGAGCAGGGAGGGATCAATATTTAGAAACGCCCGCCTCGCCCGTGATTGGCCAGTTACTGGCAAACTGCCAATCCGGGCAATCGGGGGGCGGGGGTCACGTGGCACACGGCCCCCGGCATAACCGTGATTGGTGCTGTCTCTGACAGCACCAATCACGGTTTATTAACGTCATACCGGCCCACAATGCACCGGTATCGCTGTGATTGGCTGCCAATCACAGCGATCGTGATGGCGTGGGGGACGCGATTCTGCGGCTGCAGGTGAGTAAAAGGTCGCTGCTGAAAGGATCAGCAGCGATCTTTACTTTATATATTATTATTAACCCCCTGCAGTCGCGGAATGCCCTGGACGTAAGGCTACATCATGGGTCGTCTGGGGACAGACTTCCATGACGTAACCCTACGTCCAGGGTCGTCTAGGGGTTAAAGGGTTAAAGTGTCACTGTCGTTAACTTGCTTGTCGTTAAAATGCATTTTTATCATGAAAAAGCAGTTTGAAGCTCTCCCCCTGTCTTCATCGAGAGGCGAGGGGTTGAGGGAGATGAGGCACCAAAACAGGACAACAAAGAGTTAATTTACAGCTACATCACCGGGCCATCTCATCTGAGGTCAACACTGACTTCTCTGACCTGAATACCGGCTTTCACACAGCTCCCACTGTGTAATCCTTTGTTCTCTGCTCTCTGCTGGCGACTAATCTCCCTCCTCCTTCCCCCTCTCCCCTCTCCATAGATTAGACAGGTCACGTCTGATGTAAACAAGATGCGATTTCTTAATAATGAGCAGTGACTGAGAGAGAGGAGGGACCTGGGGAAAGTCTTTTTGAATGCAGATAATGGCATATTTGCCTAATAAACCCAATTACAAAGTTTCTTGAAATCGCCTGGACTATTGATTTCTGGAAAAAAAAACAAAAAAAAAAAAACACAAAAAACGATAGTGACACTTTAACTACAGACTGTACAGAAACTATGCTGAGGATGGAGGTAAGAAACGTACCTTCATCCTCTGCGCCGTGCTTAATAGCAACATATCAGCAGGATAGATTTGTGTAATTTGCTGATAGTTTTCCTTTAAATGGGGTTTTTCCAGAGTTAGAAAAGCATGGCTGCCTTCTTCCAGAAACAGCGCCACTCTTGTGTGGTACATTGCCAGATATAATACCATATGCAATCTGAGGACTAAAGTGATGCTGTGTTTGTGAGAAAGCAGCTATATGTTTTTGTAATGTTGAATAACCCATTTTAATATTGATGGCTTATTCTGGTATGTCAGTGTCAGACTGGTGGGGGTCTGACTTCTGACCCCCTCCTTCCCCTGCACACATGCAGGTCCTCTTCATTGCTTACCAGGCAGTGTTCCATACATTTGATTCATTCACATGAATGTTGCTGCTACCAGTTGTATTGAGCTGTGCCCAGTAAGGGTCCTATTACACGGAGCGATTTTTAACGACTAACGATAAACGATCGCAAATGATATTGTTTATCATTAACCTGTAATCGTTCACCATATTACACAGGACGATAATCGTTAGTTACGATCGTTACTATGATTGTTTATTCCATCTGATCCCAGCAAAACAATGAACAATGCGCAATTACACTGAACGATTAGTGAACAAATACGGAACTTGAGTGAACAAATGTGGAATTACAGCGAATTTTTGGTTCAGATCTAAATGAACGATCAATGAACGGCATACGAACTAACGAATTTTTTTGATCGTTGCCTGCAATTACACAGAACGATTATTGTTTAAGTTCGAATGATATCACGATTTTTTGCACAATAATCGTCATGTGTAATAGGGCCCTAAGTGAGTGAGACGATCTGCAATGCCGGGTACCATCCTCAATCAATTCTCAATGCTGTTCTTTCTTGGTTTATTAGACTGTGTCTGAGCTAAAATATTTTTCTTATAAATCAACTGGTGTCAGAAAGTTATATAGATTTGTAATTTACTTCTATTTAAAAATCTCAAGTCTTTCAGTACTTATCAGCTGCTGTATGCTCTGCAGGAAGTGATGTATTCTTTCCAGTCTGACACAGTGCTCTCTGCTGCCACCTCTGTCCATGTCAGGAACTGTCCAGGTTTTCTATGGGAATTTGCTACTACTCTGGACATTTCCTATCACGGACAGAGGTGGCTGCAGAGAGCACTGTGTCCGATGGAGAATAAACACCCCTTACTGCAGGACATAGAGCAGCTGATAAGTTCTGAAAGACTTGACATATTTAAATAGAAGTAATTTACAGATTTGTATAACTTTCTGCCACCAGAAATTTTTCGTTTCTCCATATTGTTGCGTTAGGCCTGGACATGTCAAAAGTTTGGATCGGACAAGGTCTGAGTGCAACCCTATAGGACCTTCTCAGGCGCGTGCACAAAGAGCAGGGAGAAGCGCGATTTTCCCTGCTAATTCTAGGGATCCATCAGGGTCTTAACACCCACAACCTGACTGATTAAATATCTTTATTTTTAGGAATCTGGTACCTTTTTATTTGAATTCAGATGCAGACTTTTTCTGGACTTTGCTTATTTTATGCGGATTTGTTTGTTTTATATGTATTAATGGTTGAAAAAACAAAGGAGCAGATTTATCAAACATGGTGTAAAGTGAAACTGGCTCAGTTGCCCCTAGCAACCAATCAGATTCCAACTTTCATTTTCCAAAGAGTCTGTGAGGAATGAAAGGTGGAATCTGATTGGTTGCTAGGGGCAACTGAGCCAGTTTTACTTTACACCATGTCTGATAAATCTCCCCCACAATGTCATAAAATCAGTCTACATGAAGGGTCCTCCACATCCTTTGCACTTTTAAAGGGTTTATCCAGCGCTACAAAAACATGGCCACTTTTTCCCCTCTCTTGTCTCCAGATTGGGTGGGGTTTCAAACTCAGTTCCATTGAAGTAAATGGAGCTTAATTGCAAACCGCACCTGAACTGGAGTCTAGAGAGAGGGAAAAGTGGCCATGTTTTTGTAGCGCTGGATAAACCCTTTAAGCATGTTTACAATGTAAAGCGGATTGTCCCGACAAAGGAACTCTTCGAGTCTGAGCTCTCAGGCCCGGCTCCTACTGTCTGATTGTTCCCCCTCAGTAGGAAGCCTTTCTTTCATATTGGATTGAGTGTGGTCGGGCACGTTATTCATAGATCATCTTTCTGTTTTCCTAGGCCGGCTTCAGGGTCTGAGAGCTGTGCTGTTTTTATCTCCACAGGACGCACATGCAGGACCTACAAGAGGTCACTCAGGATCTGCACTATGAAAACTTCCGCTCCGAAAGATTAAAACGCACGGGCAAGTGAGTGAACATTCATCTTGTTCAACACATCAATCTCTGAAGCTATTGGCAACATGAGAATTAAAGTCAACAATCTTCTCTTGTTGTAGGCCGGTGGAAGAGGAGGTGCTGGATAAGGACATGATTCTGCAGCAGAAGGAGGCCGAGGTGAGTGAACCCGCCAGACGGTGCGATTGTTTACTATAGATTGTCCAGTGTACACACAGCACATGTGTGATAATGTACTGCATAAGGCTGCGTTCACACTGAGGAAAAGAGGCGGAAATTCCAAGAGAAATCCCCGCTGCGGACTCAGCCTACCTCAATGTTAAAGGGGTACTCCAGCGTGGGGACTATTTTTAGCTCTGGCCGGGGAGGAGGTAGCTGAAAGAAAAGACGTCCACTCACCTCCCCAGTTCCAGCGGCGGCTCCCGCATCGCGGCGCTCCGGTGCCCGTTTCCCCGCCGCTTCCAGGTGTCTGATGCGGGCCCGAGACGTGACGTCTCAGCCAGTCGGTGACAGAGGCAGATGTGAGCGGACTTGAAACGGATCCCGCCTCCTTCACTGAGTGGCTGAGCGGACCTGAGACGTCACGTCTCGGGCCCGCGTCAGACACCCGGAAGCGGCCAGGAACAGGAGCGCTGCCGGAACCGGGGAGGTGAGTGGACGTCTTTTCTTTCAGCCACCTCCTCCCCGGCCAGAGCAAAAATAGCCCCCACGCTGGAGTACCCCTTTAAGTATAGGGCGCCTCTGCTCTCCTCTAAAAGAATTGACATTTTCCTATACTTAACATTGAGACAGTGAGGCAGGCGGAATTCCGAGCGGAGTCCGCAACAGGGATTCTGCTTGGAATTTCCGCCTCTTTTCCTCAGTGTAATCGCTTCCTAACTGGTGCCTTAGGATGCGTTTACACAGAGAGATTTATCTGACAGATTTTGGAAGCCAAAGCCAGGAATAAATTTAAAAAGAGGATAGATCCCAGTCTTTCCTTTATGACCTGATCCCTGTTTATAGTCTGTTCCTGGCTTTGGCTGCAGTAATCTGTCAGATAAATCTGTCCAGATAAATCTGTCAGATAAATCTGCACCATTAAAGAGCATCTATCACCTGAGACACCTGGAGTAGTCTGTAGTTGGGGCAGGTAAGTCCTCTCCAAGTGTCTTTGTGTCCAGTGAAGCTCATGTAAAGGTTATTTCCATCTGTTTGGTCATTTAAAGGGGTACTCTGGCAAAAAAAAATATTCAATTACACAGGTGTCAGTTACATAGATTTGTAATTTATTTCTATTTAAAAAAAAAAAAAAATCTCAAGGCTTCCAGTACTTATCAGCTGCTGTATGTCCTGCATGAAGTGCTGTATTCTTTCCAGTCTGACACAGTGCTCTCTGCTGCCCCCTCTGTCCATGTCGGGAACTGTCCAGAGCAGTAGAAAATCCCCATAGAAAAACCTCTCCTGCTCTGGACAGTTCCTGACATGGACAGAGGTGGCAGCAGAGAGCACTGTGTCAGACTGGAAAGAATACACCACTTCCTGCAGGATATACAGCAGCTGATAAGTACTGGAAGACTTAAGATTTTTAAATAGAATTAAATTACAGGGCTTTATAACTTTCTGAAACCAATTGATTTGAAACAAAAAAAATGCTGGTTTACCCCTTTAATGGATGCAGCATTACCCCAGATTTAATAAATTTCCCAAACCAATGCTATCTCTTTTTGCCCATAGCAGCCAATCACAGCTCAGCTTTTATATCGTAACAAGCTCTGGTAAAATGAAAGCTGTGATCGAATGCTGTGGGTAAAGCTAGACAGTTTTTGTTTCAGGCTGATTAATAAATCTGGGTGATTATGAGCTCTTATTTATTTAGCAGGCCATCTTGTCGGTAACCTTCAGAAACACAGATTGTCGGCATAAAAGACCACTGGGTCCTTCTTGTCTGCCTTAATAGTATTCCCCTTCTTATCTTAGGATAGATATATGTATAAACCAGGCAGGTTTACATTTAGTTATTGTAGATTTACCAACCACATCTGCTGGAAGATTGTACTAAGCATCTACTACTCTTTCAGTAAAGTAATATTTTCTCACGTTGCTTCTGATCTTCCCCCCAACTAACCTCTCAATGTGTCCTCTAGTTCTAGAGTTATTTTTTTCTAAAAACACTTCCCTACTGAACCTTACTGAGGGTGTTATTACAAAGGCCGATGGGTGCCGGATAATAACTGTAAACGAGCGCCGAACTGCTAGATCGGCACTCGTTTACTGGGCCTATTATACGGCCCGATTATAGTTTAACAAGGGCTGCATGGACATCGTTACCGATGTCCTTGCAGCCCTTGTTTAAACTTTATACATTACCTATCCAGGCTGTAGGGCTCCTCTTGCGGTCTTTTTCTCCCCGGGTCCTGCGCTCTCCAGCTTCAGAGGAGCCTGTCTGAGCTGACAGGCCGCTCAGCCAATCAGTGGCCGCGGCGGTCCCGGCCAGTGATTGGCTGAGCAGCCTGTTAGCTCAGACAGGCCGCTCTGAAGCTGCAGCGGGATCCAGGGAGAAATAGACCGCAAGAGGAGCCCTACAGCCTGGATAGGTAATGTAAATCGCCTGTCGCCGGCCGCGCACCACTATTACACGTAGCAATGAGCGGTCGGTGCCCGACAAGTCTTTCCTGATATGGTTTATGGCTGACATCCTCCACCACTTTTGTCTTTGGACCCTTCTATTTTAGCTATATCCTTTTGTAGGTGAGGTCTCCAGAACTGGACACAGTATTCCAGATGTGGTCTCTGTGGTTGTACACTATAAAAAAGCTGTGACAGGTTCTCTCTAGAATCTTTAAATGCTTAGTGACCACCATTATGTCTTTTAACAGTGGTTATTAATAGGGCTTATTCCAACCAATACAAGGGTGAGTAAACACAGCGTAATTCCCGCCGTGCTCAGTGTGCTGCTGTAAATGAATGAGAGGGCGCGCACTAGTCCGCTCCCTCTCCTCTCCGCTCAAAGAAGTGACATGTTACTTTGAGCGGAGAGTGGCGGCAGCGGAGGAGCGTGCGCCCTTTCATTCATTTACAGCAGCACACTGAGAGCGGCGGGATTCCATGGTGGAGAGGTCCGCCGCAGAATTACGCCGTGTTTACTCAGTGTGAACTGGCCCTAACTGCCAGGTCCAAAGAAACCTCCCAGCATGGCAGTTTAACCTGTTACATGCCGCGGTCAAATCATGTGTGTTGCATGTAACAGACTAGCTGATGTCTCTTATGCTGCGTTTACACAGATATTTATCTGACATATTTTGAAGCCAAAGCCAGGAACAGACAATAAACAGAGAACAGGTCATAAAGGAAAGGCTAAGATTTCTCTTTTTTTCAAATCCATTCCTGACTTTGGCTTAAAAAAAATTGTCGGATAAATCTCTCAACATTACTTCATCAGTAGTCCAGCGATATGATTGCCGACTGCTGATAGTTTTCTTTAGCATCTTGGGGCCCCATGCCTGCCATGTATATGCTATATATAGTTGTGTTGGAGGCATGGCTATATAGATTGCCTGTCAGCATTATGCTACAGTAACAGTGCAGTGTATTGTATCCGTGATCAGGAGATTGCTGGTGAAGGGAAAAAAAAGGGTTAAAATATCATTTAAAATATTCCCCCCTAACCTATTCTTACATTTCCTAATGTAAGATACGGGATTCTCTTGTTATGGTTCTTACCCACAAGGGGGAGCTGTAATACTTCTTCAAATCAAAATGACAATGGAGAATAAAATATATATATATATATATATATATATATATATATATATATATATATATATATATATATATATATATATATATGTGTGTAATATATGTGTGTGTATATTATATATATTTATTTTTACGTATTTTGCATAATTACACAGACAGACATTTTGTTTAGGATCTGATGTATGGTCTTTAATCCCCTGACTTAACTGCTGAAAAATCTATTTTTCTTTATTGACTATTATCATCATCATCATCATCATCATCATCAGTGATACTGCATTGTAGTGTTAGGCCCGGTTCACATTACATTTATACATTTATGATCTCCATCATGCATATACAGTGAAATGGCATATACTACAGGCTGTCTGTACCTTAGTCCAGGGGTTCAGTAGACCCCATGTAGTGTGCGTACGAGTGTGAGTATGAGTCGTAGAAAGGTGTGAGAGTCTACACTATTCTATCCCACAAATGTAATTTATACCAGTGGAATAGTAAGCTAGGTTTAGTCTATTGAAGTTTATGGCTACGCCATGGTATATGTTTATATATCTTTTTGGTGATGTTTTAGTTAATACCAAAAACAAAAACCATAATGTGTACAGGGCCTTATAGCTTTACCTACAGTAATGCAGGGCGCACACCACCATCACGCTATCTGAGGCATGGATATGTCTGCACCCTGTTAGAATCCTACGTTTTTCTCCCGTCCGCTCTTTTATTAGAATTTTCCACTATAGCAGACCCCTTTAGGTGGTGTGACATCATTGTGTCCATAGGCTTTGTTTATATAGCAGCCTCTTTATCCCGATAGGATGGATGATGGTAAGCCTCAGCTTCTGCTGGCCGATTCCCCCTTTGTTGGGTCACATGCCTGTCCAGCCTGGTGTATTGAGCTCGGATTCATATATTAACAATGGCTGCAGTTGCTTTGCTCCGGCCGGCTTTGGTAGCGATGGCTGAGCTCACACACAGTCACGTCACACTGGTTATTCACTGGTTTGCACTCTGCTCTCAGACTGGAATCCACTGCACGTTGTTATTCTTGGCCTAGGGTTTTGCCCCATCCTTCTCCCAATGTCATTGTCCAGGCATATGGTATTTTTAAACCAGCACAGCAGCAAACATCGTGGGAACATCCTGTCAGGCCGGGGCTCCTCCTTATTTCTCAGATCCATCCTTTACACTCCTTAGCCGTTTTGTCACTGTCCAGACAGACACATGGTGTATGCCGGGGAGTGACTGCACTGGGCTATGTGTCTGTAGTCATTGGCATTTACTGTGTTTTTCTGAAAATAAAACAGGGTCTTATATTATTTTTTTCTCTGAAAAAAATGTCTAGGGCTTATTTTCGGGGTAGGTCTTATTTTCTGAGGAACATAGTATGCCCCTATACTGTAGCCCTACTCTATACAGTAGTTAGCTGCCATACTGTATGTCCCACAGTTATTAGTCGCCAATATTGTACGTTCCCCTGTAGTAAGGGTACTATTACACACAGCCATTTTTCAACAATAAATGATCTCAAACGACCGCTATTGCAAACAACCTGAAATCGTTCGCCCTATTACACGGAACGATGATTGTTACTTATGATCGCTCTTGTGGTCGGCTTGTCTTCGCTATTGCATTCGCCGCTACTGTGAACGACCGAACGACGTCTTATTCCATGCGAACGATTTGCGAACAATCAACGATAAAAATAGGTCCAAACCTATAAATGACTAACGATGTTGTTGGTCGTTTAATCGTTGGCTCCCATTACACTAAACGATCTCACGTTGTTTTTTTTTTTAAAGATAATCGTTCTGTGTAATAAGGCCCTTAGGCCTCCATACTGTATACCTTTCTCCCCCCTCTGTAGTTCTCCCCCCATACTGTATACATCCCTCCCCCTCTGTAGTTGTCCCCCCATGCTGTATACTTCCCCCACTGCATTAAGTCCTCCTATAGTGTATATCTCCCTCCCCCTCTTTAGTTGTCCCCCCATACTGTATACCTCCCTCCCCCCATAATGTATACCTCCCTTCCCCTCTGTAGTTTTTCCCCTCCAATACTGTATACATCCCTTCCCCTCTGTAGTTGTCCCCCCCCCATACTGTATACATCCCTCCCCCTCTGTAGTTCTTCCCCATACTGTATACCTCCCTCCCCCTATGCAGGTAGTCCCCCATATTGTATACATCCCTCCCCCTCTGCAGGTAGTCCCCCATACTGTATACATCCCTCCCCCCTCTGTAGTTCTCCCCTATACTGTATACCTCCCTTCCCCTCTGTATTTCCCCCACCATACTGTATACCTCCCTCCCCCTCTGTAGTTCTTCCCCTATACTGTATACCTCCCTCCCCTCTGCAGGTAGTCTCCTATACTGTATACATCCCTCCCCCCTCTGTAGTTCTTTCCCCATACTGTATACCTCCCTCCCCCTCTGTAGTTGTCCCCCCATACTGTATACTTCCCCCACTGCATTAAGTCCTCCTATAGTGTATATCTCCCTCCCCCTCTGTAGCTTCCCCCCCCATACTGTATACATCCCTCCCCCTCTGTAGTTGTTCCCCCCCCATACTGTATACATCCCTCCCCCTCTGTAGTTGTTCCCCCCATACTGTATACATCCCTCCCCCTCTGTAGTTGTTCCCCCACATACTATATACCTCCCTCCCCCTCTGTAGTTGTCCCCCCCCCCCATACTGTATACCTCCCCCCCTCTATATTTCCCCCACATACTGTATACCTTCCTCCCTCTCTGTAGTTCTCCGCCCCATACTGTATACCTCCCTCCCTCTCTGCAGGTAGTCCCAATACTGTATACCTCCCTCCCTCTCTGTAGTTTTCCCCCCATACTGTATACCTCCCTCCCCCTCTGCAGGTAGTCCCCATACTGTATACCTTCCTCCCTCTCTAGTTCTCCGCCCCATACTGTATACCTCCCTCCCCCTCTGCAGGTAGTCCCAATACTGTATACCTCCCTCCCTCTCTGTAGTTCTCCGCCCCATACTGTATACCTCCCTCCCCCTCTGCAGGTAGTCCCAATACTGTATACCTCCCTCCCTCTCTGTAGTTTTCCCCCCATACTGTATACCTCCCTCCCCCTCTGCAGGTAGTCCCCCATACTGTATACCTCCCTCCCTCTCTGTAGTTTTCCCCCCATACTGTATACCTCCCTCCCCCTCTGCAGGTAGTCCCCCATACTGTTATCATCCCTCTCCCTCTGTAGTTCTTTCCCCATACTGTATACAACCCTCCCCCCTCTGCAGGTAGACCCCATACTGTATACATCCCTCCCCCCTCTGTAGTTCTCACTCCGTACTGTATACATCCCTCCCCCTCTGTAGTTGTCCTCCCCCCCCCATACTGTATACATCCCTCCCCCTCTGTAGCTCTCCCCCATACTGTATACATCCCTCCCCCTCTGTATTTCCCCCCACCATACTGTATACATCTCTCCCCCCTCTGTAGTTCTCCCCCATACTGTATACATCCCTCCCCCCTCTGTAGTTCTCACCCCATACTGTATACATCCCCGTCTGCAGGTATTCCTCATACTGTATAGCATAGGAGATTGTCGGCAGAAAAAGCCCCCCTGGTCCATCTAGTCCACCCTTGTATTGTTTCCTTCTTTATTATGTTAGGATAGATATATGTATATCCCAGGCAGGTTTAAATTCAGTTTTCGTAAATTTACCTACCACATCTGCTGGAAGTTTGTTCCAAGCATCTACTACTCTTTCAGTAAAGTAATATTTTCTCACCTCCTTGTTCTTGAGTTCAGTATTTTCTTATAAACTCTTCCTTCCTGAACCTTATTTAGTCCTTATTTAGTGCTGGAGCATGTAAGAGATGTATAGTATGTAAGAGAACCATGATGAAAACCATGATAACCCATTGCTGTTGCCGCGTCTAAACAGTCATTTCATCATCATTAGAATTTCCAGTTATGGAATAGCTCAGAAACTTGGCAGAAGATTTTCAGGGGCATTCATAGCGATTCAGTATAGAGTTAATCCTCTGATCCTCTCCCTTTAGCAGTGGAAATGTCTGGTTACAAGTGGCAGGGTGTTTCATTATGAAAGCCACTGCCTTCTAATCCGTTCCACTGTAGAAGGTGACTGTGTACTGTGTATTTCCACTGCAGGTCACACCTAACCGTTCAGCGCCCACCTAAAGCCCTAGCGTATTACATTATATGTATATATATATATATATATATATATATATATATATATATATATATATATATATGCAGGTTTTCCCATAAGAAAATATTGATATGCAGACAGTTTCTTTCACACCCCAAAAATGTTTTTTTTTTTTTTTTTATTCTAAATAACATGTAGAACAGATAAAACGAACAAGGAGAAACAGCTGAATATGTGATATTATAAGTTACTGTACAGTATAGCAATCAGCATGTGGAGTATAGTAAATGCAAAAAAAGTAGCAGTAGAATGGAGATGCAGATACCCACAATGCAGTAGCGTAGTACAACAGGCTAGAATAGAGAAACGGGGCTTCTGTCAGAGGTCTCACATGACAGCAATGGAGAACGAGTGTGTGCTCAGCCTGGACCAATAAGGAAGTGAGAATCATAGAGCTGTGCAGGAGGACAGTGACAGGAACCTTTTTATACAGCAGTGTGGATGGAGGAGTGTAAGTGCAGGCACATTATAGCAGCAGTGTGTATAGCTGAATGTAAATGCAGGCACATTATAGCAGCAGTGTGTATAGCTGATAAACAGGACAGGATGTGTGGGCACATAAATGCAGCACCCTCTGTCCGGGGAGAGATGGGTTACAGCTATGGAGAGATTACCTCCACAGTCCTGTCCCCTGATGTAAGCCCCAGCCTGAAGTAGATCTGGTCCGATTTGGAAGGTGAGGGAGACTTCCTGGGTTAGAATACAGGGCTGTAGACCCTGCTATGCAGACCATGCCCCTCCCCCACTTGCGCTACCACCCAGTACAGGGAGCTCTTAAACCAAAGCAATGCTCTTAAACCAAGTTACAATTTTGAAAAACTGGGGGCTCTTAAACCAAAACGCTCTTAAACCAAGTTACCACTATATGTGTATGTGTGTGTGTGTGTATGTATATATATATATATATATATATATATATGTGTATGTATATATGTATGTGTATATATAATATATTATCATAACTTATAATTATTTATTTAACTTTCTGGGTATGTGTTTGACTTTTTTACTTATTAGTAACTTGTCCCTGGCAGGTCTCCTCCCTCCTTAAGAACTGCAGATCTTAGCACACTAGTCCCAGCTTTGTTGGCATGTGTCCACTGCAAGCAGAACCCCAACGGGAGGGGGAGGTGGGCACATTTCCTGACTGTACCCAGCTAATGGAAATTCACTTATTAACTAGGACAAGGGAATTGGCGGCCAGACTGTGATAAAAATAAATACCTAAAAAAAAAATCAAGAGCAGTAAAATTAAAAAGGCGACTTATATTTTTCATTCAGTTATTATATATGTGAGCGTTAAGTAGTTAAAACAACTATGAAAAAAAATAATATATATATATATATATATTTTTAACCGTGTCCTGTTTTAAAGCTTATTCTCTGTTATGTCTAAGAGGTCCGTTGTAGCATTCCATTACTCAGAGCGCTGAATATATTCATTGCCAGTGTTGGGTTACTGAATCACCATCTCACTGGCTCATGAGTTATTGAAGTCCTCGGCGGGGTTCCTCCTTTATTGTTCATTAGATCACCTTCTTTGTGTTGGTTGTTTTCCAGCTACGAAGAATGCAAGAGATGATCGCACAGATGCAGGCCCAGATGAGGATGAAGCCCCCTGGAGATGATTGAAGGTAAGGCACACCTCTCACTCTTCTTCAGGCCACCATGTATGGGAATACTAAGTTTTCCTTTAACCCCTTAGTGACTGCCAATACGGCTTATTAAGGCGATAATGGGCTTTATTCTGATCTCATCGGCTTTTTAAGTCTGGATCAGAATAAGTGTTTGCTGTGCTCCTGCGCCAGCATTGCAGGGGATCAGCTGTCAGTATGACAGCTGATCTCCTGCTGTAACTACTCGGAGCGGCAGTTTATTGCTCCGGGTAGTTTAACCTGTCACATGCTGCTGGCAAATCATAACAGCAGCATGTAAGGCTGGGTTCACACTACGTTTTTGCAATCCATTTTTGCTCTCTGTTTTTTTGCAAAAAACTGATAGAAAAAACGGATGCAAGTGTGTGCATCCGTTTTGATCCTTTTTTCCATTGACTTCTATTATTAAAAAACAGATTAAAACGGATCCATTTTTTAGCGGACACAAAAATGAGGTCGACCACGTTTTTGTGTCCGCTAAAAAAAACTGATCTGTTTTGATTAATTTTTTTTATATTTGAAGTCAATGGAAAAACGGATCAAAACGGATGCAACGGTTGCATCCGTTTTTTTAATCAGTTTTTCATCCGTTTTTTTTTTTGCAAAAAAACTGATTGCAAAAACGTAGTGTGAACCCAGCCTAAAGAGGTTATATCTTCTGATCGGAAGTCACGCCGTGAGGTTCCGGCTTCTGGGCAATTCTGGGGGCTTTTTGAAGGCCCCTGGGCCTGCCATGGATATTCCTCTATACAGCCATGCCAGCATAATGCTGACATATACTGGTTAATGTGCACTAGTGTACAGTAGTGGAAAAGTGGAAAAGAAAAAAAGGCAATAAAACATAACATAACCCCCCACTAACAATAATAAAATTACATTGTATTCCCAATACAGAACAAACTATTACATAAACCACAAAAAAAACTATACATATTTGGTCCGTAACGTCCCAAGCAGTAAAACTGTATCATTAGTTATACTGCACGGTGCACGCTCTAAAATGAAAAAAAAAAAAAAAAAAAGAGATCAAAAAGTCATATATATGTACAACTTGGTATCAATAAAAACTATAGATATTCCAGGAAAAAGATGAGCCAAAAAGCTGCTCCGCTATGTAAAAGATAAGAACGCTATAGATCTTGCAATGTGACAACATTTTTTTCTGGGAGATTTCTCAGGAAGTTTTTTAGGGATGAGGGAATTTACAGTAGTAGCGCTTACTTTTCAGCTGGTTGCCTTTGAACTCCACATCGGTGCCACTCTGGGTGCAGTCCTGCGAGAAGTTTTTCAGGACTCCATTCAGCTTTTCCAGGCACCCAGAAGGGCACAGAGCAGAGTTCAAAGGCAATCGGCTGAAAAATGGACCGCCTAGCCTAGCGAAGCACTACTACTGTAAATTCACTCTTCCCTAATATGTGGAAAGTGCCAAATTGGTAAAAGTTTAAAAAAAAAACTATACAAATTTGGTATAGCTGTAATCGTAGTAACCTATAAAATCCATTGATCGTTATTTTTACCACACGCTAAATAGCATAAGTTTAATATAAAAAAAAAATAGTGACCAGGATAGTGACCAAATTTACCATTGGCAACATTCCTAGATTCACTGCGGTTGAGAATCTCCCTGAGGTCCACTGTCATTTCTCTAGATTTTAAAAAATGAGCTGGGTCATTAAGGCCCAAAGCAGCTGCAGCACTAAGGGGTTAACATTCCCAACTTCTTACCGAGACTGACCGACCAGTCCAGTTGAGACGTCTATTTTCTCTACCTCATTCACACTGGTCAGTCAGTTTGTGGTGAAACCTTTCTGGAAACACAACAGTAAAACTCTTCTCTTGACTTGCTGGATTTAAGATTTTCATAGTTTTTCTTATAGTCTCCTCGGTGACCTTATTCCTGGAGACGACATTCCGTGACCAGAATAACCAGCTTCACCCCCACCTCTCCATATGTAGCTCGCTACAACAACATCTGTGTGTCTAGACCCTTGCCGCTAAAGTCTAGTCAGCCGGGCCAGAACTGGCTTCACATTAGTGGGTCTTAAAGCAACTCTGTACCCACAATCTGACCCCCCCCCCTCAAACCACTTGTACCTTCGGATAGCTGCTTTTAATCCAAGATCTGTCCTGGGGTCCGTTCGGCAGGTGATGCAGTTATTGTCCTAAAAAAAACTACTTTTAAACTGGCAGCCCTGTGTCCAACGCCCGTGGCTTAGATTGTGTATGCATTAGGCTGGCACCACCTCTCTGTCCCTCCTCCTTGCCCTCCTCATCATTAGAAATGCTCCAGGCAGATTGCCTCCTATTCCTCACCTGTGTCAGCACGGCACATGGGCTGGATTGTGCAATGTTCAGACAGGAGAAAATGTTCTAGGGGCATTCCTAATGATGACGATAGTGGGGAGGAGGGACGGAGGGGTGGTGCAAAGTTAGGGCACAGACACTCCAAGCCACGGCAGTTTGACACAGGGCTGCCAGTTTAAAAGTTGTTTTTTTGGGACAATAACTGCATCACCTGCCGAACGGACCCCAGGACAGATCTTGGATTAAAAGCAGCTATCCGAAGGTACAAGTGGTTGGGGGAAGGGGGGGGTTCAGATTGTCCGTACAGAGTCCTTTTAATTTCCAGATCCAGAAATCCTTGTGTTGTCCTTGTATTGTTTTCATGCACTCCTTTTATGCATATGTCTATGTCGTGAAAAGCATTGATTTGCTTTCTCTTGCATTTCCCATCACCTAGCAAAAGTTTAGGTTTGCCTCTTTAAGTACATGCACTGTGTGCTTCCTCCTCCAAGTGAAAAAAAACAAAAAACCTCCAAAACTACAGTAATCAGTAAATAGACATTGATTCGGGATCTGTGCTTTGTATCTTTCCACTCCCTTACTTCCTCCGCTGTAAGCCTGCAGACAGGGCTGATGCACAGCGAGGACTACTGTAACATCCATCTGCCTGACAGCAGACGTTTCCTTGACCGGGTTTTGGGCCGTTGGTTTCATTCTGAGCACGTGTGATACTTAGCTGTGTTTGCATGAGTGGTGTCACAACCAAGTACACATAAGGCACATCACATTGACAAATCACTGAGTGTCCAAGGGATTTCTCATAAAACAGCTGGATCAGAGGATCTAGATCAGGGATCAGGGAACCTTCCGCCATCCAGCTGTTGCAAAACTACAATTCCCATCATGCCTGGACAGCTAAAGCTTTGGCTGTCCAGGCATGATGGGAATTGTAGTTTTGCAACAACTGGAGGTCCTGAGTTTGACTCTTCTGATCTAGATGATGATGAATATAGTTTGTGTTTATGAGACAATACCATTGCATATAAAAAGCTGCTTACCGACCCTCTCCAGCTACAGAGCTTTAAGCCCCCAAATTATGCTCCTACCCCTTAGAGCAGTGATGGGGAACCTTCGGCCCTCCAGCTGTTGCAAAACTACAATTCCCATCATGCCTGGACAGCTAAAGATTTGGCTGTCCAGGCATGATGGGAATTGTAGTTTTGAAACAGCTGGAAAACCGAAGGTTCCACATCCCTGACTTAGATCTTAGAAAAAAATTCCATTCACTGAGCAGCCAAGCAGTGACTCTGACCCGGGTCATGTTTAGATCATCTGTAGATTGCACATATGGTAGGCAGCTGTCTATAGTCAGATGACTTCAGTAGCAAGCAAAGGGCTGCCCTTTCAGCTCCTAAGTGTGCCGGATGGATAACAACATAAGTCACCGTTACTCTCCTAGATAGCATGTTCCAGAATTGTTTATCAGAGTTTGCTATTACACGAAAAGAATATCGTGCAAAATATCGTTATATCGTTCACATTTAAGCAATGTATGCAGGCAACGATCAAACGGCTAAGAAAAATGTACCGTATTTTCCGACTTATAAGACGACCCCTGACTTTAAGAAGATGCTGTGGTCAGGCAGGGGTTAACTGCAGCTAAAGGAAAAAAAAACAAAAACACAGTTAACGCACCTGGGGGCCCGTTCCCGCCATTCGCGCATCTCCTGTCCTGTTCTCGGCCTGCACCGGAGATCCCCGAAGCTCTCCTGGGCAGCCAAGTGTCTCATTGGAGAAGCTCAGGGACGCTCAGCTGCTGGGAGAGCTTTGGGAGAATGACCGCTCCTTCGGGTACTTCCCCAGCCTCTGCCATTCTCCCAAAGCTCTCCCAGCAGCCGAGCGTCTCCAAGCTTCTCCAATGAGACGCTCGGCTGCCAGGAGAGCTTTGGCGATCTCCGGCACAGACAGTGTATGTCACACTGCCTGCGTCGGGAATGGAACAGAAGACGTGCTGCTGCCGGGAACCGGTCACAGGGGAGTTAACTTTTTATATATATATATATATATATATATATATATATATATATATATATATATATATATATATATATATATATATATATATATATTGGTCACCACATACGGTTAGGATGTGGCCATTTTTAGAAGCCGACCCCCGAATTCTACAGTACTTGTATGTCGTTTTCAGTTGTGGTACATCTCAAGTCTTCTAGTCCAATACTTATCAGCTGCTGTATATCCTGCGGGAAATGTTTTCTTTTCAGAATAACAGTGCTCTCTGCTGCCACCTTTGTCCAAGAGAGGAACTGTCCAGAGAAGTAGCAAATTCCCTCTGCGGGACATACAGCAGCTGATAAGTATGGTAAGACCTAGATCATTTTAAAATGGAAGTAAATTACTAATCTATATAACTTTCTGACACCAGTTGATTTGAAAGAAAAAGATTTTCGCTGGACTACCCCTTTAAAATTCCTGTTCACCAACCAGTAAAATCTTATGATTTTGCATTAAATTATGCAGAAAAACTGACTTTTTTTGTAGAATTTTCATAATACTACTGATTTTCCATTTTTCTTTTAAAGGGAACCAATCACCCAGAAAATCAATGTAAAGACAAGGATATGTGCTGATAGATCACCCAGCACACTTCCCAAATATGCCCCTGTAACCTCTGTGCCCCCCTCAATTAGACAGTAATCTTACTTTGTTCAGGTCACGCACTGTATGTAAATTTTTGCTAAGTAGTCCTGGTGGGCGTATGTAGTCCTGGTGGGCGTATGTAGTCACGGTCCGGGGGCGTATCTAGTCACGGTCCGGGGGCGTATGTAGTCACGGTCCGGGGCTGTAATCACGCCCAGAGGGGCGTGATTCGGAGGCTTGCGGTCCAGTGACGTCATCCGGCGGCTTGCGTTCCACGTCGCGGCCGCGCCGACGTGTTCGGGAACCCGGGCATGCGCAGTACGGCGGGAGACGACGCTGACGTACTGCGCATGCGCGGGTTCCCGAACACGTCAGCGCGGCCGCGACGCGGAACGCAAGCCGCCGGATGACGTCACTGGACCGCAAGCCTCCGAATCACGCCCCTCTGGGCGTGATTACAGCCCCGGACCGTGACTACATACGCCCCCGGACCGTGACTAGATACGCCCCCGGACCGTGACTACATACGCCCACCAGGACTACATACGCCCACCAGGACTACTTAGCAAAAATTTACATACAGCGCGTGACCTGAACAAAGTAAGATTACTGTCTAATTGAGGGGGGCACAGAGGTTACAGGGGCATATTTGGGAAGTGTGCTGGGTGATCTATCAGCACATATCCTTGTCTTTACATTGATTTTCTGGGTGATTGGTTCCCTTTAAATACCAAATTTCAACAAATTTCCTGGGCCTTAAAGAAGAAAGTATCCCAGTTATTATGTTATCCTTCATATTTCCCTCTCCGTATATACTGTAACATTTTCCTTCTCTACATGGAAAATCGTGTCATTTTGTAGCCTGGTAGATCCTGTCTGTAAACCATCACTTGGCACTTCCCGGGGCCTTAAATTTGGTAAATGAAAACAAAGTTATAAATAGGATTTATATGAAAGTAGAACCTTGGCTGGGATGAATGGACAGACAAGTGCCCGTTTGTCCTCCAGCAGCTTTCACTTTTCCTCTCTTCTTTTTTTTTTTCTTTTCCACGATTAAGAGGTCTCTTCCTGCCGACATCTGCGGCCAAATAAAATCTCCTCTATGTCCTCGGCCACTAATCAGTAATAAGGACAAGGTCTGCCTGTTACTAGCCCTCAGCTCCGTTGTTGAGTATGCAGGTGTAGCCTGGCTTCTAATCTTTTTCTGTAATAGTGAACACTGATGTTTTTGGGTATGATGGGCCTTTTTTTTTTTTTTCTCTATGGCTTTCTTTCTTTCTTTCTTTAACCCCTTAACGACCGCAGGCGTACGCCCCCAAAACCCGTGCCTTAACGCAAACGGGCGTACATTTACGCCCGCGGTTTCCCCGATCGCTGCGTGTACACACGCAGCGATCGGGGAAGATGGCCTGCTATAATGTATAGCAGGCCATCCCTGCTTGTCGGCACGGGGGGTGATTAACCCCTCCCGTGCTGACGATCGCCGCTATTGGCTGATCAATTCAGATCAGCATATGGCGGCGATCTGCAGCTTTCCGGGTCACCGGTGACCCAATGGCCCGGAAAGCAATGGCGGTCGGTGCTGTCCGAGGACGACACCGACCGCCATTACTGTTAAAAGTAACGGTGGCCACGGTGCCACGTCCCGATCGCCGGGACCGGCCGGCCAGGAGCGGCCGGCCGATCACGGCGATATAAGTACCCCATGAAAGGGTTAAATACCTGCTGTGGACACCTCAGCTAGGTAGCTGAGGTGTCCAGAGCAGGTATTGACCCATACTCACCGGATCCAGCGTCCCGATCGCGTCTTCCGGGTTCCGAACGCGACTTCCGGGTTCCGAACGCGTCATCGTCTTCGTCGGCGTCTACGTCTTTTTCCGGCGGTCCCCATCGGTAATCATCGGCTCCAGCGTCGTCAAACTTCGGCTTTTTCCGGAATTGGCGTTCTGCTGCCCCCTAGCGGCTGATAAGTGTATATAATACACATATCAGTAGCTATAGGGTTGAAGAAAGATTTTTTATTTTTTTCCCAATTTTTTTTTCTTCTATTTTCCGCACCCTATCGCCACTGAGTGCTGATCAGCATCGCACGTAAGTGCGCCGCTGATCAGCAACTCCTCCTTTTTGGCGTAGAGTGTTTTTTTCCTATATCCTACAGCCACGGTCTGCTGATAAGTACCGCACATAAGTGCGGCATTTATCAGCAATTCCTTTCTTGGCGTAGTTTTTTTTTTTATACTTCATGTTAAAAAAACATGTAAAAAACACCATTACACTACACGGAATAAAGTTTGACACTACACCACTACATACCCCATATACCAATCCCCGTATAAAGATGACCCCCAGGGTGTTTTCGGTGTCGGACGCATACGCTATTATTGCCTCCGACACCGAAACAGCCAGTGAGGATGAATGGGGGGGTCCTTTGTTCCTCCATTCATCCTCAACCTCATCATCCAATGACGTATCTGGGGGTAGCGTAGCGTACGCTGCCCCCCAGACACGTCTTTTCCGCCAGTACCGTCCTAATAAGAGATGACGGTATGGCGTGAAATTCTACAAACTCTGTGAGAGTACCTCAGGGTACACTTACAGATTTAGGGTACGTGCACACTGCGGAATGGCGAAGGATAACCCTTTGTGCATTCCGCAGCTGGCACCTGCCGGCGGACTGATGCAGGCGCGCGTCTCCACCCGTGTCATAGACTCCATGTTATGCTTGGGCGGATTCCATCGTCCATCCAAAGAATGAACACATTTGACGGAGAGCGGAATCCGCCCGTGCATAGAATGGAGTCTATGACACGGACGGAGACGCGCACCCGCATCAGTCTGCCGGTGGGTGCCATCTGCGGAATGCACAAAGGGTTATCCTTCGCCATTCCGCAGTGTGCACGTACACTTAGAGTGTGTGAAGGAAGGGACACCCAAATCCAGCCCCAAGATGCCCCCAGATGCCCCCTCCCCCCCCCATCCTCAGAGTTAGTGGGGAGATCGTTCGGGAACTGATCTTCCCACTGCTGGATAAAGGTTACCACCTGTACGGGGATAACTTTTATACCAGCACCCCCTCTTCTGGTCCCTCGCTGCCTGAGCTACTGTAGCTTGCGGCACGATCCGTAAATATCAGAAGCAGTAATAAAGCCCTAATATTTAGCAGCCATGGAGCGGACCCAGCGCTTCTGGATATGAAGGACCCCGTATCGCACCAGGACAACATTCTCCAGGTGACGTCCCCCACAATGGAAAACAGGAGACCCCAGAAGAAGTGCAGAGTGTGGCGTAACAGGGGGATCAGGAAGGACGCCATTTTCCAGTGTGACACCTGTCCTGATCCCCCGGCCTCTGCATACTGGATCGCTTCAAGGCGTACCACACGTCACTGGGGTTCTACATTATCTAAATTCTGTCCCTTATTCCTATTTCAGGGGTCACGTTGATCCAGGGATTATTCTGATCGCCATTATGGAGTCGGGAAGGAATTTTTCCCCTGTGATGAGGCTACTGTCGTCTGCCTCACGAGGGTTTTTTGCCTTCCTCTGGATCAACACAGGTTGAATTTGATGGACATCTGTCATTTCCAACCTTTATAAACTAATAATTGGCCTAATACCCCCAAATAAATTAGAATTGTCCCTTTTCCCCAGCTAAGTAGGTATGGCCGCCATTCCCATTAGAGGATGCCATGATGCAATTACAGAGCCTCTGTGCGGCCAGGACAGTAGAAACCCCCGACAAGTGACCCCATTCTGGTAACTACACCCCATAAGGAATCTAACAAGGGGGGCAGCGGGGATATGGCCCCCTGGTGACGGCCACATTTGGGACGTGAAAATGAAAAAAATTGTATTTTTTATTTTCACGGCACATGTTCTACATATGTGCCTGTTACCAGTGGGGTCCATATGCTCACTGCACCCCTTGTTAGATTCCTTATGAGGTGTAGTTTCCAGAATGGGGTCACTTGTCGGGGGTTTCTACTGTCCTGGCAGCACAGGAGCTTTGTAATTGCGACATGGCCTCCATCCTCCATTCCAGCCTCTAAATGGCGCTCTGTCCCTTTGGTGGCTTGCCCTGTGCCCATATGGCACATTATGTCCACATGTGGGGTATTTTCGTACTCAGGGGAAATTACCCTACACGCTTTGCGTTTATTTTCTTTTTTAACCTCTTGTGGAAATGGAAAAAAATCAAGGCTAGACCAACATTTGGTGTAATTTGTTTTAAATTTTTACTCTAAATCATTAATCTTGTCTTGATTTTTTCATTTTCACAAGGGGCTAAAAAATAAAAAAAACACAAAATTTGTAGAGCAATTTCCCCTGAGTACGGAAATACCCCACATGTGTACATAAAGCGCCATGCGGGTGCAGGGTAAGCCTCCAAAGGGAAGGAGCGCCATTTGGTTTTTTGAGGCTGGATTTGGCTGGAATGAATTTCGAGGGGCCATGTTGCATTTAAAAGGCCCCTGTGTTGCCAAGACAGTTGAAACCCCCCACAAGTGACCCCATTATGGAAACTACACCCCTCAGGGAATGTAACAAGGGGTGTAGTGAGCATATGGACCCCACTGGTGACGGGCACAAATATGGAACAATGTGGCGTAAAAATGAAATATTACATTTTTTACACTATAATGTTGGTCTAGCCTTGAATTTATTATTTTCACAAGGGGTTAAAAGAGAAAAAAACACACAAAATGTTTAGAGCAATTTCCCCCGAGTCCGTAAATACCCCACATGTGGACATAAAGCGCCATGTGGGCGCAGGGCAAGCCTCCCAAGGGAAGGAGCGCCATTTGGATTTTGGAGGTTGGATTTGGCTAGAATGGATGATGAACGCCATGTCGCATTTATAGAGCCCTTGTGCTGCCAAGACAGTGGAAACCCCCCACAAGTGACCCCATTCTGGAAACTACACCCCTCAAGGAATCTAACAAGGGGTGCAATGAGGATATGGACCCCTTGATGACGGGCACATTTTTGCCGTGAAAGTGAAAAAATGAAATTTTTCACTTTCACGTCACATTGTTCCACATTTGTGCCCGTCACCAGTGGGGTCCATATGCTCACTGCACCCCTTGTTAGATTCCTTGAGGGGTGTAGTTTCCAGAATGGGGTCACTTGTGGGGGGTTTCCACTGTCTTGGCAGCACAAGGGCTCTGTAAATGCGACGTGGCCCTTGAAATCCATTCCAGTGAAATCCAGCTTCCAAAAGCCAATTGGCGCTCCTTCCCTTTGGAGGCTCGTCCTGCGCCCGCTTGGCACTTTATGTCCACATGTGGGGTATTTCCGTACTCAGGAGAAACTGCGCTACATGTTTTGTGTTTTTTTTTTTTCCTTTTATCCCTTTGTGAAAATGAATAATTGAAGTCTAGAACAACGTTTTAGTGTAAAAATTACTTTTGTCTTTTTTTCACGCCATATTGTTGGGAAAATCTGTGAAGCACCTGTGGGGTCCAGATGCTCACCGCACCCCTTGTTACATTCCTTGAGGGGTGTAGTTTTCTGAATGGTGTCCCTTTTAGGGGTGTTTTTTAGGTTTTGGCACCCCAGAGCCTCTGCCAAGCTGAAGTGATACAGTCAGAAATGACCAAATATAACGGAGCCATTGAAATTCACTAGGCGCTCCCTTATATCTGAGGCTTGTGGTTGCGTCAAATAGCGCAATAGGGTCACATATGGGGTATTTCTATAAACTGCAGAAACGGGGCAATAACTATTGGGGTGCATTTCTCTGGTAATAAGTTTATAATTATGAAAAATATTGGATTACAATAAAATCTCTGCACAGAAAATTAAAATTTTCAAATTTCTTACACACTTAGCTTTTATTTCTGTGACTCCCCTAAAGGGTTAAAAACTTTCTGGATCTGCTTTTGCAGAGTTTGGGGGGTGCAGTTTCTGAAATGGGGTGCTTTGTGGGGCTTTCTAACATACAGGCCCCTCAAATACACTTTAAACCTGAACAGGTCCCTAAAAATATCTGATTTTGAAATTTTACTGAAAATTTGGAAATTTGCTGCTAATGTTTTACGCTTTCTATTGTCTAAAAAAAAATGAAATATAGTTTAATAAATGCCGCCAACATAAAGTAGACATGTTGCTAATGCTATTTAATATATAATTTATGTGGCATAACCATTTTCTGTATAAGCAGAAAAGGTTTAAAGTTGGAAAAATGCATTTTTTTACAATTTTTCACGTTATTTTGGTTTTTTTCATAAAGATTCGTTATAAGTATCGACTCCAATTTACAAGAAATGTGAAGTACAATATGTCACGAGAAAACAATCTCAGAATCAGCCGGATAGGTAAAAGCATCCCAAAGTTATTAATGAATAAAGTGACACAGGTCATATTCATAAAATTTGCTCCGGTCCTTAAGGCCATTTTAGGCCCGGTCCTTAAGGGGTTAAACGGGTACTCCGGCTAAAATCTCTATATAAAAAGTTATATAGATTTGTAATTTACTCCTATTTAGGTACTTACCAGCTGCTAGATATTCTGCAAGAAGTGGTGTATTCTAGTGGTACTTTAAATAATATTTAAAGGTAACCTGTCAACATACAAATTCTATGTAAGCTATTGGCATCATGTTATAGAGCAGGAGATGCTGAACAGAATTATATATAACTTTATGGGAAAGGATTCAGGATAACTTGTAATTGATTCAAATCTCTGATGAATCCAGACCATGAATGACCCCGCCCACTGGACGACTCCTCACAGAATGAGCAGGCATTTTAATCAACGTGTTACAAGTAAGGCCTAATTCACACGTCCGTTCTGTCCGCAATTGCGGACAGAAAATATAACCAATGTTATTCAATGGCCCCGTTCAAACGTCCGTACGTTTATACGGGGCCGCGATCCGTGCAGCAAAAAATCTATGTTGTAATGCGGACCATTTTTTTGCGGCACGGATCGCAACCTAGTGCTCCGTGGAGCACTATGGATGCACATTCATAGTGTAGCGGACTGCACTACGGGTGTGTGAATAAGGCCTTATACTGAATCTTTTCCCTCAAAGATATATATCAATCTGCTCAGCTCTTTCTGCTCTATTAGATAGCATAGTCATGGTGACAGGTTCCCTTTTAAATAAGTAGTTAAACCCATCCCAATGCTGCCACTTGTGGTCCTCTGTTGGTCTCCAGCCTCTCCAGGGTCCTGTGATGTCATCATCCAACAGGAACGGCCCTCTCAGCCTATGAGGGACTTCAGCTGTGTATCACATTGAACATAAAACCATGACATAACAGTATTGCTCCGCTACAGAGATCTTTACATTACAGGAGAGCACAACCCAGTCACACAGATGCACATCATAATGGAGCTAGGAGTGGACTGAATTGGGGAAACAAAGCATTATTGTGACAACACCACAAAAGCATGCATATGAGGAGTTAAAGGGGTTATCCAGCGTTAGAAAAACATGGCCACTTTCTTCCAGAGACAGCACCACTCTTGTCTCCAGGTCAGGTGCGGTTTGCAATAAAGCTCCATGCACTTTAATGGAACTGAGTTACAAAACCTGCACCCAAACTTAAGACAAGAGCGGTGCTGTCTCTGCAAGGAAGTGGCCATGTTTCTCTAATGCTGGATAACCGCTTTAAGCTTTGTCTGCAAGATTATCATGACGCCATTGCGATAGAGCACAGCCTTGGAAAAAAACAAACCACTATCGCAATATAATCGCAAACAGTTTTGTGACTTTATATCACAACAGAACACGGCTAAAAATAATAAAAAAAAAACAAAAAAAACTATATAACAAAGCATCCAAAGTCAATGTCAAATTGTATTGTGATATTATCAAACTAGAACAGAGCCTGAGAATAATGGCAGGCTGTATTGTGAGATCATAATGGAACACCTCCAAGTACTACAGGCAAACAACTAGACGTCTGTCTAGGAAAAGAGACAAACTATTGTGACATCATCAACATAGAAATGAACTCAGACTCCTGTTTCGGGTGGGGGGGGGGGCTGTTACTGTTGTTTCTAAGAGGGACGTCTTCATCTTTGTCAGCAGGTACAGCAACACCCTAACATGTAGGCCGGATCCGGGACTATAGAATTTTTAGAGTGGGGGGAGAGAACACTCACAGCTGTTGTGTTTTCTATAGCTGCTTCGCTCAATATAGAGTTCTATTTAAACAGTTGGCTGTTTTTGTTGCTTTTTATTGGATACGTGACGTAAGCAAAATTGCAGGATCAGTGACTTTGGTAGAACTCCACCTGGGTTTGAGTATACACAGAAGACAGCAAAGAACTCTACAGCTCCTTAAAAATAATTTCATTTCTTCATTCAGATGTTTAAAAAAAAAAGTAATAATAATTGTTTCGGACCTGTGTTCGAAATGCGTTTTTTTAAAGATATGAATAAATGAAATTATTTTAAAGGGTACCTATCATTTAAACAAACTTCTTACATGTTATAGGTTTGTATCTATGGGTGTCTGGGTGCTGAGACCCCCGCCGATCGCTAGAATGAAGGGGCAGGTGCGCTCATCTCCGCTGTCACTGCTAACGTAGCAGTAGACGGAATTATGATGGAGCCCTATGGAACTTTCACTAGACACTATTACTGGAAGTTCCATAGGCTCCATTATAATTCTGTTTAGCAGTAAGAGCGGAGGTGAAGTAGCAGAGTGCGGGCTGCTCTTCCTTTCTATTGATCGGAAGGGGTTTCAGCACCCGGACTCCCATGATACAAACCTATGAGATG
Organism: Dendropsophus ebraccatus; assembly: GCF_027789765.1. Lineage (NCBI taxonomy): Eukaryota > Metazoa > Chordata > Amphibia > Anura > Hylidae > Dendropsophus > Dendropsophus ebraccatus. The sequence goes on along the minus strand of NC_091456.1, from coordinate 21,844,975 downwards.
CCAGAAGTTTGTTTAAATGATAAGTGCGCTTTAAAGGGGTTATCCAACGCTACAAAACATGGCCACTTTCTTCCAGAGACAGTACCACTCTGGTCTGCAGTTTGGGTGCAGGTTTTCTAACTCAGTTCTATTGAAGTGAATGGAGCTTAATTGCAAATTACACCTGTCCAGGAGACAAGAGTGGTGCTGTCATGCAGCCATGTTTTTGTACCATTGAATAACTCCTTTAAAGAAGCTGGAGCGTTCTTTGTTGTCTTCTGTGTGTACTACAACACCCTTGAATCCTGGGTCATCTCTCCCATGCTCTGATAACCAATTGCTGTCAAGAAGTATACGTTGGGGACTAGTCTCATTGGGGCCATGTTCTTACAACGGGAAAATGGTGTCTGTCTTTCTTGATAGCCGTCATTTTGCTGCCTCTTTTTGTAACAGACTGGACCCAGATATTGACCTAACCATTATAAAGTCACGGATCAGTCTTCTCTTGTACGGATTACGTCTCTAAAGTGTTCTTGCATTCCTTAAGCTGTGGTGTAATGACTAGTAGAAGTGTGAATACACACAGACCTAAAGCCACAATGCTGACAGTGTACCCAGCTGTACGCCGGACTGCTTTCTGAACTCTTAAGTGGTTTGCAGTGAAATCCTGGTCAGGGACTATAGACATAACATGTTTATTTGCCCCTTTTACCACGGCTGCAGATTTTAACCCTGTAATGACCTACAGCCAGCTGTTTATGCTGGAGAAGGTAAGAGCACACAGCTGTCCTAGATGAGTCGGGAACCTGATTCCACACTCTGAGACTCTCTTCTTAATCTTTTAGGCTACACACACATATCTGTCATCTTGATCATTAGACACTTGACAGTCACAAAATTGCATAAAAGTAGCTTTGACAATCTAGGGACATTTAGGCTAGAAGTGTTGCGCTGCCACATCTTCACTAAGGACCGTGAACGTGATCCGACTGCAACCTGAAAGTTCCATCAGCATGACAGTCAGTGGAAACCTAAACCTGCTGGATTTCTGTATGACCACATTCTCTATCGATAGTTGTAATTCCAGCAGTGCAACATTGCAATCTATTGTTACATGACCACAAGTGGCTGTGTAGTTCTAGCCCAAAGTATCACAATTGTGTTACAAAAAGCTGCACCCCCAATCTTGGGTATTATGCAAAAAATATGGTCCCATACTGCTAATAGAGATGAGCGCAGCATGAGCATGCTCAAGTCTGATGATTTGGCATTTGATAACTGGTGGCTGAAGAAGTTGTATAGAGCCATGACGAGTCTGGGAAAAACATAGATATGGCCTATGGCTGTAACCATGTTTTCCCAGACTCCCTAGGGCTGCATCCAACCTTTTCAGCCCACCGGTTATCAAATGCCGAACCATCGGACTTGAGCATGCTACCGCTGATGCTAATGCCAAAAGTTTTTTTCTTTGTTTTTTTTTTGTTCTGGTAACGATCATTTGAAAATGGTACAATGCGAGTCCCATAGACTCGCATTGACTGGCAATTTCATATATTGCTGCTTTAGCTGAGTAAAGCAGAAGTTAGCGGTCACAGTGCTTAGAGTTGCGTGTTATTTTTGAATGATCGTTACCCTTTAGGGGACGTTCACACTTACCGGAACCGCAGCTGAACACAGCATCAAATCTGCTGCGGGTCCTGTAGGTGTGAACGCACCCTCAAACTGGCTCTACATATTATTATATGTGTCGACCAAACTCAGTGATTTTGAACAACTATTATATGTATAGTGGCATCACCCCCAAAGATGATTGAGGGAGAGAAGGTTCGGGTATGTTGGATTTTAACTGCCGATCCTTATGACCTTGGGTAGATAAGCCGCCATATTCACATTTGGCCAAACATGCATGTGTTTGGGGAATCGGGAGAGAGAGATGTCGGCCAAACCACAAGCCTTCAGCCAAGGGTCCTATTAGACAAGGCAATTTTCACCAATAAACAATCGCAAACAAGCAATTTTTAGGATGGACCTGAAATCGTTCTCTGTAACACACAGAGCTATGTAATTATGATGATTACTATGATCATTTAGCAAACGATTAGCGATGATTTTACGGTCGGCTTAAAAGATGTGATCAACGACACAAACGATTTTTCGATCGTTGCCTGCATACACACACAAAGATTATCTCTTAAATTCAAACAATATAAGGACTTTCCGCAGAATAATCATCTTTTGTAATATCTTTTGTGTATGGCCAACTTTGGGGTACAATCTCACAGTGCAGAAGCTGCATGCCATTTTGTGCTATCAAGTCCTTTGCAAGGTTCTTTTCCATAGAGGTTAAAGGAGAAGTCCGGCGATTTATAAAATCTTCATCATTAGGAATGCCACTGGAACATTTTCTCCATGCTGAACATTTGCACAGGTGCCTTAACAATCCAGCCCATGTGTCCGGCTGTCACAGCTGAGGAATAGGAGGCAGGAGTATTTTCTATATACCCTATCAGGTTTTCCCTGGGTGGACGGCCACATTTTTGCACCGTCACTGCTTGGTGAAGAGGCTGTACAGCTTTTCGAACATAATAAAAAACATAAGTTCAGTACAATCTGTGAACTAATGCAAATGTGCTGTGAAGAAATACATTGAACCATATAAAAGTTACAAAAACAAGCAGCCTAGCCCTACTCTCAGAATATCCTCTTCATGTGGGTACTGTAGGAAAACTTTTTATCCCGCAGTTTTTTGATGCACCTGGAGTTCGTCCCCCACTATTTGCACAACCTTTTAGCATATCCTGCGGTAGCTTTCTCCCAACTCTTATACAAAGATTCTACCTGTTCTCACTGTAATTGCTGTTTCTCTTTCTTGTCTCTAAACAGGGTCCTGGAGCAGCATCAAGCCGATCCCACCCAGATGAGATTTTCACAGCTGGGCTCCAAATGCGATGGAACAAGCCCGGCCCCTCGTTGGCTTCTGTCCTCCTTTTCTGTCTTTGCTTACTTGTAGCCGTTTAACTTTGTCTGTTTTTTTATACTCACGTATTTGATATTCGCTTTCAGCATATAACCTAAGTGGAAGAGGCACAGGCCCCTGGCTCAATTTTTTTAAATTTTTAACCCCTCTGATAGAGACCGATCCTTGCACATATCTGTATCTGCTGTCGGTACCTGCACTGTCTATATAATTATTGCTAACGCCTTCAGTCTCAAGACGATTTAATCACGGATATTGCAACTATGGAAATAACGTTTCACCAGCAATCTTGTTGTATGTAAGGTACGATCCTGGTTTTATTTCCAGGAAAGATGGAACCAGGGGCTGGAGGATTTCATGGTACCTGCTCTTCCAAGTGCCTTCAGAAAGTACGGTTCTGTCCGTGACTCCTTCCAAGGACGTTGTGTACAGATGACAAGTAATTGCTGTTAAACCAACCGGTGCCTTAATGATATTTGACCGTCTCAGTGTAACACCATTAAACAATGTAGGGTTTGCAGCCTTATGCTTCTCCTTTTCTACAATGGTAGTTAGTAATCACAGAGGATTATCTGTGGAAGGGAAGCTTCTTGCCCCGGGCACAGTGCTGCGAGGAAGGTCTGAACTTTTGTGAGAAACCTGCTGACATACCTATCTCAAGCAGCATTTTTGTCCTTAAGAAATAGCATAAATTGCAAGCTGGGTGAAAGTGAAGATAAAAATCAGGCATGCTGCGGTCAGAGCGACCTCCGAGCGTCTCCCACACTTTTATCTCCAACATATTCTGTATACTGTATTTCTGCAAGCTGGGCCTGGAAAGATTGGGGAAAAGTGTGTATGCTGAGCAGTTGGGTGTGCTAGATAATCGGGCATTACTTCTACTCTGGGTCATATTAGGCTGAGTTTACATTACATTTTTGCAATTTTTTTTTTCATCCATTTTTGCAAAAAAGCGGATGAATTTATGTGCATCTATTTTGATCCATTTTTTCCATTGACTTCCATTAAAAAAAAAAAAAAAAGGATCAAAACGCATCAATTTTTTTTAATGTACACAAAAATGTGGCTAAGTACGTTTTGTGTACGTTAAAAATCTATAAAGGAAGAATGGATGCGCACAAATGCATCCATTTTACCATCGATGTTTTGCAAAAATGGATGAAAAAAAACAGATTGCAAAAACGTCGCGTGAACCCAGCCTTAGATTAGCTCTTACAGAGCACGAATCCTGACTCCTTACAGGGGATGTTTAGCTGTGGTTTATTTTCCTTGGATCTTGCTCCTTGGATAGGGGGGCTGGAGTAGTCTTAGACACACCTCCTGTCTCATCATTTGCCGAGGCTGCAGCTCTGCCTCCTCTGTATGGCTGCAATTCTATCACAGGCTCACCAGGATGTCAGAGCTCCGAGCGGTTAATCCGACTACAGAGAGGGCAGAAAGATTATAAAGTAGAGATTGCTAAAAAGAAATCATTAGGTAACTGCTAAATACATACTGAGGCAAATGAGTCTTAGGCCGCATTTATATGGTCTGTGCTGTGGACCAGATTCATGGACCTCCTGCAATCATGTATCTTTGTGAGGCCGGGAGCTCTGCAAATTTTTAAATCTTTGGCACTCTACTGACACAGCCAGACGCACGGCTGTGTCAGTACAGTACTACAAGTACTGCAAACATGCAAAGTGAATGTACCAAATAGTGATTTTTTTTTTCATGTTACCTACCTGCATGGAGTTCCCGGTGTCGGTCTATTATCCAAAATGTTGCCTAGTTCCCGTGATCAGTGCCAGTTCCTTCATGTGTATCAACCTATTCTATGCACTAGAGGTAGGCCTGGTGCCCCCATTGTAATGATACTCCCTCCCCTCTGTGACATGGCCAGGCTTGATCCTAATGGAGGTGCGTCACTGAGGGGACGGGATATTGTTACCCTGGGGGTGACTAGCCTGCCTCCAGTGTATAGAGCAGGCCGGTGCATAAGAAGAAGGCAGCACTAATCGCTGGAACTGGGTGGTGTTTTGAAAAATGGACCGTGCCACTGAGATCTCCACACCAGCACCAACTAGGTAATGTTAAAAAAAAAAAAAAAACACATGTTCCGTGCACAGACTGTATTTGCGGGACGTGCGAATGCGGCCCAACTAAGAGGGTGCCAGGGGGGGTCGCTTCAATTCCTCTTTAAAGGTTGTACTCTCTTCCTGCTGTTATGTCTTAGCAGAAGTGAAGGGTTAAACCTGGCGAGATTTGACTTGTTATATATTAAGTTATGTAGTAAGACATTCCTTCTACTTTTGGATATTTTTTTTAGCAGGTGCAAAAACCATAACGCATGACTTATTTCCTTTCTTATTTTAAACTCCGACTGATGTAATATCTAATAAACTGTACAGATGAGCCCTTCTCCGTGTGGTGCTTTTCTGATAGTAACTCCTGAAGTGTAAAGGAATGTGGAGACCAGACGCTTGCAGTATGTGACCTCTTCTGACAAGGCTCGGAAAATCCATGGCCGGCGAATCCCAAGCTTTTCTTTTTCTAGAAGACTACATAGTAAATTTTTAACTTTAAGTGCCCATCTATACACTTTGACAGTGACCACCGGAACCATCTGCCCTTTGACTCGTGGCTGAGGTTTATGTAATCATTGGAGAACTACTAAAGTTTCAAAAAGTTTTTCAAACTTTACCATAAAACTGAAAAAGAACTGAAGTGTGCGGCCTTTTTAGATCTATGGCAATTGTAAATGTATCTCTTAAATCAACTGGTGTCAGAAAGTTTCCCAGATTTGTAATTGATTTCTATTTAAAGGGCAACTATCAGCAGGTTAGAGGAAACCAACTTGCTGATAGCTTTCTAGTGGGCACGGGGTGCAGAGTATAATTGTGTGTCTCTTGCCTTCATCCTCAGTACCGTTCCGGTGCTGTTAATTCTTAAATCCAGTCTCTGAGCCGTTAGGAGCACTGAGAACAGTGGTCCCTTCCCCATTGATAATCAATAGTGGGGTAATAATATGTCAGAATATTTTACTACTGATATCCCGACATGCGGCTGCGACGTATTTGGTTATTGCTGTAGCCATGTTGCCAGAAGATGCCAGTTTCCCTGACTGCTTATGTGTGTGATGGATTCAGGTACGACAATATCCACCAATCTAAAACCTAGGAACCTTGTACCAGAAAAGTGACGAAATCTCACTGTTGAGGATGGAAACATTTTATACCTGACTCTTAATACCAACAAATCATTTGGAGAACCTTATATTTCCTAGTCTGTGCTCCTACAGTCCGGTGCTGCTGGGGAGGGTGCAGACACATAGAATAGTGTTTTTGATGTGGCTGCCAAGTCATCCACTGATGCAGCAGCTGTTGCACTGAAACTGAAAGTTGTTCCAGCCACCACACTAGCTGCTAGGTATGAAAGCATTGCCTCGCTTGTAATTTCTGTGAGAGTCAGGCCATGAAGCTTCACACCATCACAGTAGTCAGTACAGCACGACAGGTAATACCTTGCTACAACTTTGACTGTCCAGGCATGATGGGAATTGTAGTTTTGCAACAGCTGGAGGGCCAAAGGTTTTCTCCCAGTGTCGCACTGGCCCACCAGATGACTGGAGGATCCTCCGGTGGGCCCCCAGCTTTGACTTTGACATTGACTGTCATCTTGTTTCTCTCTGGTTCTTCATTGGTGGGCCCCCTTAGGATCATTTCCTCTGCTTGGCCCCAGGAACCCCAGTCTGACACTGGGTTCCCCCTTCTCTGCCGTAGACAAATGACAACCAGTGCCTAGAGGAAAATATGCAAAAAGAGCCTGTGGAGCCTCATTTTAAGAGTCTCGAAACACAGAAATAGCCAGATATCCCTCCGGTAAGGACCCAGCCAAGGGGTGGCTCCCATAGGGAAACTACCATATTAAGTGGCCCTATGAGTCAATGTAATGACAAAGGGAAAAGCCAAGGCCAGGTAACCATTCACAGACAGCTGTTTCAAAGTGTTGCCCTTCATAAGTGTGGAGCAGGATTCTGGCTAGGTGACAGCAATGCCTAGAAGAGGCCATAAGAGAAACATAACTAATCTCAGGATGACCAGCCAAAGATAATACTGTCAGCTGCTAGTTAAAGCGCTCAATACAGTGAAATCCTAGGTGCATTGCTCCCTGGGGAAACTTGAATATGCAAAAAAAAAAAAAAAAAAGCCAGTGAAGCCTCATTTAAGAGTCTCGAAACACAGGACTCCCTGAGATACATGATCTGTTTCTCTTATGGCTCTACTAGGCACTTCTCCCACCTAGCCAGAATCCTGCTCCGCACTGATGAGGGGCAACACCCCGAAACAGCTGTCTGTGGATGGATACCTGGCCTTGGTTTTTCCCTTGTCATTACATTGACTTATAGGGCCACATAATTTGGTGGTTTCCCTACAGGAGCCAACCCTCGGCTGGGTCCTTCCCGGAGGGATATCTGGCTAGTCATGTGTTTCAAAACTCTTAAAGGGGTAGTGTGGCGCTAAACTTTAATTTACAAAATAACACACATTACAAAGTTATACAACTTTTTAATGTGTGTTATGTATGTGAATGACCCCCTTCCCCGTGTTCCCCCTCCCACCCACGCAGGACCCGGAAGTGTGGTGCATTATGCTTACCGCATTCGTGTCGACCCCCGGCTGCCATTTTGTGACAATGACGTCATCTTCGGGAGACCGCTCATGCCGCCCCCCTCCAGCGAGTCGGCTGCGATTGGCTGGGCACAGTTATGCTCAGCCAATCGCAGCTGATGACACGCCAGAGGGGGGACGGCTGGAGCGGTCCGGCTGGCCTCCTGAAGATGATGTCATTGTCACAAGATGGCGGACAGGGGTCGACACAAATGCGGTAAGTATAATGCACCACACTTCCGGGTCTAGCGTGGGTGGGTGGGGAACACGGGGAAGGGGACCATTCACATATACAACTTTGTAATGTGTGTTATTTTGTGAATTAAAGTTTAGCACCGCACTACCCCTTTAAATGAGGCTCCACAGGTCTTTTTTTTTTTTTTTTTGCATATTCATGTTTCCCAGGGAGCAATGCACCTAGGATTTCACTGCATTGAGCGCTTTAACCAGCAGCCGGCAGTGTTATCTTTGGTCTCCCTGTGATCTCTAGTGGCAAATATGACCCCGGATACAGACACACACAAATGCAACAACTGACATGCTTCGGAGTTAATATGTCTGCTGCTGGTCCCATTCCTTATGGGTTTTGTTCCAATTTTTCTGCTGTGAGTGGTTTACATTTTTAGAAAACTCATCCACTTTGCGGTGACTGTAAACAGAAATGAAAAATGTTTTCTCTGCGGACATTTGACGTGAAGAATCTGCGGTGACGTCACCAATAGTGATGGTCTGTTCCGCCATAAGCGTCTCTGGGTACCTACTGTGTCTCCAGATGTCTCTGATTATATTGAGTATCAGCTTTTGCTCTTGCACATTTGACCAGATATTGCTATAGACTTGTACACCTAATACTGTCACAGTGTAATTAGTTTCTAATAGCCAGAGCCACACACAGGTCTTCTCTGCATATTTGGATCATGATGGATGGCCTCTTGTTGCTGTTTTACTATGGAAACCCTCCTATTCTGCTAACACAGCCCAGTGAAATATTATATTTAGGTTAGTAATGACAAGTAACGGGAAAACCATTGAACATGTAATGTACACTTCAGTTTCACAGGTTTATTCTGTGGTTTGTAACAGCTTTTTACAAATGAGAGGTAATGGCGCGTAGTTTATACTTGTGTGGTTAGTATGTGTTAATTATCAACCGTGCAGGAATACACATTAGTTAATGCATCAACCCTTTTAAATTTAAAGGGAAACTATCAGCAGGTTAAATGACTCAAACCTGCTGATATGTCCCTATTGTGCATGGGGTGCTGAGGATGAAGGTAAGGCCCTAGTTAAGTGCACTTTGCAGTTAAATTCCATGGCTAACAAAGCAGTGTGCACTAGGGACAGGACTACTGACCCTGATGCAGTGATCCGCCCCTGGCCTGCTCCTTCCAATTAATATCAGTTGTGGGGAACCAGATCAGTGCATTGGGGTGGTAGTCCTGCCCCCAGTACACCAAACCACCATACTATACTTGCAGTTTAAAGGGGAACTATCAGTAGGTTAGACAAATCTAACCTGATATCCCCTTATAGCGCCTGGGAGGCTGAGGAGGAAGGCATGTGTGACCCATGCTGTTAGGGCCCCTTCACACTGCGGAAATTCAGAGTGAAGTCCCCGCTCTGCTCGGAATTCCGACTGCTTCTATGTTAACTATAAGGCCTCTTCATGTCTCTCTGCTGAATTAACATGGCGTCCTATACTTAAAATCTGGCAAAAAAAAATTAATTACATTTTTTTATTACATTTTTATAACTTCCCCCAGACATTATACACATTACCAATATACACTTATTATGGGAAATGCTCATAAAGTGCTTTTTTTCCCCCTGCACTTACTACTCCATCAAGGCTTCACTTCCTGGATAACATGGGGATGTCACTTCCTGGATAACTTGGTTATGTCACTTCCTGGATAACATGGTGATGTCATGACCCGACTCCCAGAGCTGTGCGGCTGTGGCTGCTGGAGAGGATGATGGCAGAGGGACACTGTGGGACACAGGGCACTGGAGGGACACTGAGCATCCACCTGCCATCATCCTCTCCAGCAGCCACAGCCCGCACAGCTCTGCGAGTGGGGTCGTGACACCATGTTATCCAGGAAGTGACATCACCATGTTATCCACTAAGTGACATCACCATTTTATCCAGGAAGTGGCATCCCATGTTATCCACTAAGTGACATCACTATTTTATCCAGGAAGTGGCATCACCATTTTATCCAGGAAGTGGCATCCCATGTTATCCAGGAAGTGACATCACCATGTTATCCAGGAAGGGAAGCCTTGATGCAGTAGTAAGTAAAGGGGAAAAATCAATTTATATACATTTCCCGTAATAAGTATATATTGGTGATTTGTATAACTTTTGGGAGGCAATACAATACTTTAATAAAAAATGTTGCCGGACTTTAACATTCTTTTACTCCTTTAACATTAAGGCAGTGAGGCAGGCGGAATTTCCAAGTGGAGTTTGCGGTTCTCAGAATGTCCACCAGTTTTCCGCAGTGTGAACGGGCCCTTAGTTGGAGTAATCTTCGCTCCGGTGCACTGTTAGGAACACTTCTGCATCATCATTATCATCATTAGAAGAAGCAGGCCGATGACGTGGCAGTGCTCCTAACAGTGCATCAAAGTGATGATTACTCTGACTAACAACGTGGGCCCGGCACCAAGGCAGAAGGTAACACACATACTGTACCTTCCTCCTCATCGTCCCTGGCGCTATAAGGGGCTATCGGAAGGTTAGATTAGTCTAACCTGCTGATAGTTCCCCTTTAACTACAAACTGCAAAATTGGTGCTGAGGATGAAGGTAAGAAAAATACCTTCACCCTTAGCACCCTTGTGTGCAACGGGGACATATCAGCATGTTAGATTTGTCTAACTTGCTGATAGTTTCCCTATAAAACACTGGAGCTGTATATTTATAATTGTGCCCTTTGTTAGTAATATCTTGGAGAAACAGACTCCCTTCAATGCAAAAAGAGCCTAAAATGAAAGACTTCAGCACTTGGACCCGACCAGAGAAGCTGGCAGTGTGCTGTAGGTGACAGTGTCCTAATGATCACATTACCTATGTAATGCATCTTTGGAGGGGATTCTGTGCAGTCTTGACTTTCCTACTGTAAATAAAAGTCAAAGAGGAGTGGTGGCTCAGGTTTTCGTTCCCCTCACCACTGCTTCCTCCTCCCTTTTCTGTGATTAATTGTGGCTTGGCCTCCTGCATGCGCCCATCATTTTCCTGATTCGCGCATGTGCCACTGATGTTGAGGCCAGGAGGCCGAGGCACAGAAAATAATCACAGCGGCGGCGAAGCCGTGGTGCGGCGTGCCAGAACGCGGCACAAACCAAACTGAGCCACAACTCCTCTTTGGCTTTTCCTTACAGTAATAAAATAAAAATTAAAATTAATTGGCAGCAGAGAGCACTGTGTCAGACTGGAAAGAATACACCACTTCCTGCAGGACATACAGCAGCTGATGCGTACTGGAAGACTTGAGTTTTTTTTAAATAGAAGTAAATTACAAATCTCTGGCACTTTCTGGCAGCAGTTGATTTTAAAGAAAAAATCCTGGTTAACAACCCCTTTAAAAAGAATGTAACCTAATGTTTAAAGGGGTTATCCAGCGCTACAAAAACATGGCCACTTCCCCCTACTGTTGTCTCCAGCTTGGGTGGGGTTTTGAAACTCAGTTCCATTGAAGTAAATGGAGCTTAATTGCAAACTGCACCTGAACTGGAGACAACAGTAGGGGAAAAGTGGCCATGTTTTTGTAGCGCTGGATAACCCCTTTAAATCTAATTTTTTTGTTAAAGGCAAAGTTGGATGCAGCCCTAGGGAGTCCAGGAAAACATAAATACAGCTTATTGTAGCCTTAGGGCTGCATCTAACTTCTTCAGCCACAGGTAATGAAATGCCACATACTCTGGTTTGCCCATCTCGATTGGTGACATGTTATAAATATGTTGAATAGACACATATAGGCATTGCAGCTACTATTACATGGTTTATGGACGCTCCACAGCTCCCGACAGCGAATCTGAATATAATTGCATGTTATTTCACTTTTGGTAATATTTCTCACAAACCAGTCATGTGACTGACAGACCCCACCCACACAGAAACCCATCATTAACACACAACTACAGGATAAGATTTATAGCCTAATAATTTTATAAGGCTGAATCATGTTTTAGAGCCGTGGAAGCCGAAACTCCTCTCTGACTCCGCAGTCACATAGTGCAGGCAGTATATATGACCAAATATTAGGAGGAAGACTAGAATTGGATGCAGACATGTGATGTCCTGCTGTACTGACTAAGGGTATGTGCACATTACAGAATCCCGGCGTATCACCTGCCGCAGATTCCGCAGCTCGCCCCCACTCACATCTCTGCTGCTCCCATAGGCTTCATTCTATGGTTTGCCAGATTCTGCCGTCCGACCGAAGAATGAGCGGGTTCATTCTTTAGGCGGACAGCGAAATCTGGCAAACCATAGAATGAAGCCTATGGGAGCAGCAGAGATGCGAGCGGCGGGTGATGCGCTGGGATTCCGAAGTGTGCACACACCCTTACAGAGCAATGTACCTCCAGCCACAGGAGCCTCCTCCCCCCATACTCATACTGACTTGGCCCAGCACAGTCCCCCTGGCGTTTGTTCTCCCAGCTCCCCAGTGACCTAACTTGTGCACCAGGGAGCTGGGAGAGGGAATGCTGGGAGACTGCGCCAATCTGAGTGGTGTCGGGGTGGGGGGGGCCCTTACTTAATGTACCCTTTAAGTAATTTAAAGGAGAAGTATAGGCATTTTGAAAATCCAGCAGCTGGTAGGGGAGGGGGGGAATTTGATAACAAGTATGTACTTACCTCCACCAAAAGTAATTTTCTTAGAGTTGTAAGTACGTTACAACTCTGGGGGGGAATGCCAGTCCCAGCTGATGGACTGGCCGCTCAGCCAATCAGTGACTGGAGCTGCATTCCTCCCCAGTCAGTGACTGGCTGAGCGGCCAGTTCATCAGCTGGGTCATGAAGTGAACACCCCAAAAATCCCAGAGCCCAGCGCAGGCACAAGAAGAGGTAAGGGTGCACTTTAAATTCCCTCCTGACGGCTGACAGATTTTTAAAATGCTTGGACTCCTTTAATGATGCCACTGCCTCCCTTATTATTGTGCAATCCAGCTGATATGGTCTGTGTCACTGTCCCTGCCTCCTCTAATCATTGTTTCCCAATCTGTGACTCTGTATCTGTTGCAATACTACAACCCCCATCAGGGCCGGACTGGGACTAAAAATCAGCCCTGGCATTTCCAAGCACACAGGCCCACTCGCTGTGCGGTGATAAATTATGAGAGGATGTTGTGAGTGCAGCATGGCTACATGTTGTATCATCACAGCCATGACTGGAATTACAGATAATAACACAGTAAATGGGGTCAGAAGCTTCGGTCACTGTGCTCAGTTTAACACCACCAACACATACTGACTAATACCACCACACACTGACTAATACCACCACACACTGACTAATACCACCGCACACTGACTAATACCACCGCACACTGACTAATACCACCGCACACTGACTAATACCACCGCACACTGACTAATACCACCGCACACTGGCTAATACCACCGCACACTGACTAATACCACCGCATACTGACTAATACATCACATACTGACTAACACCACCGCTGCTACTAACTAACTTCCACTGTACACATATCACTATCACCTCATACAGTCTCTTCTCCCCCTCCCTTATAGATGGCCCCCTCTCTCTTCTCCCCCTCCCTTATAGATGGCCCCCTCTCTTCTCCCCCCTCCTTTATAGATGGCCCCCTCTCTCTTCTCCCCCCTCCTTTATAGATGGCCCCCTCTCTCTTCTCCCCCCCCTCCTTTATAGATGGCCCCCTCTCTCTTCTCCCCCCTCCTTTATAGATGTCCCCCCTCCTTTATAGATGTCCCCCTCTCTCTTCTCCCCCCTCCTTTATAGATGTCCCCCCTCTCTCTTCTCCCCCCTCCTTTATAGATGGGCCCCCTCTCTCTCTTCTCCCCCCTCCTTTATAGATGGCCCCCTCTCTCTTCTCCCCCCCCCCTCCTTTATAGATGGCCCCCTCTCTCTCTTCTCCCCCTCCTTTATAGATGTCCCCCCTCTCTCTTCTCCCCCCCCTCCTTTATAGATGGCCCCCTCTCTCTTCTCCCCCCTCCTTTATAGATGTCCCCCTCTCTCTTCTCCCCCCCTCCTTTATAGATGTCCCCCTCTCTCTTCTCCCCCCTCCTTTATAGATGTCCCCCCTCCTTTATAGATGTACCCCCTCTCTCTTCTCCCCCCTCCTTTATAGATGTGCCCCCTCTCTCTTCTCCCCCCTCCTTTATAGATGTGCCCCCTCTCTCTTCTCCCCCCTCCTTTATAGATGTCCCCCCTCTCTCTTCTCCCCCCTCCTTTATAGATGCCCCCCTCTCCTTTATAGATGTCCCCCCTCTCTCTTCTCCCCCCTCCTTTATAGATGGCCCCCCTCTCTCTTCTCCCCCCTCCTTTATAGATGTCCCCCCTCTCTCTTCTCCCCCCTCCTTTATAGATGGCCCCCTCTCTCTCTTCTCCCCCCTCCTTTATAGATGGCCCCCTCTCTCTTCTCCCCCCCCTCCTTTATAGATGTCCCCCTCTCTCTTCTCCCCCCCTCCTTTATAGATGTGCCCCCTCTCTCTTCTCCCCCCTCCTTTATAGATGTGCCCCCTCTCTCTTCTCCCCCCTCCTTTATAGATGTGCCCCCCTCTCTCTTCTCCCCCCTCCTTTATAGATGTGCCCCCTCTCTCTTCTCCCCCCTCCTTTATAGATGTCCCCCCTCTCTCTTCTCCCCCCTCCTTTATAGATGTCCCCCCTCTCTCTTCTCCCCCCTCCTTTATAGATGTCCCCCCTCTCTCTTCTCCCCCCTCCTTATAGATGTCCCCCCTCTCTCTTCTCCCCCTCCTTTATAGATGTCCCCCCTCTCTCTTCTCCCCCCTCCTTTATAGATGTGCCCCCTCTCTCTTCTCCCCCCTCCTTTATAGATGTCCCCCCTCTCTCTTCTCCCCCCCTTCCTTTATAATGGTGCCCCCTCTCTCTTCTCCCCCTCCTTGATAGATTCCCCTCTCTCTTCTCCCCCCTCCTTTATAGATGTCCCCCCCTCCTTATAGATGTCCCCCCTCTCTCTTCTCCACCCCTCCTTTATAGATGTGCCCCCTCTCTCTTCTCCCCCCTCCTTTATAGATGTCCCCTCTCTCTTCTTCCCCCCCTCCTTTATAGATGTCCCCCTCCTTTAAAAGAGTGTCCCCCCTCTCTCTATCTCCCCCCTCCTTTATAGATGGCCCCTCTCTCTCTTCTCCCCCCTCCTTTATAGATGTCCCCCCTCTCTCTTCTCCCCCCTCCTTTATAGATGTCCCCCCTCCTTTAAAGATGTCCCCCCTCTCTTCTTCTCCCCCCTCCTTTATAGATGGCCCCCTCTCTCTCTCTCCCCCCTCCTTATAGAGTGTCCCCCCTCTCTCTTCTCTCCCCCCCTCCTTTATAGATGTGCCCCCTCTCTCTTCTCGCCCCTCCTTTATAGATGTCCCCCCTCTCTCTTCTCCCCCCTCCTGTATAGATGTCCCCACCTCTCTCTTCTCCCCCCTCCTTTATAGATGTCCCCCCTCTCTCTTCTCCCCCCTCCTTTATAGATGTCCCCCCTCTCTCTTCTCCCCCCTCCTTTATAGATTGTCCCCTCTCTCTTCTCCCCCCTCCTTTATAGATGTCCCCCCTCTCTCTTCTCCCCCCTCCTTTATAGATGTCCCCTCTCTCTTCTCCCCCCTCCTTTATAGATATCCCCCTCTCTCTTCTCCCCCCCTCCTTTATAGATGTCCCCCTCTCCTCTTCTCCCCCCCTCCTTTATAGATGTCCCCCCTCTCTCTTCTCCCCCCCTCCTTTATAGATGTCCCCCTCCTTTATAGATGGCCCCTCTCTCTTCTCCCCCCTCCTTTATAGATGTCCCCCCTCTCTCTTCTCCCCCCCCTCCTTTATAGATGTCCCCCTCTCTCTTCTCCCCCCTCCTTTATAGATGTGCCCCCTCTCTCTTCTCCCCCCTCCTTTATAGATGTGCCCCCTCTCTCTTCTCCCCCCTCCTTTATAGATGTGCCCCCTCTCTCTTCTCCCCCTCCCTTATAGATGTCCCCCCTCTCTCTTCTCCCCCCCTCCTTTATAGATGGCCCCCCTCTCTCTTCTCCCCCCTCCTTTATAGATGGCCCCCGGTCACTGCAGCCCGCTCCTGTTACCTCCTATCACCGCAGCTCGCTCCTGTGGCCTCCTGTCACCGGAGCCCGCCTCTGCCCGCTCCGGTCACCGCAGCCCGCCTCCTGTCACCGGAGCCCGCCTCTGCCCGCTCCGGTCACCGCTGCTCGCTCGGTCCGCCTCCTGTCACCGGATCACAGCCTCTGCCCGCTCCGGTCAGTGCAGCCCGCTCGGCCCGCCCCTGACGTGCGCTAATCCAATCAACGTGGAGCAGCGTGGGGCCGCTGCGGTGCACGTAACGCGCGTTCCACGGCCGGCCGCAGCGGCCACACGCTGCTCCACGTTGATTGGATTAGCGGAGCACGTCAGGGGCGGGCCGAGCGGGCTGCAGTGACCGGAGTGGGCAGAGGCTGTGATCCGGTGACAGGTGGCGGACAGAGCGGGCTGCAGTGACCGGAGCGGGCAGAAGCGGACCGGAAAGAGAAACGGGCCGCGGCGGTGATTTTTTTTTTTTTTATGCAGCCCGGGCGGCCCACGGACTGGTAATCTGGCCAGCCCAGCGGGCATTTGCCCGGCTTGCCAGATTACCAGTCCGGGCCTGACCCCCATCCTAACCTGTCATTGGGGCATTATATGTAGTTTTGTGACCTGGAGAACCACAGGTCGGGGAACAGGGCCCATATTAATCTGCCCTCCCTGGTAATGCTCACCTGTCTTGGCTGTCCTGCTCCAGTGCTCTGACCTGTTCTGGTCAGGTCTGGATGCTGTGTAATACAGGCACAGCTAGTGGCTCTGAAGTGCCAGTGGCAGGACAAGGAGCAGATAGCCAGCACTCCGCGATTCATTTGTGCATTAAAAGATGCTGATACAATTGAAGAGGAGTAACAGCATGTGGCAAAGGGGGCTGGTGGGCCCCCCTGGTGTATGGGCCCACTCACAATGGCAATCTTTGTGACCCCTATTAGTACGCCATTGGCTCCCACCATGATACTGAGATCATGTGTATCAGTCCTGTGCACCTTGCCTTAGTCTGGGGTTAGGGTACATGCACACTACAGAACGGCGACGGATAACCCGTCGCGCATTCTGCAGCTTGCACCCGCCGGCGGAATGTGGCAGGCGCACGTCTCCGCCCGTGTCATTGACTCCATTCTATGCACGGGCGGATTCCGTCCTCCAGCCAAAGAATGAACCTGTTCATTCTGTGGACGGAGGGCGGAATCCGCCCTGTACTGATAAGTACAGGAAGACTGGAGATTTTTAAATATAAGTAAATTACAAATCTCTGGCACTCTCTGAAACCAGTTGATTTGAAAGATTATTTTTTTTTTTGCTGGAGTACGCCTTTAAATTTCTTCAGCCATTTCATTTGTAACTCATCTGATGAAGATATCCTTGCACATCGAAAGCCAAATAGTTGGCCAATAAAGATATCCCTACTAAAATACTTTGCCGTTTTGGACAATCAAAAGTACCATCACTTGGATTTTGCCAACACGGCACAACACTACCTGTTGCTATATACTAGTCCAATTATATATCTTTGGTGACTAGCTACAGAAAGAATTAATAAAATTTACTGTAGTGGTTCTGTGTAGTGCGATTTTATGCTTCATGCTATTTTTGTTGTTGCGTTTTTGCCCGAGACATTCTTTGCTTTTTAAGTCATTCTTTGCTTGAAACTGAAATCACAAATTGAAACCCCACAAAAAAAAGTCAACACATTTGCATTATGGAACAATGGAGGTCTACAGGAGGATAACTACTACAAACACAGTGATAGGTTGGTTGGGGAAAAGATCAGAAGCAATGGGAGAAAATATTACTTTACTGAAAGAGTAGTAGATGCTTAGAACAAACTTCCAGCAGAGGTGGTAGGTGAATCAATAGTAACTGAATGTAAACCTGCCCGGTATATACATATATCTATCCTAAGATAATAAGTAGCGGAATACTAATAGGGCAGACTAGATGGACCCAGGGGCAGTGGCGTAGCTACCAGCTACCCACGAGGCCCCCCCTTGCCACTGCACTCTTGAGACCGCAAGCATTGTTTTTCTTGCGGTCACAAGAGCAGGCTCGTCCGGGCCCCCGGCTGATGCGCGGCTGTCGGGGGTGTCCCGTCCTATCCCCGGCAGCAACGCGCATCAGCCGGGGGCCCGGACGAGCCTGAAGAAGAAGATCGCCAGGGGAGCGGGTTGTTAGGTGAGTTTGTGTGTTTTTTTAATTTTAATTCTGCTTAGCATAGAGGAAAGAGGGGGGCCATCTATAATGGGGGAGAGGGTGCCATCTTCAAGGGGGGGGGGCATCTATAGGGGGGGGGGCAACATGCAGTGGGGACCATCTTTAAGGGGGGAGAAGAGGGGGCCATCTATAAGGTGTGGGGGAGAGAGGGGGCCATCTACGAGGGGGGGCAACATGCAGTGGGGGCCATATATATACTATAAGGGGGTTCACAAAGTGTCAGGGCTACCCACTAAATGAGGGTGTAAAGGGGCCATTACAGATGTGCAGTGTGTAAAGAGATGAGGATGGTGCCAGTGTGAGGAGCCTAATATGTCTGTCTGGCAGATTCTGTGGATTCGTGGCTCAGAGAAGTTCTCATAACGGCCCAGGACAGATGGAGAAGAAGAAAATGAAAATGGAAGAACTCCGATCAGAGAAGACGTCCCCTGTGAGTCACCTGATATAACTGCACTGTAATTAATATGGTGTATACAACCTGTGTGGAGCTGCATCCACCTCTATATGACTGTATGAGGTGATAGTGATCTGTGTACAGTGGATCTTATTCAGTAGCAGCGTGGTGTTAGTCAGTATGTGGTGGTGTTAGTATGTGGTGGTAATATTTGTTACTTGTTATCCGGTACTGTGTTTTTTTGGACTTAGTATACTGGATTTGGTTAGTAACAATATGGTGGTGGTGGTTGTGGTGTGGCGGTAATATTTCCCCCTTGTATACTAGTATTATTGGCAATATTGGTCTCAGTATACAGGATTTGGTCAGTAACAGTATGGCGGTAGCATCACTTGGTCGTGAAAGGGGGGGGGGGCAAGTTGACCTCTCGCACCAGGGCCCAGGAGACATTAGCTATGCCCCTGCCCAGGGGTCTTTTTTCTGCTGACAATCTTCTATGTTTCTAAACTGCCTGAAAAAATGCCAGCCTACAGCATGCTACATTTTAGGGTAAAAAAAACAGTGACCGGGAAAAAAAAAAAAAAAAAAAAAAAAGCTCTCGGTAAGCTATTGTCCTCTGAGAGATGCAGCAAGCACTGGAGGAGCCCGCACTAACGTCACATACTATTAGAGCATTAGCCACAAGAGTCTGGAAAAACTGTCATGCATGGGAAGATGAGATCAGAGTGTGCAGTATGGAATAGAGGCCGCAGCTCCAGCAGGAGAGGTCCAGGCCTAGTGTGGATGCAGGGCAGCACATTCTTAGGGTATGGAATATGTTACTCATTTCAGCTGTTCAGATGTTATTAAGATGCTTGTGGTTTAGCAGCTCATGAACTGAAGTCAACAAGTAGACAGTTCCAGGCTATGAGTGTTTATATAGGGTGAAAGGAACGTCCTTAAAATGTTATACAAGTACAGTACATGGAAAGTGAAGGGATTAACTAGACACTATTTGGAGTAACATGTCTACAACTACATATTCTCTGATGTAACCAAGATGCCATGTGTTATACTAAATGAAGAAGTCAGGTGAAATTTTTTATTAAAGTATTTTATTGCCCCCCATAGGTTATACAAATCCCCAATATACACTTATTACGGGAAATGCTTATAAAGGGCTTTTTTTCCCTGCACTTACTACTGCATCAAGGCTTCACTTCCTGGATAACATGGTGATGTCACTTCCTGGATAACATGGTGATGTCATTTCCTGGATAACATAGTGATGTCACTTCCTGGATAACATGGTGATGTCACGACCCGACTCCCAGAGCTGTGCGGGCTGTGGCTGATGATGGCACAGGGAGACTGAGGGACACAGGGCACTGGAGGGACACCGAGCATCATGCCATCATGCTCTCCAGCAGCCACAGCCCGCACAGATCTGGGAGTCGGTCGTGACATCACCATGTTATCCAGGAAGTGACATCACCATGTTATCCAGGAAGTGACATCACCATGTTATCCAGGAAGTGAAGCCTTGATGCAGTAGTAAGTACAGGGAAAAAAAGTACTTTATAAGCATTTCCCATAATAAGTGTATATTGGTGATTTGTACAACTTTTGGGGGGCAATACATCTCAACACAACTCGGGGGAAAATGCCTTCAGGCAGAGGTTACGCCGCCTGGTCCTGACACTGACCCTAGGCATGGGGAGAGGTAAGTTACCACTCGTTATTACATTCCCCCCTGCCCCTGCCGGCTGACATTTTTTAAATGCCCGGACTTCTCCTTTCATCTACACCTTTTATTAAAAAAACAACAACAAATAATAATAATGTATAGTTCAAATGAAAGTATCAGCCAAATGAACAGTAAAGAACACATTTTTATTGTAATGTTTAAACCTACTTCTTTCTTTTGCTCTTCTATGTTCTGAAGCCTATCCAAAACTGACAAGAGTGGACTCCTAGGGGATTTCGTAAATGGAATAAGGTTTTATTTTAAACTTCTTTTTTTTTTCTGTAATTTTCCATTTACTATGTTTATTTTCAAATAATCCTGAAATGTTGCAGGTTTCATTCTCACAACTAATCCTAAAACTAAGCTGAGACTTCCTGTTTTGTCTGTGATTATAAGGAGTAGGCTGCTGTAAAGTGATTTGTACATAATCACATTGAAAGGTGACACCAGTACAGAGAGATGTCAATAGATGAAGCTTACAACTCTGCCTTTCCTTCCTTGCCATGTGGAATGACCTCTTCAAAGGTCCCATAGCATGCCCGGTAACATTGCCCATTAATGACAATGGAAAAGCTTCTGTCTATTGCTGCCCTTGAGGCTTGCCGTAAAGAATATAACTAAACGCTGTTAAAACAGCTCAGGCAAGATGCCTAATCCTATAATAAAGACATTTTAAAAAAAAATTACAATCTGAAAAATATTTCAGTATTTAACTCTAGTCACTAAAGGAAAAATATAGACAATACATGTCATTTAGGCAGAGAATTCATCAGTTAGAGTACATGTAAAATTAAAAAATCTGAAATCTTCCAATACTTATCAGCTGCTGTATGTCCTGCATGATGTGGTGTATTCTTTTCATTCTGACACAGTGCTCTCTGCTGCCACCTCTGTCTATGTCAGGAACTGTTTAAAGCAGGATAGGTTTTCTATTGGGATTTGCTACTGCTCTGGACAGTTCCTGACACAGACAGAGGTGGCAGCAGAGAGCACTGTGTCAGACTGGAAATAATACTTCCTTCCTACATACAGCAGCTGTAAAGTACTGGAAGTATTGACATTTTTAAATAGAAGTAAATTACTAATCTATAATTGATTTAAAAGATGTTTTGCCAGAGTTCTCCTTTAACTTTTAAACTTAATACATTGTGTCCTTGGTTTTGTGGGTACTTCGGGGTGGGTGGATGCCTGTGTGTTTGCCTGCACTCATACAGTATTTAACATTTGTTGGGAGGTGGTGATGACATAGACAATGGATCCCGATGGTAACAGCATTGGGCTGAGCCTGCTAGAGCTGCTGTGTAGTAATAGGCAGACATGTCAGTAATATTTAGCTGTTTGGAGCCTTTCTAGCAGATCACTGGGCCGAGGCCTCACATCTAATTAATATCACTTGTATACCAGTTACATAATGCTCCGAAAAGGGGAACTGGGAGAGATCATCCAGGAATATCTGAACACGGCTGAAAAAACATAGCTAAAATGTAGACTCTAAAAATAGTGCTTATTGAGGGTGCCCTCACACACACGTTATGTCTGGGGCTTTTCAGGCCAAAAAAAAAAAGCAGAAAAAAACACCAATGGGGCACATGGCGTGT